>NW_027332003.1:0-600000 GCF_048418815.1 Hemitrygon akajei | reverse complement strand
GGTACGTTCCAGTGAGACAGGGATGTTATGGAGGGGTACAGGTTCATGGCAAATTTGTGTGGAGTTCTGCATTGGTACATTGCAGTGAGACAAGGAGGTTCTGGGTGGGTACAGGTTCAGGGCATATTTGTGTGGAATTCTGCATTGGTACGTTCCAGTGAGACAGGGAGGTTATGGAGGGTACAGGTTCAGGGCATATTTGTTTTGAGTTCTGTATTCGTACATTCCAGTGAGACAGGGAGGATATGGAGGGGTACAGGTTCAGGGAATATTTGTGTGGTGTTCTGCATTGGTACGTTCCAGTGAGACAGGGAAGTTATGGAGGGTACAGGTTCAGGGCATATTTGTGTGGTGTTCTGCAGTGGTACGTTCCAGGGAGACAGGGAGGATATGGTGGAGTACAGGTTCAGGGCATATTTGTGTGGATTTCTGCATTGGTACGTTCCAGTGAGACAGGGAGGTTATGGAGGGGTACAGGTTCAGTGCATACTTGTGTGGTGTTCTGCAATGGTACGTTCCAGTGAGACAGGGAGGTTATGCAGGGTACAGGTTCAGGACATATTTGTGTGGAGTTCTGCAGTGGTACGTTCCAGGGATACAGGGAGGATATGGTGGAGTACAGGTTCAGTGCATATTTGTGTGGATTTCTGCATTCGTACGTTCCAGTGAGACAGGGAGGTTATGGAGGGGTTCAGGTTCCGGGCATATTTGTGTGGTGTTCTGCAATGGTACGTTCCAGTGAGACAGTGAGGTTATGGAGGGTGCAGGTTCAGGGCAAATTTGTGTGGAGTTCTGCGTTGGGACGTTCCAGTGAGACAGGGAGGTTATGGACGGGTACAGGTTCAGAGCTTATTTGTTTGGAGTTCTGCATTGGTACGTTCCAGTGACACAGGGAGGTTATGGAGGGGTACAGGTTCAGGGCATATTTGTGTGGAATTCTGCATTGGTACGTTCCAGTGAGATAGGGAGGTTTTGGAGGGGTACAGGTTCAGTGCATATTTGTGTGGTGTTCTGCAATGGTACGTTCCAGTGAGACAGGGAGGTTATGGAGGGTACAGGTTCAGGACATATTTGTGTGGAGTTCTGCAGTGGTACGTTCCAGGGAGACAGGGAGGATATGGTGGAGTACAGGTTCAGGGCATATTTGTGTGGAGTTCTGCGTTGGGACGTTCCAGTGAGTCAGTGAGGTTATGGAGGGTACAGGTTCAGGGCATATTTGTGTGGAGTTCTGCGTTGGGACGTTCCAGTGAGACAGGGAGGTTATGGACGGGTACAGGTTCACAGCATATTTGTGTGGAGTTCTGCATTGGTACGTTCCAGTGACACAGGGAGGTTATGGAGGGGTACAGGTTCAGGGCATATTTGTGTGGAATTCTGCATTGGGACGTTCCAGTGAGACAGGGAGTTTATGGACGTGTACAGGTTCAGTGCATATTTGTGTGGTGTTCTGCAATGGTACCTTCCAGTGAGACAGGGAGGTTATGGAGGGTACAGGTTCAGGGCATATTTGTGTGGAGTTCTGCAGTGGTACGTTCCAGGGAGACAGGGAGGATATGGTGGAGTACAGGTTCAGGGCATATTTGTGAGGATTTCTGCATTGGTACGTTCCAGTGAGACAGGGAGGATATGGAGGGGTACAGTTTCAGTGCATATTTGTGTGTTGTTCTGCAATGGTACGTTCCAGTGAGACAGTGAGGTTATGGAGGGTACAGGTTCAGTGCATATTTGTGTGGAGTTCTGCTTTGGGACGTTCCAGTGAGACAGGGCGGTTACGGACGTTTACAGGTTCACGGTATATTTGTGTGGAGTTCTGCATCGGTACGTTCCAGTGAGACAGTGAGGTTATGGAGGGTACAGGTTCAGGGCATATTTCTATGGTGTTCTGCAGTGGTACGTTCCAGTGAGACAGGGAGGTTATGGAAGGGTACAGGTTCAGGGCATATTTCTGTGGAGTTCTGCAGTGGGACGTTCCAGTGAGACAAGGAGGTTATGGGCGGGTACAGTTTCAGGGCATTTTGTGTGGAATTCTGCATTGGTACGTTGCAGTGAGACAGGGAAGTTATGGAGGGTACAGGTTCAGGGCATATTTGTGTGGAGTTCTGCGTTGGTACGTTCCAGTGTGACTGGGAGTTTATGGAGGGGTACAGGTTCAGGGCATATTTGTTTGGAGTTCTGCATTGGTACGTTCCAGTGAGACAGGGAGGTTATGGAGTGTACACGTTCAGGGCATATTTGTGTGGGATTCTGCAGTGGGACGTTCCAGTGAGACAGGAAGGTTATGGAGGGGTACAGGTACAGGGCATATTTGTGTGGAGTTCTGCATTGGTACGTTCCAGTGAGACAGGGAGTTTATGGAGGGGTAAAGGTTCAGGGCATATTTGTGTGGTGTTCTGCAGTGGTACGTTCCAGTGAGACAGTGAGGTTATGGAGGGTACAGGTTCAGTGCATATTTGTGTGGAGTTCTGCTTTGGGACGTTCCAGTGAGACAGGGCGGTTACGGACGTGTACAGGTTCACGGTATATTTGTGTGGAGTTCTGCATCGGTACGTTCCAGTGAGACAGTGAGGTTATGGAGGGTACAGGTTCAGGGCATATTTCTATGGTGTTCTGCAGTGGTACGTTCCAGTGAGACAGGGAGGTTATGGAAGGGTACAGGTTCAGGGCATATTTCTGTGGAGTTCTGCAGTGGGACGTTCCAGTGAGACAGGGAGGTTATGGAGGTGTGCAGGTTCAGGGCATATTTGAGTGTAGTTCTGCATTGGTACGTTCCAGTGAGACAGGGAGGTTATGGAGGGTACAGGTTCAGGGCATATTTCTATGGTGTTCTGCAGTGGTACGTTCCAGTGAGACAGGGAGGTTATGGAAGGGTACAGGTTCAGGGCATATTTCTGTGGAGTTCTGCAGTGGGACGTTCCAGTGAGACAGGGAGGTTATGGAGGGGTGCAGGTTCAGGGCATATTTGAGTGTAGTTCTGCATTGGTACGTTCCAGTGAGACAGGGAGGTTATGGAGGGTACAGGTTCAGGACATATTTGTGTGGAGTTCTGCAGTGGTACGTTCCAGGGAGACAGGGAGGATATGGTGGAGTACAGGTTCAGGGCATATTTGTGTGGATTTCTGCATTGGTACGTTCCAGTGAGACTGGGAGGTTATGGAGGGGTACAGGTTCAGGGTATATTTGTGTGGAGTTCTGCGTTGGTACGTTTCAGTGTGACTGGGAGGTTATGGAGGGGTACAGGTTCAGGGCATATTTGTTTGGAGTTCTGCATTGGTACGTTCCAGTGAGACAGGGAAGTTATGGAGGGTACAGGTTCAGGGCATATTTGTGTGGTGTTCTGCAATGGTACGTTCCAGGGAGACAGGGAGGATATGGTGGAGTACAGGTTCAGGGCATATTTGTGTGGATTTCTGCATTGGTACGTTCCAGTGAGACAGGGAGGTTATGGAGGGGTACAGGTTCAGTGCATACTTGTGTGGTGTTCTGCAATGGTACGTTCCAGTGAGACAGGGAGGTTATGCAGGGTACAGGTTCAGGACATATTTGTGTGGAGTTCTGCAGTGGTACGTTCCAGGGATACAGGGAGGATATGGTGGAGTACAGGTTCAGTGCATATTTGTGTGGATTTCTGCATTCGTACGTTCCAGTGAGACAGGGAGGTTATGGAGGGGTTCAGGTTCCGGGCATATTTGTGTGGTGTTCTGCAATGGTACGTTCCAGTGAGACAGTGAGGTTATGGAGGGTGCAGGTTCAGGGCAAATTTGTGTGGAGTTCTGCGTTGGGACGTTCCAGTGAGACAGGGAGGTTATGGACGGGTACAGGTTCAGAGCTTATTTGTTTGGAGTTCTGCATTGGTACGTTCCAGTGACACAGGGAGGTTATGGAGGGGTACAGGTTCAGGGCATATTTGTGTGGAATTCTGCATTGGTACGTTCCAGTGAGATAGGGAGGTTTTGGAGGGGTACAGGTTCAGTGCATATTTGTGTGGTGTTCTGCAATGGTACGTTCCAGTGAGACAGGGAGGTTATGGAGGGTACAGGTTCAGGACATATTTGTGTGGAGTTCTGCAGTGGTACGTTCCAGGGAGACAGGGAGGATATGGTGGAGTACAGGTTCAGGGCATATTTGTGTGGAGTTCTGCGTTGGGACGTTCCAGTGAGTCAGTGAGGTTATGGAGGGTACAGGTTCAGGGCATATTTGTGTGGAGTTCTGCGTTGGGACGTTCCAGTGAGACAGGGAGGTTATGGACGGGTACAGGTTCACAGCATATTTGTGTGGAGTTCTGCATTGGTACGTTCCAGTGACACAGGGAGGTTATGGAGGGGTACAGGTTCAGGGCATATTTGTGTGGAATTCTGCATTGGGACGTTCCAGTGAGACAGGGAGTTTATGGACGTGTACAGGTTCAGTGCATATTTGTGTGGTGTTCTGCAATGGTACCTTCCAGTGAGACAGGGAGGTTATGGAGGGTACAGGTTCAGGGCATATTTGTGTGGAGTTCTGCAGTGGTACGTTCCAGGGAGACAGGGAGGATATGGTGGAGTACAGGTTCAGGGCATATTTGTGAGGATTTCTGCATTGGTACGTTCCAGTGAGACAGGGAGGATATGGAGGGGTACAGTTTCAGTGCATATTTGTGTGGTGTTCTGCAATGGTACGTTCCAGTGAGACAGTGAGGTTATGGAGGGTACAGGTTCAGTGCATATTTGTGTGGAGTTCTGCTTTGGGACGTTCCAGTGAGACAGGGCGGTTACGGACGTTTACAGGTTCACGGTATATTTGTGTGGAGTTCTGCATCGGTACGTTCCAGTGAGACAGTGAGGTTATGGAGGGTACAGGTTCAGGGCATATTTCTATGGTGTTCTGCAGTGGTACGTTCCAGTGAGACAGGGAGGTTATGGAAGGGTACAGGTTCAGGGCATATTTCTGTGGAGTTCTGCAGTGGGACGTTCCAGTGAGACAAGGAGGTTATGGGCGGGTACAGTTTCAGGGCATTTTGTGTGGAATTCTGCATTGGTACGTTGCAGTGAGACAGGGAAGTTATGGAGGGTACAGGTTCAGGGCATATTTGTGTGGAGTTCTGCGTTGGTACGTTCCAGTGTGACTGGGAGTTTATGGAGGGGTACAGGTTCAGGGCATATTTGTTTGGAGTTCTGCATTGGTACGTTCCAGTGAGACAGGGAGGTTATGGAGTGTACACGTTCAGGGCATATTTGTGTGGGATTCTGCAGTGGGACGTTCCAGTGAGACAGGAAGGTTATGGAGGGGTACAGGTACAGGGCATATTTGTGTGGAGTTCTGCATTGGTACGTTCCAGTGAGACAGGGAGTTTATGGAGGGGTAAAGGTTCAGGGCATATTTGTGTGGTGTTCTGCAGTGGTACGTTCCAGTGAGACAGTGAGGTTATGGAGGGTACAGGTTCAGTGCATATTTGTGTGGAGTTCTGCTTTGGGACGTTCCAGTGAGACAGGGCGGTTACGGACGTGTACAGGTTCACGGTATATTTGTGTGGAGTTCTGCATCGGTACGTTCCAGTGAGACAGTGAGGTTATGGAGGGTACAGGTTCAGGGCATATTGCTATGGTGTTCTGCAGTGGTACGTTCCAGTGAGACAGGGAGGTTATGGAAGGGTACAGGTTCAGGGCATATTTCTGTGGAGTTCTGCAGTGGGACGTTCCAGTGAGACAGGGAGGTTATGGAGGTGTGCAGGTTCAGGGCATATTTGAGTGTAGTTCTGCATTGGTACGTTCCAGTGAGACAGGGAGGTTATGGAGGGTACAGGTTCAGGGCATATTTCTATGGTGTTCTGCAGTGGTACGTTCCAGTGAGACAGGGAGGTTATGGAAGGGTACAGGTTCAGGGCATATTTCTGTGGAGTTCTGCAGTGGGACGTTCCAGTGAGACAGGGAGGTTATGGAGGGGTGCAGGTTCAGGGCATATTTGAGTGTAGTTCTGCATTGGTACGTTCCAGTGAGACAGGGAGGTTATGGAGGGTACAGGTTCAGGACATATTTGTGTGGAGTTCTGCAGTGGTACGTTCCAGGGAGACAGGGAGGATATGGTGGAGTACAGGTTCAGGGCATATTTGTGTGGATTTCTGCATTGGTACGTTCCAGTGAGACTGGGAGGTTATGGAGGGGTACAGGTTCAGGGTATATTTGTGTGGAGTTCTGCGTTGGTACGTTTCAGTGTGACTGGGAGGTTATGGAGGGGTACAGGTTCAGGGCATATTTGTTTGGAGTTCTGCATTGGTACGTTCCAGTGAGACAGGGAAGTTATGGAGGGTACAGGTTCAGGGCATATTTGTGTGGTGTTCTGCAATGGTACGTTCCAGTGAGACAGTGAGGTTATGGAGGGTACAGGTTCAGGGCATATTTGTGTGGAGTTATGTGTTGGGACGTTCCAGTGAGACAGGGAAGTTATGGACGGGTACAGGTTCACGGCATATTTGTGTGGAGTTCTGCATTGGTAAGTTCCAGTGACACAGGGAGGTTATGGAGGGGTACAGGTTCAGGGCATATTTGTGTAGAATTCTGCAGTGGGACGTTCAAGTGAGACAGGGAGTTCATGGACGTGTACAGGTTCAGGGCATATTTGTGTGGATTTCTGCATTGGTACGTTCCAGTGAGACAGGGAGGTTTTGGAGGTGTACAGGTTCAGTGCATATTTGTGTGGTGTTCTGCAATGGTACGTTCCAGTGAGACAGGGAGGTTATGGAGGGTACAGGTTCAGGACATATTTCTGTGTAGTTCTGCAGTGGAACGTTCCAGTGAGACAGGGAGGATATGGTGGAGTACATGTTCAGGGCATATTTGTGTGGATTTCTGCATTGGTACGTTCCAGTGAGACAGGGAGGTTATGGAGGGGTACAGGTTCCGGGCATATTTGTGTGGTGTTCTGCAATGGTACGTTCCAGTGAGACAGTGAGGTTATGGAGGGTGCAGGTTCAGGGCAAATTTGTGTGGAGTTCTGCGTGGAGACGTTCCAGTGAGACAGGGAGGTTATGGACTGGTACAGGTTCGGGGCATATTTGTGTGGAGTTCTGCATTGGTACGTTCCAGTGAGACAGGGAGGTTATGGAGGGGTACAGGTTCACGGCAAATTTGTGTGGAGTTCTGCATTGGTACATTCCAGTGAGACAAGGAGGTTCTGGGTGGGTACAGGTTCAGGGCATATTTGTGTGGAATTCTGCATTGGTACATTCCAGTGAGACAGGGAAGTTATGTAGGGGTACAGGTTCAGGGCATATTTGTGTGGAGTTCTGCATTGGTACGTTGCAGTGAGACAGGGAGTATATGGAGGGGTACAGGTTCAGGGCATATTTGTGTGGTGTTCTGCAATGGTACGTTCCAGTGAGACAGTGAGGTTATGGAGGGTACAGGTTCAGGGCATATTTGTGTGGAGTTCTGCGTTGGGACGTTCAAGTGAGACAGGGAGGTTATGGACGGGTACAGGTTCAGGGCATATTTGTGTGGAGTTTTGCATTGGTACGTTCCAGTGACACAGGGAGGTTATGGAAGGGTACAGGTTCAGGGCATATTTGTGTGGAGTTCTGCATTGGTAAGTTCCATTGAGACAGGGAGGTTTTGGAGGGGTACAGGTTCAGGGCAAATTTGTGTGGAGTTCTGCATTGGTACGTTCCAGTGAGACAAGGAGGTTATGGGCGGGTACAGTTTCAGGGCATTTTGTGTGGAATTCTGCATTGGTACGTTGCAGTGAGACAGGGAGGTTATGGAGGGTACAGGTACAGGGCATATTTGTGTGGAGTTCTGCGTTGGTACGTTCCAGTGTGACTGGGAGTTTATGGAGGGGTACAGGTTCAGGGCATATTTGTTTGGAGTTCTGCATTGGTACGTTCCAGTGAGACAGGGAGGTTATGGAGGGTACACGTTCAGGGCATATTTGTGTTGGATTCTGCAGTGGGACGTTCCAGTGAGACAGGAAGGTTATGGAGGGGTACAGGTTCAGGGCATATTTGTGTGGAGTTCTGCATTGGTACGTTCCAGTGAGACAGGGAGTTTATCGAGGGGTAAAGGTTCAGGGCATATTTGTGTGGTGTTCTGCAGTGGTACATTCCAGTGAGACAGTGAGGTTATGGAGGGTACAGGTTCAGGGCATATTTGTGTGGAGTTCTGCTTTGGGACGTTCCAGTGAGACAGGGCGATTACGGACGTGTACAGGTTCACGGTATATTTGTGTGGAGTTCTGCATCGGTACGTTCCAGTGAGACAGTGAGGTTATGGAGGGTACAGGTTCAGGGCATATTTCTATGGTGTTCTGCAGTGGTACCTTCCAGTGAGACAGGGAGGTTATGGAAGGGTACAGGTTCAGGGCATATTTGTGTGGAGTTCTGCAGTGGGACGTTCCAGTGAGACAGGGAGTTTATGGACGTGTACAGGTTCAAGGCATCTTTGTGTGGAATTCTGCATTGGTACGTTCCAGTGAGACAGGGAGGTTTTGGAGGTGTACAGGTTCAGTGCATATTTGTGTGGTGTTCTGCAATGGTACGATCAAGTGAGACAGGGAGGTTATGGAGGGTACAGGTTCAGGACATATTTCTGTGTAGTTCTGCAGTGGTACGTTACAGTGAGACAGGGAAGATATGGTGGAGTACATGTTCAGGGCAAATTTGTGTGGAGTTCTGCGTTGGGACGTTCCAGTGAGACAGGGAGGTTATGGAGGGTACAGGTTCAGGACATATTTCTGTGTAGTTCTGCAGTGGTACGTTCCAGTGAGACAGGGAGGATATGCACGGTACGGGATCAGGGCTTATTTGAGTGGAGTTCGGCATTGGTGCGTTCCAGTGACACAGGGAGGTTATGGAGGGGTACAGGTTCAGAGCATATTTGTGTGAATTTCTGCTTTGGTACGTTCCAGTGAGACAGGGAGGATATGGACGGGTATAGGTTCAGGGCATATTTGTGTGGAGCTCTGCATTGCTACGTTCCAGTGAGACAGGGAGGTTATGCAGGGGTACAGGTTCAGGGCAAATTTGTCTGTAGTTCTGCATTGGAACGTTCCAGTGAGACAGGGAGGTTATGGATGGTACAGGTTCAGGACATATTTGTGTGGAGTTCTGCATTGGTACGTTCCAGTGAGACAGGAAGGTTATGGAGGGGTACAGGTTCAGGGCATATTTGTGTGGTGTTCTGCAATGGTACGTTCCAGTGAGACAGTGAGGCTATGGAGGGTGCAGGTTCAGGACAAATTTGTGTGGAGTTCTGCGTTGGGAAGTTCCAGTGAGACAGGGAGGTTATGGACGGGTACAGGTTCAGGGCATATTTGTGTGGAGTTCTGCATTGGTACGTTCCAGTGACACAGGGAGGTTATGGAGGGGTACAGGTTCAGGGCATATTTGTGTGGAGTTCTGAATTGGTACGTTCCAGTGAGACAGGGAGGTTATGGAGGGTACAAGTTCAGGGCATATTTGTGTGGAATTCTGCAGTGGGACGTTCCAGTGATGCAGGGAGTTTATGGACGTGTCCAGGTTCCGGGCATATTTGTGTGGAATTCTGCATTGGTACGTTCCAGTGAGACAGGGAGGTTTTGGAGGGGTACAGGTTCAGTGCATATTTGTGTGGTGTTCTGCAATGGTACGTCCCAGTGAGACAGGGAGGTTATGCACGGTACGGGATCAGGGCTTATTTGAGTGGAGTTCGGCATTGGTGCGTTCCAGTGACACAGGGAGGTTATGGAGGGGTACAGGTTCAGAGCATATTTGTGTGAATTTCTGCTTTGGTACGTTCCAGTGAGACAGGGAGGATATGGACGGGTATAGGTTCAGGGCATATTTGTGTGGAGCTCTGCATTGGTACGTTCCAGTGAGACAAGGAGGTTATGGGCGGGTACAGTTTCAGGGCATTTTGTGTGGAATTCTGCATTGGTACGTTGCAGTGAGACAGGGAAGTTATGGAGGGTACAGGTTCAGGGCATATTTGTGTGGAGTTCTGCGTTGGTACGTTCCAGTGTGACTGGGAGTTTATGGAGGGGTACAGGTTCAGGGCATATTTGTTTGGAGTTCTGCATTGGTACGTTCCAGTGAGACAGGGAGGTTATGGAGTGTACACGTTCAGGGCATATTTGTGTGGGATTCTGCAGTGGGACGTTCCAGTGAGACAGGAAGGTTATGGAGGGGTACAGGTACAGGGCATATTTGTGTGGAGTTCTGCATTGGTACGTTCCAGTGAGACAGGGAGTTTATGGAGGGGTAAAGGTTCAGGGCATATTTGTGTGGTGTTCTGCAGTGGTACGTTCCAGTGAGACAGTGAGGTTATGGAGGGTACAGGTTCAGTGCATATTTGTGTGGAGTTCTGCTTTGGGACGTTCCAGTGAGACAGGGCGGTTACGGACGTGTACAGGTTCACGGTATATTTGTGTGGAGTTCTGCATCGGTACGTTCCAGTGAGACAGTGAGGTTATGGAGGGTACAGGTTCAGGGCATATTTCTATGGTGTTCTGCAGTGGTACGTTCCAGTGAGACAGGGAGGTTATGGAAGGGTACAGGTTCAGGGCATATTTCTGTGGAGTTCTGCAGTGGGACGTTCCAGTGAGACAGGGAGGTTATGGAGGGGTGCAGGTTCAGGGCATATTTGAGTGTAGTTCTGCATTGGTACGTTCCAGTGAGACAGGGAGGTTATGGAGGGTACAGGTTCAGGGCATATTTCTATGGTGTTCTGCAGTGGTACGTTCCAGTGAGACAGGGAGGTTATGGAAGGGTACAGGTTCAGGGCATATTTCTGTGGTGTTCTGCAGTGGGACGTTCCAGTGAGACTGGGAGGTTATGGAGGGGTACAGGTTCAGGGTATATTTGTGTGGAGTTCTGCGTTGGTACGTTTCAGTGTGACTGGGAGGTTATGGAGGGGTACAGGTTCAGGGCATATTTGTTTGGAGTTCTGCATTGGTACGTTCCAGTGAGACAGGGAAGTTATGGAGGGTACAGGTTCAGGGCATATTTGTGTGGTGTTCTGCAATGGTACGTTCCAGTGAGACAGTGAGGTTATGGAGGGTACAGGTTCAGGGCATATTTGTGTGGAGTTATGTGTTGGGACGTTCCAGTGAGACAGGGAGGTTATGGACGGGTACAGGTTCACGGCATATTTGTGTGGAGTTCTGCATTGGTAAGTTCCAGTGACACAGGGAGGTTATGGAGGGGTACAGGTTCAGGGCATATTTGTGTAGAATTCTGCAGTGGGACGTTCAAGTGAGACAGGGAGTTCATGGACGTGTACAGGTTCAGGGCATATTTGTGTGGATTTCTGCATTGGTACGTTCCAGTGAGACAGGGAGGTTTTGGAGGTGTACAGGTTCAGTGCATATTTGTGTGGTGTTCTGCAATGGTACGTTCCAGTGAGACAGGGAGGTTATGGAGGGTACAGGTTCAGGACATATTTCTGTGTAGTTCTGCAGTGGAACGTTCCAGTGAGACAGGGAGGATATGGTGGAGTACATGTTCAGGGCATATTTGTGTGGATTTCTGCATTGGTACGTTCCAGTGAGACAGTGAGGTTATGGAGGGGTACAGGTTCAGGGCATATTTGTGTGGTGTTCTGCAATGGTACGTTGCAGTGAGACAGGGAGTATATGGAGGGGTACAGGTTCAGGGCATATTTGTGTGGTGTTCTGCAATGGTACGTTCCAGTGAGACAGTGAGGTTATGGAGGGTACAGGTTCAGGGCATATTTGTGTGGAGTTATGTGTTGGGACGTTCCAGTGAGACAGGGAGGTTATGGACGGGTACAGGTTCACGGCATATTTGTGTGGAGTTCTGCATTGGTAAGTTCCAGTGACACAGGGAGGTTATGGAGGGGTACAGGTTCAGGGCATATTTGTGTAGAATTCTGCAGTGGGACGTTCAAGTGAGACAGGGAGTTCATGGACGTGTACAGGTTCAGGGCATATTTGTGTGGATTTCTGCATTGGTACGTTCCAGTGAGACAGGGAGGTTTTGGAGGTGTACAGGTTCAGTGCATATTTGTGTGGTGTTCTGCAATGGTACGTTCCAGTGAGACAGGGAGGTTATGGAGGGTACAGGTTCAGGACATATTTCTGTGTAGTTCTGCAGTGGAACGTTCCAGTGAGACAGGGAGGATATGGTGGAGTACATGTTCAGGGCATATTTGTGTGGATTTCTGCATTGGTACGTTCCAGTGAGACAGGGAGGTTATGGAGGGGTACAGGTTCCGGGCATATTTGTGTGGTGTTCTGCAATGGTACGTTCCAGTGAGACAGTGAGGTTATGGAGGGTGCAGGTTCAGGGCAAATTTGTGTGGAGTTCTGCGTTGAGACGTTCCAGTGAGACAGGGAGGTTATGGACTGGTACAGGTTCGGGGCATATTTGTGTGGAGTTCTGCATTGGTACGTTCCAGTGAGACAGGGAGGTTATGGAGGGGTACAGGTTCACGGCAAATTTGTGTGGAGTTCTGCATTGGTACATTCCAGTGAGACAAGGAGGTTCTGGGTGGGTACAGGTTCAGGGCATATTTGTGTGGAATTCTGCATTGGTACATTCCAGTGAGACAGGGAAGTTATGTAGGGGTACAGGTTCAGGGCATATTTGTGTGGAGTTCTGCATTGGTACGTTGCAGTGAGACAGGGAGTATATGGAGGGGTACAGGTTCAGGGCATATTTGTGTGGTGTTCTGCAATGGTACGTTCCAGTGAGACAGTGAGGTTATGGAGGGTACAGGTTCAGGGCATATTTGTGTGGAGTTCTGCGTTGGGACGTTCAAGTGAGACAGGGAGGTTATGGACGGGTACAGGTTCAGGGCATATTTGTGTGGAGTTTTGCATTGGTACGTTCCAGTGACACAGGGAGGTTATGGAAGGGTACAGGTTCAGGGCATATTTGTGTGGAGTTCTGCATTGGTAAGTTCCATTGAGACAGGGAGGTTTTGGAGGGGTACAGGTTCAGGGCAAATTTGTGTGGAGTTCTGCATTGGTACGTTCCAGTGAGACAAGGAGGTTATGGGCGGGTACAGTTTCAGGGCATTTTGTGTGGAATTCTGCATTGGTACGTTGCAGTGAGACAGGGAGGTTATGGAGGGTACAGGTACAGGGCATATTTGTGTGGAGTTCTGCGTTGGTACGTTCCAGTGTGACTGGGAGTTTATGGAGGGGTACAGGTTCAGGGCATATTTGTTTGGAGTTCTGCATTGGTACGTTCCAGTGAGACAGGGAGGTTATGGAGGGTACACGTTCAGGGCATATTTGTGTTGGATTCTGCAGTGGGACGTTCCAGTGAGACAGGAAGGTTATGGAGGGGTACAGGTTCAGGGCATATTTGTGTGGAGTTCTGCATTGGTACGTTCCAGTGAGACAGGGAGTTTATCGAGGGGTAAAGGTTCAGGGCATATTTGTGTGGTGTTCTGCAGTGGTACATTCCAGTGAGACAGTGAGGTTATGGAGGGTACAGGTTCAGGGCATATTTGTGTGGAGTTCTGCTTTGGGACGTTCCAGTGAGACAGGGCGATTACGGACGTGTACAGGTTCACGGTATATTTGTGTGGAGTTCTGCATCGGTACGTTCCAGTGAGACAGTGAGGTTATGGAGGGTACAGGTTCAGGGCATATTTCTATGGTGTTCTGCAGTGGTACCTTCCAGTGAGACAGGGAGGTTATGGAAGGGTACAGGTTCAGGGCATATTTGTGTGGAGTTCTGCAGTGGGACGTTCCAGTGAGACAGGGAGTTTATGGACGTGTACAGGTTCAAGGCATCTTTGTGTGGAATTCTGCATTGGTACGTTCCAGTGAGACAGGGAGGTTTTGGAGGTGTACAGGTTCAGTGCATATTTGTGTGGTGTTCTGCAATGGTACGATCAAGTGAGACAGGGAGGTTATGGAGGGTACAGGTTCAGGACATATTTCTGTGTAGTTCTGCAGTGGTACGTTACAGTGAGACAGGGAAGATATGGTGGAGTACATGTTCAAGGCATATTTGTGTGGAGTTCTGCGTTGGGACGTTCCAGTGAGACAGGGAGGTTATGGAGGGTACAGGTTCAGGACATATTTCTGTGTAGTTCTGCAGTGGTACGTTCCAGTGAGACAGGGAGGATATGCACGGTACGGGATCAGGGCTTATTTGAGTGGAGTTCGGCATTGGTGCGTTCCAGTGACACAGGGAGGTTATGGAGGGGTACAGGTTCAGAGCATATTTGTGTGAATTTCTGCTTTGGTACGTTCCAGTGAGACAGGGAGGATATGGACGGGTATAGGTTCAGGGCATATTTGTGTGGAGCTCTGCATTGCTACGTTCCAGTGAGACAGGGAGGTTATGCAGGGGTACAGGTTCAGGGCAAATTTGTCTGTAGTTCTGCATTGGAACGTTCCAGTGAGACAGGGAGGTTATGGATGGTACAGGTTCAGGACATATTTGTGTGGAGTTCTGCATTGGTACGTTCCAGTGAGACAGGAAGGTTATGGAGGGGTACAGGTTCAGGGCATATTTGTGTGGTGTTCTGCAATGGTACGTTCCAGTGAGACAGTGAGGCTATGGAGGGTGCAGGTTCAGGACAAATTTGTGTGGAGTTCTGCGTTGGGAAGTTCCAGTGAGACAGGGAGGTTATGGACGGGTACAGGTTCAGGGCATATTTGTGTGGAGTTCTGCATTGGTACGTTCCAGTGACACAGGGAGGTTATGGAGGGGTACAGGTTCAGGGCATATTTGTGTGGAGTTCTGAATTGGTACGTTCCAGTGAGACAGGGAGGTTATGGAGGGTACAAGTTCAGGGCATATTTGTGTGGAATTCTGCAGTGGGACGTTCCAGTGATGCAGGGAGTTTATGGACGTGTCCAGGTTCCGGGCATATTTGTGTGGAATTCTGCATTGGTACGTTCCAGTGAGACAGGGAGGTTTTGGAGGGGTACAGGTTCAGTGCATATTTGTGTGGTGTTCTGCAATGGTACGTCCCAGTGAGACAGGGAGGTTATGCACGGTACGGGATCAGGGCTTATTTGAGTGGAGTTCGGCATTGGTGCGTTCCAGTGACACAGGGAGGTTATGGAGGGGTACAGGTTCAGAGCATATTTGTGTGAATTTCTGCTTTGGTACGTTCCAGTGAGACAGGGAGGATATGGACGGGTATAGGTTCAGGGCATATTTGTGTGGAGCTCTGCATTGGTACGTTCCAGTGAGACAAGGAGGTTATGGGTGGGTACAGTTTCAGGGCATTTTGTGTGGAATTCTGCATTGGTACGTTGCAGTGAGACAGGGAAGTTATGGAGGGTACAGGTTCAGGGCATATTTGTGTGGAGTTCTGCGTTGGTACGTTCCAGTGTGACTGGGAGTTTATGGAGGGGTACAGGTTCAGGGCATATTTGTTTGGAGTTCTGCATTGGTACGTTCCAGTGAGACAGGGAGGTTATGGAGTGTACACGTTCAGGGCATATTTGTGTGGGATTCTGCAGTGGGACGTTCCAGTGAGACAGGAAGGTTATGGAGGGGTACAGGTACAGGGCATATTTGTGTGGAGTTCTGCATTGGTACGTTCCAGTGAGACAGGGAGTTTATGGAGGGGTAAAGGTTCAGGGCATATTTGTGTGGTGTTCTGCAGTGGTACGTTCCAGTGAGACAGTGAGGTTATGGAGGGTACAGGTTCAGTGCATATTTGTGTGGAGTTCTGCTTTGGGACGTTCCAGTGAGACAGGGCGGTTACGGACGTGTACAGGTTCACGGTATATTTGTGTGGAGTTCTGCATCGGTACGTTCCAGTGAGACAGTGAGGTTATGGAGGGTACAGGTTCAGGGCATATTTCTATGGTGTTCTGCAGTGGTACGTTCCAGTGAGACAGGGAGGTTATGGAAGGGTACAGGTTCAGGGCATATTTCTGTGGAGTTCTGCAGTGGGACGTTCCAGTGAGACAGGGAGGTTATGGAGGGGTGCAGGTTCAGGGCATATTTGAGTGTAGTTCTGCATTGGTACGTTCCAGTGAGACAGGGAGGTTATGGAGGGTACAGGTTCAGGGCATATTTCTATGGTGTTCTGCAGTGGTACGTTCCAGTGAGACAGGGAGGTTATGGAAGGGTACAGGTTCAGGGCATATTTCTGTGGTGTTCTGCAGTGGGACGTTCCAGTGAGACAGGGAGGTTATGGAGGGGTGCAGGTTCAGGGCATATTTGAGTGTAGTTCTGCATTGGTACGTTCCAGTGAGACAGGGAGGTTATGGAGGGTACAGGTTCAGGACATATTTGTGTGGAGTTCTGCAGTGGTACGTTCCAGGGAGACAGGGAGGATATGGTGGAGTACAGGTTCAGGGCATATTTGTGTGTATTTCTGCATTGGTACGTTCCAGTGAGACTGGGAGGTTATGGAGGGGTACAGGTTCAGGGTATATTTGTGTGGAGTTCTGCGTTGGTACGTTTCAGTGTGACTGGGAGGTTATGGAGGGGTACAGGTTCAGGGCATATTTGTTTGGAGTTCTGCATTGGTACGTTCCAGTGAGACAGGGAAGTTATGGAGGGTACAGGTTCAGGGCATATTTGTGTGGTGTTCTGCAATGGTACGTTCCAGTGAGACAGTGAGGTTATGGAGGGTACAGGTTCAGGGCATATTTGTGTGGAGTTCTGTGTTGGGACGTTCCAGTGAGACAGGGAGGTTATGGACGGGTACAGGTTCACGGCATATTTGTGTGGAGTTCTGCATTGGTAAGTTCCAGTGACACAGGGAGGTTATGGAGGGGTACAGGTTCAGGGCATATTTGTGTAGAATTCTGCAGTGGGACGTTCAAGTGAGACAGGGAGTTTATGGACGTGTACAGGTTCAGGGCATATTTGTGTGGAATTCTGCATTGGTACGTTCCAGTGAGACAGGGAGGTTTTGGAGGTGTACAGGTTCAGTGCATATTTGTGTGGTGTTCTGCAATGGTACGTTCCAGTGAGACAGGGAGGTTATGGAGGGTACAGGTTCAGGACATATTTCTGTGTAGTTCTGCAGTGGAACGTTCCAGTGAGACAGGGAGGATATGGTGGAGTACATGTTCAGGGCATATTTGTGTGGATTTCTGCATTGCTACGTTCCAGTGAGACAGGGAGGTTATGGAGGGGTACAGGTTCCGGGCATATTTGTGTGGTGTTCTGCAATGGTACGTTCCAGTGAGACAGTGAGGTTATGGAGGGTGCAGGTTCAGGGCAAATTTGTGTGGAGTTCTGCGTTGAGACGTTCCAGTGAGACAGGGAGGTTATGGACTGGTACAGCTTCGGGGCATATTTGTGTGGAGTTCTGCATTGGTACGTTCCAGTGAGACAGGGAGGTTATGGAGGGGTACAGGTTCACGGCAAATTTGTGTGGAGTTCTGCATTGGTACATTCCAGTGAGACAAGGTGGTTCTGGGTGGGTACAGGTTCAGGGCATATTTGTGTGGAATTCTGCATTGGTACATTCCAGTGAGACAGGGAAGTTATGTAGGGGTACAGGTTCAGGGCATATTTGTGTGGAGTTCTGCATTGGTACGTTGCAGTGAGACAGGGAGTATATGGAGGGGTACAGGTTCAGGGCATATTTGTGTGGTGTTCTGCAATGGTACGTTCCAGTGAGACAGTGAGGTTATGGAGGGTACAGGTTCAGGGCATATTTGTGTGGAGTTCTGCGTTGGGACGTTCAAGTGAGACAGGGAGGTTATGGACGGGTACAGGTTCAGGGCATATTTGTGTGGAGTTTTGCATTGGTACGTTCCAGTGACACAGGGAGGTTATGGAAGGGTACAGGTTCAGGGCATATTTGTGTGGAGTTCTGCATTGGTAAGTTCCATTGAGACAGGGAGGTTTTGGAGGGGTACAGGTTCAGGGCAAATTTGTGTGGAGTTCTGCATTGGTACATTCCAGTGAGACAAGGAGGTTATGGGCGGGTACAGTTTCAGGGCATTTTGTGTGGAATTCTGCATTGGTACGTTGCAGTGAGACAGGGAGGTTATGGAGGGTACAGGTACAGGGCATATTTGTGTGGAGTTCTGCGTTGGTACGTTCCAGTGTGACTGGGAGTTTATGGAGGGGTACAGGTTCAGGGCATATTTGTTTGGAGTTCTGCATTGGTACGTTCCAGTGAGACAGGGAGGTTATGGAGGGTACACGTTCAGGGCATATTTGTGTTGGATTCTGCAGTGGGACGTTCCAGTGAGACAGGAAGGTTATGGAGGGGTACAGGTTCAGGGCATATTTGTGTGGAGTTCTGCATTGGTACGTTCCAGTGAGACAGGGAGTTTATCGAGGGGTAAAGGTTCAGGGCATATTTGTGTGGTGTTCTGCAGTGGTACATTCCAGTGAGACAGTGAGGTTATGGAGGGTACAGGTTCAGGGCATATTTGTGTGGAGTTCTGCTTTGGGACGTTCCAGTGAGACAGGGCGATTACGGACGTGTACAGGTTCACGGTATATTTGTGTGGAGTTCTGCATCGGTACGTTCCAGTGAGACAGTGAGGTTATGGAGGGTACAGGTTCAGGGCATATTTCTATGGTGTTCTGCAGTGGTACCTTCCAGTGAGACAGGGAGGTTATGGAAGGGTACAGGTTCAGGGCATATTTGTGTGGAGTTCTGCATTGGTACGTTCCAGTGACACAGGGAGGTTATGGAGGGGTACAGGTTCAGGGCATATTTGTGTGGAGTTCTGAATTGGTACGTTCCAGTGAGACAGGGAGGTTATGGAGGGTACAAGTTCAGGGCATATTTGTGTGGAGTTCTGCATTGGTACGTTCCAGTGAGACTGGGAGGTTATGGAGGGGTACAGGTTCAGGGCATATTTGTGTGGAGTTCTGAATTGGTACGTTCCAGTGAGACAGGGAGGTTATGGAGGGTACAAGTTCAGGACATATTTGTGTGGAGTTCTGCATTGGTACGTTCCAGTGAGACAGGGAGGTTATGGAGGGTACAAGTTCAGGGCATATTTGTGTGGAGTTCTGCATTGGTACGTTCCAGTGAGACAGGGAGGTTATGGAGGGGTACAGGTTCAGGGCATATTTGTGTGGAGTTCTGAATTGGTACGTTCCAGTGAGACAGGGAGGTTATGGAGGGTACAAGTTCAGGACATATTTGTGTGGAGTTCTGCATTGGTACGTTCCAGTGAGACAGGGAGGTTATGGAAGGGTACAGGTTCAGGGCATATTTGTGTGGAGTTCTGCATTGGTAAGTTCCATTGAGACAGGGAGGTTTTGGAGGGGTACAGGTTCAGGGCAAATTTGTGTGGAGTTCTGCATTGGTACGTTCCAGTGAGACAAGGAGGTTATGGGCGGGTACAGTTTCAGGGCATTTTGTGTGGAATTCTGCATTGGTACGTTGCAGTGAGACAGGGAGGTTATGGAGGGTACAGGTACAGGGCATATTTGTGTGGAGTTCTGCGTTGGTACGTTCCAGTGTGACTGGGAGTTTATGGAGGGGTACAGGTTCAGGGCATATTTGTTTGGAGTTCTGCATTGGTACGTTCCAGTGAGACAGGGAGGTTATGGAGGGTACACGTTCAGGGCATATTTGTGTTGGATTCTGCAGTGGGACGTTCCAGTGAGACAGGAAGGTTATGGAGGGGTACAGGTTCAGGGCATATTTGTGTGGAGTTCTGCATTGGTACGTTCCAGTGAGACAGGGAGTTTATCGAGGGGTAAAGGTTCAGGGCATATTTGTGTGGTGTTCTGCAGTGGTACATTCCAGTGAGACAGTGAGGTTATGGAGGGTACAGGTTCAGGGCATATTTGTGTGGAGTTCTGCTTTGGGACGTTCCAGTGAGACAGGGCGATTACGGACGTGTACAGGTTCACGGTATATTTGTGTGGAGTTCTGCATCGGTACGTTCCAGTGAGACAGTGAGGTTATGGAGGGTACAGGTTCAGGGCATATTTCTATGGTGTTCTGCAGTGGTACCTTCCAGTGAGACAGGGAGGTTATGGAAGGGTACAGGTTCAGGGCATATTTGTGTGGAGTTCTGCAGTGGGACGTTCCAGTGAGACAGGGAGGTTATGGAGGGGTGCAGGTTCAGGGCATATTTGTGTGGAGTTCTGCATTGGTACGTTCCAGTGACACAGGGAGGTTATGGAGGGGTACCGGTTCAGGGCATATTTGTGTAGAATTCTGCAGTGGGACGTTCAAGTGAGACAGTGAGTTTATGGACGTGTACAGGTTCAAGGCATCTTTGTGTGGAATTCTGCATTGGTACGTTCCAGTGAGACAGGGAGGTTTTGGAGGTGTACAGGTTCAGTGCATATTTGTGTGGTGTTCTGCAATGGTACGATCAAGTGAGACAGGGAGGTTATGGAGGGTACAGGTTCAGGACATATTTCTGTGTAGTTCTGCAGTGGTACGTTACAGTGAGACAGGGAAGATATGGTGGAGTACATGTTCAGGGCAAATTTGTGTGGAGTTCTGCGTTGGGACGTTCCAGTGAGACAGGGAGGTTATGGAGGGTACAGGTTCAGGACATATTTCTGTGTAGTTCTGCAGTGGTACGTTCCAGTGAGACAGGGAGGATATGCACGGTACGGGATCAGGGCTTATTTGTGTGGAGTTCGGCATTGGTGCGTTCCAGTGACACAGGGAGGTTATGGAGGGGTACAGGTTCAGAGCATATTTGTGTGAATTTCTGCTTTGGTACGTTCCAGTGAGACAGGGAGGATATGGACGGGTATAGGATCAGGGCATATTTGTGTGGAGCTCTGCATTGCTACGTTCCAGTGAGACAGGGAGGTTATGCAGGGGTACAGGTTCAGGGCAAATTTGTCTGTAGTTCTGCATTGGTACGTTTCAGTGAGACAGGGAGGTTTTGGAGGTGTACAGGTTCAGTGCATATTTGTGTGGTGTTCTGCAATGGTACGTTCCAGTGAGACAGGGAGGTTATGGATGGTACAGGTTCAGGACATATTTGTGTGGAGTTCTGCATTGGTACGTTCCAGTGAGACAGGGAGGTTATGGAGGGGTACAGGTTCAGGGCATATTTGTGTGGTGTTCTGCAATGGTACGTTCCAGTGAGACAGTGAGGCTATGGAGGGTGCAGGTTCAGGACAAATTTGTGTGGAGTTCTGCGTTGGGAAGTTCCAGTGAGACAGGGAGGTTATGGACGGGTACAGGTTCAGGGCATATTTGTGTGGAGTTCTGCATTGGTACGTTCCAGTGACACAGGGAGGTTATGGAGGGGTACAGGTTCAGGGCATATTTGTGTGGAGTTCTGAATTGGTACGTTCCAGTGAGACAGGGAGGTTATGGAGGGTACAAGTTCAGGGCATATTTGTGTGGAATTCTGCAGTGGGACGTTCCAGTGATGCAGGGAGTTTATGGACGTGTCCAGGTTCCGGGCATATTTGTGTGGAATTCTGCATTGGTACTTTCCAGTGAGACGGGGAGGTTATGGAGGGTACAGGTTCATGGTATACTTGTGTGGAGTTCTGCATTGGTACGTTCCAGTGAGACAGGCAGTTTATGGAGGGGTAAAGGTTCAGGGCATATTTGTGTGGTGTTCTGCAGTGGTACGTTCCAGTGAGACAGGGAGGTTTTGGAGGTGTACAGGTTCAGTGCATATTTGTGTGGTGTTCTGCAATGGTTCGTTCCAGTGAGACAGGGAGGTTATGGATGGTACAGGTTCAGGACATATTTGTGTGGATTTCTGCATTGGTACGTTCCAGTGAGACAGGGAGGTTATGGAGGGGTACAGGTTCAGGGCATATTTGTGTGGTGTTCTGCAATGGTACGTTCCAGTGAGACAGTGAGGCTATGGAGGGTGCAGGTTCAGGGCAAATTTGTGTGGAGTTCTGCGTTCGGACGTTCCAGTGAGACAGGGAGGTTTTGGACGGGTACAGGTACAGGGCATATTTGTGTGGAGTTCTGCATTGGTACGTTCCAGTGACACACTGAGGTTATGGAGGGGTACAGGTTCAGGGCATATTTGTTTGGAGTTCTGCATTGGTACGTTCCAGTGAGACAGGGAGGTTATGGAGGGTACACGTTCAGGGCATATTTGTGTTGGATTCTGCAGTGGGACGTTCCAGTGAGACAGGAAGGTTATGGAGGGGTACAGGTTCAGGGCATATTTGTGTGGAGTTCTGCATTGGTACGTTCCAGTGAGACAGGGAGTTTATGGAGGGGTAAAGGTTCAGGGCATATTTGTATGGTGTTCTGCAGTGGTACATTCCAGTGAGACAGTGAGGTTATGGAGGGTACAGGTTCAGGGCATATTTGTGTGGAGTTCTGCTTTGGGACGTTCCAGTGAGACAGGGCGATTACGGACGTGTACAGGTTCACGGTATATTTGTGTGGAGTTCTGCATCGGTACGTTCCAGTGAGACAGTGAGGTTATGGAGGGTACAGGTTCAGGGCATATTTCTATGGTGTTCTGCAGTGGAACCTTCCAGTGAGACAGGGAGGTTATGGAAGGGTACAGGTTCAGGGCATATTTGTGTGGAGTTCTGCAGTGGGACGTTCCAGTGAGACAGGGAGGTTATGGAGGGGTGCAGGTTCAGGGCATATTTGTGTGGAGTTCTGCATTGGTACGTTCCAGTGACACAGGGAGGTTATCGAGGGGTACCGGTTCAGGGCATATTTGTGTAGAATTCTGCAGTGGGACGTTCAAGTGAGACAGTGAGTTTATGGACGTGTACAGGTTCAAGGCATCTTTGTGTGGAATTCTGCATTGGTACGTTCCAGTGAGACAGGGAGGTTTTGGAGGTGTACAGGTTCAGTGCATATTTGTGTGGTGTTCTGCAATGGTACGATCAAGTGAGACAGGGAGGTTATGGAGGGTACAGGTTCAGGACATATTTCTGTGTAGTTCTGCAGTGGTACGTTCCAGTGAGACAGGGAGGATATGGTGGAGTACATGTTCAGGGCAAATTTGTGTGGAGTTCTGCGTTGGGACTTTCCAGTGAGACAGGGAGGTTATGGACGGGTACAGGTTCAGGGCATATTTGTGTGGAGTTCTGCATTGGTACGTTCCAGTGAGACAGGGAGGTTATGGAGGGGTACAGGTTCACGGCAAATTTGTGTGGAGTTCTGCATTGGTACATTCCAGTGAGACAAGGAGGTTCTGGGTGGGTACAGGTTCAGGGCATATTTGTGTGGAATTCTGCATTGGTACTTTCCAGTGAGACAGGGAGGTTATGGAGGGTACAGGTTCAGGGCATATTTGTGTGGAGTTCTGGATTCGTACATTCCAGTGAGACAGGGAGGTTATGGAGGGGTACAGGTTCATGGTATATTTGTGTGCAGTTCTGCGTTGGTACGTTTCAGTGTGACTGGTAGGTTATGGAGGGGTACAGGTTCAGGGCATATTTGTTTGGAGTTCTGCATTGGAACGTTACAGTGAGACAGGGAAGTTATGGAGAGTACAGGTTCAGGGCATATTTGTGTGGTGTTCTGCAATGGTACGTTCCAGTGAGACAGGGAGGTAATGGAGGGTACAGGTTCAGGGCATATTTGTGTGGAGTTCTGCGTTGGGACGATCCAGTGAGACAGGGAGGTTATGGACGGGTACAGGTTCACGGCATATTTGTGTGGAGTTCTGCATTGGTACGTTCCAGTGACACAGGGAGGTTATGGAGGGGTACAGGTTCAGGGCATATTTGTGTAGAATTCTGCAGTTGGACGTTCCAGTGAGACAGGGAGTTAATGGACGTGTACAGGTTCAGGGCATATTTGTGTGGAATTCTGCATTGGTACGTTCCAGTGAGACAGGGAGGTTTTGGAGGTGTACAGGTTCAGTGCATATTTGTGTGGTGTTCTGCAATGGTTCGTTCCAGTGAGACAGGGAGGTTATGGATGGTACAGGTTCAGGACATATTTGTGTGGAGTTCTGCAGTGGTACGTTCCAGTGAGACAGGGAGGATATGGTGGAGTACATGTTCAGGGCATATTTGTGTGGATTTCTGCATTGGTACGTTCCAGTGAGACAGGGAGGTTATGCAGGGGTACAGGTTCAGGGCATATTTGTGTGGTGTTCTGCAATGGTACGTTCCAGTGAGACAGTGAGGCTATGGAGGGTGCAGGTTCAGGGCAAATTTGTGTGGAGTTCTGCGTTCGGACGTTCCAGTGAGACAGGGAGGTTTTGGACGGGTACAGGTACAGGGCATATTTGTGTGGAGTTCTGCATTGGTACGTTCCAGTGACACACTGAGGTTATGGAGGGGTACAGGTTCAGGGCATATTTGTGTGGAGTTCTGCATTGATACGTTCCAGTGAGACATGGAGGTTATGGAGGGTACAAGTTCAGGGCATATTTCTGTGGAATTCTGCAGTGGGACGTTCCAGTGATACAGGGAGTTTATGGACGTGTACAGGTTCCGGGCATATTTGTGTGGAATTCTGCATTGGTACGTTGCAGTGAGACAGGGAGGTTTTGGAGGGGTACAGGTTCAGTGCATATTTGTGTGGTGTTCTGCAATGGTACGTTCCAGTGAGACAGGGAGGTTATGCACGGTATGGGATCAGGGCTTATTTGAGTGGAGTTCGGCATTGGTGCGTTCCAGTGACACAGGGAGGTTATGGAGGGGTACAGGTTCAGAGCATATTTTTGTGTATTTCTGCTTTGGTACGTTCCAGTGAGACAGGGAGGATATGGACGGGTATAGGTTCAGGGCATATTTGTGTGGAGCTCTGCATTGGTACGTTCCAGTGAGACAGGGAGGTTATGCAGGGGCACAGGTTCAGGGCAAATTTGTCTGTAGTTCTGCATTCGTACGTTCCAGTGAGACAGGGAGGTTATGCACGGTACGGGATCAGGGCTTATTTGAGTGGAGTTCGGCATTGGTGCGTTCCAGTGACACAGGGAGGTTATGGAGGGGTACAGGTTCAGAGCATATTTGTGTGAATTTCTGCTTTGGTACGTAACAGTGAGACAGGGAGGATATGGACGGGTATAGGTTCAGGGCATATTTGTGTGGAGCTCTGCATTGGTACGTTCCAGTGAGACAGGGAGGTTATGCAGGGGTACAGGTACAGGGCAAATTTGTCTGTAGTTCTGCATTCGTACGTTCCAGTGAGACAGGGAGGTTATGGAGGGTACAGGTTCAGGGCATATTTGTGTGGTGTTCTGCAATGGTACGTTCCAGTGAGACAGTGCGGCTATGGAGGGTACAGGTTCAGGGCAGATTTGATTGAAGTTCTGCGTTGGGACGATTCAGTGAGACAGGGAGGTTATGGACGGGTACAGGTTCACGGCATATTTGTGTGGAGTTCTGCATTGGTACGTTCCAGTGAGACAGGGAGTTTATCGAGGGGTAAAGGTTCAGGGCATATTTGTGTGGTGTTCTGCAGTGGTACATTCCAGTGAGACAGTGAGGTTATGGAGGGTACAGGTTCAGGGCATATTTGTGTGGAGTTCTGCTTTGGGACGTTCCAGTGAGACAGGGCGATTACGGACGTGTACAGGTTCACGGTATATTTGTGTGGAGTTCTGCATCGGTACGTTCCAGTGAGACAGTGAGGTTATGCAGGGTACAGGTTCAGGGCATATTTCTATGGTGTTCTGCAGTGGTACCTTCCAGTGAGACAGGGAGGTTATGGAAGGGTACAGGTTCAGGGCATATTTGTGTGGAGTTCTGCAGTGGGACGTTCCAGTGAGACAGGGAGGTTATGGAGGGGTGCAGGTTCAGGGCATATTTGTGTGGAGTTCTGCATTGGTACGTTCCAGTGACACAGGGAGGTTATGGAGGGGTACCGGTTCAGGGCATATTTGTGTAGAATTCTGCAGTGGGACGTTCAAGTGAGACAGTGAGTTTATGGACGTGTACAGGTTCAAGGCATCTTTGTGTGGAATTCTGCATTGGTACGTTCCAGTGAGACAGGGAGGTTTTGGAGGTGTACAGGTTCAGTGCATATTTGTGTGGTGTTCTGCAATGGTACGATCAAGTGAGACAGGGAGGTTATGGAGGGTACAGGTTCAGGACATATTTCTGTGTAGTTCTGCAGTGGTACGTTCCAGTGAGACAGGGAAGATATGGTGGAGTACATGTTCAGGGCAAATTTGTGTGGAGTTCTGCGTTGGGACGTTCCAGTGAGACAGGGAGGTTATGGAGGGTACAGGTTCAGGACATATTTCTGTGTAGTTCTGCAGTGGTACGTTCCAGTGAGACAGGGAGGATATGGTGGAGTACATGTTCAGGGCATATTTGTGTGGATTTCTGCATTGGTACGTTCCAGTGAGACCGGGAGGTTATGGAGGGGTACAGGTTCCGGGCATATTTGTGTGGTGTTCTGCAATGGTACGTTCCAGTGAGACAGTGAGGTTATGGAGGGTGCAGGTTCAGGGCAAATTTGTGTGGAGTTCTGCATTGGTACGTTCCAGTGAGACAAGGAGGTTATGGTCGGGTACAGTTTCAGGGCATTTTGTGTGGAATTCTGCATTGGTACGTTGCAGTGAGACAGGGAGGTTATGGAGGGTACAGGTTCAGGGCATATTTGTGTGGAGTTCTGCGTTGGTACGTTCCAGTGTGACTGGGAGTTTATGGAGGGGTACAGGTTCAGGGCATATTTGTTTGGAGTTCTGCATTGGTACGTTCCAGTGAGACAGGGAGGTTATCGAGGGGTACCGGTTCAGGGCATATTTGTGTAGAATTCTGCAGTGGGACGTTCAAGTGAGACAGTGAGTTTATGGACGTGTACAGGTTCAAGGCATCTTTGTGTGGAATTCTGCATTGGTACGTTCCAGTGAGACAGGGAGGTTTTGGAGGTGTACAGGTTCAGTGCATATTTGTGTGGTGTTCTGCAATGGTACGATCAAGTGAGACAGGGAGGTTATGGAGGGTACAGGTTCAGGACATATTTCTGTGTAGTTCTGCAGTGGTACGTTCCAGTGAGACAGGGAGGATATGGTGGAGTACATGTTCAGGGCAAATTTGTGTGGAGTTCTGCGTTGGGACTTTCCAGTGAGACAGGGAGGTTATGGACGGGTACAGGTTCAGGGCATATTTGTGTGGAGTTCTGCATTGGTACGTTCCAGTGAGACAGGGAGGTTATGGAGGGGTACAGGTTCACGGCAAATTTGTGTGGAGTTCTGCATTGGTACATTCCAGTGAGACAAGGAGGTTCTGGGTGGGTACAGGTTCAGGGCATATTTGTGTGGAATTCTGCATTGGTACGTTCCAGTGAGACAGGGAGGTTATGGAGGGTACAGGTTCAGGGCATATTTGTGTGGAGTTCTGGATTCGTACATTCCAGTGAGACAGGGAGGTTATGGAGGGGTACAGGTTCATGGTATATTTGTGTGCAGTTCTGCGTTGGTACGTTTCAGTGTGACTGGTAGGTTATGGAGGGGTACAGGTTCAGGGCATATTTGTTTGGAGTTCTGCATTGGAACGTTACAGTGAGACAGGGAAGTTATGGAGAGTACAGGTTCAGGGCATATTTGTGTGGTGTTCTGCAATGGTACGTTCCAGTGAGACAGGGAGGTAATGGAGGGTACAGGTTCAGGGCATATTTGTGTGGAGTTCTGCGTTGGGACGATCCAGTGAGACAGGGAGGTTATGGACGGGTACAGGTTCACGGCATATTTGTGTGGAGTTCTGCATTGGTACGTTCCAGTGACACAGGGAGGTTATGGAGGGGTACAGGTTCAGGGCATATTTGTGTAGAATTCTGCAGTTGGACGTTCCAGTGAGACAGGGAGTTAATGGACGTGTACAGGTTCAGGGCATATTTGTGTGGAATTCTGCATTGGTACGTTCCAGTGAGACAGGGAGGTTTTGGAGGTGTACAGGTTCAGTGCATATTTGTGTGGTGTTCTGCAATGGTTCGTTCCAGTGAGACAGGGAGGTTATGGATGGTACAGGTTCAGGACATATTTGTGTGGAGTTCTGCAGTGGTACGTTCCAGTGAGACAGGGAGGATATGGTGGAGTACATGTTCAGGGCATATTTGTGTGGATTTCTGCATTGGTACGTTCCAGTGAGACAGGGAGGTTATGCAGGGGTACAGGTTCAGGGCATATTTGTGTGGTGTTCTGCAATGGTACGTTCCAGTGAGACAGTGAGGCTATGGAGGGTGCAGGTTCAGGGCAAATTTGTGTGGAGTTCTGCGTTCGGACGTTCCAGTGAGACAGGGAGGTTTTGGACGGGTACAGGTACAGGGCATATTTGTGTGGAGTTCTGCATTGGTACGTTCCAGTGACACACTGAGGTTATGGAGGGGTACAGGTTCAGGGCATATTTGTGTGGAGTTCTGCATTGATACGTTCCAGTGAGACATGGAGGTTATGGAGGGTACAAGTTCAGGGCATATTTCTGTGGAATTCTGCAGTGGGACGTTCCAGTGATACAGGGAGTTTATGGACGTGTACAGGTTCCGGGCATATTTGTGTGGAATTCTGCATTGGTACGTTGCAGTGAGACAGGGAGGTTTTGGAGGGGTACAGGTTCAGTGCATATTTGTGTGGTGTTCTGCAATGGTACGTTCCAGTGAGACAGGGAGGTTATGCACGGTATGGGATCAGGGCTTATTTGAGTGGAGTTCGGCATTGGTGCGTTCCAGTGACACAGGGAGGTTATGGAGGGGTACAGGTTCAGAGCATATTTTTGTGTATTTCTGCTTTGGTACGTTCCAGTGAGACAGGGAGGATATGGACGGGTATAGGTTCAGGGCATATTTGTGTGGAGCTCTGCATTGGTACGTTCCAGTGAGACAGGGAGGTTATGCAGGGGCACAGGTTCAGGGCAAATTTGTCTGTAGTTCTGCATTCGTACGTTCCAGTGAGACAGGGAGGTTATGCACGGTACGGGATCAGGGCTTATTTGAGTGGAGTTCGGCATTGGTGCGTTCCAGTGACACAGGGAGGTTATGGAGGGGTACAGGTTCAGAGCATATTTGTGTGAATTTCTGCTTTGGTACGTAACAGTGAGACAGGGAGGATATGGACGGGTATAGGTTCAGGGCATATTTGTGTGGAGCTCTGCATTGGTACGTTCCAGTGAGACAGGGAGGTTATGCAGGGGTACAGGTACAGGGCAAATTTGTCTGTAGTTCTGCATTCGTACGTTCCAGTGAGACAGGGAGGTTATGGAGGGTACAGGTTCAGGGCATATTTGTGTGGTGTTCTGCAATGGTACGTTCCAGTGAGACAGTGCGGCTATGGAGGGTACAGGTTCAGGGCAGATTTGATTGAAGTTCTGCGTTGGGACGATTCAGTGAGACAGGGAGGTTATGGACGGGTACAGGTTCACGGCATATTTGTGTGGAGTTCTGCATTGGTACGTTCCAGTGAGACAGGGAGTTTATCGAGGGGTAAAGGTTCAGGGCATATTTGTGTGGTGTTCTGCAGTGGTACATTCCAGTGAGACAGTGAGGTTATGGAGGGTACAGGTTCAGGGCATATTTGTGTGGAGTTCTGCTTTGGGACGTTCCAGTGAGACAGGGCGATTACGGACGTGTACAGGTTCACGGTATATTTGTGTGGAGTTCTGCATCGGTACGTTCCAGTGAGACAGTGAGGTTATGCAGGGTACAGGTTCAGGGCATATTTCTATGGTGTTCTGCAGTGGTACCTTCCAGTGAGACAGGGAGGTTATGGAAGGGTACAGGTTCAGGGCATATTTGTGTGGAGTTCTGCAGTGGGACGTTCCAGTGAGACAGGGAGGTTATGGAGGGGTGCAGGTTCAGGGCATATTTGTGTGGAGTTCTGCATTGGTACGTTCCAGTGACACAGGGAGGTTATGGAGGGGTACCGGTTCAGGGCATATTTGTGTAGAATTCTGCAGTGGGACGTTCAAGTGAGACAGTGAGTTTATGGACGTGTACAGGTTCAAGGCATCTTTGTGTGGAATTCTGCATTGGTACGTTCCAGTGAGACAGGGAGGTTTTGGAGGTGTACAGGTTCAGTGCATATTTGTGTGGTGTTCTGCAATGGTACGATCAAGTGAGACAGGGAGGTTATGGAGGGTACAGGTTCAGGACATATTTCTGTGTAGTTCTGCAGTGGTACGTTCCAGTGAGACAGGGAAGATATGGTGGAGTACATGTTCAGGGCAAATTTGTGTGGAGTTCTGCGTTGGGACGTTCCAGTGAGACAGGGAGGTTATGGAGGGTACAGGTTCAGGACATATTTCTGTGTAGTTCTGCAGTGGTACGTTCCAGTGAGACAGGGAGGATATGGTGGAGTACATGTTCAGGGCATATTTGTGTGGATTTCTGCATTGGTACGTTCCAGTGAGACCGGGAGGTTATGGAGGGGTACAGGTTCCGGGCATATTTGTGTGGTGTTCTGCAATGGTACGTTCCAGTGAGACAGTGAGGTTATGGAGGGTGCAGGTTCAGGGCAAATTTGTGTGGAGTTCTGCATTGGTACGTTCCAGTGAGACAAGGAGGTTATGGTCGGGTACAGTTTCAGGGCATTTTGTGTGGAATTCTGCATTGGTACGTTGCAGTGAGACAGGGAGGTTATGGAGGGTACAGGTTCAGGGCATATTTGTGTGGAGTTCTGCGTTGGTACGTTCCAGTGTGACTGGGAGTTTATGGAGGGGTACAGGTTCAGGGCATATTTGTTTGGAGTTCTGCATTGGTACGTTCCAGTGAGACAGGGAGGTTATGGAGGGTACACGTTCAGGGCATATTTGTGTTGGATTCTGCAGTGGGACGTTCCAGTGAGACAGGAAGGTTATGGAGGGGTACAGGTTCAGGGCATATTTGTGTGGAGTTCTGCATTGGTACGTTCCACTGAGACAGGGAGTTTATGGAGGGGTAAAGGTTCAGGGCATATTTGTGTGGTGTTCTGCAGTGGTACATTCCAGTGAGACAGTGAGGTTATGGAGGGTACAGGTTCAGGGCATATTTGTGTGGAGTTCTGCATTGGGACGTTCCAGTGAGACAGGGCGATTACGGACGTGTACAGGTTCACGGTATATTTGTGTGGAGTTCTGCATCGGTACGTTCCAGTGAGACAGTGAGGTTATGGAGGGTACAGGATCAGGGCATATTTCTATGGTGTTCTGCAGTGGAACCTTCCAGTGAGACAGGGAGGTTATGGAAGGGTACAGGTTCAGGGCATATTTGTGTGGTGTTCTGCAGTGGGACGTTCCAGTGAGACAGGGATGTTATGGAGGGGTGCAGGTTCAGGGCATATTTGTGTGGAGTTCTGCATTGGTACGTTCCAGTGACACAGGGAGGTTATGGAGGGGTACCGGTTCAGGGCATATTTGTGTAGAATTCTGCAGTGGGACGTTCAAGTGAGACAGTGAGTTTATGGACGTGTACAGGTTCAAGGCATCTTTGTGTGGAATTCTGCATTGGTACGTTCCAGTGAGACAGGGAGGTTTTGGAGGTGTACAGGTTCAGTGCATATTTGTGTGGTGTTCTGCAATGGTACGATCAAGTGAGACAGGGAGGTTATGGAGGGTACAGGTTCAGGACATATTTCTGTGTAGTTCTGCAGTGGTACGTTCCAGTGAGACAGGGAGGATATGGTGGAGTACATGTTCAGGGCAAATTTGTGTGGAGTTCTGCGTTGGGACGTTCCAGTGAGACAGGGAGGTTATGGACGGGTACAGGTTCAGGGCATATTTGTGTGGAGTTCTGCATTGGTACGTTCCAGTGAGACAGGGAGGTTATGGAGGGGTACAGGTTCACGGCAAATTTGTGTGGAGTTCTGCATTGGTACATTCCAGTGAGACAAGGAGGTTCTGGGTGGGTACAGGTTCAGGGCATATTTGTGTGGAATTCTGCATTGGTACGTTCCAGTGAGACAGGGAGGTTATGGAGGGTACAGGTTCAGGGCATATTTGTGTGGAGTTCTGGATTCGTACATTCCAGTGAGACAGGGAGGTTATGGAGGGGTACAGGTTCAGGGTATATTTGTGTGCAGTTCTGCGTTGGTACGTTTCAGTGTGACTGGTAGGTTATGGAGGGGTACAGGTTCAGGGCATATTTGTTTGGAGTTCTGCATTGGAACGTTACAGTGAGACAGGGAAGTTATGGAGAGTACAGGTTCAGGGCATATTTGTGTGGTGTTCTGCAATGGTACGTTCCAGTGAGACAGTGCGGCTATGGAGGGTACAGGTTCAGGGCATATTTGTGTGGAGTTCTGCGTTGGGACGATCCAGTGAGACAGGGAGGTTATGGACGGGTACAGGTTCACGGCATATTTGTGTGGAGTTCTGCATTGGTACGTTCCAGTGACACAGGGAGGTTATGGAGGGGTACAGGTTCAGGGCATATTTGTGTAGAATTCTGCAGTTGGACGTTCCAGTGAGACAGGGAGTTAATGGACGTGTACAGGTTCAGGGCATATTTGTGTGGAATTCTGCATTGGTACGTTCCAGTGAGACAGGGAGGTTTTGGAGGTGTACAGGTTCAGTGCATATTTGTGTGGTGTTCTGCAATGGTTCGTTCCAGTGAGACAGGGAGGTTATGGATGGTACAGGTTCAGAACATATTTGTGTGGAGTTCTGCAGTGGTACGTTCCAGTGAGACAGGGAGGATATGGTGGAGTACATGTTCAGGGCATATTTGTGTGGATTTCTGCATTGGTACGTTCCAGTGAGACAGGGAGGTTATGCAGGGGTACAGGTTCAGGGCATATTTGTGTGGTGTTCTGCAATGGTACGTTCCAGTGAGACAGTGAGGCTATGGAGGGTGCAGGTTCAGGGCAAATTTGTGTGGAGTTCTGCGTTCGGACGTTCCAGTGAGACAGGGAGGTTTTGGACGGGTACAGGTACAGGGCATATTTGTGTGGAGTTCTGCATTGGTACGTTCCAGTGACACACTGAGGTTATGGAGGGGTACAGGTTCAGGGCATATTTGTGTGGAGTTCTGCATTGATACGTTCCAGTGAGACATGGAGGTTATGGAGGGTACAAGTTCAGGGCATATTTCTGTGGAATTCTGCAGTGGGACGTTCCAGTGATACAGGGAGTTTATGGACGTGTACAGGTTCCGGGCATATTTGTGTGGAATTCTGCATTGGTACGTTGCAGTGAGACAGGGAGGTTTTGGAGGGGTACAGGTTCAGTGCATATTTGTGTGGTGTTCTGCAATGGTACGTTCCAGTGAGACAGGGAGGTTATGCACGGTACGGGATCAGGGCTTATTTGAGTGGAGTTCGGCATTGGTGCGTTCCAGTGACACAGGGAGGTTATGGAGGGGTACAGGTTCAGAGCATATTTGTGTGAATTTCTGCTTTGGTACGTTCCAGTGAGACAGGGAGGATATGGACGGGTATAGGTTCAGGGCATATTTGTGTGGAGCTCTGCATTGGTACGTTCCAGTGAGACAGGGAGGTTATGCAGGGGTACAGGTTCAGGGCAAATTTGTCTGTAGTTCTGCATTCGTACGTTCCAGTGAGACAGGGAGGTTATGCACGGTACGGGATCAGGGCTTATTTGAGTGGAGTTCGGCATTGGTGCGTTCCAGTGACACAGGGAGGTTATGGAGGGGTACAGGTTCAGAGCATATTTGTGTGAATTTCTGCTTTGGTACGTAACAGTGAGACAGGGAGGATATGGACGGGTATAGGTTCAGGGCATATTTGTGTGGAGCTCTGCATTGGTACGTTCCAGTGAGACAGGGAGGTTATGCAGGGGTACAGGTTCAGGGCAAATTTGTCTGTAGTTCTGCATTCGTACGTTCCAGTGAGACAGGGAGGTTATGGAGGGTACAGGTTCAGGGCATATTTGTGTGGTGTTCTGCAATGGTACGTTCCAGTGAGACAGTGCGGCTATGGAGGGTACAGGTTCAGGGCAGATTTGATTGGAGTTCTGCGTTGGGACGATCCAGTGAGACAGGGAGGTTATGGACGGGTACAGGTTCACGGCATATTTGTGTGGAGTTCTGCATTGGTACGTTCCAGTGACACAGGGAGGTTATGGAGGGGTACAGGTTCAGGGCATATTTGTGTAGAATTCTGCAGTTGGACGTTCCAGTGAGACAGGGAGGTTATGGACTGGTACAGGTTCAGGGCATATTTGTGTGGAGTTCTGCATTGGTACGTTCCAGTGAGACAGGGAGTTTATGGAGGGGTACAGGTTCACGGCAAATTTGTGTGGAGTTCTGCATTGGTACATTCCAGTGAGACAAGGAGGTTCTGGGTGGGTACAGGTTCAGGGCATATTTGTGTGGAATTCTGCATTGGTACATTCCAGTGAGACAGGGAAGTTATGTAGGGGTACAGGTTCAGGGCATATTTGTGTGGAGTTCTGCATTGGTACGTTGCAGTGAGACAGGGAGTATATGGAGGGGTACAGGTTCAGGGCATATTTGTGTGGTGTTCTGCAATGGTACGTTCCAGTGAGACAGTGAGGTTATGGAGGGTACAGGTTCAGGGCATATTTGTGTGGAGTTCTGCGTTGGGACGTTCAAGTGAGACAGGGAGGTTATGGACGGGTACAGGTTCAGGGCATATTTGTGTGGAGTTTTGCATTGGTACTTTCCAGTGACACAGGGAGGTTATGGAAGGGTACAGGTTCAGGGCATATTTGTGTGGAGTTCTGCATTGGTACGTTGCAGTGAGACAGGGAGGTTTTGGAGGGGTACAGGTTCAGTGCATATTTGTGTGGTGTTCTGCAATGGTACGTTCCAGTGAGACAGGGAGGTTATGCACGGTATGGGATCAGGGCTTATTTGAGTGGAGTTCGGCATTGGTGCGTTCCAGTGACACAGGGAGGTTATGGAGGGGTACAGGTTCAGAGCATATTTTTGTGTATTTCTGCTTTGGTACGTTCCAGTGAGACAGGGAGGATATGGACGGGTATAGGTTCAGGGCATATTTGTGTGGAGCTCTGCATTGGTACGTTCCAGTGAGACAGGGAGGTTATGCAGGGGTACAGGTTCAGGGCAAATTTGTCTGTAGTTCTGCATTCGTACGTTCCAGTGAGACAGGGAGGTTATGCACGGTACGGGATCAGGGCTTATTTGAGTGGAGTTCGGCATTGGTGCGTTCCAGTGACACAGGGAGGTTATGGAGGGGTACAGGTTCAGAGCATATTTGTGTGAATTTCTGCTTTGGTACGTAACAGTGAGACAGGGAGGATATGGACGGGTATAGGTTCAGGGCATATTTGTGTGGAGCTCTGCATTGGTACGTTCCAGTGAGACAGGGAGGTTATGCAGGGGTACAGGTACAGGGCAAATTTGTCTGTAGTTCTGCATTCGTACGTTCCAGTGAGACAGGGAGGTTATGGAGGGTACAGGTTCAGGGCATATTTGTGTGGTGTTCTGCAATGGTACGTTCCAGTGAGACAGTGCGGCTATGGAGGGTACAGGTTCAGGGCAGATTTGATTGAAGTTCTGCGTTGGGACGATTCAGTGAGACAGGGAGGTTATGGACGGGTACAGGTTCACGGCATATTTGTGTGGAGTTCTGCATTGGTACGTTCCAGTGAGACAGGGAGTTTATCGAGGGGTAAAGGTTCAGGGCATATTTGTGTGGTGTTCTGCAGTGGTACATTCCAGTGAGACAGTGAGGTTATGGAGGGTACAGGTTCAGGGCATATTTGTGTGGAGTTCTGCTTTGGGACGTTCCAGTGAGACAGGGCGATTACGGACGTGTACAGGTTCACGGTATATTTGTGTGGAGTTCTGCATCGGTACGTTCCAGTGAGACAGTGAGGTTATGCAGGGTACAGGTTCAGGGCATATTTCTATGGTGTTCTGCAGTGGTACCTTCCAGTGAGACAGGGAGGTTATGGAAGGGTACAGGTTCAGGGCATATTTGTGTGGAGTTCTGCAGTGGGACGTTCCAGTGAGACAGGGAGGTTATGGAGGGGTGCAGGTTCAGGGCATATTTGTGTGGAGTTCTGCATTGGTACGTTCCAGTGACACAGGGAGGTTATGGAGGGGTACCGGTTCAGGGCATATTTGTGTAGAATTCTGCAGTGGGACGTTCAAGTGAGACAGTGAGTTTATGGACGTGTACAGGTTCAAGGCATCTTTGTGTGGAATTCTGCATTGGTACGTTCCAGTGAGACAGGGAGGTTTTGGAGGTGTACAGGTTCAGTGCATATTTGTGTGGTGTTCTGCAATGGTACGATCAAGTGAGACAGGGAGGTTATGGAGGGTACAGGTTCAGGACATATTTCTGTGTAGTTCTGCAGTGGTACGTTCCAGTGAGACAGGGAAGATATGGTGGAGTACATGTTCAGGGCAAATTTGTGTGGAGTTCTGCGTTGGGACGTTCCAGTGAGACAGGGAGGTTATGGAGGGTACAGGTTCAGGACATATTTCTGTGTAGTTCTGCAGTGGTACGTTCCAGTGAGACAGGGAGGATATGGTGGAGTACATGTTCAGGGCATATTTGTGTGGATTTCTGCATTGGTACGTTCCAGTGAGACCGGGAGGTTATGGAGGGGTACAGGTTCCGGGCATATTTGTGTGGTGTTCTGCAATGGTACGTTCCAGTGAGACAGTGAGGTTATGGAGGGTGCAGGTTCAGGGCAAATTTGTGTGGAGTTCTGCATTGGTACGTTCCAGTGAGACAAGGAGGTTATGGTCGGGTACAGTTTCAGGGCATTTTGTGTGGAATTCTGCATTGGTACGTTGCAGTGAGACAGGGAGGTTATGGAGGGTACAGGTTCAGGGCATATTTGTGTGGAGTTCTGCGTTGGTACGTTCCAGTGTGACTGGGAGTTTATGGAGGGGTACAGGTTCAGGGCATATTTGTTTGGAGTTCTGCATTGGTACGTTCCAGTGAGACAGGGAGGTTATGGAGGGTACACGTTCAGGGCATATTTGTGTTGGATTCTGCAGTGGGACGTTCCAGTGAGACAGGAAGGTTATGGAGGGGTACAGGTTCAGGGCATATTTGTGTGGAGTTCTGCATTGGTACGTTCCAGTGAGACAGGGAGTTTATGGAGGGGTAAAGGTTCAGGGCATATTTGTGTGGTGTTCTGCAGTGGTACATTCCAGTGAGACAGTGAGGTTATGGAGGGTACAGGTTCAGGGCATATTTGTGTGGAGTTCTGCATTGGGACGTTCCAGTGAGACAGGGCGATTACGGACGTGTACAGGTTCACGGTATATTTGTGTGGAGTTCTGCATCGGTACGTTCCAGTGAGACAGTGAGGTTATGGAGGGTACAGGATCAGGGCATATTTCTATGGTGTTCTGCAGTGGAACCTTCCAGTGAGACAGGGAGGTTATGGAAGGGTACAGGTTCAGGGCATATTTGTGTGGTGTTCTGCAGTGGGACGTTCCAGTGAGACAGGGATGTTATGGAGGGGTGCAGGTTCAGGGCATATTTGTGTGGAGTTCTGCATTGGTACGTTCCAGTGACACAGGGAGGTTATGGAGGGGTACCGGTTCAGGGCATATTTGTGTAGAATTCTGCAGTGGGACGTTCAAGTGAGACAGTGAGTTTATGGACGTGTACAGGTTCAAGGCATCTTTGTGTGGAATTCTGCATTGGTACGTTCCAGTGAGACAGGGAGGTTTTGGAGGTGTACAGGTTCAGTGCATATTTGTGTGGTGTTCTGCAATGGTACGATCAAGTGAGACAGGGAGGTTATGGAGGGTACAGGTTCAGGACATATTTCTGTGTAGTTCTGCAGTGGTACGTTCCAGTGAGACAGGGAGGATATGGTGGAGTACATGTTCAGGGCAAATTTGTGTGGAGTTCTGCGTTGGGACGTTCCAGTGAGACAGGGAGGTTATGGACGGGTACAGGTTCAGGGCATATTTGTGTGGAGTTCTGCATTGGTACGTTCCAGTGAGACAGGGAGGTTATGGAGGGGTACAGGTTCACGGCAAATTTGTGTGGAGTTCTGCATTGGTACATTCCAGTGAGACAAGGAGGTTCTGGGTGGGTACAGGTTCAGGGCATATTTGTGTGGAATTCTGCATTGGTACGTTCCAGTGAGACAGGGAGGTTATGGAGGGTACAGGTTCAGGGCATATTTGTGTGGAGTTCTGGATTCGTACATTCCAGTGAGACAGGGAGGTTATGGAGGGGTACAGGTTCAGGGTATATTTGTGTGCAGTTCTGCGTTGGTACGTTTCAGTGTGACTGGTAGGTTATGGAGGGGTACAGGTTCAGGGCATATTTGTGTGGTGTTCTGCAATGGTACGTTCCAGTGAGACAGTGCGGCTATGGAGGGTACAGGTTCAGGGCATATTTGTGTGGAGTTCTGCGTTGGGACGATCCAGTGAGACAGGGAGGTTATGGACGGGTACAGGTTCACGGCATATTTGTGTGGAGTTCTGCATTGGTACGTTCCAGTGACACAGGGAGGTTATGGAGGGGTACAGGTTCAGGGCATATTTGTGTAGAATTCTGCAGTTGGACGTTCCAGTGAGACAGGGAGTTAATGGACGTGTACAGGTTCAGGGCATATTTGTGTGGAATTCTGCATTGGTACGTTCCAGTGAGACAGGGAGGTTTTGGAGGTGTACAGGTTCAGTGCATATTTGTGTGGTGTTCTGCAATGGTTCGTTCCAGTGAGACAGGGAGGTTATGGATGGTACAGGTTCAGAACATATTTGTGTGGAGTTCTGCAGTGGTACGTTCCAGTGAGACAGGGAGGATATGGTGGAGTACATGTTCAGGGCATATTTGTGTGGATTTCTGCATTGGTACGTTCCAGTGAGACAGGGAGGTTATGCAGGGGTACAGGTTCAGGGCATATTTGTGTGGTGTTCTGCAATGGTACGTTCCAGTGAGACAGTGAGGCTATGGAGGGTGCAGGTTCAGGGCAAATTTGTGTGGAGTTCTGCGTTCGGACGTTCCAGTGAGACAGGGAGGTTTTGGACGGGTACAGGTACAGGGCATATTTGTGTGGAGTTCTGCATTGGTACGTTCCAGTGACACACTGAGGTTATGGAGGGGTACAGGTTCAGGGCATATTTGTGTGGAGTTCTGCATTGATACGTTCCAGTGAGACATGGAGGTTATGGAGGGTACAAGTTCAGGGCATATTTCTGTGGAATTCTGCAGTGGGACGTTCCAGTGATACAGGGAGTTTATGGAGGTGTACAGGTTCCGGGCATATTTGTGTGGAATTCTGCATTGGTACGTTGCAGTGAGACAGGGAGGTTTTGGAGGGGTACAGGTTCAGTGCATATTTGTGTGGTGTTCTGCAATGGTACGTTCCAGTGAGACAGGGAGGTTATGCACGGTACGGGATCAGGGCTTATTTGAGTGGAGTTCGGCATTGGTGCGTTCCAGTGACACAGGGAGGTTATGGAGGGGTACAGGTTCAGAGCATATTTGTGTGAATTTCTGCTTTGGTACGTTCCAGTGAGACAGGGAGGATATGGACGGGTATAGGTTCAGGGCATATTTGTGTGGAGCTCTGCATTGGTACGTTCCAGTGAGACAGGGAGGTTATGCAGGGGTACAGGTTCAGGGCAAATTTGTCTGTAGTTCTGCATTCGTACGTTCCAGTGAGACAGGGAGGTTATGCATGGTACGGGATCAGGGCTTATTTGAGTGGAGTTCGGCATTGGTGCGTTCCAGTGACACAGGGAGGTTATGGAGGGGTACAGGTTCAGAGCATATTTGTGTGAATTTCTGCTTTGGTACGTAACAGTGAGACAGGGAGGATATGGACGGGTATAGGTTCAGGGCATATTTGTGTGGAGCTCTGCATTGGTACGTTCCAGTGAGACAGGGAGGTTATGCAGGGGTACAGGTTCAGGGCAAATTTGTCTGTAGTTCTGCATTCGTACGTTCCAGTGAGACAGGGAGGTTATGGAGGGTACAGGTTCAGGGCATATTTGTGTGGTGTTCTGCAATGGTACGTTCCAGTGAGACAGTGCGGCTATGGAGGGTACAGGTTCAGGGCAGATTTGATTGGAGTTCTGCGTTGGGACGATCCAGTGAGACAGGGAGGTTATGGACGGGTACAGGTTCACGGCATATTTGTGTGGAGTTCTGCATTGGTACGTTCCAGTGACACAGGGAGGTTATGGAGGGGTACAGGTTCAGGGCATATTTGTGTAGAATTCTGCAGTTGGACGTTCCAGTGAGACAGGGAGGTTATGGACTGGTACAGGTTCAGGGCATATTTGTGTGGAGTTCTGCATTGGTACGTTCCAGTGAGACAGGGAGTTTATGGAGGGGTACAGGTTCACGGCAAATTTGTGTGGAGTTCTGCATTGGTACATTCCAGTGAGACAAGGAGGTTCTGGGTGGGTACAGGTTCAGGGCATATTTGTGTGGAATTCTGCATTGGTACATTCCAGTGAGACAGGGAAGTTATGTAGGGGTACAGGTTCAGGGCATATTTGTGTGGAGTTCTGCATTGGTACGTTGCAGTGAGACAGGGAGTATATGGAGGGGTACAGGTTCAGGGCATATTTGTGTGGTGTTCTGCAATGGTACGTTCCAGTGAGACAGTGAGGTTATGGAGGGTACAGGTTCAGGGCATATTTGTGTGGAGTTCTGCGTTGGGACGTTCAAGTGAGACAGGGAGGTTATGGACGGGTACAGGTTCAGGGCATATTTGTGTGGAGTTTTGCATTGGTACTTTCCAGTGACACAGGGAGGTTATGGAAGGGTACAGGTTCAGGGCATATTTGTGTGGAGTTCTGCATTGGTAAGTTCCATTGAGACAGGGAGGTTTTGGAGGGGTACAGGTTCAGGGCAAATTTGTGTGGAGTTCTGCATTGGTACGTTCCAGTGAGACAAGGAGGTTATGGGCGGGTACAGTTTCAGGGCATTTTGTGTGGAATTCTGCATTGGTACGTTGCAGTGAGACAGGCAGGTTATGGAGGGTACAGGTTCAGGGCATATTTGTGTGGAGTTCTGCGTTGGTACGTTCCAGTGTGACTGGGAGTTTATGGAGGGGTACAGGTTCAGGGCATATTTGTTTGGAGTTCTGCATTGGTACGTTCCAGTGAGACAGGGAGGTTATGGAGGGTACACGTTCAGGGCATATTTGTGTTGGATTCTGCAGTGGGACGTTCCAGTGAGACAGGAAGGTTATGGAGGGGTACAGGTTCAGGGCATATTTGTGTGGAGTTCTGCATTGGTACGTTCCAGTGAGACAGGGAGTTTATGGAGGGGTAAAGGTTCAGGGCATATTTGTGTGGTGTTCTGCAGTGGTACATTCCAGTGAGACAGTGAGGTTATGGAGGGTACAGGTTCAGGGCATATTTGTGTGGAGTTCTGCTTTGGGACGTTCCAGTGAGACAGGGCGATTACGGACGTGTACAGGTTCACGGTATATTTGTGTGGAGTTCTGCATCGGTACGTTCCAGTGAGACAGTGAGGTTATGGAGGGTACAGGATCAGGGCATATTTCTATGGTGTTCTGCAGTGGAACCTTCCAGTGAGACAGGGAGGTTATGGAAGGGTACAGGTTCAGGGCATATTTGTGTGGAGTTCTGCAGTGGGACGTTCCAGTGAGACAGGGAGGTTATGGAGGGGTGCAGGTTCAGGGCATATTTGTGTGGAGTTCTGCATTGGTACGTTCCAGTGACACAGGGAGGTTATGGAGGGGTACCGGTTCAGGGCATATTTGTGTAGAATTCTGCAGTGGGACGTTCAAGTGAGACAGTGAGTTTATGGACGTGTACAGGTTCAAGGCATCTTTGTGTGGAATTCTGCATTGGTACGTTCCAGTGAGACAGGGAGGTTTTGGAGGTGTACAGGTTCAGTGCATATTTGTGTGGTGTTCTGCAATGGTACGATCAAGTGAGACAGGGAGGTTATGGAGGGTACAGGTTCAGGACATATTTCTGTGTAGTTCTGCAGTGATACGTTCCAGTGAGACAGGGAGGATATGGTGGAGTACATGTTCAGGGCAAATTTGTGTGGAGTTCTGCGTTGGGACGTTCCAGTGAGACAGGGAGGTTATGGACGGGTACAGGTTCAGGGCATATTTGTGTGGAGTTCTGCATTGGTACGTTCCAGTGAGACAGGGAGGTTATGGAGGGGTACAGGTTCACGGCAAATTTGTGTGGAGTTCTGCATTGGTACATTCCAGTGAGACAAGGAGGTTCTGGGTGGGTACAGGTTCAGGGCATATTTGTGTGGAATTCTGCATTGGTACGTTCCAGTGAGACAGGGAGGATATGGAGGGGTACAGGTTCAGGGCATATTTGTGTGGTGTTCTGCAATGGTACGTTCCAGTGAGACAGTGAGGTTATGGAGGGTACAGGTTCAGGGCATATTTGTGTGGAGTTCTGCGTTGGGACGTTCAAGTGAGACAGGGAGGTTATGGACGGGTACAGGTTCAGGGCATATTTGTGTGGAGTTTTGCATTGGTACTTTCCAGTGACACAGGGAGGTTATGGAAGGGTACAGGTTCAGGGCATATTTGTGTGGAGTTCTGCATTGGTAAGTTCCATTGAGACAGGGAGGTTTTGGAGGGGTACAGGTTCAGGGCAAATTTGTGTGGAGTTCTGCATTGGTACGTTCCAGTGAGACAAGGAGGTTATGGGCGGGTACAGTTTCAGGGCATTTTGTGTGGAATTCTGCATTGGTACGTTGCAGTGAGACAGGCAGGTTATGGAGGGTACAGGTTCAGGGCATATTTGTGTGGAGTTCTGCGTTGGTACGTTCCAGTGTGACTGGGAGTTTATGGAGGGGTACAGGTTCAGGGCATATTTGTTTGGAGTTCTGCATTGGTACGTTCCAGTGAGACAGGGAGGTTATGGAGGGTACACGTTCAGGGCATATTTGTGTTGGATTCTGCAGTGGGACGTTCCAGTGAGACAGGAAGGTTATGGAGGGGTACAGGTTCAGGGCATATTTGTGTGGAGTTCTGCATTGGTACGTTCCAGTGAGACAGGGAGTTTATGGAGGGGTAAAGGTTCAGGGCATATTTGTGTGGTGTTCTGCAGTGGTACATTCCAGTGAGACAGTGAGGTTATGGAGGGTACAGGTTCAGGGCATATTTGTGTGGAGTTCTGCTTTGGGACGTTCCAGTGAGACAGGGCGATTACGGACGTGTACAGGTTCACGGTATATTTGTGTGGAGTTCTGCATCGGTACGTTCCAGTGAGACAGTGAGGTTATGGAGGGTACAGGATCAGGGCATATTTCTATGGTGTTCTGCAGTGGAACCTTCCAGTGAGACAGGGAGGTTATGGAAGGGTACAGGTTCAGGGCATATTTGTGTGGAGTTCTGCAGTGGGACGTTCCAGTGAGACAGGGAGGTTATGGAGGGGTGCAGGTTCAGGGCATATTTGTGTGGAGTTCTGCATTGGTACGTTCCAGTGACACAGGGAGGTTATGGAGGGGTACCGGTTCAGGGCATATTTGTGTAGAATTCTGCAGTGGGACGTTCAAGTGAGACAGTGAGTTTATGGACGTGTACAGGTTCAAGGCATCTTTGTGTGGAATTCTGCATTGGTACGTTCCAGTGAGACAGGGAGGTTTTGGAGGTGTACAGGTTCAGTGCATATTTGTGTGGTGTTCTGCAATGGTACGATCAAGTGAGACAGGGAGGTTATGGAGGGTACAGGTTCAGGACATATTTCTGTGTAGTTCTGCAGTGATACGTTCCAGTGAGACAGGGAGGATATGGTGGAGTACATGTTCAGGGCAAATTTGTGTGGAGTTCTGCGTTGGGACGTTCCAGTGAGACAGGGAGGTTATGGACGGGTACAGGTTCAGGGCATAATTGTGTGGAGTTCTGCATTGGTACGTTCCAGTGAGACAGCGAGGTTATGGAGGGGTACAGGTTCACGGCAAATTTGTGTGGAGTTCTGCATTGGTACATTCCAGTGAGACAAGGAGGTTCTGGGTGGGTACAGGTTCAGGGCATATTTGTGTGGAATTCTGCATTGGTACGTTCCAGTGAGACAGGGAGGTTATGGAGGGTACAGGTTCAGGGCATATTTGTGTGGAGTTCTGGATTCGTACATTCCAGTGAGACAGGGAGGTTATGGAGGGGTACAGGTTCAGGGTATATTTGTGTGCAGTTCTGCGTTGGTACGTTTCAGTGTGACTGGTAGGTTATGGAGGGGTACAGGTTCAGGGCATATTTGTTTGGAGTTCTGCATTGGAACGTTACAGTGAGACAGGGAAGTTATGGAGAGTACAGGTTCAGGGCATATTTGTGTGGTGTTCTGCAATGGTACGTTCCAGTGAGACAGGGAAGTTATGTAGGGGTACAGGTTCAGGGCATATTTGTGTGGAGTTCTGCATTGGTACGTTGCAGTGAGACAGGGAGTATATGGAGGGGTACAGGTTCAGGGCATATTTGTGTGGTGTTCTGCAATGGTACGTTCCAGTGAGACAGTGAGGTTATGGAGGGTACAGGTTCAGGGCATATTTGTGTGGAGTTCTGCGTTGGGACGTTCAAGTGAGACAGGGAGGTTATGGACGGGTACAGGTTCAGGGCATATTTGTGTGGAGTTTTGCATTGGTACTTTCCAGTGACACAGGGAGGTTATGGAAGGGTACAGGTTCAGGGCATATTTGTGTGGAGTTCTGCATTGGTAAGTTCCATTGAGACAGGGAGGTTTTGGAGGGGTACAGGTTCAGGGCAAATTTGTGTGGAGTTCTGCATTGGTACGTTCCAGTGAGACAAGGAGGTTATGGGCGGGTACAGTTTCAGGGCATTTTGTGTGGAATTCTGCATTGGTACGTTGCAGTGAGACAGGCAGGTTATGGAGGGTACAGGTTCAGGGCATATTTGTGTGGAGTTCTGCGTTGGTACGTTCCAGTGTGACTGGGAGTTTATGGAGGGGTACAGGTTCAGGGCATATTTGTTTGGAGTTCTGCATTGGTACGTTCCAGTGAGACAGGGAGGTTATGGAGGGTACACGTTCAGGGCATATTTGTGTTGGATTCTGCAGTGGGACGTTCCAGTGAGACAGGAAGGTTATGGAGGGGTACAGGTTCAGGGCATATTTGTGTGGAGTTCTGCATTGGTACGTTCCAGTGAGACAGGGAGTTTATGGAGGGGTAAAGGTTCAGGGCATATTTGTGTGGTGTTCTGCAGTGGTACATTCCAGTGAGACAGTGAGGTTATGGAGGGTACAGGTTCAGGGCATATTTGTGTGGAGTTCTGCTTTGGGACGTTCCAGTGAGACAGGGCGATTACGGACGTGTACAGGTTCACGGTATATTTGTGTGGAGTTCTGCATCGGTACGTTCCAGTGAGACAGTGAGGTTATGGAGGGTACAGGATCAGGGCATATTTCTATGGTGTTCTGCAGTGGAACCTTCCAGTGAGACAGGGAGGTTATGGAAGGGTACAGGTTCAGGGCATATTTGTGTGGAGTTCTGCAGTGGGACGTTCCAGTGAGACAGGGAGGTTATGGAGGGGTGCAGGTTCAGGGCATATTTGTGTGGAGTTCTGCATTGGTACGTTCCAGTGACACAGGGAGGTTATGGAGGGGTACCGGTTCAGGGCATATTTGTGTAGAATTCTGCAGTGGGACGTTCAAGTGAGACAGTGAGTTTATGGACGTGTACAGGTTCAAGGCATCTTTGTGTGGAATTCTGCATTGGTACGTTCCAGTGAGACAGGGAGGTTTTGGAGGTGTACAGGTTCAGTGCATATTTGTGTGGTGTTCTGCAATGGTACGATCAAGTGAGACAGGGAGGTTATGGAGGGTACAGGTTCAGGACATATTTCTGTGTAGTTCTGCAGTGATACGTTCCAGTGAGACAGGGAGGATATGGTGGAGTACATGTTCAGGGCAAATTTGTGTGGAGTTCTGCGTTGGGACGTTCCAGTGAGACAGGGAGGTTATGGACGGGTACAGGTTCAGGGCATATTTGTGTGGAGTTCTGCATTGGTACGTTCCAGTGAGACAGGGAGGTTATGGAGGGGTACAGGTTCACGGCAAATTTGTGTGGAGTTCTGCATTGGTACATTCCAGTGAGACAAGGAGGTTCTGGGTGGGTACAGGTTCAGGGCATATTTGTGTGGAATTCTGCATTGGTACGTTCCAGTGAGACAGGGAGGTTATGGAGGGTACAGGTTCAGGGCATATTTGTGTGGAGTTCTGGATTCGTACATTCCAGTGAGACAGGGAGGTTATGGAGGGGTACAGGTTCAGGGTATATTTGTGTGCAGTTCTGCGTTGGTACGTTTCAGTGTGACTGGTAGGTTATGGAGGGGTACAGGTTCAGGGCATATTTGTTTGGAGTTCTGCATTGGAACGTTACAGTGAGACAGGGAAGTTATGGAGAGTACAGGTTCAGGGCATATTTGTGTGGTGTTCTGCAATGGTACGTTCCAGTGAGACAGTGCGGCTATGGAGGGTACAGGTTCAGGGCATATTTGTGTGGAGTTCTGCATTGGTACGTTCCAGTGACACAGGGAGGTTATGGAGGGGTACAGGTTCAGGGCATATTTGTGTAGAATTCTGCAGTTGGACGTTCCAGTGAGACAGGGAGTTAATGGACGTGTACAGGTTCAGGGCATATTTGTGTGGAATTCTGCATTGGTACGTTCCAGTGAGACAGGGAGGTTTTGGAGGTGTACAGGTTCAGTGCATATTTGTGTGGTGTTCTGCAATGGTTCGTTCCAGTGAGACAGGGAGGTTATGGATGGTACAGGTTCAGGACATATTTGTGTGGAGTTCTGCAGTGGTACGTTCCAGTGAGACAGGGAGGATATGGTGGAGTACATGTTCAGGGCATATTTGTGTGGATTTCTGCATTGGTACGTTCCAGTGAGACAGGGAGGTTATGCAGGGGTACAGGTTCAGGGCATATTTGTGTGGTGTTCTGCAATGGTACGTTCCAGTGAGACAGTGAGGCTATGGAGGGTGCAGGTTCAGGGCAAATTTGTGTGGAGTTCTGCGTTCGGACGTTCCAGTGAGACAGGGAGGTTTTGGACGGGTACAGGTACAGGGCATATTTGTGTGGAGTTCTGCATTGGTACGTTCCAGTGACACACTGAGGTTATGGAGGGGTACAGGTTCAGGGCATATTTGTGTGGAGTTCTGCATTGATACGTTCCAGTGAGACATGGAGGTTATGGAGGGTACAAGTTCAGGGCATATTTCTGTGGAATTCTGCAGTGGGACGTTCCAGTGATACAGGGAGTTTATGGACGTGTACAGGTTCCGGGCATATTTGTGTGGAATTCTGCATTGGTACGTTGCAGTGAGACAGGGAGGTTTTGGAGGGGTACAGGTTCAGTGCATATTTGTGTGGTGTTCTGCAATGGTACGTTCCAGTGAGACAGGGAGGTTATGCACGGTATGGGATCAGGGCTTATTTGAGTGGAGTTCGGCATTGGTGCGTTCCAGTGACACAGGGAGGTTATGGAGGGGTACAGGTTCAGAGCATATTTTTGTGAATTTCTGCTTTGGTACGTTCCAGTGAGACAGGGAGGATATGGACGGGTATAGGTTCAGGGCATATTTGTGTGGAGCTCTGCATTGGTACGTTCCAGTGAGACAGGGAGGTTATGCAGGGGTACAGGTTCAGGGCAAATTTGTCTGTAGTTCTGCATTCGTACGTTCCAGTGAGACAGGGAGGTTATGCACGGTACGGGATCAGGGCTTATTTGAGTGGAGTTCGGCATTGGTGCGTTCCAGTGACACAGGGAGGTTATGGAGGGGTACAGGTTCAGAGCATATTTGTGTGAATTTCTGCTTTGGTACGTAACAGTGAGACAGGGAGGATATGGACGGGTATAGGTTCAGGGCATATTTGTGTGGAGCTCTGCATTGGTACGTTCCAGTGAGACAGGGAGGTTATGCAGGGGTACAGGTACAGGGCAAATTTGTCTGTAGTTCTGCATTCGTACGTTCCAGTGAGACAGGGAGGTTATGGAGGGTACAGGTTCAGGGCATATTTGTGTGGTGTTCTGCAATGGTACGTTCCAGTGAGACAGTGCGGCTATGGAGGGTACAGGTTCAGGGCAGATTTGATTGAAGTTCTGCGTTGGGACGATCCAATGAGACAGGGAGGTTATGGACGGGTACAGGTTCACGGCATATTTGTGTGGAGTTCTGCATTGGTACGTTCCAGTGAGACAGGGAGTTTATCGAGGGGTAAAGGTTCAGGGCATATTTGTGTGGTGTTCTGCAGTGGTACATTCCAGTGAGACAGTGAGGTTATGGAGGGTACAGGTTCAGGGCATATTTGTGTGGAGTTCTGCTTTGGGACGTTCCAGTGAGACAGGGCGATTACGGACGTGTACAGGTTCACGGTATATTTGTGTGGAGTTCTGCATCGGTACGTTCCAGTGAGACAGTGAGGTTATGGAGGGTACAGGTTCAGGGCATATTTCTATGGTGTTCTGCAGTGGTAACTTCCAGTGAGACAGGGATGTTATGGAAGGGTACAGGTTCAGGGCATATTTGTGTGGAGTTCTGCAGTGGGACGTTCCAGTGAGACAGGGAGGTTATGGAGGGGTGCAGGTTCAGGGCATATTTGTGTGGAGTTCTGCATTGGTACGTTCCAGTGACACAGGGAGGTTATGGAGGGGTACCGGTTCAGGGCATATTTGTGTAGAATTCTGCAGTGGGACGTTCAAGTGAGACAGTGAGTTTATGGACGTGTACAGGTTCAAGGCATCTTTGTGTGGAATTCTGCATTGGTACGTTCCAGTGAGACAGGGAGGTTTTGGAGGTGTACAGGATCAGTGCATATTTGTGTGGTGTTCTGCAATGGTACGATCAAGTGAGACAGGGAGGTTATGGAGGGTACAGGTTCAGGACATATTTCTGTGTAGTTCTGCAGTGGTACGTTCCAGTGAGACAGGGAAGATATGGTGGAGTACATGTTCAGGGCAAATTTGTGTGGAGTTCTGCGTTGGGACGTTCCAGTGAGACAGGGAGGTTATGGAGGGTACAGGTTCAGGACATATTTCTGTGTAGTTCTGCAGTGGTACGTTCCAGTGAGACAGGGAGGATATGGTGGAGTACATGTTCAGGGCATATTTGTGTGGATTTCTGCATTGGTACGTTCCAGTGAGACCGGGAGGTTATGGAGGGGTACAGGTTCCGGGCATATTTGTGTGGTGTTCTGCAATGGTACGTTCCAGTGAGACAGTGAGGTTATGGAGGGTGCAGGTTCAGGGCAAATTTGTGTGGAGTTCTGCATTGGTACGTTCCAGTGAGACAAGGAGGTTATGGGCGGGTACAGTTTCAGGGCATTTTGTGTGGAATTCTGCATTGGTACGTTGCAGTGAGACAGGGAGGTTATGGAGGGTACAGGTTCAGGGCATATTTGTGTGGAGTTCTGCGTTGGTACGTTCCAGTGTGACTGGGAGTTTATGGAGGGGTACAGGTTCAGGGCATATTTGTTTGGAGTTCTGCATTGGTACGTTCCAGTGAGACAGGGAGGTTATGGAGGGTACACGTTCAGGGCATATTTGTGTTGGATTCTGCAGTGGGACGTTCCAGTGAGACAGGAAGGTTATGGAGGGGTACAGGTTCAGGGCATATTTGTGTGGAGTTCTGCATTGGTACGTTCCAGTGAGACAGGGAGTTTATGGAGGGGTAAAGGTTCAGGGCATATTTGTGTGGTGTTCTGCAGTGGTACATTCCAGTGAGACAGTGAGGTTATGGAGGGTACAGGTTCAGGGCATATTTGTGTGGAGTTCTGCTTTGGGACGTTCCAGTGAGACAGGGCGATTACGGACGTGTACAGGTTCACGGTATATTTGTGTGGAGTTCTGCATCGGTACGTTCCAGTGAGACAGTGAGGTTATGGAGGGTACAGGATCAGGGCATATTTCTATGGTGTTCTGCAGTGGAACCTTCCAGTGAGACAGGGAGGTTATGGAAGGGTACAGGTTCAGGGCATATTTGTGTGGAGTTCTGCAGTGGGACGTTCCAGTGAGACAGGGAGGTTATGGAGGGGTGCAGGTTCAGGGCATATTTGTGTGGAGTTCTGCATTGGTACGTTCCAGTGACACAGGGAGGTTATGGAGGGGTACCGGTTCAGGGCATATTTGTGTAGAATTCTGCAGTGGGACGTTCAAGTGAGACAGTGAGTTTATGGACGTGTACAGGTTCAAGGCATCTTTGTGTGGATTTCTGCATTGGTACGTTCCAGTGAGACAGGGAGGTTTTGGAGGTGTACAGGTTCAGTGCATATTTGTGTGGTGTTCTGCAATGGTACGATCAAGTGAGACAGGGAGGTTATGGAGGGTACAGGTTCAGGACATATTTCTGTGTAGTTCTGCAGTGATACGTTCCAGTGAGACAGGGAGGATATGGTGGAGTACATGTTCAGGGCAAATTTGTGTGGAGTTCTGCGTTGGGACGTTCCAGTGAGACAGGGAGGTTATGGACGGGTACAGGTTCAGGGCATATTTGTGTGGAGTTCTGCATTGGTACGTTCCAGTGAGACAGGGAGGTTATGGAGGGGTACAGGTTCACGGCAAATTTGTGTGGAGTTCTGCATTGGTACATTCCAGTGAGACAAGGAGGTTCTGGGTGGGTACAGGTTCAGGGCATATTTGTGTGGAATTCTGCATTGGTACGTTCCAGTGAGACAGGGAGGTTATGGAGGGTACAGGTTCAGGGCATATTTGTGTGGAGTTCTGGATTCGTACATTCCAGTGAGACAGGGAGGTTATGGAGGGGTACAGGTTCAGGGTATATTTGTGTGCAGTTCTGCGTTGGTACGTTTCAGTGTGACTGGTAGGTTATGGAGGGGTACAGGTTCAGGGCATATTTGTTTGGAGTTCTGCATTGGAACGTTACAGTGAGACAGGGAAGTTATGGAGAGTACAGGTTCAGGGCATATTTGTGTGGTGTTCTGCAATGGTACGTTCCAGTGAGACAGTGCGGCTATGGAGGGTACAGGTTCAGGGCATATTTGTGTGGAGTTCTGCGTTGGGACGATCCAGTGAGACAGGGAGGTTATGGACGGGTACAGGTTCACGGCATATTTGTGTGGAGTTCTGCATTGGTACGTTCCAGTGACACAGGGAGGTTATGGAGGGGTACAGGTTCAGGGCATATTTGTGTAGAATTCTGCAGTTGGACGTTCCAGTGAGACAGGGAGTTAATGGACGTGTACAGGTTCAGGGCATATTTGTGTGGAATTCTGCATTGGTACGTTCCAGTGAGACAGGGAGGTTTTGGAGGTGTACAGGTTCAGTGCATATTTGTGTGGTGTTCTGCAATGGTTCGTTCCAGTGAGACAGGGAGGTTATGGATGGTACAGGTTCAGGACATATTTGTGTGGAGTTCTGCAGTGGTACGTTCCAGTGAGACAGGGAGGATATGGTGGAGTACATGTTCAGGGCATATTTGTGTGGATTTCTGCATTGGTACGTTCCAGTGAGACAGGGAGGTTATGCAGGGGTACAGGTTCAGGGCATATTTGTGTGGTGTTCTGCAATGGTACGTTCCAGTGAGACAGTGAGGCTATGGAGGGTGCAGGTTCAGGGCAAATTTGTGTGGAGTTCTGCGTTCGGACGTTCCAGTGAGACAGGGAGGTTTTGGACGGGTACAGGTACAGGGCATATTTGTGTGGAGTTCTGCATTGGTACGTTCCAGTGACACACTGAGGTTATGGAGGGGTACAGGTTCAGGGCATATTTGTGTGGAGTTCTGCATTGATACGTTCCAGTGAGACATGGAGGTTATGGAGGGTACAAGTTCAGGGCATATTTCTGTGGAATTCTGCAGTGGGACGTTCCAGTGATACAGGGAGTTTATGGACGTGTACAGGTTCCGGGCATATTTGTGTGGAATTCTGCATTGGTACGTTGCAGTGAGACAGGGAGGTTTTGGAGGGGTACAGGTTCAGTGCATATTTGTGTGGTGTTCTGCAATGGTACGTTCCAGTGAGACAGGGAGGTTATGCACGGTACGGGATCAGGGCTTATTTGAGTGGAGTTCGGCATTGGTGCGTTCCAGTGACACAGGGAGGTTATGGAGGGGTACAGGTTCAGAGCATATTTGTGTGAATTTCTGCTTTGGTACGTAACAGTGAGACAGGGAGGATATGGACGGGTATAGGTTCAGGGCATATTTGTGTGGAGCTCTGCATTGGTACGTTCCAGTGAGACAGGGAGGTTATGCAGGGGTACAGGTTCAGGGCAAATTTGTCTGTAGTTCTGCATTCGTACGTTCCAGTGAGACAGGGAGTTTATGGAGGGTACAGGTTCAGGGCATATTTGTGTGGTGTTCTGCAATGGTACGTTCCAGTGAGACAGTGCGGCTATGGAGGGTACAGGTTCAGGGCAGATTTGATTGGAGTTCTGCGTTGGGACGATCCAGTGAGACAGGGAGGTTATGGACGGGTACAGGTTCACGGCATATTTGTGTGGAGTTCTGCATTGGTACGTTCCAGTGACACAGGGAGGTTATGGAGGGGTACAGGTTCAGGGCATATTTGTGTAGAATTCTGCAGTTGGACGTTCCAGTGAGACAGGGAGGTTATGGACTGGTACAGGTTCAGGGCATATTTGTGTGGAGTTCTGCATTGGTACGTTCCAGTGAGACAGGGAGTTTATGGAGGGGTACAGGTTCACGGCAAATTTGTGTGGAGTTCTGCATTGGTACATTCCAGTGAGACAAGGAGGTTCTGGGTGGGTACAGGTTCAGGGCATATTTGTGTGGAATTCTGCATTGGTACATTCCAGTGAGACAGGGAAGTTATGTAGGGGTACAGGTTCAGGGCATATTTGTGTGGAGTTTTGCATTGGTACTTTCCAGTGACACAGGGAGGTTATGGAAGGGTACAGGTTCAGGGCATATTTGTGTGGAGTTCTGCATTGGTAAGTTCCATTGAGACAGGGAGGTTTTGGAGGGGTACAGGTTCAGGGCAAATTTGTGTGGAGTTCTGCATTGGTACGTTCCAGTGAGACAAGGAGGTTATGGGCGGGTACAGTTTCAGGGCATTTTGTGTGGAATTCTGCATTGGTACGTTGCAGTGAGACAGGGAGGTTATGGAGGGTACAGGTTCAGGGCATATTTGTGTGGAGTTCTGCGTTGGTACGTTCCAGTGTGACTGGGAGTTTATGGAGGGGTACAGGTTCAGGGCATATTTGTTTGGAGTTCTGCATTGGTATGTTCCAGTGAGACAGGGAGGTTATGGAGGGTACACGTTCAGGGCATATTTGTGTTGGATTCTGCAGTGGGACGTTCCAGTGAGACAGGAAGGTTATGGAGGGTACAGGTTCAGGGCAGATTTGATTGGAGTTCTGCGTTGGGACGATCCAGTGAGACAGGGAGGTTATGGACGGGTACAGGTTCACGGCATATTTGTGTGGAGTTCTGCATTGGTACGTTCCAGTGACACAGGGAGGTTATGGAGGGGTACAGGTTCAGGGCATATTTGTGTAGAATTCTGCAGTTGGACGTTCCAGTGAGACAGGGAGGTTATGGACTGGTACAGGTTCAGGGCATATTTGTGTGGAGTTCTGCATTGGTACGTTCCAGTGAGACAGGGAGTTTATGGAGGGGTACAGGTTCACGGCAAATTTGTGTGGAGTTCTGCATTGGTACATTCCAGTGAGACAAGGAGGTTCTGGGTGGGTACAGGTTCAGGGCATATTTGTGTGGAATTCTGCATTGGTACATTCCAGTGAGACAGGGAAGTTATGTAGGGGTACAGGTTCAGGGCATATTTGTGTGGAGTTCTGCATTGGTACGTTGCAGTGAGACAGGGAGTATATGGAGGGGTACAGGTTCAGGGCATATTTGTGTGGTGTTCTGCAATGGTACGTTCCAGTGAGACAGTGAGGTTATGGAGGGTACAGGTTCAGGGCATATTTGTGTGGAGTTCTGGATTCGTACATTCCAGTGAGACAGGGAGGTTATGGAGGGGTACAGGTTCAGGGTATATTTGTGTGCAGTTCTGCGTTGGTACGTTTCAGTGTGACTGGTAGGTTATGGAGGGGTACAGGTTCAGGGCATATTTGTTTGGAGTTCTGCATTGGAACGTTACAGTGAGACAGGGAAGTTATGGAGAGTACAGGTTCAGGGCATATTTGTGTGGTGTTCTGCAATGGTACGTTCCAGTGAGACAGTGCGGCTATGGAGGGTACAGGTTCAGGGCATATTTGTGTGGAGTTCTGCGTTGGGACGATCCAGTGAGACAGGGAGGTTATGGACGGGTACAGGTTCACGGCATATTTGTGTGGAGTTCTGCATTGGTACGTTCCAGTGACACAGGGAGGTTATGGAGGGGTACAGGTTCAGGGCATATTTGTGTAGAATTCTGCAGTTGGACGTTCCAGTGAGACAGGGAGTTAATGGACGTGTACAGGTTCAGGGCATATTTGTGTGGAATTCTGCATTGGTACGTTCCAGTGAGACAGGGAGGTTTTGGAGGTGTACAGGTTCAGTGCATATTTGTGTGGTGTTCTGCAATGGTTCGTTCCAGTGAGACAGGGAGGTTATGGATGGTACAGGTTCAGGACATATTTGTGTGGAGTTCTGCAGTGGTACGTTCCAGTGAGACAGGGAGGATATGGTGGAGTACATGTTCAGGGCATATTTGTGTGGATTTCTGCATTGGTACGTTCCAGTGAGACAGGGAGGTTATGCAGGGGTACAGGTTCAGGGCATATTTGTGTGGTGTTCTGCAATGGTACGTTCCAGTGAGACAGTGAGGCTATGGAGGGTGCAGGTTCAGGGCAAATTTGTGTGGAGTTCTGCGTTCGGACGTTCCAGTGAGACAGGGAGGTTTTGGACGGGTACAGGTACAGGGCATATTTGTGTGGAGTTCTGCATTGGTACGTTCCAGTGACACACTGAGGTTATGGAGGGGTACAGGTTCAGGGCATATTTGTGTGGAGTTCTGCATTGATACGTTCCAGTGAGACATGGAGGTTATGGAGGGTACAAGTTCAGGGCATATTTCTGTGGAATTCTGCAGTGGGACGTTCCAGTGATACAGGGAGTTTATGGACGTGTACAGGTTCCGGGCATATTTGTGTGGAATTCTGCATTGGTACGTTGCAGTGAGACAGGGAGGTTTTGGAGGGGTACAGGTTCAGTGCATATTTGTGTGGTGTTCTGCAATGGTACGTTCCAGTGAGACAGGGAGGTTATGCACGGTACGGGATCAGGGCTTATTTGAGTGGAGTTCGGCATTGGTGCGTTCCAGTGACACAGGGAGGTTATGGAGGGGTACAGGTTCAGAGCATATTTGTGTGAATTTCTGCTTTGGTACGTAACAGTGAGACAGGGAGGATATGGACGGGTATAGGTTCAGGGCATATTTGTGTGGAGCTCTGCATTGGTACGTTCCAGTGAGACAGGGAGGTTATGCAGGGGTACAGGTTCAGGGCAAATTTGTCTGTAGTTCTGCATTCGTACGTTCCAGTGAGACAGGGAGTTTATGGAGGGTACAGGTTCAGGGCATATTTGTGTGGTGTTCTGCAATGGTACGTTCCAGTGAGACAGTGCGGCTATGGAGGGTACAGGTTCAGGGCAGATTTGATTGGAGTTCTGCGTTGGGACGATCCAGTGAGACAGGGAGGTTATGGACGGGTACAGGTTCACGGCATATTTGTGTGGAGTTCTGCATTGGTACGTTCCAGTGACACAGGGAGGTTATGGAGGGGTACAGGTTCAGGGCATATTTGTGTAGAATTCTGCAGTTGGACGTTCCAGTGAGACAGGGAGGTTATGGACTGGTACAGGTTCAGGGCATATTTGTGTGGAGTTCTGCATTGGTACGTTCCAGTGAGACAGGGAGTTTATGGAGGGGTACAGGTTCACGGCAAATTTGTGTGGAGTTCTGCATTGGTACATTCCAGTGAGACAAGGAGGTTCTGGGTGGGTACAGGTTCAGGGCATATTTGTGTGGAATTCTGCATTGGTACATTCCAGTGAGACAGGGAAGTTATGTAGGGGTACAGGTTCAGGGCATATTTGTGTGGAGTTTTGCATTGGTACTTTCCAGTGACACAGGGAGGTTATGGAAGGGTACAGGTTCAGGGCATATTTGTGTGGAGTTCTGCATTGGTAAGTTCCATTGAGACAGGGAGGTTTTGGAGGGGTACAGGTTCAGGGCAAATTTGTGTGGAGTTCTGCATTGGTACGTTCCAGTGAGACAAGGAGGTTATGGGCGGGTACAGTTTCAGGGCATTTTGTGTGGAATTCTGCATTGGTACGTTGCAGTGAGACAGGGAGGTTATGGAGGGTACAGGTTCAGGGCATATTTGTGTGGAGTTCTGCGTTGGTACGTTCCAGTGTGACTGGGAGTTTATGGAGGGGTACAGGTTCAGGGCATATTTGTTTGGAGTTCTGCATTGGTATGTTCCAGTGAGACAGGGAGGTTATGGAGGGTACACGTTCAGGGCATATTTGTGTTGGATTCTGCAGTGGGACGTTCCAGTGAGACAGGAAGGTTATGGAGGGTACAGGTTCAGGGCAGATTTGATTGGAGTTCTGCGTTGGGACGATCCAGTGAGACAGGGAGGTTATGGACGGGTACAGGTTCACGGCATATTTGTGTGGAGTTCTGCATTGGTACGTTCCAGTGACACAGGGAGGTTATGGAGGGGTACAGGTTCAGGGCATATTTGTGTAGAATTCTGCAGTTGGACGTTCCAGTGAGACAGGGAGGTTATGGACTGGTACAGGTTCAGGGCATATTTGTGTGGAGTTCTGCATTGGTACGTTCCAGTGAGACAGGGAGTTTATGGAGGGGTACAGGTTCACGGCAAATTTGTGTGGAGTTCTGCATTGGTACATTCCAGTGAGACAAGGAGGTTCTGGGTGGGTACAGGTTCAGGGCATATTTGTGTGGAATTCTGCATTGGTACATTCCAGTGAGACAGGGAAGTTATGTAGGGGTACAGGTTCAGGGCATATTTGTGTGGAGTTCTGCATTGGTACGTTGCAGTGAGACAGGGAGTATATGGAGGGGTACAGGTTCAGGGCATATTTGTGTGGTGTTCTGCAATGGTACGTTCCAGTGAGACAGTGAGGTTATGGAGGGTACAGGTTCAGGGCATATTTGTGTGGAGTTCTGCGTTGGGACGTTCAAGTGAGACAGGGAGGTTATGGACGGGTACAGGTTCAGGGCATATTTGTGTGGAGTTTTGCATTGGTACTTTCCAGTGACACAGGGAGGTTATGGAAGGGTACAGGTTCAGGGCATATTTGTGTGGAGTTCTGCATTGGTAAGTTCCATTGAGACAGGGAGGTTTTGGAGGGGTACAGGTTCAGGGCAAATTTGTGTGGAGTTCTGCATTGGTACGTTCCAGTGAGACAAGGAGGTTATGGGCGGGTACAGTTTCAGGGCATTTTGTGTGGAATTCTGCATTGGTACGTTGCAGTGAGACAGGGAGGTTATGGAGGGTACAGGTTCAGGGCATATTTGTGTGGAGTTCTGCGTTGGTACGTTCCAGTGTGACTGGGAGTTTATGGAGGGGTACAGGTTCAGGGCATATTTGTTTGGAGTTCTGCATTGGTATGTTCCAGTGAGACAGGGAGGTTATGGAGGGTACACGTTCAGGGCATATTTGTGTTGGATTCTGCAGTGGGACGTTCCAGTGAGACAGGAAGGTTATGGAGGGGTACAGGTTCAGGGCATATTTGTGTGGAGTTCTGCATTGGTACGTTCCAGTGAGACAGGGAGTTTATGGAGGGGTAAAGGTTCAGGGCATATTTGTGTGGTGTTCTGCAGTGGTACATTCCAGTGAGACAGTGAGGTTATGGAGGGTACAGGTTCAGGGCATATTTGTGTGGAGTTCTGCTTTGGGACGTTCCAGTGAGACAGGGCGATTACGGACGTGTACAGGTTCACGGTATATTTGTGTGGAGTTCTGCATCGGTACGTTCCAGTGAGACAGTGAGGTTATGGAGGGTACAGGATCAGGGCATATTTCTATGGTGTTCTGCAGTGGATCCTTCCAGTGAGACAGGGAGGTTATGGAAGGGTACAGGTTCAGGGCATATTTGTGTGGAGTTCTGCAGTGGGACGTTCCAGTGAGACAGGGAGGTTATGGAGGGGTGCAGGTTCAGGGCATATTTGTGTGGAGTTCTGCATTGGTACGTTCCAGTGACACAGGGAGGTTATGGAGGGGTACCGGTTCAGGGCATATTTGTGTAGAATTCTGCAGTGGGACGTTCAAGTGAGACAGTGAGTTTATGGACGTGTACAGGTTCAAGGCATCTTTGTGTGGAATTCTGCATTGGTACGTTCCAGTGAGACAGGGAGGTTTTGGAGGTGTACAGGTTCAGTGCATATTTGTGTGGTGTTCTGCAATGGTACGATCAAGTGAGACAGGGAGGTTATGGAGGGTACAGGTTCAGGACATATTTCTGTGTAGTTCTGCAGTGGTACGTTCCAGTGAGACAGGGAGGATATGGTGGAGTACATGTTCAGGGCAAATTTGTGTGGAGTTCTGCGTTGGGATGTTCCAGTGAGACAGGGAGGTTATGGACGGGTACAGGTTCAGGGCATATTTGTGTGGAGTTCTGCATTGGTACGTTCCAGTGAGACAGGGAGGTTATGGAGGGGTACAGGTTCACGGCAAATTTGTGTGGAGTTCTGCATTGGTACATTCCAGTGAGACAAGGAGGTTCTGGGTGGGTACAGGTTCAGGGCATATTTGTGTGGAATTCTGCATTGGTACGTTCCAGTGAGACAGGGAGGTTATGGAGGGTACAGGTTCAGGGCATATTTGTGTGGAGTTCTGGATTCGTACATTCCAGTGAGACAGGGAGGTTATGGAGGGGTACAGGTTCAGGGCATATTTGTTTGGAGTTCTGCATTGGAACGTTACAGTGAGACAGGGAAGTTATGGAGGGTACAGGTTCAGGGTATATTTGTGTGCAGTTCTGCGTTGGTACGTTTCAGTGTGACTGGAAGGTTATGGAGGGGTACAGGTTCAGGGCATATTTGTTTGGAGTTCTGCATTGGAACGTTACAGTGAGACAGGGAAGTTATGGAGGGTACAGGTTCAGGGCATATTTGTGTGGTGTTCTGCAATGGTACGTTCCAGTGAGACAGTGCGGCTATGGAGGGTACAGGTTCAGGGCATATTTGTGTGGAGTTCTGCGTTGGGACGATCCAGTGAGACAGGGAGGTTATGGACGGGTACAGGTTCACGGCATATTTGTGTGGAGTTCTGCATTGGTACGTTCCAGTGACACAGGGAGGTTATGGAGGGGTACAGGTTCAGGGCATATTTGTGTAGAATTCTGCAGTTGGACGTTCCAGTGAGACAGGGAGTTAATGGACGTGTACAGGTTCAGGGCATATGTGTGTGGAATTCTGCATTGGTACGTTCCAGTGAGACAGGGAGGTTTTGGAGGTGTACAGGTTCAGTGCATATTTGTGTGGTGTTCTGCAATGGTTCGTTCCAGTGAGACAGGGAGGTTATGGATGGTACAGGTTCAGGACATATTTGTGTGGAGTTCTGCAGTGGTACGTTCCAGTGAGACAGGGAGGATATGGTGGAGTACATGTTCAGGGCATATTTGTGTGGATTTCTGCATTGGTACGTTCCAGTGAGACAGGGAGGTTATGGAGGGGTACAGGTTCAGGGCATATTTGTGTGGTGTTCTGCAATGGTACGTTCCAGTGAGACAGTGAGGCTATGGAGGGTGCAGGTTCAGGGCAAATTTGTGTGGAGTTCTGCGTTCGGACGTTCCAGTGAGACAGGGAGGTTTTGGACGGGTACAGGTACAGGGCATATTTGTGTGGAGTTCTGCATTGGTACGTTCCAGTGACACACTGAGGTTATGGAGTGGTACAGGTTCAGGGCATATTTGTTTGGAGTTCTGCATTGGTACGTTCCAGTGAGACAGGGAGGTTATGGAGGGTACACGTTCAGGGCATATTTGTGTTGGATTCTGCAGTGGGACGTTCCAGTGAGACAGGAAGGTTATGGAGGGGTACAGGTTCAGGGCATATTTTTTGTGGAGTTCTGCATTGGTACGTTCCAGTGAGACAGGGAGTTTATGGAGGGGTAAAGGTTCAGGGCATATTTGTGTGGTGTTCTTCAGTGGTACATTCCAGTGAGACAGTGAGGTTATGGAGGGTACAGGTTCAGGGCATATTTGTGTGGAGTTCTGCTTTGGGACGTTCCAGTGAGACAGGGCGATTACGGACGTGTACAGGTTCACGGTATATTTGTGTGGAGTTCTGCATCGGTACGTTCCAGTGAGACAGTGAGGTTATGGAGGGTACATGTTCAGGGCATATTTCTATGGTGTTCTGCAGTGGAACCTTCCAGTGAGACAGGGAGGTTATGGAAGGGTACAGGTTCAGGGCATATTTGTGTGGAGTTCTGCAGTGGGACGTTCCAGTGAGACAGGGAGGTTATGGAGGGGTGCAGGTTCAGGGCATATTTGTGTGGAGTTCTGCATTGGTACGTTCCAGTGACACAGGGAGGTTATGGAGGGGTACCGGTTCAGGGCATATTTGTGTAGAATTCTGCAGTGGGACGTTCAAGTGAGACAGTGAGTTTATGGACGTGTACAGGTTCAAGGCATCTTTGTGTGGAATTCTGCATTGGTACGTTCCAGTGAGACAGGGAGGTTTTGGAGGTGTACAGGTTCAGTGCATATTTGTGTGGTGTTCTGCAATGGTACGATCAAGTGAGACAGGGAGGTTATGGAGGGTACAGGTTCAGGACATATTTCTGTGTAGTTCTGCAGTGGTACGTTCCAGTGAGACAGGGAGGATATGGTGGAGTACATGTTCAGGGCAAATTTGTGTGGAGTTCTGCGTTGGGACGTTCCAGTGAGACAGGGAGGTTATGGACGGGTACAGGTTCAGGGCATATTTGTGTGGAGTTCTGCATTGGTACGTTCCAGTGAGACAGGGAGGTTATGGAGGGGTACAGGTTCACGGCAAATTTGTGTGGAGTTCTGCATTGGTACATTCCAGTGAGACAAGGAGGTTCTGGGTGGGTACAGGTTCAGGGCATATTTGTGTGGAATTCTGCATTGGTACGTTCCAGTGAGACAGGGAGGTTATGGAGGGTACAGGTTCAGGGCATATTTGTGTGGAGTTCTGGATTCGTACATTCCAGTGAGACAGGGAGGTTATGGAGGGGTACAGGATCAGGGTATATTTGTGTGCAGTTCTGCGTTGGTACGTTTCAGTGTGACCGGTAGGTTATGGAGGGGTACACGTTCAGGGCATATTTGTTTGGAGTTCTGCATTGGAACGTTACAGTGAGACAGGGAAGTTATGCAGGGTACAGGTTCAGGGCATATTTGTGTGGTGTTCTGCAATGGTACGTTCCAGTGAGACAGTGCGGCTATGGAGGGTACAGGTTCAGGGCATATTTGTGTGGAGTTCTGCGTTGGGACGATCCAGTGAGACAGGGAGGTTATGGACGGGTACAGGTTCACGGCATATTTGTGTGGAGTTCTGCATTGGTACGTTCCAGTGACACAGGGAGGTTATGGAGGGGTACAGGTTCAGGGCATATTTGTGTAGAATTCTGCAGTTGGACGTTCCAGTGAGACAGGGAGTTAATGGACGTGTACAGGTTCAGGGCATATTTGTGTGGAATTCTGCATTGGTACGTTCCAGTGAGACAGGGAGGTTTTGGAGGTGTACATGTTCAGTGCATATTTGTGTGGTGTTCTGCAATGGTACGTTCCAGTGAGACAGTGAGGCTATGGAGGGTGCAGGTTCAGGGCAAATTTGTGTGGAGTTCTGCGTTCGGACGTTCCAGTGAGACAGGGAGGTTTTGGACGGGTACAGGTACAGGGCATATTTGTGTGGAGTTCTGCATTGGTACGTTCCAGTGACACACTGAGGTTATGGAGGGGTACAGGTTCAGGGCATATTTGTGTGGAGTTCTGCATTGATACGTTCCAGTGAGACATGGAGGTTATGGAGGGTACAAGTTCAGGGCATATTTCTGTGGAATTCTGCAGTGGGACGTTCCAGTGATACAGGGAGTTTATGGACGTGTACAGGTTCCGGGCATATTTGTGTGGAATTCTGCATTGGTACGTTGCAGTGAGACAGGGAGGTTTTGGAGGGGTACAGGTTCAGTGCATATTTGTGTGGTGTTCTGCAATGGTACGTTCCAGTGAGACAGGGAGGTTATGCACGGTACGGGATCAGGGCTTATTTGAGTGGAGTTCGGCATTGGTGCGTTCCAGTGACACAGGGAGGTTATGGAGGGGTACAGGTTCAGAGCATATTTGTGTGAATTTCTGCTTTGGTACGTTCCAGTGAGACAGGGAGGATATGGACGGGTATAGGTTCAGGGCATATTTGTGTGGAGCTCTGCATTGGTACGTTCCAGTGAGACAGGGAGGTTATGCAGGGGTACAGGTTCAGGGCAAATTTGTCTGTAGTTCTGCATTCGTACGTTCCAGTGAGACAGGGAGGTTATGCACGGTACGGGATCAGGGCTTATTTGAGTGGAGTTCGGCATTGGTGCGTTCCAGTGACACAGGGAGGTTATGGAGGGGTACAGGTTCAGAGCATATTTGTGTGAATTTCTGCTTTGGTACGTAACAGTGAGACAGGGAGGATATGGACGGATATAGGTTCAGGGCATATTTGTGTGGAGCTCTGCATTGGTACGTTCCAGTGAGACAGGGAGGTTATGCAGGGGTACAGGTTCAGGGCAAATTTGTCTGTAGTTCTGCAGTGGTACGTTCCAGTGAGACAGGGAGATTATGGAAGGGTACGGGTTCAGGGCATATTTGTGTGGAGTTCTGCATTGGTACTTTCCAGTGAGACGGGGAAGTTATGGAGGGTACAGGTTTATGGCATACTTGTGTGGAGTTCTGCAGTGGGACGTTCCAGTGAGACAGGGAAGTTTATGGAGGGGTACAGGTTCAGGGCATATTTGTGTGGTGTTCTGCAATGGTACGTTCCAGTGAGACAGTGAGGTTATGGAGGGTACAGGTTCAGGGCATATTTGTGTGGAGTTCTGCGTTGGGACTTTCCAGTGACACACGGAGGTTTGGGAAGGGTACAGGTTCAGGGCATATTTGTGTGGTGTTCTGCAATGGTACGTTCCAGTGAGACAGTGAGGCTATGGAGGGTGCAGGTTCAGGGCAAATTTGTGTGGAGTTCTGCGTTCGGACGTTCCAGTGAGACAGGGAGGTTTTGGACGGGTACCGGTACAGGGCATATTTGTGTGGAGTTCTGCATTGGTACGTTCCAGTGACACACTGAGGTTATGGAGGGGTACAGGTTCAGGGCATATTTGTGTGGAGTTCTGCATTGGTACGTTCCAGTGAGACAGGGAGGTTATGGAGGGTACAAGTTCAGGGCATATTTCTGTGGAATTCTGCAGTGGGACGTTCCAGTGATACAGGGAGTTTATGGACGTGTACAGGTTCCGGGCATATTTGTGTGGAATTCTGCATTGGTACGTTCCAGTGAGACAGGGAGGTTTTGGAGTGGTACAGGTTCAGTGCATATTTGTGTGGTGTTCTGCAATGGTACGTTCCAGTGAGACAGGGAGTTTATGCACGGTACGGGATCAGGGCTTATTTGAGTGGAGTTCGGCATTGGTGCGTTCCAGTGACACAGGGAGGTTATGGAGGGGTACAGGTTCAGAGCATATTTGTGTGAATTTCTGCTTTGGTACGTTCCAGTGAGACAGGGAGGATATGGACGGGTATAGGTTCAGGGCATATTTGTGTGGAGCTCTGCATTAGTACGTTCCAGTGAGACAGGGAGGTTATGCAGGGGTACAGGTTCAGGGCAAATTTGTCTGTAGTTCTGCATTCGTACGTTCCAGTGAGACACGGAGGTTATGGAGGGTACAGGTTCAGGGCATATTTCTATGGAGTTCTGCAGTGGTACGTTCCAGTGAGACAGGGAGGTTATGGAAGGGTACGGGTTCAGGGCATATTTGTGTGGAGTTCTGCATTGGTACTTTCCAGTGAGACGGGGAAGTTATGGAGGGTACAGGTTCATGGCTACTTGTGTGGAGTTCTGCAGTGGGACGTTCCAGTAAGAAAGGGAGGTTATGGACGGGTACAGGTTCAGGGCATATTTGTGTGGAGTTCTGCATTGGTACATTCCAGTGAGACAGGGAAGTTATGTAGGGGTACAGGTTCAGGGCATATTTGTGTGGAGTTCTGCATTGGTACGTTGCAGTGAGACAGGGAGTTTATGGAGGGGTACAGGTTCAGGGCATATTTGTGTGGTGTTCTGCAATGGTACGTTTCAGTGAGACAGTGAGGTTATGGAGGGTACAGGTTCAGGGCATATTTGTGTGGAGTTCTGCGTTGGGACTTTCCAGTGACACACGGAGGTTAGGGAAGGGTACAGGTTCAGGGCATATTTGTGTGGAGTTCTGCATTGGTAAGTTCCAGTGAGACAGGGAGGTTATGGAGGGTACAGGTTCAGGGCATATTTGTGTGGAGTTCTGCGTTGGTACGTTCCAGTGTGACTGGGAGTTTATGGAGGGGTACAGGTTCAGGGCATATTTGTTTGGAGTTCTGCATTGGTACGTTCCAGTGAGACAGGGAGGTTATGGAGGGTACACGTTCAGGGCATATTTGTGTGGGATTCTGCAGTGGGACGTTCCAGTGAGACAGGAAGGTTATGGAGGGGTACAGGAACAGGGCATATTTGTGTGGAGTTCTGCATTGGTACATTCCAGTGAGACAGGGAGTTTATGGAGGGGTAAAGGTTCAGGGCATATTTGTGTGGTGTTCTGCAGTGGTACGTTCCAGTGAGACAGTGAGGTTATGGAGGGTACAGGTTCAGTGCATATTTGTGTGGAGTTCTGCTTTGGGACGTTCCAGTGAGACAGGGCGGTTACGGACGTGTACAGGTTCACGGTATATTTGTGTGGAGTTCTGCATCGGTACGTTCCAGTGAGACAGTGAGGTTATAGAGGTTACAGGTTCAGGGCATATTTCTATGGTGTTCTGCAGTGGTACGTTCCAGTGAGACAGGGAGGTTATGGAAGGGTACAGGTTCAGTGCATATTTCTGTGGAGTTCTGCAGTGGGACGTTCCAGTGATACAGAGAGGTTATGGAGTGGTGCAGGTTCAGGGCATATTTGTGTGGAGTTCTGCATTGGTACGTTCCAGTGAGACAGGGAGGTTATGGAGGGGTACAGGTTCAGAGCAAATTTGAGTGTAGTTCTGCATTGGTACGTTCCAGTGAGACAGGGAGGTTATGGAGGGTACTGGTTCAGGACATATTTGTGTGGAGTTCTGCAGTGGTACGTTCCAGGGAGACAGGGAGGATATGGTGGAGTACAGGTTCAGGGCATATTTGTGTAGAATTCTGCAGTGGGACGTTCAAGTGAGACAGGGAGTTTATGGACGTGTACAGGTTCAGGGCATATTTGTGTGGAATTCTGCATTGGTACGTTCCAGTGAGACAGGGAGGTTATGGACGGGTACAGGTTCAGGGCATATTTGTGTGGAGTTCTGCATTGGTATGTTCCAGTGAGTCAGGGAGGTTATGGAGGGGTACAGGTTCACGGCAAATTTGTGTGGAGTTCTGCATTGGTACATTCCAGTGAGACAAGGAGGTTCTGGGTGGGTACAGGTTCAGGGCATATTTGTGTGGAGTTCTGCATTGGTACGTTCCAGTGAGACAGTGAGGTTATGGAGGGGTACAGGTTCACGGCAAATTTGTGTGGAGTTCTGCATTGGTACATTCCAGTGAGACAAGGAGGTTCTGGGTGGGTACAGGTTCAGGGCATATTTGTGTGGAATTCTGCATTGGTACGTTCCAGTGAGACAGGGAGGTTATGGAGGGTACAGGTTCAGGGCATATTTGTGTGGAGTTCTGGATTCGTACATTCCAGTGAGACAGGGAGGTTATGTAGGGGTACAGGTTTAGGGTATATTTGTGTGCAGTTCTGCGTTGGTACGTTTCAGTGTGACTGGGAGGTTATGGAGGGGTACAGGTTCAGGGCATATTTGTTTGGAGTTCTGCATTGGAACGTTACAGTGAGACAGGGAAGTTATGGAGGGTACAGGTTCAGGGCATATTTGTGTGGTGTTCTGCAATGGTACATTCCAGTGAGACAGTGCGGCTATGGAGGGTACAGGTTCAGGGCATATTTGTGTGGAGTTCTGCGTTGGGACGATCCAGTGAGATAGGGAGGTTATGGACGGGTACAGGTTCACGGCATATTTGTGTGGAGTTCTGCATTGGTACGTTCCAGTGACACAGGGAGGTTATGGAGGGGTACAGGTTCAGGGTATATTTGTGTAGAATTCTGCAGTTGGACGTTCCAGTGAGACAGGGAGTTAATGGACGTGTACAGGTTCAGGGCATATTTGTGTGGAATTCTGCATTGGTACGTTCCAGTGAGACAGGGAGGTTTTGGAGGTGTACAGGTTCAGTGCATATTTGTGTGGAGTTCTGCATTGGTACGTTGCAGTGAGACAGGGAGTTTATGGAGGGGTACAGGTTCAGGGCATATTTGTGTGGTGTTCTGCAATGGTACGTTCCAGTGAGACAGTGAGGTTATGGAGGGTACAGGTTCAGGGCATATTTGTGTGGAGTTCTGCGTTGGGACTTTCCAGTGACACACGGAGGTTTGGGAAGGGTACAGGTTCAGGGCATATTTGTGTGGAGCTCTGCATTGGTACGTTCCAGTGAGACAGGGAGGTTATGCAGGGGTACAGGTTCAGGGCAAATTTGTCTGTAGTTCTGCAGTGGTACGTTCCAGTGAGACAGGGAGATTATGGAAGGGTACGGGTTCAGGGCATATTTGTGTGGAGTTCTGCATTGGTACTTTCCAGTGAGACGGGGAAGTTATGGAGGGTACAGGTTCATGGCATACTTGTGTGGAGTTCTGCAGTGGGACGTTCCAGTGAGACAGGGAAGTTATGTAGGGGTACAGGTTCAGGGCATATTTGTGTGGAGTTCTGCATTGGTACGTTGCAGTGAGACAGGGAGTTTATGGAGGGGTACAGGTTCAGGGCATATTTGTGTGGTGTTCTGCAATGGTACGTTCCAGTGAGACAGTGAGGTTATGGAGGGTACAGGTTCAGGGCATATTTGTGTGGAGTTCTGCGTTGGGACTTTCCAGTGACACACGGAGGTTTGGGAAGGGTACAGGTTCAGGGCATATTTGTGTGGTGTTCTGCAATGGTACGTTCCAGTGAGACAGTGAGGCTATGGAGGGTGCAGGTTCAGGGCAAATTTGTGTGGAGTTCTGCGTTCGGACGTTCCAGTGAGACAGGGAGGTTTTGGACGGGTACCGGTACAGGGCATATTTGTGTGGAGTTCTGCATTGGTACGTTCCAGTGACACACTGAGGTTATGGAGGGGTACAGGTTCAGGGCATATTTGTGTGGAGTTCTGCATTGGTACGTTCCAGTGAGACAGGGAGGTTATGGAGGGTACAAGTTCAGGGCATATTTCTGTGGAATTCTGCAGTGGGACGTTCCAGTGATACAGGGAGTTTATGGACGTGTACAGGTTCCGGGCATATTTGTGTGGAATTCTGCATTGGTACGTTCCAGTGAGACAGGGAGGTTTTGGAGTGGTACAGGTTCAGTGCATATTTGTGTGGTGTTCTGCAATGGTACGTTCCAGTGAGACAGGGAGTTTATGCACGGTACGGGATCAGGGCTTATTTGAGTGGAGTTCGGCATTGGTGCGTTCCAGTGACACAGGGAGGTTATGGAGGGGTACAGGTTCAGAGCATATTTGTGTGAATTTCTGCTTTGGTACGTTCCAGTGAGACAGGGAGGATATGGACGGGTATAGGTTCAGGGCATATTTGTGTGGAGCTCTGCATTGGTACGTTCCAGTGAGACAGGGAGGTTATGCAGGGGTACAGGTTCAGGGCAAATTTGTCTGTAGTTCTGCATTCGTACGTTCCAGTGAGACAGGGAGGTTATGGAGGGTACAGGTTCAGGGCATATTTCTATGGAGTTCTGCAGTGGTACGTTCCAGTGAGACAGGGAGGTTATGGAAGGGTACGGGTTCAGGGCATATTTGTGTGGAGTTCTGCATTGGTACTTTCCAGTGAGACGGGGAAGTTATGGAGGGTACAGGTTCATGGCATACTTGTGTGGAGTTCTGCAGTGGGACGTTCCAGTAAGAAAGGGAGGTTATGGACGGGTACAGGTTCAGGGCATATTTGTGTGGAGTTCTGCATTGGTACATTCCAGTGAGACAGGGAAGTTATGTAGGGGTACAGGTTCAGGGCATATTTGTGTGGAGTTCTGCATTGGTACGTTGCAGTGAGACAGGGAGTTTATGGAGGGGTACAGGTTCAGGGCATATTTGTGTGGTGTTCTGCAATGGTACGTTCCAGTGAGACAGTGAGGTTATGGAGGGTACAGGTTCAGGGCATATTTGTGTGGAGTTCTGCGTTGGGACTTTCCAGTGACACACGGAGGTTAGGGAAGGGTACAGGTTCAGGGCATATTTGTGTGGAGTTCTGCATTGGTAAGTTCCAGTGAGACAGGGAGGTTATGGAGGGTACAGGTTCAGGGCATATTTGTGTGGAGTTCTGCGTTGGTACGTTCCAGTGTGACTGGGAGTTTATGGAGGGGTACAGGTTCAGGGCATATTTGTTTGGAGTTCTGCATTGGTACGTTCCAGTGAGACAGGGAGGTTATGGAGGGTACACGTTCAGGGCATATTTGTGTGGGATTCTGCAGTGGGACGTTCCAGTGAGACAGGAAGGTTATGGAGGGGTACAGGAACAGGGCATATTTGTGTGGAGTTCTGCATTGGTACATTCCAGTGAGACAGGGAGTTTATGGAGGGGTAAAGGTTCAGGGCATATTTGTGTGGTGTTCTGCAGTGGTACGTTCCAGTGAGACAGTGAGGTTATGGAGGGTACAGGTTCAGTGCATATTTGTGTGGAGTTCTGCTTTGGGACGTTCCAGTGAGACAGGGCGGTTACGGACGTGTACAGGTTCACGGTATATTTGTGTGGAGTTCTGCATCGGTACGTTCCAGTGAGACAGTGAGGTTATAGAGGTTACAGGTTCAGGGCATATTTCTATGGTGTTCTGCAGTGGTACGTTCCAGTGAGACAGGGAGGTTATGGAAGGGTACAGGTTCAGTGCATATTTCTGTGGAGTTCTGCAGTGGGACGTTCCAGTGAGACAGAGAGGTTATGGAGTGGTGCAGGTTCAGGGCATATTTGTGTGGAGTTCTGCATTGGTACGTTCCAGTGAGACAGGGAGGTTATGGAGGGGTACAGGTTCAGAGCAAATTTGAGTGTAGTTCTGCATTGGTACGTTCCAGTGAGACAGGGAGGTTATGGAGGGTACTGGTTCAGGACATATTTGTGTGGAGTTCTGCAGTGGTACGTTCCAGGGAGACAGGGAGGATATGGTGGAGTACAGGTTCAGGGCATATTTGTGTAGAATTCTGCAGTGGGACGTTCAAGTGAGACAGGGAGTTTATGGACGTGTACAGGTTCAGGGCATATTTGTGTGGAATTCTGCATTGGTACGTTCCAGTGAGACAGGGAGGTTATGGACGGGTACAGGTTCAGGGCATATTTGTGTGGAGTTCTGCATTGGTATGTTCCAGTGAGTCAGGGAGGTTATGGAGGGGTACAGGTTCACGGCAAATTTGTGTGGAGTTCTGCATTGGTACATTCCAGTGAGACAAGGAGGTTCTGGGTGGGTACAGGTTCAGGGCATATTTGTGTGGAATTCTGCATTGGTACGTTCCAGTGAGACAGGGAGCTTATGGAGGGTACAGGTTCAGGGCATATTTGTGTGGAGTTCTGCGTTGGTACGTTCCAGTGTGACTGGGAGTTTATGGAGGGGTACAGGTTCAGGGCATATTTGTTTGGAGTTCTGCATTGGTACGTTCCAGTGAGACAGGGAGGTTATGGAGGGTACACGTTCAGGGCATATTTGTGTGGGATTCTGCAGTGGGACGTTCCAGTGAGACAGGAAGGTTATGGAGGGGTACAGGAACAGGGCATATTTGTGTGGAGTTCTGCATTGGTACATTCCAGTGAGACAGGGAGTTTATGGAGGGGTAAAGGTTCAGGGCATATTTGTGTGGTGTTCTGCAGTGGTACGTTCCAGTGAGACAGTGAGGTTATGGAGGGTACAGGTTCAGTGCATATTTGTGTGGAGTTCTGCTTTGGGACGTTCCAGTGAGACAGGGCGGTTACGGACGTGTACAGGTTCACGGTATATTTGTGTGGAGTTCTGCATCGGTACGTTCCAGTGAGACAGTGAGGTTATAGAGGTTACAGGTTCAGGGCATATTTCTATGGTGTTCTGCAGTGGTACGTTCCAGTGAGACAGGGAGGTTATGGAAGGGTACAGGTTCAGTGCATATTTCTGTGGAGTTCTGCAGTGGGACGTTCCAGTGAGACAGAGAGGTTATGGAGTGGTGCAGGTTCAGGGCATATTTGTGTGGAGTTCTGCATTGGTACGTTCCAGTGAGACAGGGAGGTTATGGAGGGGTACAGGTTCAGAGCAAATTTGAGTGTAGTTCTGCATTGGTACGTTCCAGTGAGACAGGGAGGTTATGGAGGGTACTGGTTCAGGACATATTTGTGTGGAGTTCTGCAGTGGTACGTTCCAGGGAGACAGGGAGGATATGGTGGAGTACAGGTTCAGGGCATATTTGTGTAGAATTCTGCAGTGGGACGTTCAAGTGAGACAGGGAGTTTATGGACGTGTACAGGTTCAGGGCATATTTGTGTGGAATTCTGCATTGGTACGTTCCAGTGAGACAGGGAGGTTATGGACGGGTACAGGTTCAGGGCATATTTGTGTGGAGTTCTGCATTGGTATGTTCCAGTGAGTCAGGGAGGTTATGGAGGGGTACAGGTTCACGGCAAATTTGTGTGGAGTTCTGCATTGGTACATTCCAGTGAGACAAGGAGGTTCTGGGTGGGTACAGGTTCAGGGCATATTTGTGTGGAATTCTGCATTGGTACGTTCCAGTGAGACAGGGAGCTTATGGAGGGTACAGGTTCAGGGCATATTTGTGTGGAGTTCTGCATTGGTACGTTCCAGTGAGACAGTGAGGTTATGGAGGGGTACAGGTTCACGGCAAATTTGTGTGGAGTTCTGCATTGGTACATTCCAGTGAGACAAGGAGGTTCTGGGTGGGTACAGGTTCAGGGCATATTTGTGTGGAATTCTGCATTGGTACGTTCCAGTGAGACAGGGAGGTTATGGAGGGTACAGGTTCAGGGCATATTTGTGTGGAGTTCTGGATTCGTACATTCCAGTGAGACAGGGAGGTTATGTAGGGGTACAGGTTCAGGGTATATTTGTGTGCAGTTCTGCGTTGGTACGTTTCAGTGTGACTGGGAGGTTATGGAGGGGTACAGGTTCAGGGCATATTTGTTTGGAGTTCTGCATTGGAACGTTACAGTGAGACAGGGAAGTTATGGAGGGTACAGGTTCAGGGCATATTTGTGTGGTGTTCTGCAATGGTACATTCCAGTGAGACAGTGCGGCTATGGAGGGTACAGGTTCAGGGCATATTTGTGTGGAGTTCTGCGTTGGGACGATCCAGTGAGATAGGGAGGTTATGGACGGGTACAGGTTCACGGCATATTTGTGTGGAGTTCTGCATTGGTACGTTCCAGTGACACAGGGAGGTTATGGAGGGGTACAGGTTCAGGGCATATTTGTGTAGAATTCTGCAGTTGGACGTTCCAGTGAGACAGGGAGTTAATGGACGTGTACAGGTTCAGGGCATATTTGTGTGTAATTCTGCATTGGTAAGTTCCAGTGAGACAGGGAGGTTTTGGAGGTGTACAGGTTCAGTGCATATTTGTGTGGAGTTCTGCATTGGTACGTTGCAGTGAGACAGGGAGTTTATGGAGGGGTACAGGTTCAGGGCATATTTGTGTGGTGTTCTGCAATGGTACGTTCCAGTGAGACAGTGAGGTTATGGAGGGTACAGGTTCAGGGCATATTTGTGTGGAGTTCTGCGTTGGGACTTTCCAGTGACACACGGAGGTTTGGGAAGGGTACAGGTTCAGGGCATATTTGTGTGGTGTTCTGCAATGGTACGTTCCAGTGAGACAGTGAGGCTATGGAGGGTGCAGGTTCAGGGCAAATTTGTGTGGAGTTCTGCGTTCGGACGTTCCAGTGAGACAGGGAGGTTTTGGACGGGTACAGGTACAGGGCATATTTGTGTGGAGTTCTGCAGTGGGACGTTCCAGTGAGACAGGGAGGTTATGGAAGGGTACAGGTTCAGTGCATATTTCTGTGGAGTTCTGCAGTGGGACGTTCCAGTGAGACAGAGAGGTTATGGAGTGGTGCAGGTTCAGGGCATATTTGTGTGGAGTTCTGCATTGGTACGTTCCAGTGAGACAGGGAGGTTATGGAGGGGTACAGGTTCAGAGCAAATTTGAGTGTAGTTCTGCATTGGTACGTTCCAGTGAGACAGGGAGGTTATGGAGGGTACTGGTTCAGGACATATTTGTGTGGAGTTCTGCAGTGGTACGTTCCAGGGAGACAGGGAGGATATGGTGGAGTACAGGTTCAGGGCATATTTGTGTAGAATTCTGCAGTGGGACGTTCAAGTGAGACAGGGAGTTTATAGACGTGTACAGGTTCAGGGCATATTTGTGTGGAATTCTGCATTGGTACGTTCCAGTGAGACAGGGAGGTTATGGACGGGTACAGGTTCAGGGCATATTTGTGTGGAGTTCTGCATTGGTATGTTCCAGTGAGTCAGGGAGGTTATGGAGGGGTACAGGTTCACGGCAAATTTGTGTGGAGTTCTGCATTGGTACATTCCAGTGAGACAAGGAGGTTCTGGGTGGGTACAGGTTCAGGGCATATTTGTGTGGAATTCTGCATTGGTACGTTCCAGTGAGACAGGGAGGTTATGGAGGGTACAGGTTCAGGGCATATTTGTGTGGAGTTCTGCATTGGTACGTTCCAGTGAGACAGTGAGGTTATGGAGGGGTACAGGTTCACGGCAAATTTGTGTGGAGTTCTGCATTGGTACATTCCAGTGAGACAAGGAGGTTCTGGGTGGGTACAGGTTCAGGGCATATTTGTGTGGAATTCTGCATTGGTACATTCCAGTGAGACAGGGAGGTTATGGAGGGTACAGGTTCAGGGCATATTTGTGTGGAGTTCTGGATTCGTACATTCCAGTGAGACAGGGAGGTTATGTAGGGGTACAGGTTCAGGGTATATTTGTGTGCAGTTCTGCGTTGGTACGTTTCAGTGTGACTGGGAGGTTATGGAGGGGTACAGGTTCAGGGCATATTTGTTTGGAGTTCTGCATTGGAACGTTACAGTGAGACAGGGAAGTTATGGAGGGTACAGGTTCAGGGCATATTTGTGTGGTGTTCTGCAATGGTACATTCCAGTGAGACAGTGCGGCTATGGAGGGTACAGGTTCAGGGCATATTTGTGTGGAGTTCTGCGTTGGGACGATCCAGTGAGATAGGGAGGTTATGGACGGGTACAGGTTCACGGCATATTTGTGTGGAGTTCTGCATTGGTACGTTCCAGTGACACTGGGAGGTTATGGAGGGGTACAGGTTCAGGGCATATTTGTGTAGAATTCTGCAGTTGGACGTTCCACTGAGACAGGCAGTTAATGGACGTGTACAGGTTCAGGGCATATTTGTGTGGAATTCTGCATTGGTACGTTCCAGTGAGACAGGGAGGTTTTGGAGGTGTACAGGTTCAGTGCATATTTGTGTGGAGTTCTGCATTGGTACGTTGCAGTGAGACAGGGAGTTTATGGAGGGGTACAGGTTCAGGGCATATTTGTGTGGTGTTCTGCAATGGTACGTTCCAGTGAGACAGTGAGGTTATGGAGGGTACAGGTTCAGGGCATATTTGTGTGGAGTTCTGCGTTGGGACTTTCCAGTGACACACGGAGGTTTGGGAAGGGTAAAGGTTCAGGGCATATTTGTGTGGTGTTCTGCAATGGTACGTTCCAGTGAGACAGTGAGGCTATGGAGGGTGCAGGTTCAGGGCAAATTTGTGTGGAGTTCTGCGTTCGGACGTTCCAGTGAGACAGGGAGGTTTTGGACGGGTACCGGTACAGGGCATATTTGTGTGGAGTTCTGCATTGGTACGTTCCAGTGACACACTGAGGTTATGGAGGGGTACAGGTTCAGGGCATATTTGTGTGGAGTTCTGCATTGGTACGTTCCAGTGAGACAGGGAGGTTATGGAGGGTACAAGTTCAGGGCATATTTCTGTGGAATTCTGCAGTGGGACGTTCCAGTGATACAGGGAGTTTATGGACGTGTACAGGTTCCGGGCATATTTGTGTGGAATTCTGCATTGGTACGTTCCAGTGAGACAGGGAGGTTTTGGAGTGGTACAGGTTCAGTGCATATTTGTGTGGTGTTCTGCAATGGTACGTTCCAGTGAGACAGGGAGTTTATGCACGGTACGGGATCAGGGCTTATTTGAGTGGAGTTCGGCATTGGTGCGTTCCAGTGACACAGGGAGGTTATGGAGGGGTACAGGTTCAGAGCATATTTGTGTGAATTTCTGCTTTGGTACGTTCCAGTGAGACAGGGAGGATATGGACGGGTATAGGTTCAGGGCATATTTGTGTGGAGCTCTGCATTGGTACGTTCCAGTGAGACAGGGAGGTTATGCAGGGGTACAGGTTCAGGGCAAATTTGTCTGTAGTTCTGCATTCGTACGTTCCAGTGAGACAGGGAGGTTATGGAGGGTACAGGTTCAGGGCATATTTCTATGGAGTTCTGCAGTGGTACGTTCCAGTGAGACAGGGAGGTTATGGAAGGGTACGGGTTCAGGGCATATTTGTGTGGAGTTCTGCATTGGTACTTTCCAGTGAGACGGGGAAGTTATGGAGGGTACAGGTTCATGGCATACTTGTGTGGAGTTCTGCAGTGGGACGTTCCAGTAAGAAAGGGAGGTTATGGACGGGTACAGGTTCAGGGCATATTTGTGTGGAGTTCTGCATTGGTACATTCCAGTGAGACAGGGAAGTTATGTAGGGGTACAGGTTCAGGGCATATTTGTGTGGAGTTCTGCATTGGTACGTTGCAGTGAGACAGGGAGTTTATGGAGGGGTACAGGTTCAGGGCATATTTGTGTGGTGTTCTGCAATGGTACGTTCCAGTGAGACAGTGAGGTTATGGAGGGTACAGGTTCAGGGCATATTTGTGTGGAGTTCTGCGTTGGGACTTTCCAGTGACACACGGAGGTTAGGGAAGGGTACAGGTTCAGGGCATATTTGTGTGGAGTTCTGCATTGGTAAGTTCCAGTGAGACAGGGAGGTTATGGAGGGTACAGGTTCAGGGCATATTTGTGTGGAGTTCTGCGTTGGTACGTTCCAGTGTGACTGGGAGTTTATGGAGGGGTACAGGTTCAGGGCATATTTGTTTGGAGTTCTGCATTGGTACGTTCCAGTGAGACAGGGAGGTTATGGAGGGTACACGTTCAGGGCATATTTGTGTGGGATTCTGCAGTGGGACGTTCCAGTGAGACAGGAAGGTTATGGAGGGGTACAGGAACAGGGCATATTTGTGTGGAGTTCTGCATTGGTACATTCCAGTGAGACAGGGAGTTTATGGAGGGGTAAAGGTTCAGGGCATATTTGTGTGGTGTTCTGCAGTGGTACGTTCCAGTGAGACAGTGAGGTTATGGAGGGTACAGGTTCAGTGCATATTTGTGTGGAGTTCTGCTTTGGGACGTTCCAGTGAGACAGGGCGGTTACGGACGTGTACAGGTTCACGGTATATTTGTGTGGAGTTCTGCATCGGTACGTTCCAGTGAGACAGTGAGGTTATAGAGGTTACAGGTTCAGGGCATATTTCTATGGTGTTCTGCAGTGGTACGTTCCAGTGAGACAGGGAGGTTATGGAAGGGTACAGGTTCAGTGCATATTTCTGTGGAGTTCTGCAGTGGGACGTTCCAGTGAGACAGAGAGGTTATGGAGTGGTGCAGGTTCAGGGCATATTTGTGTGGAGTTCTGCATTGGTACGTTCCAGTGAGACAGGGAGGTTATGGAGGGGTACAGGTTCAGAGCAAATTTGAGTGTAGTTCTGCATTGGTACGTTCCAGTGAGACAGGGAGGTTATGGAGGGTACTGGTTCAGGACATATTTGTGTGGAGTTCTGCAGTGGTACGTTCCAGGGAGACAGGGAGGATATGGTGGAGTACAGGTTCAGGGCATATTTGTGTAGAATTCTGCAGTGGGACGTTCAAGTGAGACAGGGAGTTTATGGACGTGTACAGGTTCAGGGCATATTTGTGTGGAATTCTGCATTGGTACGTTCCAGTGAGACAGGGAGGTTATGGACGGGTACAGGTTCAGGGCATATTTGTGTGGAGTTCTGCATTGGTATGTTCCAGTGAGTCAGGGAGGTTATGGAGGGGTACAGGTTCACGGCAAATTTGTGTGGAGTTCTGCATTGGTACATTCCAGTGAGACAAGGAGGTTCTGGGTGGGTACAGGTTCAGGGCATATTTGTGTGGAATTCTGCATTGGTACGTTCCAGTGAGACAGGGAGCTTATGGAGGGTACAGGTTCAGGGCATATTTGTGTGGAGTTCTGCATTGGTACGTTCCAGTGAGACAGTGAGGTTATGGAGGGGTACAGGTTCACGGCAAATTTGTGTGGAGTTCTGCATTGGTACATTCCAGTGAGACAAGGAGGTTCTGGGTGGGTACAGGTTCAGGGCATATTTGTGTGGAATTCTGCATTGGTACGTTCCAGTGAGACAGGGAGGTTATGGAGGGTACAGGTTCAGGGCATATTTGTGTGGAGTTCTGGATTCGTACATTCCAGTGAGACAGGGAGGTTATGTAGGGGTACAGGTTCAGGGTATATTTGTGTGCAGTTCTGCGTTGGTACGTTTCAGTGTGACTGGGAGGTTATGGAGGGGTACAGGTTCAGGGCATATTTGTTTGGAGTTCTGCATTGGAACGTTACAGTGAGACAGGGAAGTTATGGAGGGTACAGGTTCAGGGCATATTTGTGTGGTGTTCTGCAATGGTACATTCCAGTGAGACAGTGCGGCTATGGAGGGTACAGGTTCAGGGCATATTTGTGTGGAGTTCTGCGTTGGGACGATCCAGTGAGATAGGGAGGTTATGGACGGGTACAGGTTCACGGCATATTTGTGTGGAGTTCTGCATTGGTACGTTCCAGTGACACAGGGAGGTTATGGAGGGGTACAGGTTCAGGGCATATTTGTGTAGAATTCTGCAGTTGGACGTTCCAGTGAGACAGGGAGTTAATGGACGTGTACAGGTTCAGGGCATATTTGTGTGGAATTCTGCATTGGTAAGTTCCAGTGAGACAGGGAGGTTTTGGAGGTGTACAGGTTCAGTGCATATTTGTGTGGAGTTCTGCATTGGTACGTTGCAGTGAGACAGGGAGTTTATGGAGGGGTACAGGTTCAGGGTATATTTGTGTGGTGTTCTGCAATGGTACGTTCCAGTGAGACAGTGAGGTTATGGAGGGTACAGGTTCAGGGCATATTTGTGTGGAGTTCTGCGTTGGGACTTTCCAGTGACACACGGAGGTTTGGGAAGGGTACAGGTTCAGGGCATATTTGTGTGGTGTTCTGCAATGGTACGTTCCAGTGAGACAGTGAGGCTATGGAGGGTGCAGGTTCAGGGCAAATTTGTGTGGAGTTCTGCGTTCGGACGTTCCAGTGAGACAGGGAGGTTTTGGACGGGTACAGGTACAGGGCATATTTGTGTGGAGTTCTGCAGTGGGACGTTCCAGTGAGACAGGGAGGTTATGGAAGGGTACAGGTTCAGTGCATATTTCTGTGGAGTTCTGCAGTGGGACGTTCCAGTGAGACAGAGAGGTTATGGAGTGGTGCAGGTTCAGGGCATATTTGCGTGGAGTTCTGCATTGGTACGTTCCAGTGAGACAGGGAGGTTATGGAGGGGTACAGGTTCAGAGCAAATTTGAGTGTAGTTCTGCATTGGTACGTTCCAGTGAGACAGGGAGGTTATGGAGGGTACTGGTTCAGGACATATTTGTGTGGAGTTCTGCAGTGGTACGTTCCAGGGAGACAGGGAGGATATGGTGGAGTACAGGTTCAGGGCATATTTGTGTAGAATTCTGCAGTGGGACGTTCAAGTGAGACAGGGAGTTTATAGACGTGTACAGGTTCAGGGCATATTTGTGTGGAATTCTGCATTGGTACGTTCCAGTGAGACAGGGAGGTTATGGACGGGTACAGGTTCAGGGCATATTTGTGTGGAGTTCTGCATTGGTATGTTCCAGTGAGTCAGGGAGGTTATGGAGGGGTACAGGTTCACGGCAAATTTGTGTGGAGTTCTGCATTGGTACATTCCAGTGAGACAAGGAGGTTCTGGGTGGGTACAGGTTCAGGGCATATTTGTGTGGAATTCTGCATTGGTACGTTCCAGTGAGACAGGGAGGTTATGGAGGGTACAGGTTCAGGGCATATTTGTGTGGAGTTCTGCATTGGTACGTTCCAGTGAGACAGTGAGGTTATGGAGGGGTACAGGTTCACGGCAAATTTGTGTGGAGTTCTGCATTGGTACATTCCAGTGAGACAAGGAGGTTCTGGGTGGGTACAGGTTCAGGGCATATTTGTGTGGAATTCTGCATTGGTACATTCCAGTGAGACAGGGAGGTTATGGAGGGTACAGGTTCAGGGCATATTTGTGTGGAGTTCGGGATTCGTACATTCCAGTGAGACAGGGAGGTTATGTAGGGGTACAGGTTCAGGGTATATTTGTGTGCAGTTCTGCGTTGGTACGTTTCAGTGTGACTGGGAGGTTATGGAGGGGTACAGGTTCAGGGCATATTTGTTTGGAGTTCTGCATTGGAACGTTACAGTGAGACAGGGAAGTTATGGAGGGTACAGGTTCAGGGCATATTTGTGTGGTGTTCTGCAATGGTACATTCCAGTGAGACAGTGCGGCTATGGAGGGTACAGGTTCAGGGCATATTTGTGTGGAGTTCTGCGTTGGGACGATCCAGTGAGATAGGGAGGTTATGGACGGGTACAGGTTCACGGCATATTTGTGTGGAGTTCTGCATTGGTACGTTCCAGTGACACTGGGAGGTTATGGAGGGGTACAGGTTCAGGGCATATTTGTGTAGAATTCTGCAGTTGGACGTTCCACTGAGACAGGGAGTTAATGGACGTGTACAGGTTCAGGGCATATTTGTGTGGAATTCTGCATTGGTACGTTCCAGTGAGACAGGGAGGTTTTGGAGGTGTACAGGTTCAGTGCATATTTGTGTGGAGTTCTGCATTGGTACGTTGCAGTGAGACAGGGAGTTTATGGAGGGGTACAGGTTCAGGGCATATTTGTGTGGTGTTCTGCAATGGTACGTTCCAGTGAGACAGTGAGGTTATGGAGGGTACAGGTTCAGGGCATATTTGTGTGGAGTTCTGCGTTGGGACTTTCCAGTGACACACGGAGGTTTGGGAAGGGTACAGGTTCAGGGCATATTTGTGTGGTGTTCTGCAATGGTACGTTCCAGTGAGACAGTGAGGCTATGGAGGGTGCAGGTTCAGGGCAAATTTGTGTGGAGTTCTGCGTTCGGACGTTCCAGTGAGACAGGGAGGTTTTGGACGGGTACAGGTACAGGGCATATTTGTGTGGAGTTCTGCATTGGTACGTTCCAGTGACACATTGAGGTTATGGAGGGGTACAGGTTCAGGGCATATTTGTGTGGAGTTCTGCATTGGTACGTTCCAGTGAGACAGGGAGGTTATGGAGGGTACAAGTTCAGGGCATATTTCTGTGGAATTCTGCAGTGGGACGTTCCAGTGATACAGGGAGTTTATGGACGTGTACAGGTTCCGGGCATATTTGTGTGGAATTCTGCATTGGTACGTTCCAGTGAGACAGGGAGGTTATGGAGGGGTACAGGTTCAGAGCATATTTGTGTGAATTTCTGCTTTGGTACGTTCCAGTGAGACAGGGAGGATATGGACGGGTATAGGTTCAGGGCATATTTGTGTGGAGCTCTGCATTGGTACGTTCCAGTGAGACAGGGAGGTTATGCAGGGGTACAGGTTCAGGGCAAATTTGTCTGTAGTTCTGCATTCGTACGTTCCAGTGAGACAGGGAGGTTATGGAGGGTACAGGTTCAGGGCATATTTCTATGGAGTTCTGCAGTGGTACGTTCCAGTGAGACAGGGAGGTTATGGAAGGGTACGGGTTCAGGGCATATTTGTGTGGAGTTCTGCATTGGTACTTTCCAGTGAGACGGGGAAGTTATGGAGGGTACAGGTTCATGGCATACTTGTGTGGAGTTCTGCAGTGGGACGTTCCAGTAAGAAAGGGAGGTTATGGACGGGTACAGGTTCAGGGCATATTTGTGTGGAGTTCTGCATTGGTACATTCCAGTGAGACAGGGAAGTTATGTAGGGGTACAGGTTCAGGGCATATTTGTGTGGAGTTCTGCATTGGTACGTTGCAGTGAGACAGGGAGTTTATGGAGGGGTACAGGTTCAGGGCATATTTGTGTGGTGTTCTGCAATGGTACGTTCCAGTGAGACAGTGAGGTTATGGAGGGTACAGGTTCAGGGCATATTTGTGTGGAGTTCTGCGTTGGGACTTTCCAGTGACACACGGAGGTTAGGGAAGGGTACAGGTTCAGGGCATATTTGTGTGGAGTTCTGCATTGGTAAGTTCCAGTGAGACAGGGAGGTTTTGGAGGGGTACAGGTTCAGGGCAAATTTGTGTGGAGTTCTGCATTGGTACATTCCAGTGAGACAAGGAGGTTATGGGCGGGTACAGTTTCAGGGCATTTTGTGTGGAATTCTGCATTGGTACGTTGCAGTGAGACAGGGAGGTTATGGAGGGTACAGGTTCAGGGCATATTTGTGTGGAGTTCTGCGTTGGTACGTTCCAGTGTGACTGGGAGTTTATGGAGGGGTACAGGTTCAGGGCATATTTGTTTGGAGTTCTGCATTGGTACGTTCCAGTGAGACAGGGAGGTTATGGAGGGTACACGTTCAGGGCATATTTGTGTGGGATTCTGCAGTGGGACGTTCCAGTGAGACAGGAAGGTTATGGAGGGGTACAGGTACAGGGCATATTTGTGTGGAGTTCTGCATTGGTACATTCCAGTGAGACAGGGAGTTTATGGAGGGGTAAAGGTTCAGGGCATATTTGTGTGGTGTTCTGCAGTGGTACGTTCCAGTGAAACAGTGAGGTTATGGAGGGTACAGGTTCAGTGCATATTTGTGTGGAGTTCTGCTTTGGGACGTTCCAGTGAGACAGGGCGGTTACGGACGTGTACAGGTTCACGGTATATTTGTGTGGAGTTCTGCATCGGTACGTTCCAGTGAGACAGTGAGGTTATAGAGGTTACAGGTTCAGGGCATATTTCTATGGTGTTCTGCAGTGGTACGTTCCAGTGAGACACGGAGGTTACGGAAGGGTACAGGTTCAGGGCATATTTCTGTGGAGTTCTGCATTGGTACGTTCCAGTGAGACAGGGAGGTTATGGAGGGGTACAGGTTCAGAGCAAATTTGAGTGTAGTTCTGCATTGGTACGTTCCAGTGAGAAAGGGAGGTTATGGAGGTTACTGGTTCAGGACATATTTGTGTTGAGTTCTGCAGTGGTACGTTCCAGGGAGACAGGGAGGATATGGTGGAGTACATGTTCAGGGCATATTTGTGTAGAATTCTGCAGTGGGACGTTCAAGTGAGACAGGGAGTTTATGGACGTGTACAGGTTCAGGGCATATTTGAGTGGAATTCTGCATTGGTACGTTCCAGTGAGACAGGGAGGTTATGGACGGGTACAGGTTCAGGGCATATTTGTGTGGAGTTCTGCATTGGTACGTTCCAGTGAGTCAGGGAGGTTATGGAGGGTAGAAGTTCAGGGCATATTTGTGTGGAGTTCTGCGTTGGGACTTTCCAGTGACACACGGAGGTTAGGGAAGGGTACAGGTTCAGGGCATATTTGTGTGGAGTTCTGCATTGGTAAGTTCCAGTGAGACAGGGAGGTTATGGAGGGTACAGGTTCAGGGCATATTTGTGTGGAGTTCTGCGTTGGTACGTTCCAGTGTGACTGGGAGTTTATGGAGGGGTACAGGTTCAGGGCATATTTGTTTGGAGTTCTGCATTGTTACGTTCCAGTGAGACAGGAAGGTTATGGAGGGTACACGTTCAGGGCATATTTGTGTGGGATTCTGCAGTGGGACGTTCCAGTGAGACAGGAAGGTTATGGAGGGGTACAGGTACAGGGCATATTTGTGTGGAGTTCTGCATTGGTACATTCCAGTGAGACAGGGAGTTTATGGAGGGGTAAAGGTTCAGGGCATATTTGTGTGGTGTTCTGCAGTGGTACGTTCCAGTGAGACAGTGAGGTTATGGAGGGTACAGGTTCAGTGCATATTTGTGTGGAGTTCTGCTTTGGGACGTTCCAGTGAGACAGGGCGGTTACGGACGTGTACAGGTTCACGGTATATTTGTGTGGAGTTCTGCATCGGTACGTTCCAGTGAGACAGTGAGGTTATAGAGGTTACAGGTTCAGGGCATATTTCTATGGTGTTCTACAGTGGTACGTTCCAGTGAGACAGGGAGGTTATGGAAGGGTACAGGTTCAGTGCATATTTCTGTGGAGTTCTGCAGTGGGACGTTCCAGTGAGACAGAGAGGTTATGGAGTGGTGCAGGTTCAGGGCATATTTGTGTGGAGTTCTGCATTGGTACGTTCCAGTGAGACAGGGAGGTTATGGAGGGGTACAGGTTCAGAGCAAATTTGAGTGTAGTTCTGCATTGGTACGTTCCAGTGAGACAGGGAGGTTATGGAGGGTACTGGTTCAGGACATATTTGTGTGGAGTTCTGCAGTGGTACGTTCCAGGGAGACAGGGAGGATATGGTGGAGTACAGGTTCAGGGCATATTTGTGTAGAATTCTGCAGTGGGACGTTCAAGTGAGACAGGGAGTTTATGGACGTGTACAGGTTCAGGGCATATTTGTGTGGAATTCTGCATTGGTACGTTCCAGTGAGACAGGGAGGTTATGGACGGGTACAGGTTCAGGGCATATTTGTGTGGAGTTCTGCATTGGTATGTTCCAGTGAGTCAGGGAGGTTATGGAGGGGTACAGGTTCACGGCAAATTTGTGTGGAGTTCTGCATTGGTACATTCCAGTGAGACAAGGAGGTTCTGGGTGGGTACAGGTTCAGGGCATATTTGTGTGGAATTCTGCATTGGTACGTTCCAGTGAGACAGGGAGGTTATGGAGGGTACAGGTTCAGGGCATATTTGTGTGGAGTTCTGCATTGGTACGTTCCAGTGAGACAGTGAGGTTATGGAGGGGTACAGGTTCACGGCAAATTTGTGTGGAGTTCTGCATTGGTACATTCCAGTGAGACAAGGAGGTTCTGGGTGGGTACAGGTTCAGGGCATATTTGTGTGGAATTCTGCATTGGTACGTTCCAGTGAGACAGGGAGGTTATGGAGGGTACAGGTTCAGGGCATATTTGTGTGGAGTTCTGGATTCGTACATTCCAGTGAGACAGGGAGGTTATGTAGGGCTACAGGTTCAGGGTATATTTGTGTGCAGTTCTGCGTTGGTACGTTTCAGTGTGACTGGGAGGTTATGGAGGGGTACAGGTTCAGGGCATATTTGTTTGGAGTTCTGCATTGGAACGTTACAGTGAGACAGGGAAGTTATGGAGGGTACAGGTTCAGGGCATATTTGTGTGGTGTTCTGCAATGGTACATTCCAGTGAGACAGTGCGGCTAAGGAGGGTACAGGTTCAGGGCATATTTGTGTGCAGTTCTGCGTTGGGACGATCCAGTGAGATAGGGAGGTTATGGACGGGTACAGGTTCAGGGCATATTTGTGTAGAATTCTGCAGTTGGACGTTCCAGTGAGACAGGGAGTTAATGGACGTGTACAGGTTCAGGGCATATTTGTGTGGAATTCTGCATTGGTACGTTCCAGTGAGACAGGGAGGTTTTGGAGGTGTACAGGTTCAGTGCATATTTGTGTGGAGTTCTGCATTGGTACGTTGCAGTGAGACAGGGAGTTTATGGAGGGGTACAGGTTCAGGGCATATTTGTGTGGTGTTCTGCAATGGTACGTTCCAGTGAGACAGGGAGGTTATGGAGGGTACAAGTTCAGGGCATATTTCTGTGGAATTCTGCAGTGGGACGTTCCAGTGATACAGGGAGTTTATGGACGTGTACAGGTTCCGGGCATATTTGTGTGGAATTCTGCATTGGTACGTTCCAGTGAGACAGGGAGGTTATGGAGGGGTACAGGTTCAGAGCATATTTGTGTGAATTTCTGCTTTGGTACGTTCCAGTGAGACAGGGAGGATATGGACGGGTATAGGTTCAGGGCATATTTGTGTGGAGCTCTGCATTGGTACGTTCCAGTGAGACAGGGAGGTTATGCAGGGGTACAGGTTCAGGGCAAATTTGTCTGTAGTTCTGCATTCGTACGTTCCAGTGAGACAGGGAGGTTATGGAGGGTACAGGTTCAGGGCATATTTCTATGGAGTTCTGCAGTGGTACGTTCCAGTGAGACAGGGAGGTTATGGAAGGGTACGGGTTCAGGGCATATTTGTGTGGAGTTCTGCATTGGTACTTTCCAGTGAGACGGGGAAGTTATGGAGGGTACAGGTTCATGGCATACTTGTGTGGAGTTCTGCAGTGGGACGTTCCAGTAAGAAAGGGAGGTTATGGACGGGTACAGTTTCAGGGCATATTTGTGTAGAATTCTGCAGTTGGACGTTCCAGTGAGACAGGGAGTTAATGGACGTGTACAGGTTCAGGGCATATTTGTGTGGAATTCTGTATTGGTACGTTCCAGTGAGACAGGGAGGTTTTGGAGGTGTACAGGTTCAGTGCATATTTGTGTGGAGTTCTGCATTGGTACGTTGCAGTGAGACAGGGAGTTTATGGAGGGGTACAGTTTCAGGGCATATTTGTGTGGTGTTCTGCAATGGTACGTTCCAGTGAGACAGTGAGGTTATGGAGGGTACAGGTTCAGGGCATATTTGTGTGGAGTTCTGCGTTGGGACTTTCCAGTGACACACGGAGGTTTGGGAAGGGTACAGGTTCAGGGCATATTTGTGTGGTGTTCTGCAATGGTACGTTCCAGTGAGACAGTGAGGCTATGGAGGGTGCAGGTTCAGGGCAAATTTGTGTGGAGTTCTGCGTTCGGACGTTCCAGTGAGACAGGGAGGTTTTGGACGGGTACAGGTACAGGGCATATTTGTGTGGAGTTCTGCATTGGTACGTTCCAGTGACACATTGAGGTTATGGAGGGGTACAGGTTCAGGGCATATTTGTGTGGAGTTCTGCATTGGTACGTTCCAGTGAGACAGGGAGGTTATGGAGGGTACAAGTTCAGGGCATATTTCTGTGGAATTCTGCAGTGGGACGTTCCAGTGATACAGGGAGTTTATGGACGTGTACAGGTTCCGGGCATATTTGTGTGGAATTCTGCATTGGTACGTTCCAGTGAGACAGGGAGGTTATGGAGGGGTACAGGTTCAGAGCATATTTGTGTGAATTTCTGCTTTGGTACGTTCCAGTGAGACAGGGAGGATATGGACGGGTATAGGTTCAGGGCATATTTGTGTGGAGTTCTGCATTGGTACTTTCCAGTGAGACGGGGAAGTTATGGAGGGTACAGGTTCATGGCATACTTGTGTGGAGTTCTGCAGTGGGACGTTCCAGTAAGAAAGGGAGGTTATGGACGGGTACAGGTTCAGGGCATATTTGTGTGGAGTTCTGCATTGGTACATTCCAGTGAGACAGGGAAGTTATGTAGGGGTACAGGTTCAGGGCATATTTGTGTGGAGTTCTGCATTGGTACGTTGCAGTGAGACCGGGAGTTTATGGAGGGGTACAGGTTCAGGGCATATTTGTGTGGTGTTCTGCAATGGTACGTTCCAGTGAGACAGTGAGGTTATGGAGGGTACAGGTTCAGGGCATATTTGTGTGGAGTTCTGCGTTGGGACTTTCCAGTGACACACGGAGGTTAGGGAAGGGTACAGGTTCAGGGCATATTTGTGTGGAGTTCTGCATTGGTAAGTTCCAGTGAGACAGGGAGGTTTTGGAGGGGTACAGGTTCAGGGCAAATTTGTGTGGAGTTCTGCATTGGTACATTCCAGTGAGACAAGGAGGTTATGGGCGGGTACAGTTTCAGGGCATTTTGTGTGGAATTCTGCATTGGTACGTTGCAGTGAGACAGGGAGGTTATGGAGGGTACAGGTTCAGGGCATATTTGTGTGGGATTCTGCAGTGGGACGTTCCAGTGAGACAGGAAGGTTATGGAGGGGTACAGGTACAGGGCATATTTGTGTGGAGTTCTGCATTGGTACATTCCAGTGAGACAGGGAGTTTATGGAGGGGTAAAGGTTCAGGGCATATTTGTGTGGTGTTCTGCAGTGGTACGTTCCAGTGAGACAGTGAGGTTATGGAGGGTACAGGTTCAGTGCATATTTGTGTGGAGTTCTGCTTTGGGACGTTCCAGTGAGACAGGGCGGTTACGGACGTGTACAGGTTCACGGTATATTTGTGTGGAGTTCTGCAGTGGGACGTTCCAGTGAGACAGGGAGGTTATGGAGGGGTACAGGTTCAGAGCAAATTTGAGTGTAGTTCTGCATTGGTACGTTCCAGTGAGACAGGGAGGTTATGGAGGGTACTGGTTCAGGACATATTTGTGTGGAGTTCTGCAGTGGTACGTTCCAGTGAGACAGGGAGGTTATGGAGGGGTACAGGTTCAGAGCAAATTTGAGTGTAGTTCTGCATTGGTACGTTCCAGTGAGACAGGGAGGTTATGGAGGGTACTGGTTCAGGACATATTTGTGTGGAGTTCTGCAGTGGTACGTTCCAGGGAGACAGGGAGGATATGGTGGAGTACATGTTCAGGGCATATTTGTGTAGAGTTCTGCTTTGGGACGTTCCAGTGAGACAGGGCGGTTACGGACGTGTACAGGTTCACGGTATATTTGTGTGGAGCTCTGCATCGGTACGTTCCAGTGAGACAGTGAGGTTATAGAGGTTACAGGTTCAGGGCATATTTCTATGGTGTTCTGCAGTGGTACGTTCCAGTGAGACAGGGAGGTTATGGAAGGGTACAGGTTCAGGGCATATTTCTGTGGAGTTCTGCAGTGGGACGTTCCAGTGAGACAGAGAGGTTATGGAGGGGTGCAGGTTCAGGGCATATTTGTGTGGAGTTCTGCATTGGTACGTTCCAGTGAGACAGGGAGGTTATGGAGGGGTACAGGTTCAGAGCAAATTTGAGTGTAGTTCTGCAGTGGGACGTTCCAGTGAGACAGGGAGGTTATGGAGGGTACTGGTTCAGGACATATTTGTGTGGATTTCTGCAGTGGTACGTTCCAGTGACACAGGGAGGTTATGGAGGGGTACAGGTTCAGGGCATATTTGTGTAGAATTCTGCAGTTGGACGTTCCAGTGAGACAGGGAGTTAATGGACGTGTACAGGTTCAGGGCATATTTGTGTGGAATTCTGCATTGGTACGTTCCAGTGAGACAGGGAGGTTTTGGAGGTGTACAGGTTCAGTGCATATTTGTGTGGTGTTCTGCAATGGTACGTTCCAGTGAGACAGGGAGGTTATGGATGGTACAGGTTCAGGACATATTTGTGTGGAGTTCTGCAGTGGTACGTTCCAGTGAGACAGGGAGGATATGGTGGAGTACAGGTTCAGGGCATATTTGTGTGGATTTCTGCATTGGTACGTTCCAGTGAGACAGGGAGGTTATGGAGGGGTACAGGTTCAGGGCATATTTGTGTGGTGTTCTGCAATGGTACGTTCCAGTGAGACAGTGAGGCTATGGAGGGTGCAGGTTCAGGGCAAATTTGTGTGGAGTTCTGCGTTGGGACGATCCAGTGAGATAGGGAGGTTATGGACGGGTACAGGTTCAGGGCATATTTGTGTAGAATTCTGCAGTTGGACGTTCCAGTGAGACAGGGAGTTAATGGACGTGTACAGGTTCAGGGCATATTTGTGTGGAATTCTGCATTGGTACGTTCCAGTGAGACAGGGAGGTTTTGGAGGTGTACAGGTTCAGTGCATATTTGTGTGGAGTTCTGCATTGGTACGTTGCAGTGAGACAGGGAGTTTATGGAGGGGTACAGGTTCAGGGCATATTTGTGTGGTGTTCTGCAATGGTACGTTCCAGTGAGACAGTGAGGTTATGGAGGGTACAGGTTCAGGGCATATTTGTGTGGAGTTCTGCGTTGGGACTTTCCAGTGACACACGGAGGTTTGGGAAGGGTACAGGTTCAGGGCATATTTGTGTGGTGTTCTGCAATGGTACGTTCCAGTGAGACAGTGAGGCTATGGAGGGTGCAGGTTCAGGGCAAATTTGTGTGGAGTTCTGCGTTCGGACGTTCCAGTGAGACAGGGAGGTTTTGGACGGGTACAGGTACAGGGCATATTTGTGTGGAGTTCTGCATTGGTACGTTCCAGTGACACATTGAGGTTATGGAGGGGTACAGGTTCAGGGCATATTTGTGTGGAGTTCTGCATTGGTACGTTCCAGTGAGACAGGGAGGTTATGGAGGGTACAAGTTCAGGGCATATTTCTGTGGAATTCTGCAGTGGGACGTTCCAGTGATACAGGGAGTTTATGGACGTGTACAGGTTCCGGGCATATTTGTGTGGAATTCTGCATTGGTACGTTCCAGTGAGACAGGGAGGTTATGGAGGGGTACAGGTTCAGAGCATATTTGTGTGAATTTCTGCTTTGGTACGTTCCAGTGAGACAGGGAGGATATGGACGTGTATAGGTTCAGGGCATATTTGTGTGGAGCTCTGCATTGGTACGTTCCAGTGAGACAGGGAGGTTATGCAGGGGTACAGGTTCAGGGCAAATTTGTCTGTAGTTCTGCATTCGTACGTTCCAGTGAGACAGGGAGGTTATGGAGGGTACAGGTTCAGGGCATATTTCTATGGAGTTCTGCAGTGGTACGTTCCAGTGAGACAGGGAGGTTATGGAAGGGTACGGGTTCAGGGCATATTTGTGTGGAGTTCTGCATTGGTACTTTCCAGTGAGACGGGGAAGTTATGGAGGGTACAGGTTCATGGCATACTTGTGTGGAGTTCTGCAGTGGGACGTTCCAGTAAGAAAGGGAGGTTATGGACGGGTACAGGTTCAGGGCATATTTGTGTAGAATTCTGCAGTTGGACGTTCCAGTGAGACAGGGAGTTAATGGACGTGTACAGGTTCAGGGCATATTTGTGTGGAATTCTGCATTGGTACGTTCCAGTGAGACAGGGAGGTTTTGGAGGTGTACAGGTTCAGTGCATATTTGTGTGGAGTTCTGCATTGGTACGTTGCAGTGAGACAGGGAGTTTATGGAGGGGTACAGTTTCAGGGCATATTTGTGTGGTGTTCTGCAATGGTACGTTCCAGTGAGACAGTGAGGTTATGGAGGGTACAGGTTCAGGGCATATTTGTGTGGAGTTCTGCGTTGGGACTTTCCAGTGACACACGGAGGTTTGGGAAGGGTACAGGTTCAGGGCATATTTGTGTGGTGTTCTGCAATGGTACGTTCCAGTGAGACAGTGAGGCTATGGAGGGTGCAGGTTCAGGGCAAATTTGTGTGGAGTTCTGCGTTCGGACGTTCCAGTGAGACAGGGAGGTTTTGGACGGGTACAGGTACAGGGCATATTTGTGTGGAGTTCTGCATTGGTACGTTCCAGTGACACATTGAGGTTATGGAGGGGTACAGGTTCAGGGCATATTTGTGTGGAGTTCTGCATTGGTACGTTCCAGTGAGACAGGGAGGTTATGGAGGGTACAAGTTCAGGGCATATTTCTGTGGAATTCTGCAGTGGGACGTTCCAGTGATACAGGGAGTTTATGGACGTGTACAGGTTCCGGGCATATTTGTGTGGAATTCTGCATTGGTACGTTCCAGTGAGACAGGGAGGTTATGGAGGGGTACAGGTTCAGAGCATATTTGTGTGAATTTCTGCTTTGGTACGTTCCAGTGAGACAGGGAGGATATGGACGGGTATAGGTTCAGGGCATATTTGTGTGGAGTTCTGCATTGGTACTTTCCAGTGAGACGGGGAAGTTATGGAGGGTACAGGTTCATGGCATACTTGTGTGGAGTTCTGCAGTGGGACGTTCCAGTAAGAAAGGGAGGTTATGGACGGGTACAGGTTCAGGGCATATTTGTGTGGAGTTCTGCATTGGTACATTCCAGTGAGACAGGGAAGTTATGTAGGGGTACAGGTTCAGGGCATATTTGTGTGGAGTTCTGCATTGGTACGTTGCAGTGAGACCGGGAGTTTATGGAGGGGTACAGGTTCAGGGCATATTTGTGTGGTGTTCTGCAATGGTACGTTCCAGTGAGACAGTGAGGTTATGGAGGGTACAGGTTCAGGGCATATTTGTGTGGAGTTCTGCGTTGGGACTTTCCAGTGACACACGGAGGTTAGGGAAGGGTACAGGTTCAGGGCATATTTGTGTGGAGTTCTGCATTGGTAAGTTCCAGTGAGACAGGGAGGTTTTGGAGGGGTACAGGTTCAGGGCAAATTTGTGTGGAGTTCTGCATTGGTACATTCCAGTGAGACAAGGAGGTTATGGGCGGGTACAGTTTCAGGGCATTTTGTGTGGAATTCTGCATTGGTACGTTGCAGTGAGACAGGGAGGTTATGGAGGGTACAGGTTCAGGGCATATTTGTGTGGGATTCTGCAGTGGGACGTTCCAGTGAGACAGGAAGGTTATGGAGGGGTACAGGTACAGGGCATATTTGTGTGGAGTTCTGCATTGGTACATTCCAGTGAGACAGGGAGTTTATGGAGGGGTAAAGGTTCAGGGCATATTTGTGTGGTGTTCTGCAGTGGTACGTTCCAGTGAGACAGTGAGGTTATGGAGGGTACAGGTTCAGTGCATATTTGTGTGGAGTTCTGCTTTGGGACGTTCCAGTGAGACAGGGCGGTTACGGACGTGTACAGGTTCACGGTATATTTGTGTGGAGTTCTGCAGTGGGACGTTCCAGTGAGACAGGGAGGTTATGGAGGGGTACAGGTTCAGAGCAAATTTGAGTGTAGTTCTGCATTGGTACGTTCCAGTGAGACAGGGAGGTTATGGAGGGTACTGGTTCAGGACATATTTGTGTGGAGTTCTGCAGTGGTACGTTCCAGTGAGACAGGGAGGTTATGGAGGGGTACAGGTTCAGTGCAAATTTGAGTGTAGTTCTGCATTGGTACGTTCCAGTGAGACAGGGAGGTTATGGAGGGTACTGGTTCAGGACATATTTGTGTGGAGTTCTGCAGTGGTACGTTCCAGGGAGACAGGGAGGATATGGTGGAGTACATGTTCAGGGCATATTTGTGTAGAGTTCTGCTTTGGGACGTTCCAGTGAGACAGGGCGGTTACGGACGTGTACAGGTTCACGGTATATTTGTGTGGAGCTCTGCATCGGTACGTTCCAGTGAGACAGTGAGGTTATAGAGGTTACAGGTTCAGGGCATATTTCTATGGTGTTCTGCAGTGGTACGTTCCAGTGAGACAGGGAGGTTATGGAAGGGTACAGGTTCAGGGCATATTTCTGTGGAGTTCTGCAGTGGGACGTTCCAGTGAGACAGAGAGGTTATGGAGGGGTGCAGGTTCAGGGCATATTTGTGTGGAGTTCTGCATTGGTACGTTCCAGTGAGACAGGGAGGTTATGGAGGGGTACAGGTTCAGAGCAAATTTGAGTGTAGTTCTGCAGTGGGACGTTCCAGTGAGACAGGGAGGTTATGGAGGGTACTGGTTCAGGACATATTTGTGTGGATTTCTGCAGTGGTACGTTCCAGTGACACAGGGAGGTTATGGAGGGGTACAGGTTCAGGGCATATTTGTGTAGAATTCTGCAGTTGGACGTTCCAGTGAGACAGGGAGTTAATGGACGTGTACAGGTTCAGGGCATATTTGTGTGGAATTCTGCATTGGTACGTTCCAGTGAGACAGGGAGGTTTTGGAGGTGTACAGGTTCAGTGCATATTTGTGTGGTGTTCTGCAATGGTACGTTCCAGTGAGACAGGGAGGTTATGGATGGTACAGGTTCAGGACATATTTGTGTGGAGTTCTGCAGTGGTACGTTCCAGTGAGACAGGGAGGATATGGTGGAGTACAGGTTCAGGGCATATTTGTGTGGATTTCTGCATTGGTACGTTCCAGTGAGACAGGGAGGTTATGGAGGGGTACAGGTTCAGGGCATATTTGTGTGGTGTTCTGCAATGGTACGTTCCAGTGAGACAGTGAGGCTATGGAGGGTGCAGGTTCAGGGCAAATTTGTGTGGAGTTCTGCGTTCGGACGTTCCAGTGAGAGAGGGAGGTTATGGACGGGTACAGGTACAGGGCATATTTGTGTGGACTTCTGCATTGGTACGTTCCAGTGACACAGGGAGGTTATGGAGGGGTACAGGTTCAGGGCATATTTGTGTGGAGTTCTGCATTGGTACGTTCCAGTGAGACAGGGAGGTTATGGAGGGTACAAGTTCAGGGCATATTTCTGTGGAATTCTGCAGTGGGACGTTCCAGTGATACAGGGAGTTTATGGACGTGTACAGGTTCCGGGCATATTTGTGTGGAATTCTGCATTGGTACGTTCCAGTGAGACAGGGAGGTTTTGGAGGGGTACAGGTTCAGTGCATATTTGTGTGGTGTTCTGCAATGGTACGTTCCAGTGAGACAGGGAGGTTATGCACGGTACGGGATCAGGGCTTATTTGAGTGGAGTTCGGCATTGGTGCGTTCCAGTGACACAGGGAGGTTATGGAGGCGTACAGGTTCAGAGCATATTTGTGTGAATTTCTGCTTTGGTACGTTCCAGTGAGACAGGGAGGATATGGACGGGTATAGGTTCAGGGCATATTTGTGTGGAGCTCTGCATTGGTACGTTCCAGTGAGACAGGGAGGTTATGCAGGGGTACAGGTACAGGGCAAATTTGTCTGTAGTTCTGCATTCGTACGTTCCAGTGAGACAGGGAGGTTATGGAGGGTACAGGTTCAGGGCATATTTCTATGGAGTTCTGCAGTGGTACGTTCCAGTGAGACAGGGAGGTTTTGGAAGGGTACGGGTTCAGGGCATATTTCTATGGAGTTCTGCAGTGGTACGTTCCAGTGAGACAGGGAGGTTTTGGAAGGGTACGGGTTCAGGGCATATTTGTGTGGAGTTCTGCATTGGTACTTTCCAGTGAGACGGGGAAGTTATGGAGGGTACAGGTTCAGGGCATATTTGTGTGGAGTTCTGCATTGGTACATTCCAGTGAGACAGGGAAGTTATGTAGGGATACAGGTTCAGGGCATATTTGTGTGGAGTTCTGCATTGGTACGTTGCAGTGAGACAGGGAGTTTATGGAGGGGTACAGGTTCAGGGCATATTTGTGTGGTGTTCTGCAATGGTACGTTCCAGTGAGACAGTGAGGTTATGGAGGGTACAGGTTCAGGGCATATTTGTGTGGAGTTCTGCGTTGGGACTTTCCAGTGACACACGGAGGTTAGGGAAGGGTACAGGTTCAGGGCATATTTGTGTGCTGTTCTGCAATGGTACGTTCCAGTGAGACAGTGAGGCTATGGAGGGTGCAGGTTCAGGGCAAATTTGTGTGGAGTTCTGCGTTCGGACGTTCCAGTGAGACAGGGAGGTTTTGGACGGGTACAGGTTCAGGGCAAATTTGTGTGTAGTTCTGCAGTGGTACGTTCCAGTGAGACAGGGAGGATATGCACGGTACGGGATCAGGGCTTATTTGAGTGGAGTTCGGCATTGGTGCGTTCCAGTGACACAGGGAGGTAATGGAGGGGTACAGGTTCAGAGCATATTTGTGTGAATTTCTGCTTTGGTACGTTCCAGTGAGACAGGGAAGTTATGGAGGGGTACAGGTTCAGGGCATATTTGTGTGGAGTTCTGCAGTGGTACATTCCAGTGAGACAGGGAGGTTATGGAGTAGTACAGGTTCAGGGCATACTTGTGTGGAGATCTGCATTGGTACGTTCCAGTGAGACAGGGAGGTTATGGAGGGGTACAGGTTCGGGGCAAATTTGTGTGGCGTTCTGCATTGGTGCGTTCCAGTGAGACAAGGAGGTTATGGGCGGGTACACGTTCAGGGCATATTTGTGTGGAATTCTGCATTGGTACGTTCCAGTGAGACAGGGAGGTTATGCACGGTACAGGATCAGGGAATATTTGAGTGGAGTTCTGCATTGGCACGTTCCAGTGAGACAGGGAGGTTATTGAGGGGTACAGGTTCAGGGCAAATTTGTGTGGAGTTCTGCATTGGTACGTTCCAGTGAGACAGGGAGGTTATGGTGGTGTACAGGTTCAGGGCACATTTGTGTGGAGTTCTGCAGTGGTACGTTCCAGTGAGACAGGGAGGTTATGGTCGGGTACAGGTTCAGGGCATATTTGTGTGGAGTTCTGCATTGGTACTTTCCAGTGAGACAGGGAGGTTATGGAGGGGTACAGGTTCAGGGCATATTTGTGTGTAGTTCTGCATTGGTACGTTCCAGTGAGACAGGGAGGTTATGGAGGGTACAGGTTCAGGGCATATTTGTGTGTAGTTCTGCATTGGTACATTCTAGTGAGACAGGGAGGTTATGGAGGGTACAGGTTCAGGGCATATTTGTGTGGAGTTCTGCGTTGGTACGTTCCAGTGAGACAAGGATCTTATGGGCGGGTAAACGTTCAGGGCATATTTCAGTGGTGTTCTGCAATGGTACGTTCCAGTGAGACTGGGAGGTTATGGAGGGTACAGGTTCAGGGCATATTTGTGTGGAGTTCTGCAGTGGTACGTTTCAGTGAGACAGGGAGGTTATGGTCGGGTACAGGTTCTGGGCATATTTGTGTGGAGTTCTGCATTGGTACTTTGCTGTGAGACAGGGAAGTTATGGAGGGGTACAGGTTCAGGGCATATTTGTGTGGAGTTCTGCATTGGTACGTTCCAGTGAGACAGGGAAGTTATTGAGGGGTACAGGTTCAGGGCAAATTTGTGTGGAGTTCGGCATTGGTGCGTTCCAGTGAGACAAGGAGGTTACGTGCGGGTACACGTTCAGGGCATATTTGTGTGGAATTCTGCATTGGTACGTTCCAGTGAGACAGGGAGGTTATGGAGGGTACCGGTTCAGGGCATATTTGTGTGGAGTTGTGCATTGGTACGTTCCAGTGAGACAGGGAGGTTATGGAGGGTTACAGGTTCAGGGCATATTTGTGTGGAGTTCTGCATTGGTACGTTCCAGTGAGACAGGGAGGGTATGGAGGTGTACAGATTCAGGGCACATTTGTCTGGAGTTCTGCATTGGTACGTTCCAGTGAGACACGGAGGTTATGGAGGGGTACAGGTTCAGGGCAAATTTGTGCGGAGTTCGGCATTGGTGCGTTCCAGTGAGACAAGGAGGTTATGGGCGGGTACACTTTCAGGGCATATTTGTGTGGTGTTCTGCAATGGTACGTTCCAGTGAGACAGAAGGTTATGGAGGGATACAGGTTCAGGGCATATTTGAGTGGAGTTCGGCATTGGTGCGTTCCAGTGAGACAGGGAAGTTATGGAGTGGTACAGGTTCAGGGCATATTTGTGTGGAGTTCTGCAGTGGTACTTTCCTGTGAGACAGGGAAGTTATGGAGGGGTACAGGTTCAGGACATATTTGTGTGGAGTTCTGCATTGGTGCGTTCCAGTGAGACAGGGAGGTTATGGAGGGGTACAGGTTCAGGGAAAATTTGTGTGGAGTTCGGCATTGGTGCGTTCCAGTGAGACAAGGAGGTTATGGGCGGGTACACTTTCAGGGCATATTTGTGTGGTGTTCTGCAATGGTACGTTCCAGTGAGACAGAAGGTTATGGAGGGATACAGGTTCAGGGCATATTTGAGTGGAGTTCGGCATTGGTGCGTTCCAGTGAGACAGGGAAGTTATGGAGGGGTACAGGTTCAGGGCATATTTGTGTGGAGTTCTGCATTGGTACGTTCCAGTGAGACTGGTAGGTTATGGAGGGTACAGGTTCAGGGCATATTTGTGTGGAGTTCTGCAGTGGTACTTTCCTGTGAGACAGGGAAGTTATGGAGGGGTACAGGTTCAGGACATATTTGTGTGGAGTTCTGCATTGGTGCGTTCCAGTGAGACAAGGAGGTTATGGGCGGGTACACGTTTAGGGCATATTTGTGTGGAATTCTGCATTGGTACGTTCCAGTGAGACAGGGAGGTTATGGAGGGGTACAGGTTCGGGCAAATTTGACTGGCTTTCTGCATTGGTGCGTTCCAGTGAGACAAGGAGGTTATGGTGGTGTACAGGTTCAGGGCACATTTGTGTGGAGTTCTGCAGTGGTACGTTCCAGTGAGACAGGGAGGTTATGGTCGGGTACAGGTTCAGGGCATATTTGTGTGGAGTTCTGCATTGGTACGTTCCAGTGAGACAGGGAGGTTATGGAGGGGTACAGGTTCAGGGAAAATTTGTGTGGAGTTCGGCATTGGTGCGTTCCAGTGAGACAAGGAGGTTATGGGCGGGTACACTTTCAGGGCATATTTGTGTGGTGTTCTGCAATGGTACGTTCCAGTGAGACAGAAGGTTATGGAGGGATACAGGTTCAGGGCATATTTGAGTGGAGTTCGGCATTGGTGCGTTCCAGTGAGACAGGGAAGTTATGGAGGGGTACAGGTTCAGGGCATATTTGTGTGGAGTTCTGCATTGGTACGTTCCAGTGAGACTGGTAGGTTATGGAGGGTACAGGTTCAGGGCATATTTGTGTGGAGTTCTGCAGTGGTACTTTCCTGTGAGACAGGGAAGTTATGGAGGGGTACAGGTTCAGGACATATTTGTGTGGAGTTCTGCATTGGTGCGTTCCAGTGAGACAAGGAGGTTATGGGCGGGTACACGTTTAGGACATATTTGTGTGGAATTCTGCATTGGTACGTTCCAGTGAGACAGGGAGGTTATGGAGGGGTACAGGTTCGGGGCAAATTTGTGTGGCGTTCTGCATTGGTGCGTTCCAGTGAGACAAGGAGGTTATGGTGGTGTACAGGTTCAGGGCACATTTGTGTGGAGTTCTGCAGTGGTACGTTCCAGTGAGACAGGGAGGTTATGGTCGGGTACAGGTTCAGGGCATATTTGCGTGGAGTTCTGCATTGGTACTTTCCAGTGAGACAGAGAAGTTATGGAGGGGTACATGTTCAGGGCATATTTGTGTGGTGTTCTGCATTGGTACGTTCCAGTGAGACAGGGAGGTTATGGAGGGGTACAGGTTCAGGGTATATTTGTGTGTAGTTCTGCATTGGTACGTTCCAGTGAGACAGGGAGGTTATGGAGGGTACAGGTTCAGGGCATATTTGTGTGTAGTTCTGCATTGGTACATTCTAGTGAGACAAGGAGGTTATGGAGGGTACAGGTTCAGGGCATATTTGTGTGGAGTTCTGCGTTGGTACGTTCCAGTGAGACAAGGATCTTATGGGCGGGTAAACGTTCAGGGCATATTTCAGTGGTGTTCTGCAATGGTACGTTCCAGTGAGACTGGGAGGTTATGGAGGGTATATGTTCAGGCCATATTTGTGTGGAGTTCCGCATTGGTACGTTCCAGTGAGACAGGGAGGTTATGGAGGGGTACAGGTTCAGGGCAAATTTGTGTGGAGTTCGGCATTGGTGCGTTCCAGTGAGACAAGAAGGTTATGGGTGGGTACACTTTCAGGGCATATTTGTGTGGTGTTCTGCAATGGTACGTTCCAGTGAGACAGAAGGTTATGGATGGATACAGGTTCAGGGCATATTTGAGTGGAGTTCGGCATTGGTGCGTTCCAGTGAGACAGGGAAGTTATGGAGGGGAACAGGTTCAGGGCATATTTGTGTGGAGTTCTGCATTGGTACGTTCCAGTGAGACAGGGAGGTTATGGAGGGGTACAGGTTCAGGGCATATTTGTGTGTAGGTCTGCATTGGTACGTTCCAGTGAGACAGGGAGGTTATGGATGGTAGAGGTTCAGGGCATATTTGTGTGGAGTTCTGCAGTGGTACGTTCCAGTGAGTCAGGGAGGTTATGGTCGGGTACAGGATCAGGGCATATTTGAGTGGAGTTCGTCATTGGTGCGTTCCAGTGACAGGGGGGTTATGGAGGTGTACAGGTTCAGGGCATACTAATGTGGAGTTGTGCATTGGTACGTTCCAGTGAGACAGTGAGGTTATGGAGGGGTACAGGTTCAGGGCAAATTTGTGTGGAGTTCTGCATTGGTACGTTCCAGTGAGACAGGGAGGTTATGCACGGTACAGGATCAGGGCATATTTGAGTAGAGTTCTGCATTGGAACGTTCCAGTGAGACAGGGAGGTTATTGAGGGGTACAGGTTCAGGGAAAATTTGTGTGGAGTTCTGCATTGGTGCGTTCCAGTGAGACAGGGAGGTTATGGGCGGGTACACTTTCAGGGCATATTTGTGTGGAATTCTGCATTGGTACGTTCCAGTGAGACAGGGAGGTTATGGTCGGGTACAGGATCAGGGCATATTTGAGTGGAGTTCGGCATTGGTACGTTCCAGTGAGACAGGGAGGTTATGGAGGGTACAGGTTCAGGGCATATTTGTGTGTAGTTCTGCATTGGTACATTCTAGTGAGACAGGGAGGTTATGGAGGGTACAGGTTCAGGGCATATTTGTGTGGAGTACTGCGTTGGTACGTTCCAGTGAGACAAGGATCTTATGGGCGGGTAAACGATCAGGGCATATTTCAGTGGTGTTCTGCAATGGTACGTTCCAGTGAGACTGGGAGGTTATGGAGGGTATATGTTCAGGCCATATTTGTGTGGAGTTCCGCATTGGTACGTTCCAGTGAGACAGGGAGGTTATGGAGGGGTACAGGTTCAGGGCAAATTTGTGTGGAGTTCGGCATTGGTGCGTTCCAGTGAGACAAGAAGGTTATGGGTGGGTACACTTTCAGGGCATATTTGTGTGGTGTTCTGCAATGGTACGTTCCAGTGAGACAGAAGGTTATGGATAGGATACAGGTTCAGGGCATATTGGAGTGGAGTTCGGCATTGGTGCGTTCCAGTGAGACAGGGAAGTTATGGAGGGGAACAGGTTCAGGGCATATTTGTGTGGAGTTCTGCATTGGTACGTTCCAGTGAGACAGGGAGGTTATGGAGGTGTACAGGTTCAGGGCATATTTGTGTGTAGGTCTGCATTGGTACGTTCCAGTGAGACAGGGAGGTTATGGATGGTAGAGGTTCAGGGCATATTTGTGTGGAGTTCTGCAGTGGGACGTTCCAGTGATACAGGGAGTTTATGGACGTGTACAGGTTCCGGGCATATTTGTGTGGAATTCTGCATTGGTACGTTCCAGTGAGACAGGGAGGTTTTGGAGGGGTACAGGTTCAGTGCATATTTGTGTGGTGTTCTGCAATGGTACGTTCCAGTGAGACAGGGAGGTTATGGACGGGTATAGGTTCAGGGCATATTTGTGTGGAGCTCTGCATTGGTACGTTCCAGTGAGACAGGGAGGTTATGTCGGGGTACAGGTACAGGGCAAATTTGTCTGTAGTTCTGCATTCGTACGTTCCAGTGAGACAGGGAGGTTATGGAGGGTACAGGTTCAGGGCATATTTCTATGGAGTTCTGCAGTGGTACGTTCCAGTGAGACAGGGAGGTTTTGGAAGGGTACGGGTTCAGGGCATATTTCTATGGAGTTCTGCAGTGGTACGTTCCAGTGAGACAGGGAGGTTTTGGAAGGGTACGGGTTCAGGGCATATTTGTGTGGAGTTCTGCATTGGTACTTTCCAGTGAGACGGGGAAGTTATGGAGGGTACAGGTTCAGGGCATATTTGTGTGGAGTTCTGCATTGGTACATTCCAGTGAGACAGGGAAGTTATGTAGGGATACAGGTTCAGGGCATATTTGTGTGGAGTTCTGCATTGGTACGTTGCAGTGAGACAGGGAGTTTATGGAGGGGTACAGGTTCAGGGCATATTTGTGTGGTGTTCTGCAATGGTACGTTCCAGTGAGACAGTGAGGTTATGGAGGGTACAGGTTCAGGGCATATTTGTGTGGAGTTCTGCGTTGGGACTTTCCAGTGACACACGGAGGTTAGGGAAGGGTACAGGTTCAGGGCATATTTGTGTGCTGTTCTGCAATGGTACGTTCCAGTGAGACAGTGAGGCTATGGAGGGTGCAAGTTCAGGGCAAATTTGTGTGGAGTTCTGCGTTCGGACGTTCCAGTGAGACAGGGAGGTTTTGGACGGGTACAGGTTCAGGGCAAATTTGTGTGTAGTTCTGCAGTGGTACGTTCCAGTGAGACAGGGAGGATATGCACGGTACGGGATCAGGGCTTATTTGAGTGGAGTTCGGCATTGGTGCGTTCCAGTGACACAGGGAGGTAATGGAGGGGTACAGGTTCAGAGCATATTTGTGTGAATTTCTGCTTTGGTACGTTCCAGTGAGACAGGGAAGTTATGGAGGGGTACAGGTTCAGGGCATATTTGTGTGGAGTTCTGCAGTGGTACATTCCAGTGAGACAGGGAGGTTATGGAGTAGTACAGGTTCAGGGCATACTTGTGTGGAGATCTGCATTGGTACGTTCCAGTGAGACAGGGAGGTTATGGAGGGGTACAGGTTCGGGGCAAATTTGTGTGGCGTTCTGCATTGGTGCGTTCCAGTGAGACAAGGAGGTTATGGGCGGGTACACGTTCAGGGCATATTTGTGTGGAATTCTGCATTGGTACGTTCCAGTGAGACAGGGAGGTTATGCACGGTACAGGATCAGGGAATATTTGAGTGGAGTTCTGCATTGGCACGTTCCAGTGAGACAGGGAGGTTATTGAGGGGTACAGGTTCAGGGCAAATTTGTGTGGAGTTCTGCATTGGTACGTTCCAGTGAGACAGGGAGGTTATGGTGGTGTACAGGTTCAGGGCACATTTGTGTGGAGTTCTGCAGTGGTACGTTCCAGTGAGACAGGGAGGTTATGGTCGGGTACAGGTTCAGGGCATATTTGTGTGGAGTTCTGCATTGGTACTTTCCAGTGAGACAGGGAGGTTATGGAGGGGTACAGGTTCAGGGCATATTTGTGTGTAGTTCTGCATTGGTACGTTCCAGTGAGACAGGGAGGTTATGGAGGGTACAGGTTCAGGGCATATTTGTGTGTAGTTCTGCATTGGTACATTCTAGTGAGACAGGGAGGTTATGGAGGGTACAGGTTCAGGGCATATTTGTGTGGAGTTCTGCGTTGGTACGTTCCAGTGAGACAAGGATCTTATGGGCGGGTAAACGTTCAGGGCATATTTCAGTGGTGTTCTGCAATGGTACGTTCCAGTGAGACTGGGAGGTTATGGAGGGTACAGGTTCAGGGCATATTTGTGTGGAGTTCTGCAGTGGTACGTTTCAGTGAGACAGGGAGGTTATGGTCGGGTACAGGTTCTGGGCATATTTGTGTGGAGTTCTGCATTGGTACTTTGCTGTGAGACAGGGAAGTTATGGAGGGGTACAGGTTCAGGGCATATTTGTGTGGAGTTCTGCATTGGTACGTTCCAGTGAGACAGGGAAGTTATTGAGGGGTACAGGTTCAGGGCAAATTTGTGTGGAGTTCGGCATTGGTGCGTTCCAGTGAGACAAGGAGGTTACGTGCGGGTACACGTTCAGGGCATATTTGTGTGGAATTCTGCATTGGTACGTTCCAGTGAGACAGGGAGGTTATGGAGGGTACCGGTTCAGGGCATATTTGTGTGGAGTTGTGCATTGGTACGTTCCAGTGAGACAGGGAGGTTATGGAGGGTTACAGGTTCAGGGCATATTTGTGTGGAGTTCTGCATTGGTACGTTCCAGTGAGACAGGGAGGGTATGGAGGTGTACAGATTCAGGGCACATTTGTCTGGAGTTCTGCATTGGTACGTTCCAGTGAGACACGGAGGTTATGGAGGGGTACAGGTTCAGGGCAAATTTGTGCGGAGTTCGGCATTGGTGCGTTCCAGTGAGACAAGGAGGTTATGGGCGGGTACACTTTCAGGGCATATTTGTGTGGTGTTCTGCAATGGTACGTTCCAGTGAGACAGAAGGTTATGGAGGGATACAGGTTCAGGGCATATTTGAGTGGAGTTCGGCATTGGTGCGTTCCAGTGAGACAGGGAAGTTATGGAGTGGTACAGGTTCAGGGCATATTTGTGTGGAGTTCTGCATTGGTACGTTCCAGTGAGACTGGGAGGTTATGGAGGGTACAGGTTCAGGGCATATTTGTGTGGAGTTCTGCAGTGGTACTTTCCTGTGAGACAGGGAAGTTATGGAGGGGTACAGGTTCAGGACATATTTGTGTGGAGTTCTGTATTGGTGCGTTCCAGTGAGACAAGGAGGTTATGGGCGGGTACACGTTTAGGGCATATTTGTGTGGAATTCTGCATTGGTACGTTCCAGTGAGACAGGGAGGTTATGGAGGGGTACAGGTTCGGGCAAATTTGTGTGGCTTTCTGCATTGGTGCGTTCCAGTGAGACAAGGAGGTTATGGTGGTGTACAGGTTCAGGGCACATTTGTGTGGAGTTCTGCAGTGGTACGTTCCAGTGAGACAGGGAGGTTATGGTCGGGTACAGGTTCAGGGCATATTTGTGTGGAGTTCTGCAATGGTACGTTCCAGTGAGACAGGGAGGTTATGGAGGGGTACAGGTTCAGGGAAAATTTGTGTGGAGTTCGGCATTGGTGCGTTCCAGTGAGACAAGGAGGTTATGGGCGGGTACACTTTCAGGGCATATTTGTGTGGTGTTCTGCAATGGTACGTTCCAGTGAGACAGAAGGTTATGGAGGGATACAGGTTCAGGGCATATTTGAGTGGAGTTCGGCATTGGTGCGTTCCAGTGAGACAGGGAAGTTATGGAGGGGTACAGGTTCAGGGCATATTTGTGTGGAGTTCTGCATTGGTACGTTCCAGTGAGACTGGTAGGTTATGGAGGGTACAGGTTCAGGGCATATTTGTGTGGAGTTCTGCAGTGGTACTTTCCTGTGAGACAGGGAAGTTATGGAGGGGTACAGGTTCAGGACATATTTGTGTGGAGTTCTGCATTGGTGCGTTCCAGTGAGACAAGGAGGTTATGGGCGGGTACACGTTTAGGGCATATTTGTGTGGAATTCTGCATTGGTACGTTCCAGTGAGACAGGGAGGTTATGGAGGGGTACAGGTTCGGGCAAATTTGACTGGCTTTCTGCATTGGTGCGTTCCAGTGAGACAAGGAGGTTATGGTGGTGTACAGGTTCAGGGCACATTTGTGTGGAGTTCTGCAGTGGTACGTTCCAGTGAGACAGGGAGGTTATGGTCGGGTACAGGTTCAGGGCATATTTGTGTGGAGTTCTGCATTGGTACGTTCCAGTGAGACAGGGAGGTTATGGAGGGGTACAGGTTCAGGGAAAATTTGTGTGGAGTTCGGCATTGGTGCGTTCCAGTGAGACAAGGAGGTTATGGGCGGGTACACTTTCAGGGCATATTTGTGTGGTGTTCTGCAGTGGTACGTTCCAGTGAGACAGAAGGTTATGGAGGGATACAGGTTCAGGGCATATTTGAGTGGAGTTCGGCATTGGTGCGTTCCAGTGAGACAGGGAAGTTATGGAGGGGTACAGGTTCAGGGCATATTTGTGTGGAGTTCTGCATTGGTACGTTCCAGTGAGACTGGTAGGTTATGGAGGGTACAGGTTCAGGGCATATTTGTGTGGAGTTCTGCAGTGGTACTTTCCTGTGAGACAGGGAAGTTATGGAGGGGTACAGGTTCAGGACATATTTGTGTGGAGTTCTGCATTGGTGCGTTCCAGTGAGACAAGGAGGTTATGGGCGGGTACACGTTTAGGACATATTTGTGTGGAATTCTGCATTGGTACGTTCCAGTGAGACAGGGAGGTTATGGAGGGGTACAGGTTCGGGGCAAATTTGTGTGGCGTTCTGCATTGGTGCGTTCCAGTGAGACAAGGAGGTTATGGTGGTGTACAGGTTCAGGGCACATTTGTGTGGAGTTCTGCAGTGGTACGTTCCAGTGAGACAGGGAGGTTATGGTCGGGTACAGGTTCAGGGCATATTTGCGTGGAGTTCTGCATTGGTACTTTCCAGTGAGACAGAGAAGTTATGGAGGGGTACATGTTCAGGGCATATTTGTGTGGTGTTCTGCATTGGTACGTTCCAGTGAGACAGGGAGGTTATGGAGGGGTACAGGTTCAGGGTATATTTGTGTGTAGTTCTGCATTGGTACGTTCCAGTGAGACAGGGAGGTTATGGAGGGTACAGGTTCAGGGCATATTTGTGTGTAGTTCTGCATTGGTACATTCTAGTGAGACAAGGAGGTTATGGAGGGTACAGGTTCAGGGCATATTTGTGTGGAGTTCTGCGTTGGTACGTTCCAGTGAGACAAGGATCTTATGGGCGGGTAAACGTTCAGGGCATATTTCAGTGGTGTTCTGCAATGGTACGTTCCAGTGAGACTGGGAGGTTATGGAGGGTATATGTTCAGGCCATATTTGTGTGGAGTTCCGCATTGGTACGTTCCAGTGAGACAGGGAGGTTATGGAGGGGTACAGGTTCAGGGCAAATTTGTGTGGAGTTCGGCATTGGTGCGTTCCAGTGAGACAAGAAGGTTATGGGTGGGTACACTTTCAGGGCATATTTGTGTGGTGTTCTGCAATGGTACGTTCCAGTGAGACAGAAGGTTATGGATGGATACAGGTTCAGGGCATATTTGAGTGGAGTTCGGCATTGGTGCGTTCCAGTGAGACAGGGAAGTTATGGAGGGGAACAGGTTCAGGGCATATTTGTGTGGAGTTCTGCATTGGTACGTTCCAGTGAGACAGGGAGGTTATGGAGGGGTACAGGTTCAGGGCATATTTGTGTGTAGGTCTGCATTGGTACGTTCCAGTGAGACAGGGAGGTTATGGATGGTAGAGGTTCAGGGCATATTTGTGTGGAGTTCTGCAGTGGTACGTTCCAGTGAGTCAGGGAGGTTATGGTCGGGTACAGGATCAGGGCATATTTGAGTGGAGTTCGTCATTGGTGCGTTCCAGTGACAGGGGGGTTATGGAGGTGTACAGGTTCAGGGCATACTAATGTGGAGTTGTGCATTGGTACGTTCCAGTGAGACAGTGAGGTTATGGAGGGGTACAGGTTCAGGGCAAATTTGTGTGGAGTTCTGCATTGGTACGTTCCAGTGAGACAGGGAGGTTATGCACGGTACAGGATCAGGGCATATTTGAGTAGAGTTCTGCATTGGAACGTTCCAGTGAGACAGGGAGGTTATTGAGGGGTACAGGTTCAGGGAAAATTTGTGTGGAGTTCTGCATTGGTGCGTTCCAGTGAGACAGGGAGGTTATGGGCGGGTACACTTTCAGGGCATATTTGTGTGGAATTCTGCATTGGTACGTTCCAGTGAGACAGGGAGGTTATGGTCGGGTACAGGATCAGGGCATATTTGAGTGGAGTTCGGCATTGGTACGTTCCAGTGAGACAGGGAGGTTATGGAGGGTACAGGTTCAGGGCATATTTGTGTGTAGTTCTGCATTGGTACATTCTAGTGAGACAGGGAGGTTATGGAGGGTACAGGTTCAGGGCATATTTGTGTGGAGTACTGCGTTGGTACGTTCCAGTGAGACAAGGATCTTATGGGCGGGTAAACGATCAGGGCATATTTCAGTGGTGTTCTGCAATGGTACGTTCCAGTGAGACTGGGAGGTTATGGAGGGTATATGTTCAGGCCATATTTGTGTGGAGTTCCGCATTGGTACGTTCCAGTGAGACAGGGAGGTTATGGAGGGGTACAGGTTCAGGGCAAATTTGTGTGGAGTTCGGCATTGGTGCGTTCCAGTGAGACAAGAAGGTTATGGGTGGGTACACTTTCAGGGCATATTTGTGTGGTGTTCTGCAATGGTACGTTCCAGTGAGACAGAAGGTTATGGATAGGATACAGGTTCAGGGCATATTGGAGTGGAGTTCGGCATTGGTGCGTTCCAGTGAGACAGGGAAGTTATGGAGGGGAACAGGTTCAGGGCATATTTGTGTGGAGTTCTGCATTGGTACGTTCCAGTGAGACAGGGAGGTTATGGAGGTGTACAGGTTCAGGGCATATTTGTGTGTAGGTCTGCATTGGTACGTTCCAGTGAGACAGGGAGGTTATGGATGGTAGAGGTTCAGGGCATATTTGTGTGGAGTTCTGCAGTGGTACGTTCCAGTGAGTCAGGGAGGTTATGGTCGGGTACAGGATCAGGGCATATTTGAGTGGAGTTCGTCATTGGTGCGTTCCAGTGACAGGGGGGTTATGGAGGTGTACAGGTTCAGGGCATACTAATGTGGAGTTGTGCATTGGTACGTTCCAGTGAGACAGTGAGGTTATGGAGGGGTACAGGTTCAGGGCAAATTTGTGTGGAGTTCTGCATTGGTGCGTTCCAGTGAGACAAGAAAGTTATGGGCGGGTACACGTTCAGGGCATATTTGTGTGGAATTCTGCATTGGTACGTTCCAGTGAGACAGGGAGGTTATGCACGGTACAGGATCAGGGCATATTTGAGTAGAGTTCTGCATTGGTACGTTCCAGTGAGACAGGGAGGTTATTGAGGGGTACAGGTTCAGGGCAAATTTGTGTGGAGTTCTGCATTGGTGCGTTCCAGTGAGACAGGGAGGTTATGGGCGGGTACACTTTCAGGGCATATTTGTGTGGAATTCTGCATTGGTACGTTTCAGTGAGACAGGGAGGTTATGGTCGGGTACAGGATCAGGGCATATTTGAGTGGAGTTCGGCATTGGTGCTTTCCAGTGGGACAGGGAGGTTATGGGGGGGGGGGTACAGGTTCAGGGCATATTTGTGTGGAGTTCTGCATTGGTACGTTCCAGTGAGACAGGGAGGTTATAGAGGGGTACAGGTTCAGGGCATATTTGTGTGGAGTTCTGCAGTGGTACGTTCCAGTGAGACAGGGAAGTTATGGTCGGGTACAGTTTCAGGGCATATTTGTGTGGAGTTCTGCATTGGTACGTTCCAGTGAGACAGGGAGGTAATGGAGGGGTACAGGTTCAGGGCATATTTGTGTGGTGTTCTGCAATGGCACGTTCCAGTGAGACAGGGAAGTTATGGAGGTGTACAGGTTCAGGGCATATTTGTGTGGAGTTCTGCAGTGGTACATTCCAGTGAGACAGGGAGGTTATGGAGTAGTACAGGTTCAGGGCATACTTGTGTGGAGTTCTGCATTGGTAAGTTCCAGTGAGACAGGGAGGTTATGCACGGTACAGGTTCGGGGCAAATTTGTGTGGCGTTCTGCATTGGTGCGTTCCAGTGAGACAAGGAGGTTATGGGCGGGTACACGTTCAGGGATTATTTGTGTGGAATTCTGCATTGGTACGTTCCAGTGAGACAGGGAGGTTATGCACGGTACAGGATCAGGGAATATTTGAGTGGAGTTCTGCATTGGCACGTTCCAGTGAGACAGGGAGGTTATTGAGGGGTACAGGTTCAGGGCAAATTTGTGTGGAGTTCTGCATTGCTACGTTCCAGTGAGACAGGGAGGTTATGGTGGTGTACAGGTTCAGGGCACATTTGTGTGGAGTTCTGCAGTGGTATGTACCAGTGAGACAGGGAGGTTATGGAGGGGTACAGGTTCAGGGCATATTTGTGTGTAGTTGTGCATTGGTACGTTCCAGTGAGACAGGGAGGTTATGGAGGGTACAGGTTCAGTGCATATTTGTGTGTAGTTCTGCATTGGTACATTCTAGTGAGACAGGGAGGTTATGGAGGGTACAGGTTCAGGGCATATTTGTGTGGAGTTCTGCGTTGGTACGTTCCAGTGAGACAGGGAGGTTATGGTCGGGTACAGGTTCTGGGCATATTTGTGTGGAGTTCTGCATTGGTACGTTCCAGTGAGACAGGGAAGTTATTGAGGGGTACAGGTTCAGGGCAAATTTGTGTGGAGTTCGGCATAGGTGCGTTCCAGTGAGACAAGGAGGTTATGGGCGGGTACACGTTCAGGGCATATTTGTGTGGAATTCTGCATTGGTACGTTCCAGTGAGACAGGGAGGTTATGGAGGGTACCGGTTCAGGGCATATTTGTGTGGTCTTCTGCATTGGTACGTTCCAGTGAGACAGGGAGGTTATGGAGGGTTACAGCTTCAGGGCATATTTGTGTGGAGTTCTGCATTGGTACGTTCCAGTGAGACAGGGAGGGTATGGAGGTGTGCAGATTCAGGGCACATTTGTCTGGAGTTCTGCATTGGTACGTTCCAGTGAGACACGGAGGTTATAGAGGGTACAGGTTCAGAGCATATTTGTGCGGAGTTCTGCATTGGTATGTTCCAGAGAGACAGGGAGGTTCTGGTGGTGTACAGGTTCAGGGCACATTTGTGTGGAGTTCTGCAGTGGTACGTTCCAGTGAGACAGGGAGGTTATGGTCGGGTACAGATTCAGGGCATATTTGTGTGGAGTTCTGCATTGGTACTTTCCAGTGAGACAGGGAAGTTATGGAGGGGTACAGGTTCAGGGCATATTTGTGTGGTGTACTGCATTTGTACGTTCCAGTGAGACAGGGAGGTTATGGAGGGTACAGGTTCAGGGCATATTTGTGTGGAGTTCTGCATTGGTACGTTCCAGTGAGACAGGGAGGTTATGGAGGGTACAGGTTCAGGGCATATTTGTGTGGAGTTCTGCGTTGGTACTTTCCAGTGAGACAGGGAAGTTATGGAGGGGTACAGGTTCAGGGCATATTTGTGTGGTGTTCTGCATTGGTACGTTCCAGTGAGACAAGGATGTTATGGGCGGGTAAACGTTCAGGGCATATTTCTGTGGTGTTCTGCAATGGTACGTTCCAGTGAGACTGGGAGGTTATGGAGGGTACAGGTTCTGGGCATATTTGTGTGGAGTTCTGCAGTGGTACGTTCCAGTGAGACAGGGAGGTAATGGTCGGGTACAGGTTCTGTGCATATTTGTGTGGAGTTCTGCATTGGTACTTTGCTGTGAGACAGGAAAGTTATGGAGGGGTACAGGTTCAGGGCATATTTGTGTGGAGTTCTTCATTGGTATGTTCCAGTGAGACAGGGAAGTTATTGAGGGGCACAGGTTCAGGGCATATTTGTGTGGAGTTCGGCATTGGTGCGTTCCAGTGAGACAAGGAGGTTAATGGCGGGTACACGTTCAGGGCATATTTGTGTGGAATTCTGCAGTGGTACGTTCCAGTGAGACAGGGAAGTTATGGTCGGGTACAGTTTCAGGGCATATTTGTGTGGAGTTCTGCATTGGTACGTTCCAGTGAGACAGGGAGGTAATGGAGGGGTACAGGTTCAGGGCATATTTGTGTGGTGTTCTGCAATGGCACGTTCCAGTGAGACAGGGAAGTTATGGAGGTGTACAGGTTCAGGGCATATTTGTGTGGAGTTCTGCAGTGGTACATTCCAGTGAGACAGGGAGGTTATGGAGTAGTACAGGTTCAGGGCATACTTGTGTGGAGTTCTGCATTGGTAAGTTCCAGTGAGACAGGGAGGTTATGCACGGTACAGGTTCGGGGCAAATTTGTGTGGCGTTCTGCATTGGTGCGTTCCAGTGAGACAAGGAGGTTATGGGCGGGTACACGTTCAGGGCATATTTGTGTGGAATTCTGCATTGGTACGTTCCAGTGAGACAGGGAGGTTATGCACGGTACAGGATCAGGGAATATTTGAGTGGAGTTCTGCATTGGCACGTTCCAGTGAGACAGGGAGGTTATTGAGGGGTACAGGTTCAGGGCAAATTTGTGTGGAGTTCTGCATTGGTACGTTCCAGTGAGACAGGGAGGTTATGGTGGTGTACAGGTTCAGGGCACATTTGTGTGGAGTTCTGCAGTGGTACGTTCCAGTGAGACAGGGAGGTTATGGAGGGGTACAGGTTCAGGGCATATTTGTGTGTAGTTCTGCATTGGTAAGTTCCAGTGAGACAGGGAGGTTATGGAGGGTACAGGTTCAGGGAATATTTGTGTGTAGTTCTGCATTGGTACATTCTAGTGAGACAGGGAGGTTATGGAGGGTATAGGTTCAGGGCATATTTGTGTGGAGTTCTGCGTTGGTACGTTCCAGTGAGACAGGGAGGTTATGGTCGGGTACAGGTTCTGGGCATATTTGTGTGGAGTTCTGCATTGGTACTTTGCTGTGAGACAGGGAAGTTATGGAGGGGTACAGGTTCAGGGCATATTTGTGTGGAGTTCTGCATTGGTACGTTCCAGTGAGACAGGGAAGTTATTGAGGGGTACAGGTTCAGGGCAAATTTGTGTGGAGTTCGGCATAGGTGCGTTCCAGTGAGACAAGGAGGTTATGGGCGGGTACGCGTTCAGGGCATATTTGTGTGGAATTCTGCATTGGTACGTTCCAGTGAGACAGGGAGGTTATGGAGGGTACCGGTTCAGGGCATATTTGTGTGGTGTTCTGCATTGGTACGTTCCAGTGAGACAGGGAGGTTATGGAGGGTTACAGGTTCAGGGCATATTTGTGTGGAGTTCTGCATTGGTACGTTCCAGTGAGACAGGGAGGGTATGGAGGTGTGCAGATTCAGGGCACATTTGTCTGGAGTTCTGCATTGGTACGTTCCAGTGAGACACGGAGGTTATAGAGGGTACAGGTTCAGAGCATATTTGTGCGGAGTTCTGCATTGGTATGTTCCAGAGAGACAGGGAGGTTCTGGTGGTGTACAGGTTCAGGGCACATTTGTGTGGAGTTCTGCAGTGGTACGTTCCAGTGAGACAGGGAGGTTATGGTCGGGTACAGATTCAGGGCATATTTGTGTGGAGTTCTGCATTGGTACATTCCAGTGAGACAGGGAAGTTATGGAGGGGTACAGGTTCAGGGCATATTTGTGTGGTGTACTGCATTTGTACGTTCCAGTGAGACAGGGAAGTTATGGAGGGGTACAGGTTCAGGGCATATTTGTGTGGTGTTCTGCATTGGTACGTTCCAGTGAGACAAGGATGTTATGGGCGGGTAAACGTTCAGGGCATATTTCTGTGGTGTTCTGCAATGGTACGTTCCAGTGAGACTGGGAGGTTATGGAGGGTACAGGTTCTGGGCATATTTGTGTGGAGTTCTGCAGTGGTACGTTCCAGTGAGACAGGGAGGTAATGGTCGGGTACAGGTTCTGTGCATATTTGTGTGGAGTTCTGCATTGGTACTTTGCTGTGAGACAGGGAAGTTATGGAGGGGTACAGGTTCAGGGCATATTTGTGTGGAGTTCTTCATTGGTACGTTCCAGTGAGACAGGGAAGTTATTGAGGGGCACAGGTTCAGGGCATATTTGTGTGGAGTTCGGCATTGGTGCGTTCCAGTGAGACAAGGAGGTTATGGGCGGGTACACGTTCAGGGCATATTTGTGTGGAATTCTGCAGTGGTACGTTCCAGTGAGACAGGGAAGTTATGGTCGGGTACAGTTTCAGAGCATATTTGTGTGGAGTTCTGCATTGGTACGTTCCAGTGAGACAGGGAGGTAATGGAGGGGTACAGGTTCAGGGCATATTTGTGTGGTGTTCTGCAATGGCACGTTCCAGTGAGACAGGGAAGTTATGGAGGGGTACAGGTTCGGGGCATATTTGTGTGGAGTTCTGCAGTGGTACATTCCAGTGAGACAGGGAGGTTATGGAGTAGTACAGGGTCAGGGCATACTTGTGTGGAGTTCTGCTTTGGTACGTTCCAGTGAGACAGGGAGGTTATGCACGGTACAGGTTCGGGGCAAATTTGTGTGGCGTTCTGCATTGGTGCGTTCCAGTGAGACAAGGAGGTTATGGGCGGGTACACGTTCAGGGCATATTTGTGTGGAATTCTGCATTGGTACGTTCCAGTGAGACAGGGAGGTTATGCACGGTACAGGATCAGGGAATATTTGAGAGAAGTTCTGCATTGGCACGTTCCAGTGAGACAGGGAGGTTATTGAGGGGTACAGGTTCAGGGCAAATTTGTGTGGAGTTCTGCATTGGTACTTTCCAGTGAGACAGGGAGGTTATGGTGGTGTACAGGTTCAGGGCACATTTGTGTGGAGTTCTGCAGTGGTACGTTCCAGTGAGACAGGGAGGTTATGGTCGGGTACAGGTTCAGGGCATATTTGTGTGGAGTTCTGCATTGGTACTTTCCAGTGAGACAGGGAAGTTATGGAGGGGTACATGTTCAGGGCATATTTGTGTGGTGTTCTGCATTGGTACGTTCCAGTGAGACAGGGAGGTTATGGAGGGGTACAGGTTCAGGGCATATTTGTGTGTAGTTCTGCATTGGTACGTTCCCGTGAGACAGGGAGGTTATGGAGGGTACAGGTTCAGGGCATATTTGTGTGTAGTTCTGCATTGGTACATTCTAGTGAGACAGGGAGGTTATGGAGGGTACAGGTTCAGGGCATATTTGTGTGGAGTTCTGCGTTGGTACGTTCCAGTGAGACAGGGAGGTTATGGTCGGGTACAGGTTCTGGGCATATTTGTGTGGAGTTCTGCATTGGTACTTTGCTGTGAGACAGGGAAGTTATGGAGGGGTACAGGTTCAGGGCATATTTGTGTGGAGTTCTGCATTGGTACGTTCCAGTGAGACAGGGAAGTTATTGAGGGGTACAGGTTCAGGGCAAATTTGTGTGGAGTTCGGCATAGGTGCGTTCCAGTGAGACAAGGAGGTTATGGGCGTGTATACGTTCAGGGCATACTTGTGTGGAATTCTGCATTGGTACGTTCCAGTGAGACAGGGAGGTTATGGAGGGTACCGGTTCAGGGCATATTTGTGTGGTGTTCTGCATTGGTACGTTCCAGTGAGACAGGGAGGTTATGGAGGGTTACAGGTTCAGGGCATATTTGTGTGGAGTTCTGCATTGGTACGTTCCAGTGAGACAGGGAGGGTATGGAGGTGTGCAGATTCAGGGCACATTTGTCTGGAGTTCTGCATTGGTACGTTCCAGTGAGACACGGAGGTTATAGAGGGTACAGGTTCAGAGCATATTTGTGCGGAGTTCTGCATTGGTATGTTCCAGAGAGACAGGGAGGTTCTGGTGGTGTACAGGTTCAGGGCACATTTGTGTGGAGTTCTGCAGTGGTACGTTCCAGTGAGACAGGGAGGTTATGGTCGGGTACAGATTCAGGGCATATTTGTGTGGAGTTCTGCATTGGTACTTTCCAGTGAGACAGGGAAGTTATGGAGGGGTACAGGTTCAGGGCATATTTGTGTGGTGTACTGCATTTGTACGTTCCAGTGAGACAGGGAGGTTATGGAGGGTACAGGTTCAGGGCATATTTGTGTGGAGTTCTGCATTGGTACGTTCCAGTGAGACAGGGAGGTTATGGAGGGTACAGGTTCAGGGCATATTTGTGTGGAGTTCTGCGTTGGTACTTTCCAGTGAGACAGGGAAGTTATGGAGGGGTACAGGTTCAGGGCATATTTGTGTGGTGTTCTGCATTGGTACGTTCCAGTGAGACAAGGATGTTATGGGCGGGTAAACGTTCAGGGCATATTTCTGTGGTGTTCTGCAATGGTACGTTCCAGTGAGACTGGGAGGTTATGGAGGGTATAGGTTCTGGGCATATTTGTGTGGAGTTCTGCAGTGGTACGTTCCAGTGAGACAGGGAGGTAATGGTCGGGTACAGGTTCTGTGCATATTTGTGTGGAGTTCTGCATTGGTACTTTGCTGTGAGACAGGGAAGTTATGGAGGGGTACAGGTTCAGGGCATATTTGTGTGGAGTTCTTCATTGGTACGTTCCAGTGAGACCGGGAAATTATTCAGGGGCACAGGTTCAGGGCATATTTGTGTGGAGTTCGGCATTGGTGCGTTCCAGTGAGACAAGGAGGTTATGGGCGGGTACACGTTCAGGGCATATTTGTGTGGAATTCTGCAGTGGTACGTTCCAGTGAGACAGGGAAGTTATGGTCGGGTACAGTTTCAGGGCATATTTGTGTGGAGTTCTGCATTGGTACGTTCCAGTGAGACAGGGAGGTAATGGAGGGGTACAGGTTCAGGGCATATTTGTGTGGTGTTCTGCAATGGCACGTACCAGTGAGACAGGGAAGTTATGGAGGGGTACAGGTTCGGGGCATATTTGTGTGGAGTTCTGCAGTGGTACATTCCAGTGAGACAGGGAGGTTATGGAGTAGTACAGGTTCAGGGCATACTTGTGTGGAGTTCTGCTTTGGTACGTTCCAGTGAGACAGGGAGGTTATGCACGGTACAGGTTCGGGGCAAATTTGTGTGGCGTTCTGCATTGGTGCGTTCCAGTGAGACAAGGAGGTTATGGGCGGGTACACGTTCAGGGCATATTTGTGTGGAATTCTGCATTGGTACGTTCCAGTGAGACAGGGAGGTTATGCACGGTACAGGATCAGGGAATATTTGAGTGGAGTTCTGCATTGGCACGTTCCAGTGAGACAGGGAGGTTATTGAGGGGTACAGGTTCAGGGCAAATTTGTGTGGAGTTCTGCATTGGTACGTTCCAGTGAGACAGGGAGGTTATGGTGGTGTACAGGTTCAGGGCACATTTGTGTGGAGTTCTGCAGTGGTACGTTCCAGTGAGACAGGGAGGTTATGGAGGGGTACAGGTTCAGGGCATATTTGTGTGTAGTTCTGCATTGGTACGTTCCAGTGAGACAGGGAGGTTATGGAGGGTACAGGTTCAGGGCATATTTGTGTGTAGTTCTGCATTGGTACATTCTAGTGAGACAGGGAGGTTATGGAGGGTACAGGTTCAGGGCATATTTGTGTGGAGTTCTGCGTTGGTACGTTCCAGTGAGACAGGGAGGTTATGGTCGGGTACAGGTTCTGGGCATATTTGTGTGGAGTTCTGCATTGGTACTTTGCTGTGAGACAGGGAAGTTATGGAGGGGTACAGGTTCAGGGCATATTTGTGTGGAGTTCTGCATTGGTACGTTCCAGTGAGACAGGGAAGTTATTGAGGGGTACAGGTTCAGGGCAAATTTGTGTGGAGTTCGGCATAGGTGCGTTCCAGTGAGACAAGTAGGTTATGGGCGGGTACACGTTCAGGGCATATTTGTGTGGAATTCTGCATTGGTACGTTCCAGTGAGACAGGGAGGTTATGGAGGGTACCGGTTCAGGGCATATTTGTGTGGTGTTCTGCATTGGTACGTTCCAGTGAGACAGGGAGGTTATGGAGGGTTACAGGTTCAGGGCATATTTGTGTGGAGTTCTGCATTGGTACGTTCCAGTGAGACAGGGAGGGTTTGGAGGTGTGCAGATTCAGGGCACATTTGTCTGGAGTTCTGCATTGGTACGTTCCAGTGAGACACGGAGGTTATAGAGGGTACAGGTTCAGAGCATATTTGTGCGGAGTTCTGCATTGGTATGTTCCAGAGAGACAGGGAAGTTCTGGTGGTGTACAGGTTCAGGGCACATTTGTGTGGAGTTCTGCAGTGGTACGTTCCAGTGAGACAGGGAGGTTATGGTCGGGTACAGATTCAGGGCATATTTGTGTGGAGTTCTGCATTGGTACTTTCCAGTGAGACAGGGAAGTTATGGAGGGGTACAGGTTCAGGGCATATTTGTGTGGTGTACTGCATTTGTACGTTCCAGTGAGACAGGGAGGTTATGGAGGGTACAGGTTCAGGGCATATTTGTGTGGAGTTCTGCATTGGTACGTTCCAGTGAGACAGGGAGGTTATGGAGGGTACAGGTTCAGGGCATATTTGTGTGGAGTTCTGCGTTGGTACTTTCCAGTGAGACAGGGAAGTTATGGAGGGGTACAGGTTCAGGGCATATTTGTGTGGTGTTCTGCATTGGTACGTTCCAGTGAGACAAGGATGTTATGGGCGGGTAAACGTTCAGGGCATATTTCTGTGGTGTTCTGCAATGGTACGTTCCTGTGAGACTGGGAGGTTATGGAGGGTACAGGTTCTGGGCATATTTGTGTGGAGTTCTGCAGTGGTACGTTCCAGTGAGACAGGGAGGTAATGGTCGGGTACAGGTTCTGTGCATATTTGTGTGGAGTTCTGCATTGGTACTTTGCTGTGAGACAGGGAAGTTATGGAGGGGTACAGGTTCAGGGCATATTTGTGTGGAGTTCTTCATTGGTACGTTCCAGTGAGACAGGGAAGTTATTGAGGGGCACAGGTTCAGGGCATATTTGTGTGGAGTTCGGCATTGGTGCGTTCCAGTGAGACAAGGAGGTTATGGGCGGGTACACGTTCAGGGCATATTTGTGTGGAATTCTGCAGTGGTACGTTCCAGTCAGACAGGGAAGTTATGGTCGGGTACAGTTTCAGGGCATATTTGTGTGGAGTTCTGCATTGGTACGTTCCAGTGAGACAGGGAGGTAATGGAGGGGTACAGGTTCAGGGCATATTTGTGTGGTGTTCTGCAATGGCACGTTCCAGTGAGACAGGGAAGTTATGGAGGGGTACAGGTTCGGGGCATATTTGTGTGGAGTTCTGCATTGGTACTTTGCTGTGAGACAGGGAAGTTATGGAGGGGTACAGGTTCAGGGCATATTTGTGTGGAGTTCTGCATTGGTACGTTCCAGTGAGACAGGGAGGTTATGCACGGTACAGGTTCGGGGCAAATTTGTGTGGCGTTCTGCATTGGTGCGTTCCAGTGAGACAAGGAGGTTATGGGCGGGTACACGTTCAGGGCATATTTGTGTGGAATTCTGCATTGGTACGTTCCAGTGAGACAGGGAGGTTATGCACGGTACAGGATCAGGGAATATTTGAGTGGAGTTCTGCATTGGCACGTTCCAGTGAGACAGGGAGGTTATTGAGGGGTACAGGTTCAGGGCAAATTTGTGTGGAGTTCTGCATTGGTACGTTCCAGTGAGACAGGGAGGTTATGGTGGTGTACAGGTTCAGGGCACATTTGTGTGGAGTTCTGCAGTGGTACGTTCCAGTGAGACAGGCAGGTTATGGTCGGGTACAGGTTCAGGGCATATTTGTGTGGAGTTCTGCATTGGTACTTTCCAGTGAGACAGGGAAGTTATGGAGGGGTACATGTTCAGGGCATATTTGTGTGGTGTTCTGCATTGGTACGTTCCAGTGAGACAGGGAGGTTATGGAGGGGTACAGGTTCAGGGCATATTTGTGTGTAGTTCTGCATTGGTACGTTCCAGTGAGACAGGGAGGTTATGGAGTGTACAGGTTCAGGGCATATTTGTGTGTAGTTCTGCATTGGTACATTCTAGTGAGACAGGGAGGTTATGGAGGGTACAGGTTCAGGGCATATTTGTGTGGAGTTCTGCGTTGGTACGTTCCAGTGAGACAGGGAGGTTATGGTCGGGTACAGGTTCTGGGCATATTTGTGTGGAGTTCTGCATTGGTACTTTGCTGTGAGACAGGGAAGTTATGGAGGGGTACAGGTTCAGGGCATATTTGTGTGGAGTTCTGCATTGGTACGTTCCAGTGAGACAGGGAAGTTATTGAGGGGTACAGGTTCAGGGCAAATTTGTGTGGAGTTCGGCATAGGTGCGTTCCAGTGAGACAAGGAGGTTATGGGCGGGTATACGTTCAGGGCATATTTGTGTGGAATTCTGCATTGGTACGTTCCAGTGAGACAGGGAGGTTATGGAGGGTACCGGTTCAGGGCATATTTGTGTGGTGTTCTGCATTGGTACGTTCCAGTGAGACAGGGAGGTTATGGAGGGTTACAGGTTCAGGGCATATTTGTGTGGAGTTCTGCATTGGTACGTTCCAGTGAGACAGGGAGGGTATGGAGGTGTGCAGATTCAGGGCACATTTGTCTGGAGTTCTGCATTGGTACGTTCCAGTGAGACACGGAGGTTATAGAGGGTACAGGTTCAGAGCATATTTGTGCGGAGTTCTGCATTGGTATGTTCCAGAGAGACAGGGAGGTTCTGGTGGTGTACAGGTTCAGGGCACATTTGTGTGGAGTTCTGCAGTGGTACGTTCCAGTGAGACAGGGAGGTTATGGTCGGGTACAGATTCAGGGCATATTTGTGTGGAGTTCTGCATTGGTACTTTCCAGTGAGACAGGGAAGTTATGGAGGGGTACAGGTTCAGGGCATATTTGTGTGGTGTACTGCATTTGTACGTTCCAGTGAGACAGGGAGGTTATGGAGGGTACAGGTTCAGGGCATATTTGTGTGGAGTTCTGCATTGGTACGTTCCAGTGAGACAGGGAGGTTATGGAGGGTACAGGTTCAGGGCATATTTGTGTGGAGTTCTGCGTTGGTACTTTCCAGTGAGACAGGGAAGTTATGGAGGGGTACAGGTTCAGGGCATATTTGTGTGGTGTTCTGCATTGGTACGTTCCAGTGAGACAAGGATGTTATGGGCGGGTAAACGTTCAGGGCATATTTCTGTGGTGTTCTGCAATGGTACGTTCCAGTGAGACTGGGAGGTTATGGAGGGTATAGGTTCTGGGCATATTTGTGTGGAGTTCTGCAGTGGTACGTTCCAGTGAGACAGGGAGGTAATGGTCGGGTACAGGTTCTGTGCATATTTGTGTGGAGTTCTGCATTGGTACTTTGCTGTGAGACAGGGAAGTTATGGAGGGGTACAGGTTCAGGGCATATTTGTGTGGAGTTCTTCATTGGTACGTTCCAGTGAGACAGGGAAGTTATTGAGGGGCACAGGTTCAGGGCATATTTGTGTGGAGTTCGGCATTGGTGCGTTCTAGTGAGACAAGGAGGTTACGGGCGGGTACACGTTCAGGGCATATTTGTGTGGAATTCTGCAGTGGTACGTTCCAGTGAGACAGGGAAGTTATGGTCGGGTACAGTTTCAGGGCATATTTGTGTGGAGTTCTGCATTGGTACGTTCCAGTGAGACAGGGAGGTAATGGAGGTGTACAGGTTCAGGGCATATTTGTGTGGTGTTCTGCAATGGCACGTTCCAGTGAGACAGGGAAGTTATGGAGGGGTACAGGTTCGGGGCATATTTGTGTGGAGTTCTGCAGTGGTACATTCCAGTGAGACAGGGAGGTTATGGAGTAGTACAGGTTCAGGGTATACTTGTGTGGAGTTCTGCTTTGGTACGTTCCAGTGAGACAGGGAGGTTATGCACGGTACAGGTTCGGGGCAAATTTGTGTGGCGTTCTGCATTGGTGCGTTCCAGTGAGACAAGGAGGTTATGGGCGGGTACACGTTCAGGGCATATTTGTGTGGAATTCTGCATTGGTACGTTCCAGTGAGACAGGGAGGTTATGCACGGTACAGGATCAGGGAATATTTGAGTGGAGTTCTGCATTGGCACGTTCCAGTGAGACAGGGAGGTTATTGAGGGGTACAGGTTCAGGGCAAATTTGTGTGGAGTTCTGCATTGGTACGTTCCAGTGAGACAGGGAGGTTATGGTGGTGTACAGGTTCAGGGCACATTTGTGTGGAGTTCTGCAGTGGTACGTTCCAGTGAGACAGGGAGGTTATGGTCGGGTACAAGTTCAGGGCATATTTGTGTGGAGTTCTGCATTGGTACTTTCCAGTGAGACAGGGAAGCTATGGAGGGGTACATGTTCAGGGCATATTTGTGTGGTTTTCTGCATTGGTACGTTCCAGTGAGACAGGGAGGTTATGGAGGGGTACAGGTTCAGGGCATATTTGTGTGTAGTTCTGCATTGGTACGTTCCAGTGAGACAGGGAGGTTATGGAGGGTACAGGTTCAGGGCATATTTGTGTGTAGTTCTGCATTGGTACATTCTAGTGAGACAGGGAGGTTATGGAGGGTACAGGTTCAGGGCATATTTGTGTGGAGTTCTGCGTTGGTACGTTCCAGTGAGACAGGGAGGTTATGGTCGGGTACAGGTTCTGGGCATATTTGTGTGGAGTTCTGCATTGGTACTTTGCTGTGAGACAGGGAAGTTATGGAGGGGTACAGGTTCAGGGCATATTTGTGTGGAGTTCTGCATTGGTACGTTCCAGTGAGACAGGGAAGTTATTGAGGGGTACAGGTTCAGGGCAAATTTGTGTGGAGTTCGGCATTGGTGCGTTCCAGTGAGACAAGGAGGTTATGGGCGGGTACACGTTCAGGGCATATTTGTGTGGAATTCTGCATTGGTACGTTCCAGTGAGACAGGGAGGTTATGGAGGGTACCGGTTCAGGGCATATTTGTGTGGTGTTCTGCATTGGTACGTTCCAGTGAGACAGGGAGGTTATGGAGGGTTACAGGTTCAGGGCATATTTGTGTGGAGTTCTGCATTGGTACTTTGCTGTGAGACAGGGAAGTTATGGAGGGGTACAGGTTCAGGGCATATTTGTGTGGAGTTCTGCATTGGTACGTTCCAGTGAGACAGGGAAGTTATTGAGGGGTACAGGTTCAGGGCAAATTTGTGTGGAGTTCGGCATTGGTGCGTTCCAGTGAGACAAGGAGGTTATGGGCGGGTACACGTTCAGGGCATATTTGTGTGGAATTCTGCATTGGTACGTTCCAGTGAGACAGGGAGTTTATGGAGGGTTACAGGTTCAGGGCATATTTGTGTGGTGTTCTGCATTGGTACGTTCCAGTGAGACAGGGAGGGTATGGAGGTGTACAGATTCAGGGCACATTTGTCTGGAGTTCTGCATTGGTACGTTCCAGTGAGACACGGAGGTTATAGAGGGTACAGGTTCAGAGCATATTTGTGCGGAGTTCTGCATTGGTATGTTCAAGAGAGACAGGGAGGTTCTGGTGGTGTACAGGTTCAGGGCACATTTGTGTGGAGTTCTGCAGTGGTACGTTCCAGTGAGACAGGGAGGTTATGGTCGGGTACAGGTTCAGGGCATATTTGTGTGGAGTTCTGCATTGGTACTTTCCAGTGAGACAGGGAAGTTATGGAGGGGTACAGGTTCAGGGCATATTTGTGTGGTGTACTGCATTTGTACGTTCCAGTGAGACAGGGAGGTTATGGAGGGTACAGGTTCAGGGCATATTTGTGTGGAGTTCTGCATTGGTACGTTCCAGTGAGACAGGGAGGTTATGGAGGGTACAGGTTCAGGGCATATTTGTGTGGAGTTCTGCGTTGGTACGTTCCAGTGAGACAAGGATGTTATGGGCGGGTAAACGTTCAGGGCATATTTCTGTGGTGTTCTGCAATGGTACGTTCCAGTGAGACTGGGAGGTTATGGAGGGTACAGGTTCTGGGCATATTTCTGTGGAGTTCTGCAGTGGTACGTTCCAGTGAGACAGGGAGGTAATGGTCGGGTACAGGTTCTGGGCATATTTGTGTGGAGTTCTGCATTGGTACTTTGCTGTGAGACAGGGAAGTTATGGAGGGGTACAGGTTCAGGGCATATTTGTGTGGAGTTCTGCATTGGTACGTTCCAGTGAGACAGGGAAGTTATTGAGGGGCACAGGTTCAGGGCATATTTGTGTGGAGTTCGGCATTGGTGCGTTCCAGTGAGACAAGGAGGTTATGGGCGGGTACACGTTCAGGGCATATTTGTGTGGAATTCTGCATTGGTACGTTCCAGTGAGACAACGAGGTTATGGAGGGTACCGGTTCAGGGCATATTTGTGTGGAGTTCTGCATTGGTACGTTCCAGTGAGACAGGGAGGTTATGGAGGGTTACAGGTTCAGGGCATATTTGTGTGGAGTTCTGCATTGGTACGTTCCAGTGAGACAGGGACGTTATGGAGGTGTACAGATTCAGGGCACATTTGTCTGGAGTTCTGCATTGGTACGTTCCAGTCAGACAGGGAGGTTATAGAGGGTACAGGTTCAGAGCATATTTGTGCGGAGTTCTGCATTGGTATGTTCCAGTGAGACAGGGAGGTTCTGGTGGTGTACAGGTTCAGGGCACATTTGTGTGGAGTTCTGCAGTGGTACGTTCCAGTGAGACAGGGAGGTTATGGTCGGGTACAGGTTCAGGGCATATTTGTGTGGAGTTCTGCATTGGTACTTTCCAGTGAGACAGGGAAGTTATGGAGGGGTACAGGTTCAGGGCATATTTGTGTGGTGTACTGCATTTGTACGTTCCAGTGAGACAGGGAGGTTATGGAGGGTACAGGTTCAGGGCATATTTGTGTGGAGTTCTGCATTGGTACGTTCCAGTGAGACAGGGAGGTTATGGAGGGTACCGGTTCAGGGCATATTTGTGTGGAGTTCTGCATTGGTACGTTCCAGTGAGACAGGGAGGTTATGGAGGGTACATGTTCAGGCCATATTTGTGTGGAGTTCCGCATTGGTACGTTCCAGTGAGACAGGGAGTTTATGGAGGGGTACAGGTTCAGGGCAAATTTGTGTGGAGTTTGGCATTGGTGCGTTCCAGTGAGACAAGGAGGTTATGGGCGGGTACACTTTCAGGGCATATTTGTGTGGTGTTCTGCAATGGTACGTTCCAGTGAGACAGAAGGTTATGGAGGGATACAAGTTCAGGGCATATTTGAGTGGAGTTCGGCATTGGTGCGTTCCAGTGAGACAGGGAAGTTATGGAGGGGTACAGGTTCAGGGCATATTTGTGTGGAGTTCTGCATTGGTACGTTCCAGTGAGACAGGGAGGTTATGGAGGGGTACAGGTTCAGGGCATATTTGTGTGTAGTTCTGCATTGGTACGTTCCAGTGAGACAGGGAGGTTATGGATGATAGAGGTTCAGGGCATTTTTGTGTGGAGTTCTGCAGTGGTACGTTCCAGTGAGTCAGGGAGGTTATGGTCGGGTACAGGATCAGGGCATATTTGAGTGGAGTTCGGCATTGGTGCGTTCCAGTGAGACGGGGGGTTATGGATGGGTACAGGTTCAGGGCTTACTAATGTGGAGTTGTGCATTGGTACGTTCCAGTGAGACTGGGAGGTTATGGAGGGTACAGGTTCAGGGCATATTTGTGTGGAGTTCTGCAGTGGTACTTTCCTGTGAGACAGGGAAGTTATGGAGGGGTACAGGTTCAGGACATATTTGTGTGGAGTTCTGCATTGGTGCGTTCCAGTGAGACAAGGAGGTTATGGGCGGGTACACGTTTAGGGCATATTTGTGTGGAATTCTGCATTGGTACGTTCCAGTGAGACAGGGAGGTTATGGAGGGGTACAGGTTCGGGGCAAATTTGTGTGGCGTTCTGCATTGGTGCGTTCCAGTGAGACAAGGAGGTTATGTGCGGGTACACGTTCAGGGCATATTTGTGTGGAATTCTGCATTGGTACGTTCCAGTGAGACAGTGAGGTTATGCACGGTACAGGATCAGGGAATATTTGAGTGGAGTTCTGCATTGGCACGTTCCAGTGAGACAGGGAGGTTATTGAGGGGTACAGGTTCAGGGCAAATTTGTGTGGAGTTCTGCATTGGTACGTTCCAGTGAGACAGGGAGGTTATGGTGGTGTACAGGTTCAGGGCACATTTGTGTGGAGTTCTGCAGTGGTACGTTCCAGTGAGACAGGGAGGTTATGGTCGGGTACAGGTTCAGGGCATATTTGTGTGGAGTTCTGCATTGGTACTTTCCAGTGAGACAGAGAAGTTATGGAGGGGTACATGTTCAGGGCATATTTGTGTGGTGTTCTGCATTGGTACGTTCCAGTGAGACAGGGAGGTTATGGAGGGGTACAGGTTCAGGGCATATTTGTGTGTAGTTCTGCATTGGTACGTTCCAGTGAGACAGGGAGGTTATGGAGGGTACAGGTTCAGGGCATATTTGTGTGTAGTTCTGCATTGTTACATTCTAGTGAGACAGGGAGGTTATGGAGGGTACAGGTTCAGGGCATATTTGTGTGGAGTTCTGCGTTGGTACGTTCCAGTGAGACAAGGATCTTATGGGCGGGTAAACGTTCAGGGCATATCTCAGTGGTGTTCTACAATGGTACGTTCCAGTGAGACTGGGAGGTTATGGAGGGTGTATGTTCAGGCCATATTTGTGTGGAGTTCAGCATTGGTACGTTCCAGTGAGACAGCGAGGTTATGGAGGGTACCGGTTCAGGGCATATTTGTGTGGAGTTCTGCATTGGTACGTTCCAGTGAGACTGGGAGGTTATGGAGGGTACATGTTCAGGCCATATTTGTGTGGAGTTCCGCATTGGTACGTTCCAGTGAGACAGGAAGGTTATGGAGGGGTACAGGTTCAGGGCAAATTTGTGTGGAGTTCGGGATTGGTGCGTTCCAGTGAGACAAGAAGGTTAGGGGTGGGTACTCTTTCAGGGCATATTTGTGTGGTGTTCTGCAATGGTACGTTCCAGTGAGACAGAATGTTATGGAGGGATACAGGTTCAGGGCATATTTGAGTGGAGTTCGGCATTGGTGCGTTCCAGTGAGACAGGGAAGTTATGGAGGGGAACAGGTTCAGGGCATATTTGTGCTGAGTTCTGCATTGGTACGTTCCAGTGAGACAGAGAGGTTATGGAGGGGTACAGGTTCAGGGCATATTTGTGTGTAGGTCTGCATTGGTACGTTCCAGTGAGACAGGGAGGTTATGGATGGTAGAGGTTCAGGGCATATTTGTGTGGAGTTCTGCAGTGGTACGTTCCAGTGAGTCAGGGAGGTTATGGTCGGGTACAGGATCAGGGCATATTTGAGTGGAGTTCGTCATTGGTGCGTTCCAGTGAGACAGGGGGGTTATGGAGGGGTACAGGTTCAGGGCATACTAATGTGGAGTTGTGCATTGGTACGTTCCAGTGAGACAGTGAGGTTATGGAGGGGTACAGGTTCAGGGCAAATTTGTGTGGAGTTCTGCATTGGTGCGTTCCAGTGAGACAAGGAAGTTATGGGCGGGTACACGTTCAGGGCATATTTGTGTGGAATTCTGCATTGGTACGTTCCAGTGAGACAGGGAGGTTATGCACGGTACAGGATCAGGGCATATTTGAGTAGAGTTCTGCATTGGTACGTTCCAGTGAGACAGGGAGGTTATGGAGGGTTACAGGTTCAGGGCATATTTGTGTGGAGTTCTGCATTGGTACGTTCCAGTGAGACAGGGACGTTATGGAGGTGTACAGATTCAGGGCACATTTGTCTGGAGTTCTGCATTGGTACGTTCCAGTGAGACAGGGAGGTTATAGAGGGTACAGGTTCAGAGCATATTTGTGCGGAGTTCTGCATTGGTATGTTCCAGTGAGACAGGGAGGTTCTGGTGGTGTACAGGTTCAGGGCACATTTGTGTGGAGTTCTGCAGTGGTACGTTCCAGTGAGACAGGGAGGTTATGGTCGGGTACAGGTTCAGGGCATATTTGTGTGGAGTTCTGCATTGGTACTTTCCAGTGAGACAGGGAAGTTATGGAGGGGTACAGGTTCAGGGCATATTTGTGTGGTGTTCTGCATTGGTACGTTCCAGTGAGACAAGGATGTTATGGGCGGGTAAACGTTCAGGGCATATTTCTGTGGTGTTCTGCAATGGTACGTTCCAGTGAGACTGGGAGGTTATGGAGGGTACAGGTTCAGGGCATATTTGTGTGGAGTTCTGCATTGGTACTTTCCAGTGAGACAGGGAAGTTATGGAGGGGTACAGGTTCAGGGCATATTTGTGTGGTGTACTGCATTTGTACGTTCCAGTGAGACAGGGAGGTTATGGAGGGTACAGGTTCAGGGCATATTTGTGTGGAGTTCTGCATTGGTACGTTCCAGTGAGACAGGGAGGTTATGGAGGGTACAGGTTCAGGGCATATTTGTGTGGAGTTCTGCGTTGGTACTTTCCAGTGAGACAGGGAAGTTATGGAGGGGTACAGGTTCAGGGCATATTTGTGTGGTGTTCTGCATTGGTACGTTCCAGTGAGACAAGGATGTTATGGGCGGGTAAACGTTCAGGGCATATTTCTGTGGTGTTCTGCAATGGTACGTTCCAGTGAGACTGGGAGGTTATGGAGGGTACAGCTTCTGGGCATATTTGTGTGGAGTTCTGCAGTGGTACGTTCCAGTGAGACAGGGAGGTAATGGTCGGGTACAGGTTCTGGGCATATTTGTGTGGAGTTCTGCATTGGTACTTTGCTGTGAGACAGGGAAGTTATGGAGGGGTACAGGTTCAGGGCATATTTGTGTGGAGTTCTGCATTGGTACGTTCCAGTGAGACAGGGAAGTTATTGAGGGGCACAGGTTCAGGGCATATTTGTGTGGAGTTCGGCATTGGTGCGTTCCAGTGAGACAAGGAGGTTATGGGCGGGTACACGTTCAGGGCATATTTGTGTGGAATTCTGCATTGGTACGTTCCAGTGAGACAACGAGGTTATGGAGGGTACCGGTTCAGGGCATATTTGTGTGGAGTTCTGCATTGGTACGTTCCAGTGAGACAGGGAGGTTATGGAGGGTTACAGGTTCAGGGCATATTTGTGTGGAGTTCTGCATTGGTACGTTCCAGTGAGACAGGGACGTTATGGAGGTGTACAGATTCAGGGCACATTTGTCTGGAGTTCTGCATTGGTACGTTCCAGTGAGACAGGGAGGTTATGCACGGTACAGGATCAGGGCATATTTGAGTAGAGTTCTGCATTGGTACGTTCCAGTGAGACAGGGAGGTTATGGAGGGTTACAGGTTCAGGGCATATTTGTGTGTAGTTCTGCATTGGTACGTTCCAGTGAGACAGGGACGTTATGGAGGTGTACAGATTCAGGGCACATTTGTCTGGAGTTCTGCATTGGTACGTTCCAGTGAGACAGGGAGGTTATAGAGGGTACAGGTTCAGAGCATATTTGTGCGGAGTTCTGCATTGGTATGTTCCAGTGAGACAGGGAGGTTCTGGTGGTGTACAGGTTCAGGGCACATTTGTGTGGAGTTCTGCAGTGGTACGTTCCAGTGAGACAGGGAGGTTATGGTCGGGTACAGGTTCAGGGCATATTTGTGTGGAGTTCTGCATTGGTACTTTCCAGTGAGACAGGGAAGTTATGGAGGGGTACAGGTTCAGGGCATATTTGTGTGGTGTTCTGCATTGGTACGTTCCAGTGAGACAAGGATGTTATGGGCGGGTAAACGTTCAGGGCATATTTCTGTGGTGTTCTGCAATGGTACGTTCCAGTGAGACTGGGAGGTTATGGAGGGTACAGGTTCAGGGCATATTTGTGTGGAGTTCTGCATTGGTACTTTCCAGTGAGACAGGGAAGTTATGGAGGGGTACAGGTTCAGGGCATATTTGTGTGGTGTACTGCATTTGTACGTTCCAGTGAGACAGGGAGGTTATGGAGGGTACAGGTTCAGGGCATATTTGTGTGGAGTTCTGCATTGGTACGTTCCAGTGAGACAGGGAGGTTAAGGAGGGTACAGGTTCAGGGCATATTTGTGTGGAGTTCTGCGTTGGTACTTTCCAGTGAGACAGGGAAGTTATGGAGGGGTACAGGTTCAGGGCATATTTGTGTGGTGTTCTGCATTGGTACGTTCCAGTGAGACAAGGATGTTATGGGCGGGTAAACGTTCAGGGCATATTTCTGTGGTGTTCTGCAATGGTACGTTCCAGTGAGACTGGGAGGTTATGGAGGGTACAGCTTCTGGGCATATTTGTGTGGAGTTCTGCAGTGGTACGTTCCAGTGAGACAGGGAGGTAATGGTCGGGTACAGGTTCTGGGCATATTTGTGTGGAGTTCTGCATTGGTACTTTGCTGTGAGACAGGGAAGTTATGGAGGGGTACAGGTTCAGGGCATATTTGTGTGGAGTTCTGCATTGGTACGTTCCAGTGAGACAGGGAAGTTATTGAGGGGCACAGGTTCAGGGCATATTTGTGTGGAGTTCGGCATTGGTGCGTTCCAGTGAGACAAGGAGGTTATGGGCGGGTACACGTTCAGGGCATATTTGTGTGGAATTCTGCATTGGTACGTTCCAGTGAGACAACGAGGTTATGGAGGGTACCGGTTCAGGGCATATTTGTGTGGAGTTCTGCATTGGTACGTTCCAGTGAGACAGGGAGGTTATGGAGGGTTACAGGTTCAGGGCATATTTGTGTGGAGTTCTGCATTGGTACGTTCCAGTGAGACAGGGACGTTATGGAGGTGTACAGATTCAGGGCACATTTGTCTGGAGTTCTGCATTGGTACGTTCCAGTCAGACAGGGAGGTTATAGAGGGTACAGGTTCAGAGCATATTTGTGCGGAGTTCTGCATTGGTATGTTCCAGTGAGACAGGGAGGTTCTGGTGGTGTACAGGTTCAGGGCACATTTGTGTGGAGTTCTGCAGTGGTACGTTCCAGTGAGACAGGGAGGTTATGGTCGGGTACAGGTTCAGGGCATATTTGTGTGGAGTTCTGCATTGGTACTTTCCAGTGAGACAGGGAAGTTATGGAGGGGTACAGGTTCAGGGCATATTTGTGTGGTGTACTGCATTTGTACGTTCCAGTGAGACAGGGAGGTTATGGAGGGTACAGGTTCAGGGCATATTTGTGTGGAGTTCTGCATTGGTACGTTCCAGTGAGACAGGGAGGTTATGGACGGTACCGGTTCAGGGCATATTTGTGTGGAGTTCTGCATTGGTACGTTCCAGTGAGACAGGGAGGTTATGGAGGGTACATGCTCAGGCCATATTTGTGTGGAGTTCCGCATTGGTACGTTCCAGTGAGACAGGGAGGTTATGGAGGGGTACAGGTTCAGGGCAAATTTGTGTGGAGTTTGGCATTGGTGCGTTCCAGTGAGACAAGGAAATTATGGGCGGGTACACTTTCAGGGCATATTTGTGTGGTGTTCTGCAATGGTACGTTCCAGTGAGACAGAAGGTTATGGAGGGATACAGGTTCAGGGCATATTTGAGTGGAGTTCGGCATTGGTGCGTTCCAATGAGACAGGGAAGTTATGGAGGGGTACAGGTTCAGGGCATATTTGTGTGGAGTTCTGCATTGGTACGTTCCAGTGAGACAGGGAGGTTATGGAGGGGTACAGGTTCAGGGCATATTTGTGTGTAGTTCTGCATTGGTACGTTCCAGTGAGACAGGGAGGTTATGGATGATAGAGGTTCAGGGCATTTTTGTGTGGAGTTCTGCAGTGGTACGTTCCAGTGAGTCAGGGAGTTTATGGTCGGGTACAGGATCAGGGCATATTTGAGTGGAGTTCGGCATTGGTGCGTTGCAGTGAGACGGGGGGTTATGGAGGGGTACAGGTTCAGGGCATACTAATGTGGAGTTGTGCATTGGTACGTTCCAGTGAGACTGGGAAGTTATGGAGGGTACAGGTTCAGGTCATATTTGTGTGGAGTTCTGCAGTGGTACTTTCCTGTGAGACAGGGAAGTTATGGAGGGGTACAGGTTCAGGACATATTTGTGTGGAGTTCTGCATTGGTGCGTTCCAGTGAGACAAGGAGGTTATGGGCGGGTACACGTTTAGGGCATATTTGTGTGGAATTCGGCATTGGTACGTTCCAGTGAGACAGGGAGGTTATGGAGGGGTACAGGTTCGGGGCAAATTTGTGTGGCGTTCTGCATTGGTGCGTTCCAGTGAGACAAGGAGGTTATGTGCGGGTACACGTTCAGGGCATATTTGTGTGGAATTCTGCATTGGTACGTTCCAGTGAGACAGGGAGGTTATGCACGGTACAGGATCAGGGAATATTTGAGTGGAGTTCTGCATTGGCACGTTCCAGTGAGACAGGGAGGTTATTGAGGGGTACAGGTTCAGGGCAAATTTGTGTGGAGTTCTGCATTGGTACGTTCCAGTGAGACAGGGAGGTTATGGTGGTGTACAGGTTCAGGGCACATTTGTGTGGAGTTCTGCAGTGGTACGTTCCAGTGAGACAGGGAGGTTATGGTCGGGTACAGTTTCAGGGCATATTTTTGTGGAGTTCTGCATTGGTACTTTCCAGTGAGACAGAGAAGTTATGGAGGGGTACATGTTCAGGGCATATTTGTGTGGTGTTCTGCATTGGTACGTTCCAGTGAGACAGGGAGGTTATGGAGGGGTACAGGTTCAGGGCATATTTGTGTGTAGTTCTGCATTGGTACGTTCCAGTGAGACAGGGAGGTTATGGAGGGGTACAGGTTCAGGGCAAATTTGTGTGGAGTTTGGCATTGGTGCGTTCCAGTGAGACAAGGAGGTTATGGGCGGGTACACTTTCAGGGCATATTTGTGTGGTGTTCTGCAATGGTACGTTCCAGTGAGACAGAAGGTTATGGAGGGATACAGGTTCAGGGCATATTTGAGTGGAGTTCGGCATTGGTGCGTTCCAGTGAGACAGGGAGGTTATGGAGGGGTACAGGTTCAGGGCATATTTGTGTGTAGTTCCGCATTGGTACGTTCCAGTGAGACAGGGAGGTTATGGATGATAGAGGTTCAGGGCATTTTTGTGTGGAGTACTGCAGTGGTACGTTACAGTGAGTCAGGGAGGTTATGGTCGGGTACAGGATCAGGGCATATTTGAGTGGAGTTCGGCATTGGTGCGTTCCAGTGAGACGGGGGGTTATGGAGGGGTACAGGTTCAGGGCATACTAATGTGGAGTTGTGCATTGGTACGTTCCAGTGAGACTGGGAGGTTATGGAGGGTACATGTTCAGGCCATATTTGTGTGGAGTTCCGCATTGGTACGTTCCAGTGAGTCAGGGAGGTTATGGAGGGGTACAGGTTCAGGGCAAATTTGTGTGGAGTTCGGCATTGGTGCGTTCCAGTGAGACAGGGAGGTTATTGAGGGGTACAGGTTCAGGGCAAATTTGTGTGGAGTTCTGCATTGGTACGTTCCAGTGAGACAGGGAGGTTATGGTGGTGTACAGGTTCAGGGCACATTTGTGTGGAGTTCTGCAGTGGTACGTTCCAGTGAGACAGGGAGGTTATGGTCGGGTACAGGTTCAGGGCATATTTGTGTGGAGTTCTGCATTGGTACTTTCCTGTGAGACAGGGAAGTTATGGAGGGGTACATGTTCAGGGCATATTTGTGTGGTGTTCTGCATTGGTACGTTCCAGTGAGACAGGGAGGTTATGGAGGGGTACAGGTTCAGGGCATATTTGTGTGTAGTTCTGCATTGGTACGTTCCAGTGAGACAGGGAGGTTATGGAGGGTACAGGTTCAGGGCATATTTGTGTGTAGTTCTGCATTGGTACATTCTAGTGAGACAGGGAGGTTATGGAGGGTACAGGTTCAGGGCATATTTGTGTGGAGTTCTGCGTTGGTACGTTCCAGTGAGACAGGGAGGTTATGGTCGGGTACAGGTTCTGGGCATATTTGTGTGGAGTTCTGCATTGGTACTTTGCTGTGAGACAGGGAAGTTATGGAGGGGTACATGTTCAGGGCATATTTGTGTGGAGTTCTGCATTGGTACGTTCCAGTGAGACAGGGAAGTTATTGAGGGGTACAGGTTCAGGGCAAATTTGTGTGGAGTTCGGCATTGGTGCGTTCCAGTGAGACAAGGAGGTTATGGGCGGGTACACGTTCAGGGCATATTTGTGTGGAATTCTGCATTGGTACGTTCCAGTGAGACAGGGAGGTTATGGAGGGTACCGGTTCAGGGCATATTTGTGTGGTGTTCTGCATTGGTACGTTCCAGTGAGACAGGGAGGTTATGGAGGGTTACAGGTTCAGGGCATATTTGTGTGGAGTTCTGCATTGGTACTTTGCTGTGAGACAGGGAAGTTATGGAGGTTTACAGGTTCAGGGCATATTTGTGTGGAGTTCTTCATTGGTACGTTCCAGTGAGACAGGGAAGTTATTGAGGGGTACAGGTTCAGGGCAAATTTGTGTGGAGTTCGGCATTGGTGCGTTCCAGTGAGACAAGGAGGTTATGGGCGGGTACACGTTCAGGGCATATTTGTGTGGAATTCTGCATTGGTACGTTCCAGTGAGACAGGGAGGTTATGGAGGCTACCGGTTCAGGGCATATTTGTGTGGTGTTCTGCATTGGTACGTTCCAGTGAGACAGGGAGGTTATGGAGGGTTACAGGTTCAGGACATATTTGTGTGGAGTTCTGCATTGGTACGTTCCAGTGAGACAGGGAGGGTATGGAGGTGTACAGATTCAGGGCACATTTGTCTGGAGTTCTGCATTGGTACGTTCCAGTGAGACACGGAGGTTATAGAGGGTACAGGTTCAGAGCATATTTGTGCGGAGTTCTGCATTGGTATGTTCAAGAGAGACAGGGAGGTTCTGGTGGTGTACAGGTTCAGGGCACATTTGTGTGGAGTTCTGCAGTGGTGCGTTCCAGTGAGACAGGGAGGTTATGGTCGGGTACAGGTTCAGGGCATATTTGTGTGGAGTTCTGTATTGGTACTTTCCAGTGAGACAGGGAAGTTATGGAGGGGTACAGGTTCAGGGCATATTTGTGTGGTGTACTGCATTTGTACGTTCCAGTGAGACAGGGAGGTTATGGAGGGTACAGGTTCAGGGCATATTTGTGTGGAGTTCTGCATTGGTACGTTCCAGTGAGACAGGGAGGTTATGGAGGGTACAGGTTCAGGGCATATTTGTGTGGAGTTCTGCGTTGGTACTTTCCAGTGAGATAGGGAAGTTATGGAGGGGTACAGGTTCAGGGCATATTTGTGTGGTGTTCTGCATTGGTACGTTCCAGTGAGACAAGGATGTTATGGGCGGGTAAACGTTCAGGGCATATTTCTGTGGTGTTCTGCAATGGTACGTTCCAGTGAGACTGGGAGGTTATGGAGGGTACAGGTTCTGGGCATATTTGTGTGGAGTTCTGCAGTGGTACGTTCCAGTGAGACAGGGAGGTAATGGTCGTGTACAGGTTCTGGGCATATTTGTGTGGAGTTCTGCATTGGTACTTTGCTGTGAGACAGGGAAGTTATGGAGGGGTACAGGTTCAGGGCATATTTGTGTGGAGTTCTGCATTGGTACGTTCCAGTGAGACAGGGAAGTTATTGAGGGGCACAGGTTCAGGGCATATTTGTGTGGAGTTCGGCATTGGTGCGTTCCAGTGAGACAAGGAGGTTATGGGCGGGTACACGTTCAGGGCATATTTGTGTGGAATTCTGCATTGGTACGTTCCAGTGAGACAACGAGGTTATGGAGGGTACCGGTTCAGGGCATATTTGTGTGGAGTTCTGCATTGGTACGTTCCAGTGAGACAGGGAGGTTATGGAGGGTTACAGGTTCAGAGCATATTTGTGCGGAGTTCTGCATTGGTATGTTCCAGTGAGACAGGGAGGTTCTGGTGGTGTACAGGTTCAGGGCACATTTGTGTGGAGTTCTGCAGTGGTACGTTCCAGTGAGACAGGGAGGTTATGGTCGGGTACAGGTTCAGGGCATATTTGTGTGGAGTTCTGCATTGGTACTTTCCAGTGAGACAGGGAAGTTATGGAGGGGTACAGGTTCAGGGCATATTTGTGTGGTGTACTGCATTTGTACGTTCCAGTGAGACAGGGAGGTTATGGAGGGTACAGGTTCAGGGCATATTTGTGTGGAGTTCTGCATTGGTACGTTCCAGTGAGACAGGGAGGTTATGGACGGTACCGGTTCAGGGCATATTTGTGTGGAGTTCTGCATTGGTACGTTCCAGTGAGACAGGGAGGTTATGGAGGGTACATGTTCAGGCCATATTTGTGTGGAGTTCCGCATTGGTACGTTCCAGTGAGACAGGGAGGTTATGGAGGGGTACAGGTTCAGGGCAAATTTGTGTGGAGTTTGGCATTGGTGCGTTCCAGTGAGACAAGGAAATTATGGGCGGGTACACTTTCAGGGCATATTTGTGTGGTGTTCTGCAATGGTACGTTCCAGTGAGACAGAAGGTTATGGAGGGATACAGGTTCAGGGCATATTTGAGTGGAGTTCGGCATTGGTGCGTTCCAATGAGACAGGGAAGTTATGGAGGGGTACAGGTTCAGGGCATATTTGTGTGGAGTTCTGCATTGGTACGTTCCAGTGAGACAGGGAGGTTATGGAGGGGTACAGGTTCAGGGCATATTTGTGTGTAGTTCTGCATTGGTACGTTCCAGTGAGACAGGGAGGTTATGGATGATAGAGGTTCAGGGCATTTTTGTGTGGAGTTCTGCAGTGGTACGTTCCAGTGAGTCAGGGAAGTTATGGAGGGGTACAGGTTCAGGGCATATTTGTGTGGAGTTCTGCATTGGTACGTTCCAGTGAGACAGGGAGGTTATGGAGGGTTACAGGTTCAGGACATATTTGTGTGGAGTTCTGCATTGGTACGTTCCAGTGAGACAGGGAGGGTATGGAGGTGTACAGATTCAGGGCACATTTGTCTGGAGTTCTGCATTGGTACGTTCCAGTGAGACACGGAGGTTATAGAGGGTACAGGTTCAGAGCATATTTGTGCGGAGTTCTGCATTGGTATGTTCAAGAGAGACAGGGAGGTTCTGGTGGTGTACAGGTTCAGGGCACATTTGTGTGGAGTTCTGCAGTGGTACGTTCCAGTGAGACAGGGAGGTTATGGTCGGGTACAGGTTCAGGGCATATTTGTGTGGAGTTCTGCATTGGTACTTTCCTGTGAGACAGGGAAGTTATGGAGGGGTACATGTTCAGGGCATATTTGTGTGGTGTTCTGCATTGGTACGTTCCAGTGAGACAGGGAGGTTATGGAGGGGTACAGGTTCAGGGCATATTTGTGTGTAGTTCTGCATTGGTACGTTCCAGTGAGACAGGGAGGTTATGGAGGGTACAGGTTCAGGGCATATTTGTGTGTAGTTCTGCATTGGTACATTCTAGTGAGACAGGGAGGTTATGGAGGGTACAGGTTCAGGGCATATTTGTGTGGAGTTCTGCGTTGGTACGTTCCAGTGAGACAGGGAGGTTATGGTCGGGTACAGGTTCTGGGCATATTTGTGTGGAGTTCTGCATTGGTACTTTGCTGTGAGACAGGGAAGTTATGGAGGGGTACATGTTCAGGGCATATTTGTGTGGAGTTCTGCATTGGTACGTTCCAGTGAGACAGGGAAGTTATTGAGGGGTACAGGTTCAGGGCAAATTTGTGTGGAGTTCGGCATTGGTGCGTTCCAGTGAGACAAGGAGGTTATGGGCGGGTACACGTTCAGGGCATATTTGTGTGGAATTCTGCATTGGTACGTTCCAGTGAGACAGGGAGGTTATGGAGGGTACCGGTTCAGGGCATATTTGTGTGGTGTTCTGCATTGGTACGTTCCAGTGAGACAGGGAGGTTATGGAGGGTTACAGGTTCAGGGCATATTTGTGTGGAGTTCTGCATTGGTACTTTGCTGTGAGACAGGGAAGTTATGGAGGTTTACAGGTTCAGGGCATATTTGTGTGGAGTTCTGCATTGGTACGTTCCAGTGAGACAGGGAAGTTATTGAGGGGTACAGGTTCAGGGCAAATTTGTGTGGAGTTCGGCATTGGTGCGTTCCAGTGAGACAAGGAGGTTATGGGCGGGTACACGTTCAGGGCATATTTGTGTGGAATTCTGCATTGGTACGTTCCAGTGAGACAGGGAGGTTATGGAGGCTACCGGTTCAGGGCATATTTGTGTGGTGTTCTGCATTGGTACGTTCCAGTGAGACAGGGAGGTTATGGAGGGTACAGGTTCAGGGCATATTTGTGTGGAGTTCGGCATTGGTACGTTCCAGTGAGACAGGGAGGTTATGGAGGGGTACAGGTTCAGGGCAAATTTGTGTGGAGTTTGGCATTGGTGCGTTCCAGTGAGACAAGGAAATTATGGGCGGGTACACTTTCAGGGCATATTTGTGTGGTGTTCTGCAATGGTACGTTCCAGTTAGACAGAAGGTTATGGAGGGATACAGGTTCAGGGCATATTTGAGTGGAGTTCGGCATTGGTGCGTTCCAATGAGACAGGGAAGTTATGGAGGGGTACAGGTTCAGGGCATATTTGTGTGGAGTTCTGCATTGGTACGTTCCAGTGAGACAGGGAGGTTATGGAGGGGTACAGGTTCAGGGCATATTTGTGTGTAGTTCTGCATTGGTACGTTCCAGTGAGACAGGGAGGTTATGGATGATAGAGGTTCAGGGCATTTTTGTGTGGAGTTCTGCAGTGGTACGTTCCAGTGAGTCAGGGAAGTTATGGAGGGGTACAGGTTCAGGGCATATTTGTGTGGAGTTCTGCATTGGTACGTTCCAGTGAGACAGGGAGGTTATGGAGGGTTACAGGTTCAGGACATATTTGTGTGGAGTTCTGCATTGGTACGTTCCAGTGAGACAGGGAGGGTATGGAGGTGTACAGATTCAGGGCACATTTGTCTGGAGTTCTGCATTGGTACGTTCCAGTGAGACACGGAGGTTATAGAGGGTACAGGTTCAGAGCATATTTGTGCGGAGTTCTGCATTGGTATGTTCAAGAGCGACAGGGAGGTTCTGGTGGTGTACAGGTTCAGGGCACATTTGTGTGGAGTTCTGCAGTGGTACGTTCCAGTGAGACAGGGAGGTTATGGTCGGGTACAGGTTCAGGGCATATTTGTGTGGAGTTCTGTATTGGTACTTTCCAGTGAGACAGGGAAGTTATGGAGGGGTACAGGTTCAGGGCATATTTGTGTGGTGTACTGCATTTGTACGTTCCAGTGAGACAGGGAGGTTATGGAGGGTACAGGTTCAGGGCATATTTGTGTGGAGTTCTGCATTGGTACGTTCCAGTGAGACAGGGAGGTTATGGAGGGTACAGGTTCAGGGCATATTTGTGTGGAGTTCTGCGTTGGTACTTTCCAGTGAGATAGGGAAGTTATGGAGGGGTACAGGTTCAGGGCATATTTGTGTGGTGTTCTGCATTGGTACGTTCCAGTGAGACAAGGATGTTATGGGCGGGTAAACGTTCAGGGCATATTTCTGTGGTGTTCTGCAATGGTACGTTCCAGTGAGACTGGGAGGTTATGGAGGGTACAGGTTCTGGGCATATTTGTGTGGAGTTCTGCAGTGGTACGTTCCAGTGAGACAGGGAGGTAATGGTCGTGTACAGGTTCTGGGCATATTTGTGTGGAGTTCTGCATTGGTACTTTGCTGTGAGACAGGGAAGTTATGGAGGGGTACAGGTTCAGGGCATATTTGTGTGGAGTTCTGCATTGGTACGTTCCAGTGAGACAGGGAAGTTATTGAGGGGCACAGGTTCAGGGCATATTTGTGTGGAGTTCGGCATTGGTGCGTTCCAGTGAGACAAGGAGGTTATGGGCCGGTACACGTTCAGGGCATATTTGTGTGGAATTCTGCATTGGTACGTTCCAGTGAGACAACGAGGTAATGGAGGGTACCGGTTCAGGGCATATTTGTGTGGAGTTCTGCATTGGTACGTTCCAGTGAGACAGGGAGGTTATGGAGGGTTACAGGTTCAGAGCATATTTGTGCGGAGTTCTGCATTGGTATGTTCCAGTGAGACAGGGAGGTTCTGGTGGTGTACAGGTTCAGGGCACATTTGTGTGGAGTTCTGCAGTGGTACGTTCCAGTGAGACAGGGAGGTTATGGTCGGGTACAGGTTCAGGGCTATTTGTGTGGAGTTCTGCATTGGTACTTTCCAGTGAGACAGGGAAGTTATGGAGGGGTACAGGTTCAGGGCATATTTGTGTGGTGTACTGCATTTGTACGTTCCAGTGAGACAGGGAGGTTATGGAGGGTACAGGTTCAGGGCATATTTGTGTGGAGTTCTGCATTGGTACGTTCCAGTGAGACAGGGAGGTTATGGACGGTACCGGTTCAGGGCATATTTGTGTGGAGTTCTGCATTGGTACGTTCCAGTGAGACAGGGAGGTTATGGAGGGTACATGTTCAGGCCATATTTGTGTGGAGTTCCGCATTGGTACGTTCCAGTGAGACAGGGAGGTTATGGAGGGGTACAGGTTCAGGGCAAATTTGTGTGGAGTTTGGCATTGGTGCGTTCCAGTGAGACAAGGAAATTATGGGCGGGTACACTTTCAGGGCATATTTGTGTGGTGTTCTGCAATGGTACGTTCCAGTGAGACAGAAGGTTATGGAGGGATACAGGTTCAGGGCATATTTGAGTGGAGTTCGGCATTGGTGCGTTCCAATGAGACAGGGAAGTTATGGAGGGGTACAGGTTCAGGGCATATTTGTGTGGAGTTCTGCATTGGTACGTTCCAGTGAGACAGGGAGGTTATGGAGGGGTACAGGTTCAGGGCATATTTGTGTGTAGTTCTGCATTGGTACGTTCCAGTGAGACAGGGAGGTTATGGATGATAGAGGTTCAGGGCATTTTTGTGTGGAGTTCTGCAGTGGTACGTTCCAGTGAGTCAGGGAAGTTATGGAGGGGTACAGGTTCAGGGCATATTTGTGTGGTGTTCTGCATTGGTACGTTCCAGTGAGACAAGGATGTTATGGGCGGGTAAACGTTCAGGGCATATTTCTGTGGTGTTCTGCAATGGTACGTTCCAGTGAGACTGGGAGGTTATGGAGGGTACAGGTTCTGGGCATATTTGTGTGGAGTTCTGCAGTGGTACGTTCCAGTGAGACAGGGAGGTAATGGTCGTGTACAGGTTCTGGGCATATTTGTGTGGAGTTCTGCATTGGTACTTTGCTGTGAGACAGGGAAGTTATGGAGGGGTACAGGTTCAGGGCATATTTGTGTGGAGTTCTGCATTGGAACGTTCCAGTGAGACAGGGAAGTTATTGAGGGGCACAGGTTCAGGGCATATTTGTGTGGAGTTCGGAATTGGTGCGTTCCAGTGAGACAAGGAGGTTATGGGCGGGTACACGTTCAGGGCATATTTGTGTGGAATTCTGCATTGGTACGTTCCAGTGAGACAACGAGGTTATGGAGGGTACCGGTTCAGGGCATATTTGTGTGGAGTTCTGCATTGGTACGTTCCAGTGAGACAGGGAGGTTATGGAGGGTTACAGGTTCAGGGCATATTTGTGTGGAGTTCTGCATTGGTACGTTCCAGTGAGACAGGGACGTTATGGAGGTGTACAGATTCAGGGCACATTTGTCTGGAGTTCTGCATTGGTACGTTCCAGTGAGACAGGGAGGTTATAGAGGGTACAGGTTCAGAGCATATTTGTGCGGAGTTCTGCATTGGTATGTTCCAGTGAGACAGGGAGGTTCTGGTGGTGTACAGGTTCAGGGCACATTTGTGTGGAGTTCTGCAGTGGTACGTTCCAGTGAGACAGGGAGGTTATGGTCGGGTACAGGTTCAGGGCATATTTGTGTGGAGTTCTGCATTGGTACTTTCCAGTGAGACAGGGAAGTTATGGAGGGGTACAGGTTCAGGGCATATTTGTGTGGTGTACTGCATTTGTACGTTCCAGTGAGACAGGGAGGTTATGGAGGGTACAGGTTCAGGGCATATTTGTGTGGAGTTCTGCATTGGTACGTTCCAGTGAGACAGGGAGGTTATGGACGGTACCGGTTCAGGGCATATTTGTGTGGAGTTCTGCATTGGTACGTTCCAGTGAGACAGGGAGGTTATGGAGGGTACATGTTCAGGCCATATTTGTGTGGAGTTCCGCATTGGTACGTTCCAGTGAGACAGGGAGGTTATGGAAGGGTACAGGTTCAGGGCAAATTTGTGTGGAGTTTGGCATTGGTGCGTTCCAGTGAGACAAGGAAATTATGGGCGGGTACACTTTCAGGGCATATTTGTGTGGTGTTCTGCAATGGTACGTTCCAGTGAGACAGAAGGTTATGGAGGGATACAGGTTCAGGGCATATTTGAGTGGAGTTCGGCATTGGTGCGTTCCAATGAGACAGGGAAGTTATGGAGGGGTACAGGTTCAGGGCATATTTGTGTGGAGTTCTGCATTGGTACGTTCCAGTGAGACAGGGAGGTTATGGAGGGGTACAGGTTCAGGGCATATTTGTGTGTAGTTCTGCATTGGTACGTTCCAGTGAGACAGGGAGGTTATGGATGATAGAGGTTCAGGGCATTTTTGTGTGGAGTTCTGCAGTGGTACGTTCCAGTGAGTCAGGGAGTTTATGGTCGGGTACAGGATCAGGGCATATTTGAGTGGAGTTCGGCATTGGTGCGTTGCAGTGAGACGGGGGGTTATGGAGGGGTACAGGTTCAGGGCATACTAATGTGGAGTTGTGCATTGGTACGTTCCAGTGAGACTGGGAAGTTATGGAGGGTACAGGTTCAGGGCATATTTGTGTGGAGTTCTGCAGTGGTACTTTCCTGTGAGACAGGGAAGTTATGGAGGGGTACAGGTTCAGGACATATTTGTGTGGAGTTCTGCATTGGTGCGTTCCAGTGAGACAAGGAGGTTATGGGCGGGTACACGTTTAGGGCATATTTGTGTGGAATTCGGCATTGGTACGTTCCAGTGAGACAGGGAGGTTATGGAGGGGTACAGTTTCGGGGCAAATTTGTGTGGCGTTCTGCATTGGTGCGTTCCAGTGAGACAAGGAGGTTATGTGCGGGTACACGTTCAGGGCATATTTGTGTGGAATTCTGCATTGGTACGTTCCAGTGAGACAGGGAGGTTATGCACGGTACAGGATCAGGGAATATTTGAGTGGAGTTCTGCATTGGCACGTTCCAGTGAGACAGGGAGGTTATTGAGGGGTACAGGTTCAGGGCAAATTTGTGTGGAGTTCTGCATTGGTACGTTCCAGTGAGACAGGGAGGTTATGGTGGTGTACAGGTTCAGGGCACATTTGTGTGGAGTTCTGCAGTGGTACGTTCCAGTGAGACAGGGAGGTTATGGTCGGGTACAGGTTCAGGGCATATTTGTGTGGAGTTCTGCATTGGTACTTTCCAGTGAGACAGAGAAGTTATGGAGGGGTACATGTTCAGGGCATATTTGTGTGGTGTTCTGCATTGGTACGTTCCAGTGAGACAGGGAGGTTATGGAGGGGTACAGGTTCAGGGCATATTTGTGTGTAGTTCTGCATTGGTACGTTCCAGTGAGACAGGGAGGTTATGGAGGGGTACAGGTTCAGGGCAAATTTGTGTGGAGTTTGGCATTGGTGCGTTCCAGTGAGACAAGGAGGTTATGGGCGGGTACACTTTCAGGGCATATTTGTGTGGTGTTCTGCAATGGTACGTTCCAGTGAGACAGAAGGTTATGGAGGGATATAGGTTCAGGGCATATTTGAGTGGAGTTCGGCATTGGTGCGTTCCAGTGAGACAGGGAGGTTATGGAGGGGTACAGGTTCAGGGCATATTTGTGTGTAGTTCCGCATTGGTACGTTCCAGTGAGACAGGGAGGTTATGGATGATAGAGGTTCAGGGCATTTTTGTGTGGAGTTCTGCAGTGGTACGTTACAGTGAGTCAGGGAGGTTATGGTCGGGTACAGGATCAGGGCATATTTGAGTGGAGTTCGGCATTGGTGCGTTCCAGTGAGACGGGGGGTTATGGAGGGGTACAGGTTCAGGGCATACTAATGTGGAGTTGTGCATTGGTACGTTCCAGTGAGACTGGGAGGTTATGGAGGGTACATGTTCAGGCCATATTTGTGTGGAGTTCCGCATTGGTACGTTCCAGTGAGTCAGGGAGGTTATGGAGGGGTACAGGTTCAGGGCAAATTTGTGTGGAGTTCGGCATTGGTGCGTTCCAGTGAGACAGGGAGGTTATTGAGGGGTACAGGTTCAGGGCAAATTTGTGTGGAGTTCTGCATTGGTACGTTCCAGTGAGACAGGGAGGTTATGGTGGTGTACAGGTTCAGGGCACATTTGTGTGGAGTTCTGCAGTGGTACGTTCCAGTGAGACAGGGAGGTTATGGTCGGGTACAGGTTCAGGGCATATTTGTGTGGAGTTCTGCATTGGTACTTTCCTGTGAGACAGGGAAGTTATGGAGGGGTACATGTTCAGGGCATATTTGTGTGTAGTTCTGCATTGGTACGTTCCAGTGAGACAGGGAGGTTATGGAGGGTACAGGTTCAGGGCATATTTGTGTGTAGTTCTGCATTGGTACATTCTAGTGAGACAGGGAGGTTATGGAGGGTACAGGTTCAGGGCATATTTGTGTGGAGTTCTGCGTTGGTACGTTCCAGTGAGACAGGGAGGTTATGGTCGGGTACACGTTTAGGGCATATTTGTGTGGAATTCGGCATTGGTACGTTCCAGTGAGACAGGGAGGTTATGGAGGGGTACAGGTTCGGGGCATATTTGTGTGGAGTTCTGCATTGGTACGTCCCAGTGAGACAGGGAAGTTATTGAGGGGTACAGGTTCAGGGCAAATTTGTGTGGAGTTCGGCATTGGTGCGTTCCAGTGAGACAAGGAGGTTATGGGCGGGTACACGTTCAGGGCATATTTGTGTGGAATTCTGCATTGGTACGTTCCAGTGAGACAGGGAGGTTATGGAGGGTACCGGTTCAGGGCATATTTGTGTGGTGTTCTGCATTGGTACGTTCCAGTGAGACAGGGAGGTTATGGAGGGTTACAGGTTCAGGGCATATTTGTGTGGAGTTCTGCATTGGTACTTTGCTGTGAGACAGGGAAGTTATGGAGGTTTACAGGTTCAGGGCATATTTGTGTGGAGTTCTGCATTGGTACGTTCCAGTGAGACAGGGAAGTTATTGAGGGGTACAGGTTCAGGGCAAATTTGTGTGGAGTTCGGCATTGGTGCGTTCCAGTGAGACAAGGAGGTTATGGGCGGGTACACGTTCAGGGCATATTTGTGTGGAATTCTGCATTGGTACGTTCCAGTGAGACAGGGAGGTTATGGAGGCTACCGGTTCAGGGCATATTTGTGTGGTGTTCTGCATTGGTACGTTCCAGTGAGACAGGGAGGTTATGGAGGGTTACAGGTTCAGGACATATTTGTGTGGAGTTCTGCATTGGTACGTTCCAGTGAGACAGGGAGGGTATGGAGGTGTACAGATTCAGGGCACATTTGTCTGGAGTTCTGCATTGGTACGTTCCAGTGAGACACGGAGGTTATAGAGGGTACAGGTTCAGAGCATATTTGTGCGGAGTTCTGCATTGGTATGTTCAAGAGAGACAGGGAGGTTCTGGTGGTGTACAGGTTCAGGGCACATTTGTGTGGAGTTCTGCAGTGGTACGTTCCAGTGAGACAGGGAGGTTATGGTCGGGTACAGGTTCAGGGCATATTTGTGTGGAGTTCTGTATTGGTACTTTCCAGTGAGACAGGGAAGTTATGGAGGGGTACAGGTTCAGGGCATATTTGTGTGGTGTACTGCATTTGTACGTTCCAGTGAGACAGGGAGGTTATGGAGGGTACAGGTTCAGGGCATATTTGTGTGGAGTTCTGCATTGGTACGTTCCAGTGAGACAGGGAGGTTATGGAGGGTACAGGTTCAGGGCATATTTGTGTGGAGTTCTGCGTTGGTACTTTCCAGTGAGATAGGGAAGTTATGGAGGGGTACAGGTTCAGGGCATATTTGTGTGGTGTTCTGCATTGGTACGTTCCAGTGAGACAAGGATGTTATGGGCGGGTAAACGTTCAGGGCATATTTCTGTGGTGTTCTGCAATGGTACGTTCCAGTGAGACTGGGAGGTTATGGAGGGTACAGGTTCTGGGCATATTTGTGTGGAGTTCTGCAGTGGTACGTTCCAGTGAGACAGGGAGGTAATGGTCGTGTACAGGTTCTGGGCATATTTGTGTGGAGTTCTGCATTGGTACTTTGCTGTGAGACAGGGAAGTTATGGAGGGGTACAGGTTCAGGGCATATTTGTGTGGAGTTCTGCATTGGTACGTTCCAGTGAGACAGGGACGTTATGGAGGTGTACAGATTCAGGGCACATTTGTCTGGAGTTCTGCATTGGTACGTTCCAGTGAGACAGGGAGGTTATAGAGGGTACAGGTTCAGAGCATATTTGTGCGGAGTTCTGCATTGGTATGTTCCAGTGAGACAGGGAGGTTCTGGTGGTGTACAGGTTCAGGGCACATTTGTGTGGAGTTCTGCAGTGGTACGTTCCAGTGAGACAGGGAGGTTATGGTCGGGTACAGGTTCAGGGCATATTTGTGTGGAGTTCTGCATTGGTACTTTCCAGTGAGACAGGGAAGTTATGGAGGGGTACAGGTTCAGGGCATATTTGTGTGGTGTACTGCATTTGTACGTTCCAGTGAGACAGGGAGGTTATGGAGGGTACAGGTTCAGGGCATATTTGTGTGGAGTTCTGCATTGGTACGTTCCAGTGAGACAGGGAGGTTATGGACGGTACCGGTTCAGGGCATATTTGTGTGGAGTTCTGCATTGGTACGTTCCAGTGAGACAGGGAGGTTATGGAGGGTACATGTTCAGGCCATATTTGTGTGGAGTTCCGCATTGGTACGTTCCAGTGAGACAGGGAGGTTATGGAGGGGTACAGGTTCAGGGCAAATTTGTGTGGAGTTTGGCATTGGTGCGTTCCAGTGAGACAAGGAAATTATGGGCGGGTACACTTTCAGGGCATATTTGTGTGGTGTTCTGCAATGGTACGTTCCAGTGAGACAGAAGGTTATGGAGGGATACAGGTTCAGGGCATATTTGAGTGGAGTTCGGCATTGGTGCGTTCCAATGAGACAGGGAAGTTATGGAGGGGTACAGGTTCAGGGCATATTTGTGTGGAGTTCTGCATTGGTACGTTCCAGTGAGACAGGGAGGTTATGGAGGGGTACAGGTTCAGGGCATATTTGTGTGTAGTTCTGCATTGGTACGTTCCAGTGAGACAGGGAGGTTATGGATGATAGAGGTTCAGGGCATTTTTGTGTGGAGTTCTGCAGTGGTACGTTCCAGTGAGTCAGGGAGTTTATGGTCGGGTACAGGATCAGGGCATATTTGAGTGGAGTTCGGCATTGGTGCGTTGCAGTGAGACGGGGGGTTATGGAGGGGTACAGGTTCAGGGCATACTAATGTGGAGTTGTGCATTGGTACGTTCCAGTGAGACTGGGAAGTTATGGAGGGTACAGGTTCAGGGCATATTTGTGTGGAGTTCTGCAGTGGTACTTTCCTGTGAGACAGGGAAGTTATGGAGGGGTACAGGTTCAGGACATATTTGTGTGGAGTTCTGCATTGGTGCGTTCCAGTGAGACAAGGAGGTTATGGGCGGGTACACGTTTAGGGCATATTTGTGTGGAATTCGGCATTGGTACGTTCCAGTGAGACAGGGAGGTTATGGAGGGGTACAGTTTCGGGGCAAATTTGTGTGGCGTTCTGCATTGGTGCGTTCCAGTGAGACAAGGAGGTTATGTGCGGGTACACGTTCAGGGCATATTTGTGTGGAATTCTGCATTGGTACGTTCCAGTGAGACAGGGAGGTTATGCACGGTACAGGATCAGGGAATATTTGAGTGGAGTTCTGCATTGGCACGTTCCAGTGAGACAGGGAGGTTATTGAGGGGTACAGGTTCAGGGCAAATTTGTGTGGAGTTCTGCATTGGTACGTTCCAGTGAGACAGGGAGGTTATGGTGGTGTACAGGTTCAGGGCACATTTGTGTGGAGTTCTGCAGTGGTACGTTCCAGTGAGACAGGGAGGTTATGGTCGGGTACAGGTTCAGGGCATATTTGTGTGGAGTTCTGCATTGGTACTTTCCAGTGAGACAGAGAAGTTATGGAGGGGTACATGTTCAGGGCATATTTGTGTGGTGTTCTGCATTGGTACGTTCCAGTGAGACAGGGAGGTTATGGAGGGGTACAGGTTCAGGGCATATTTGTGTGTAGTTCTGCATTGGTACGTTCCAGTGAGACAGGGAGGTTATGGAGGGGTACAGGTTCAGGGCAAATTTGTGTGGAGTTTGGAATTGGTGCGTTCCAGTGAGACAAGGAGGTTATGGGCGGGTACACTTTCAGGGCATATTTGTGTGGTGTTCTGCAATGGTACGTTCCAGTGAGACAGAAGGTTATGGAGGGATATAGGTTCAGGGCATATTTGAGTGGAGTTCGGCATTGGTGCGTTCCAGTGAGACAGGGAGGTTATGGAGGGGTACAGGTTCAGGGCATATTTGTGTGTAGTTCCGCATTGGTACGTTCCAGTGAGACAGGGAGGTTATGGATGATAGAGGTTCAGGGCATTTTTGTGTGGAGTTCTGCAGTGGTACGTTACAGTGAGTCAGGGAGGTTATGGTCGGGTACAGGATCAGGGCATATTTGAGTGGAGTTCGGCATTGGTGCGTTCCAGTGAGACGGGGGGTTATGGAGGGGTACAGGTTCAGGGCATACTAATGTGGAGTTGTGCATTGGTACGTTCCAGTGAGACTGGGAGGTTATGGAGGGTACATGTTCAGGCCATATTTGTGTGGAGTTCCGCATTGGTACGTTCCAGTGAGTCAGGGAGGTTATGGAGGGGTACAGGTTCAGGGCAAATTTGTGTGGAGTTCGGCATTGGTGCGTTCCAGTGAGACAGGGAGGTTATTGAGGGGTACAGGTTCAGGGCAAATTTGTGTGGAGTTCTGCATTGGTACGTTCCAGTGAGACAGGGAGGTTATGGTGGTGTACAGGTTCAGGGCACATTTGTGTGGAGTTCTGCAGTGGTACGTTCCAGTGAGACAGGGAGGTTATGGTCGGGTACAGGTTCAGGGCATATTTGTGTGGAGTTCTGCATTGGTACTTTCCTGTGAGACAGGGAAGTTATGGAGGGGTACATGTTCAGGGCATATTTGTGTGGTGTTCTGCATTGGTACGTTCCAGTGAGACAGGGAGGTTATGGAGGGGTACAGGTTCAGGGCATATTTGTGTGTAGTTCTGCATTGGTACGTTCCAGTGAGACAGGGAGGTTATGGAGGGTACAGGTTCAGGGCATATTTGTGTGTAGTTCTGCATTGGTACATTCTAGTGAGACAGGGAGGTTATGGAGGGTACAGGTTCAGGGCATATTTGTGTGGAGTTCTGCGTTGGTACGTTCCAGTGAGACAGGGAGGTTATGGTCGGGTACACGTTTAGGGCATATTTGTGTGGAATTCGGCATTGGTACGTTCCAGTGAGACAGGGAGGTTATGGAGGGGTACAGGTTCGGGGCATATTTGTGTGGAGTTCTGCATTGGTACGTTCCAGTGAGACAGGGAAGTTATTGAGGGGTACAGGTTCAGGGCAAATTTGTGTGGAGTTCGGCATTGGTGCGTTCCAGTGAGACAAGGAGGTTATGGGCGGGTACACGTTCAGGGCATATTTGTGTGGAATTCTGCATTGGTACGTTCCAGTGAGACAGGGAGGTTATGGAGGGTACCGGTTCAGGGCATATTTGTGTGGTGTTCTGCATTGGTACGTTCCAGTGAGACAGGGAGGTTATGGAGGGTTACAGGTTCAGGGCATATTTGTGTGGAGTTCTGCATTGGTACTTTGCTGTGAGACAGGGAAGTTATGGAGGTTTACAGGTTCAGGGCATATTTGTGTGGAGTTCTGCATTGGTACGTTCCAGTGAGACAGGGAAGTTATTGAGGGGTACAGGTTCAGGGCAAATTTGTGTGGAGTTCGGCATTGGTGCGTTCCAGTGAGACAAGGAGGTTATGGGCGGGTACACGTTCAGGGCATATTTGTGTGGAATTCTGCATTGGTACGTTCCAGTGAGACAGGGAGGTTATGGAGGCTACCGGTTCAGGGCATATTTGTGTGGTGTTCTGCATTGGTACGTTCCAGTGAGACAGGGAGGTTATGGAGGGTTACAGGTTCAGGACATATTTGTGTGGAGTTCTGCATTGGTACGTTCCAGTGAGACAGGGAGGGTATGGAGGTGTACAGATTCAGGGCACATTTGTCTGGAGTTCTGCATTGGTACGTTCCAGTGAGACACGGAGGTTATAGAGGGTACAGGTTCAGAGCATATTTGTGCGGAGTTCTGCATTGGTATGTTCAAGAGAGACAGGGAGGTTCTGGTGGTGTACAGGTTCAGGGCACATTTGTGTGGAGTTCTGCAGTGGTACGTTCCAGTGAGACAGGGAGGTTATGGTCGGGTACAGGTTCAGGGCATATTTGTGTGGAGTTCTGTATTGGTACTTTCCAGTGAGACAGGGAAGTTATGGAGGGGTACAGGTTCAGGGCATATTTGTGTGGTGTACTGCATTTGTACGTTCCAGTGAGACAGGGAGGTTATGGAGGGTACAGGTTCAGGGCATATTTGTGTGGAGTTCTGCATTGGTACGTTCCAGTGAGACAGGGAGGTTATGGAGGGTACAGGTTCAGGGCATATTTGTGTGGAGTTCTGCGTTGGTACTTTCCAGTGAGATAGGGAAGTTATGGAGGGGTACAGGTTCAGGGCATATTTGTGTGGTGTTCTGCATTGGTACGTTCCAGTGAGACAAGGATGTTATGGGCGGGTAAACGTTCAGGGCATATTTCTGTGGTGTTCTGCAATGGTACGTTCCAGTGAGACTGGGAGGTTATGGAGGGTACAGGTTCTGGGCATATTTGTGTGGAGTTCTGCAGTGGTACGTTCCAGTGAGACAGGGAGGTAATGGTCGTGTACAGGTTCTGGGCATATTTGTGTGGAGTTCTGCATTGGTACTTTGCTGTGAGACAGGGAAGTTATGGAGGGGTACAGGTTCAGGGCATATTTGTGTGGAGTTCTGCATTGGTACGTTCCAGTGAGACAGGGAAGTTATTGAGGGGCACAGGTTCAGGGCATATTTGTGTGGAGTTCGGCATTGGTGCGTTCCAGTGAGACAAGGAGGTTATGGGCGGGTACACGTTCAGGGCATATTTGTGTGGAATTCTGCATTGGTACGTTCCAGTGAGACAACGAGGTTATGGAGGGTACCGGTTCAGGGCATATTTGTGTGGAGTTCTGCATTGGTACGTTCCAGTGAGACAGGGAGGTTATGGAGGGTTACAGGTTCAGAGCATATTTGTGCGGAGTTCTGCATTGGTATGTTCCAGTGAGACAGGGAGGTTCTGGTGGTGTACAGGTTCAGGGCACATTTGTGTGGAGTTCTGCAGTGGTACGTTCCAGTGAGACAGGGAGGTTATGGTCGGGTACAGGTTCAGGGCATATTTGTGTGGAGTTCTGCATTGGTACTTTCCAGTGAGACAGGGAAGTTATGGAGGGGTACAGGTTCAGGGCATATTTGTGTGGTGTACTGCATTTGTACGTTCCAGTGAGACAGGGAGGTTATGGAGGGTACAGGTTCAGGGCATATTTGTGTGGAGTTCTGCATTGGTACGTTCCAGTGAGACAGGGAGGTTATGGACGGTACCGGTTCAGGGCATATTTGTGTGGAGTTCTGCATTGGTACGTTCCAGTGAGACAGGGAGGTTATGGAGGGTACATGTTCAGGCCATATTTGTGTGGAGTTCCGCATTGGTACGTTCCAGTGAGACAGGGAGGTTATGGAGGGGTACAGGTTCAGGGCAAATTTGTGTGGAGTTTGGCATTGGTGCGTTCCAGTGAGACAAGGAAATTATGGGCGGGTACACTTTCAGGGCATATTTGTGTGGTGTTCTGCAATGGTACGTTCCAGTGAGACAGAAGGTTATGGAGGGATACAGGTTCAGGGCATATTTGAGTGGAGTTCGGCATTGGTGCGTTCCAATGAGACAGGGAAGTTATGGAGGGGTACAGGTTCAGGGCATATTTGTGTGGAGTTCTGCATTGGTACGTTCCAGTGAGACAGGGAGGTTATGGAGGGGTACAGGTTCAGGGCATATTTGTGTGTAGTTCTGCATTGGTACGTTCCAGTGAGACAGGGAGGTTATGGATGATAGAGGTTCAGGGCATTTTTGTGTGGAGTTCTGCAGTGGTACGTTCCAGTGAGTCAGGGAAGTTATGGAGGGGTACAGGTTCAGGGCATATTTGTGTGGAGTTCTGCATTGGTACGTTCCAGTGAGACAGGGAGGGTATGGAGGTGTACAGATTCAGGGCACATTTGTCTGGAGTTCTGCATTGGTACGTTCCAGTGAGACACGGAGGTTATAGAGGGTACAGGTTCAGAGCATATTTGTGCGGAGTTCTGCATTGGTATGTTCAAGAGAGACAGGGAGGTTCTGGTGGTGTACAGGTTCAGGGCACATTTGTGTGGAGTTCTGCAGTGGTACGTTCCAGTGAGACAGGGAGGTTATGGTCGGGTACAGGTTCAGGGCATATTTGTGTGGAGTTCTGTATTGGTACTTTCCAGTGAGACAGGGAAGTTATGGAGGGGTACAGGTTCAGGGCATATTTGTGTGGTGTACTGCATTTGTACGTTCCAATGAGACAGGGAGGTTATGGAGGGTACAGGTTCAGGGCATATTTGTGTGGAGTTCTGCATTGGTACGTTCCAGTGAGACAGGGAGGTTATGGAGGGTACAGGTTCAGGGCATATTTGTGTGGAGTTCTGCGTTGGTACTTTCCAGTGAGATAGGGAAGTTATGGAGGGGTACAGGTTCAGGGCATATTTGTGTGGTGTTCTGCATTGGTACGTTCCAGTGAGACAAGGATGTTATGGGCGGGTAAACGTTCAGGGCATATTTCTGTGGTGTTCTGCAATGGTACGTTCCAGTGAGACTGGGAGGTTATGGAGGGTACAGGTTCTGGGCATATTTGTGTGGAGTTCTGCAGTGGTACGTTCCAGTGAGACAGGGAGGTAATGGTCGTGTACAGGTTCTGGGCATATTTGTGTGGAGTTCTGCATTGGTACTTTGCTGTGAGACAGGGAAGTTATGGAGGGGTACAGGTTCAGGGCATATTTGTGTGGAGTTCTGCATTGGTACGTTCCAGTGAGACAGGGAAGTTATTGAGGGGCACAGGTTCAGGGCATATTTGTGTGGAGTTCGGCATTGGTGCGTTCCAGTGAGACAAGGAGGTTATGGGCGGGTACACGTTCAGGGCATATTTGTGTGGAATTCTGCATTGGTACGTTCCAGTGAGACAACGAGGTTATGGAGGGTACCGGTTCAGGGCATATTTGTGTGGAGTTCTGCATTGGTACGTTCCAGTGAGACAGGGAGGTTATGGAGGGTTACAGGTTCAGAGCATATTTGTGCGGAGTTCTGCATTGGTATGTTCCAGTGAGACAGGGAGGTTCTGGTGGTGTACAGGTTCAGGGCATATTTGTGTGGAGTTCTGCATTGGTACGTTCCAGTGAGACAGGGAGGTTATGGATGATAGAGGTTCAGGGCATTTTTGTGTGGAGTTCTGCAGTGGTACGTTCCAGTGAGTCAGGGAAGTTATGGAGGGGTACAGGTTCAGGGCATATTTGTGTGGTGTTCTGCATTGGTACGTTCCAGTGAGACAAGGATGTTATGGGCGGGTAAACGTTCAGGGCATATTTCTGTGGTGTTCTGCAATGGTACGTTCCAGTGAGACTGGGAGGTTATGGAGGGTACAGGTTCTGGGCATATTTGTGTGGAGTTCTGCAGTGGTACGTTCCAGTGAGACAGGGAGGTAATGGTCGTGTACAGGTTCTGGGCATATTTGTGTGGAGTTCTGCATTGGTACTTTGCTGTGAGACAGGGAAGTTATGGAGGGGTACAGGTTCAGGGCATATTTGTGTGGAGTTCTGCATTGGTACGTTCCAGTGAGACAGGGAAGTTATTGAGGGGCACAGGTTCAGGGCATATTTGTGTGGAGTTCGGCATTGGTGCGTTCCAGTGAGACAAGGAGGTTATGGGCGGGTACACGTTCAGGGCATATTTGTGTGGAATTCTGCATTGGTACGTTCCAGTGAGACAACGAGGTTATGGAGGGTACCGGTTCAGGGCATATTTGTGTGGAGTTCTGCATTGGTACGTTCCAGTGAGACAGGGAGGTTATGGAGGGTTACAGGTTCAGAGCATATTTGTGCGGAGTTCTGCATTGGTATGTTCCAGTGAGACAGGGAGGTTCTGGTGGTGTACAGGTTCAGGTAACATTTGTGTGGAGTTCTGCAGTGGTACGTTCCAGTGAGACAGGGAGGTTATGGTCGGGTACAGGTTCAGGGCATATTTGTGTGGAGTTCTGCATTGGTACTTTCCAGTGAGACAGGGAAGTTATGGAGGGGTACAGGTTCAGGGCATATTTGTGTGGTGTACTGCATTTGTACGTTCCAGTGAGTCAGGGAGGTTATGGTCGGGTACAGGATCAGGGCATATTTGAGTGGAGTTCGGCATTGGTGCGTTCCAGTGAGACGGGGGGTTATGGAGGGGTACAGGTTCAGGGCATACTAATGTGGAGTTGTGCATTGGTACGTTCCAGTGAGACTGGGAGGTTATGGAGGGTACATGTTCAGGCCATATTTGTGTGGAGTTCCGCATTGGTACGTTCCAGTGAGTCAGGGAGGTTATGGAGGGGTACAGGTTCAGGGCAAATTTGTGTGGAGTTCGGCATTGGTGCGTTCCAGTGAGACAGGGAGGTTATTGAGGGGTACAGGTTCAGGGCAAATTTGTGTGGAGTTCTGCATTGGTACGTTCCAGTGAGACAGGGAGGTTATGGTGGTGTACAGGTTCAGGGCACATTTGTGTGGAGTTCTGCAGTGGTACGTTCCAGTGAGACAGGGAGGTTATGGTCGGGTACAGGTTCAGGGCATATTTGTGTGGAGTTCTGCATTGGTACTTTCCTGTGAGACAGGGAAGTTATGGAGGGGTACATGTTCAGGGCATATTTGTGTGGTGTTCTGCATTGGTACGTTCCAGTGAGACAGGGAGGTTATGGAGGGGTACAGGTTCAGGGCATATTTGTGTGTAGTTCTGCATTGGTACGTTCCAGTGAGACAGGGAGGTTATGGAGGGTACAGGTTCAGGGCATATTTGTGTGTAGTTCTGCATTGGTACATTCTAGTGAGACAGGGAGGTTATGGAGGGTACAGGTTCAGGGCATATTTGTGTGGAGTTCTGCGTTGGTACGTTCCAGTGAGACAGGGAGGTTATGGTCGGGTACACGTTTAGGGCATATTTGTGTGGAATTCGGCATTGGTACGTTCCAGTGAGACAGGGAGGTTATGGAGGGGTACAGGTTCGGGGCATATTTGTGTGGAGTTCTGCATTGGTACGTTCCAGTGAGACAGGGAAGTTATTGAGGGGTACAGGTTCAGGGCAAATTTGTGTGGAGTTCGGCATTGGTGCGTTCCAGTGAGACAAGGAGGTTATGGGCGGGTACACGTTCAGGGCATATTTGTGTGGAATTCTGCATTGGTACGTTCCAGTGAGACAGGGAGGTTATGGAGGGTACCGGTTCAGGGCATATTTGTGTGGTGTTCTGCATTGGTACGTTCCAGTGAGACAGGGAGGTTATGGAGGGTTACAGGTTCAGGGCATATTTGTGTGGAGTTCTGCATTGGTACTTTGCTGTGAGACAGGGAAGTTATGGAGGTTTACAGGTTCAGGGCATATTTGTGTGGAGTTCTGCATTGGTACGTTCCAGTGAGACAGGGAAGTTATTGAGGGGTACAGGTTCAGGGCAAATTTGTGTGGAGTTCGGCATTGGTGCGTTCCAGTGAGACAAGGAGGTTATGGGCGGGTACACGTTCAGGGCATATTTGTGTGGAATTCTGCATTGGTACGTTCCAGTGAGACAGGGAGGTTATGGAGGCTACCGGTTCAGGGCATATTTGTGTGGTGTTCTGCATTGGTACGTTCCAGTGAGACAGGGAGGTTATGGAGGGTTACAGGTTCAGGACATATTTGTGTGGAGTTCTGCATTGGTACGTTCCAGTGAGACAGGGAGGGTATGGAGGTGTACAGATTCAGGGCACATTTGTCTGGAGTTCTGCATTGGTACGTTCCAGTGAGACACGGAGGTTATAGAGGGTACAGGTTCAGAGCATATTTGTGCGGAGTTCTGCATTGGTATGTTCAAGAGAGACAGGGAGGTTCTGGTGGTGTACAGGTTCAGGGCACATTTGTGTGGAGTTCTGCAGTGGTACGTTCCAGTGAGACAGGGAGGTTATGGTCGGGTACAGGTTCAGGGCATATTTGTGTGGAGTTCTGTATTGGTACTTTCCAGTGAGACAGGGAAGTTATGGAGGGGTACAGGTTCAGGGCATATTTGTGTGGTGTACTGCATTTGTACGTTCCAGTGAGACAGGGAGGTTATGGAGGGTACAGGTTCAGGGCATATTTGTGTGGAGTTCTGCATTGGTACGTTCCAGTGAGACAGGGAGGTTATGGAGGGTACAGGTTCAGGGCATATTTGTGTGGAGTTCTGCGTTGGTACTTTCCAGTGAGATAGGGAAGTTATGGAGGGGTACAGGTTCAGGGCATATTTGTGTGGTGTTCTGCATTGGTACGTTCCAGTGAGACAAGGATGTTATGGGCGGGTAAACGTTCAGGGCATATTTCTGTGGTGTTCTGCAATGGTACGTTCCAGTGAGACTGGGAGGTTATGGAGGGTACAGGTTCTGGGCATATTTGTGTGGAGTTCTGCAGTGGTACGTTCCAGTGAGACAGGGAGGTAATGGTCGTGTACAGGTTCTGGGCATATTTGTGTGGAGTTCTGCATTGGTACTTTGCTGTGAGACAGGGAAGTTATGGAGGGGTACAGGTTCAGGGCATATTTGTGTGGAGTTCTGCATTGGTACGTTCCAGTGAGACAGGGAAGTTATTGAGGGGCACAGGTTCAGGGCATATTTGTGTGGAGTTCGGCATTGGTGCGTTCCAGTGAGACAAGGAGGTTATGGGCGGGTACACGTTCAGGGCATATTTGTGTGGAATTCTGCATTGGTACGTTCCAGTGAGACAACGAGGTTATGGAGGGTACCGGTTCAGGGCATATTTGTGTGGAGTTCTGCATTGGTACGTTCCAGTGAGACAGGGAGGTTATGGAGGGTTACAGGTTCAGAGCATATTTGTGCGGAGTTCTGCATTGGTATGTTCCAGTGAGACAGGGAGGTTCTGGTGGTGTACAGGTTCAGGGCACATTTGTGTGGAGTTCTGCAGTGGTACGTTCCAGTGAGACAGGGAGGTTATGGTCGGGTACAGGTTCAGGGCATATTTGTGTGGAGTTCTGCATTGGTACTTTCCAGTGAGACAGGGAAGTTATGGAGGGGTACAGGTTCAGGGCATATTTGTGTGGTGTACTGCATTTGTACGTTCCAGTGAGACAGGGAGGTTATGGAGGGTACAGGTTCAGGGCATATTTGTGTGGAGTTCTGCATTGGTACGTTCCAGTGAGACAGGGAGGTTATGGACGGTACCGGTTCAGGGCATATTTGTGTGGAGTTCTGCATTGGTACGTTCCAGTGAGACAGGGAGGTTATGGAGGGTACATGTTCAGGCCATATTTGTGTGGAGTTCCGCATTGGTACGTTCCAGTGAGACAGGGAGGTTATGGAGGGGTACAGGTTCAGGGCAAATTTGTGTGGAGTTTGGCATTGGTGCGTTCCAGTGAGACAAGGAAATTATGGGCGGGTACACTTTCAGGGCATATTTGTGTGGTGTTCTGCAATGGTACGTTCCAGTGAGACAGAAGGTTATGGAGGGATACAGGTTCAGGGCATATTTGAGTGGAGTTCGGCATTGGTGCGTTCCAATGAGACAGGGAAGTTATGGAGGGGTACAGGTTCAGGGCATATTTGTGTGGAGTTCTGCATTGGTACGTTCCAGTGAGACAGGGAGGTTATGGAGGGGTACAGGTTCAGGGCATATTTGTGTGTAGTTCTGCATTGGTACGTTCCAGTGAGACAGGGAGGTTATGGATGATAGAGGTTCAGGGCATTTTTGTGTGGAGTTCTGCAGTGGTACGTTCCAGTGAGTCAGGGAAGTTATGGAGGGGTACAGGTTCAGGGCATATTTGTGTGGAGTTCTGCATTGGTACGTTCCAGTGAGACAGGGAGGGTATGGAGGTGTACAGATTCAGGGCACATTTGTCTGGAGTTCTGCATTGGTACGTTCCAGTGAGACACGGAGGTTATAGAGGGTACAGGTTCAGAGCATATTTGTGCGGAGTTCTGCATTGGTATGTTCAAGAGAGACAGGGAGGTTCTGGTGGTGTACAGGTTCAGGGCACATTTGTGTGGAGTTCTGCAGTGGTACGTTCCAGTGAGACAGGGAGGTTATGGTCGGGTACAGGTTCAGGGCATATTTGTGTGGAGTTCTGTATTGGTACTTTCCAGTGAGACAGGGAAGTTATGGAGGGGTACAGGTTCAGGGCATATTTGTGTGGTGTACTGCATTTGTACGTTCCAATGAGACAGGGAGGTTATGGAGGGTACAGGTTCAGGGCATATTTGTGTGGAGTTCTGCATTGGTACGTTCCAGTGAGACAGGGAGGTTATGGAGGGTACAGGTTCAGGGCATATTTGTGTGGAGTTCTGCGTTGGTACTTTCCAGTGAGATAGGGAAGTTATGGAGGGGTACAGGTTCAGGGCATATTTGTGTGGTGTTCTGCATTGGTACGTTCCAGTGAGACAAGGATGTTATGGGCGGGTAAACGTTCAGGGCATATTTCTGTGGTGTTCTGCAATGGTACGTTCCAGTGAGACTGGGAGGTTATGGAGGGTACAGGTTCTGGGCATATTTGTGTGGAGTTCTGCAGTGGTACGTTCCAGTGAGACAGGGAGGTAATGGTCGTGTACAGGTTCTGGGCATATTTGTGTGGAGTTCTGCATTGGTACTTTGCTGTGAGACAGGGAAGTTATGGAGGGGTACAGGTTCAGGGCATATTTGTGTGGAGTTCTGCATTGGTACGTTCCAGTGAGACAGGGAAGTTATTGAGGGGCACAGGTTCAGGGCATATTTGTGTGGAGTTCGGCATTGGTGCGTTCCAGTGAGACAAGGAGGTTATGGGCGGGTACACGTTCAGGGCATATTTGTGTGGAATTCTGCATTGGTACGTTCCAGTGAGACAACGAGGTTATGGAGGGTACCGGTTCAGGGCATATTTGTGTGGAGTTCTGCATTGGTACGTTCCAGTGAGACAGGGAGGTTATGGAGGGTTACAGGTTCAGAGCATATTTGTGCGGAGTTCTGCATTGGTATGTTCCAGTGAGACAGGGAGGTTCTGGTGGTGTACAGGTTCAGGGCATATTTGTGTGGAGTTCTGCATTGGTACGTTCCAGTGAGACAGGGAGGTTATGGAGGGGTACAGGTTCAGGGCATATTTGTGTGTAGTTCTGCATTGGTACGTTCCAGTGAGACAGGGAGGTTATGGATGATAGAGGTTCAGGGCATTTTTGTGTGGAGTTCTGCAGTGGTACGTTCCAGTGAGTCAGGGAAGTTATGGAGGGGTACAGGTTCAGGGCATATTTGTGTGGTGTTCTGCATTGGTACGTTCCAGTGAGACAAGGATGTTATGGGCGGGTAAACGTTCAGGGCATATTTCTGTGGTGTTCTGCAATGGTACGTTCCAGTGAGACTGGGAGGTTATGGAGGGTACAGGTTCTGGGCATATTTGTGTGGAGTTCTGCAGTGGTACGTTCCAGTGAGACAGGGAGGTAATGGTCGTGTACAGGTTCTGGGCATATTTGTGTGGAGTTCTGCATTGGTACTTTGCTGTGAGACAGGGAAGTTATGGAGGGGTACAGGTTCAGGGCATATTTGTGTGGAGTTCTGCATTGGTACGTTCCAGTGAGACAGGGAAGTTATTGAGGGGCACAGGTTCAGGGCATATTTGTGTGGAGTTCGGCATTGGTGCGTTCCAGTGAGACAAGGAGGTTATGGGCGGGTACACGTTCAGGGCATATTTGTGTGGAATTCTGCATTGGTACGTTCCAGTGAGACAACGAGGTTATGGAGGGTACCGGTTCAGGGCATATTTGTGTGGAGTTCTGCATTGGTACGTTCCAGTGAGACAGGGAGGTTATGGAGGGTTACAGGTTCAGAGCATATTTGTGCGGAGTTCTGCATTGGTATGTTCCAGTGAGACAGGGAGGTTCTGGTGGTGTACAGGTTCAGGTAACATTTGTGTGGAGTTCTGCAGTGGTACGTTCCAGTGAGACAGGGAGGTTATGGTCGGGTACAGGTTCAGGGCATATTTGTGTGGAGTTCTGCATTGGTACTTTCCAGTGAGACAGGGAAGTTATGGAGGGGTACAGGTTCAGGGCATATTTGTGTGGTGTACTGCATTTGTACGTTCCAGTGAGACAGGGAGGTTATGGAGGGTACAGGTTCAGGGCATATTTGTGTGGAGTTCTGCATTGGTACGTTCCAGTGAGACAGGGAGGTTATGGACGGTACCGGTTCAGGGCATATTTGTGTGGAGTTCTGCATTGGTACGTTCCAGTGAGACAGGGAGGTTATGGAGGGTACATGTTCAGGCCATATTTGTGTGGAGTTCCGCATTGGTACGTTCCAGTGAGACAGGGAGGTTATGGAGGGGTACAGGTTCAGGGCAAATTTGTGTGGAGTTTGGCATTGGTGCGTTCCAGTGAGACAAGGAAATTATGGGCGGGTACACTTTCAGGGCATATTTGTGTGGTGTTCTGCAATGGTACGTTCCAGTGAGACAGAAGGTTATGGAGGGATACAGGTTCAGGGCATATTTGAGTGGAGTTCGGCATTGGTGCGTTCCAATGAGACAGGGAAGTTATGGAGGGGTACAGGTTCAGGGCATATTTGTGTGGAGTTCTGCATTGGTACGTTCCAGTGAGACAGGGAGGTTATGGAGGGGTACAGGTTCAGGGCATATTTGTGTGTAGTTCTGCATTGGTACGTTCCAGTGAGACAGGGAGGTTATGGATGATAGAGGTTCAGGGCATTTTTGTGTGGAGTTCTGCAGTGGTACGTTCCAGTGAGTCAGGGAAGTTATGGAGGGGTACAGGTTCAGGGCATATTTGTGTGGTGTTCTGCATTGGTACGTTCCAGTGAGACAAGGATGTTATGGGCGGGTAAACGTTCAGGGCATATTTCTGTGGTGTTCTGCAATGGTACGTTCCAGTGAGACTGGGAGGTTATGGAGGGTACAGGTTCTGGGCATATTTGTGTGGAGTTCTGCAGTGGTACGTTCCAGTGAGACAGGGAGGTAATGGTCGTGTACAGGTTCTGGGCATATTTGTGTGGAGTTCTGCATTGGTACTTTGCTGTGAGACAGGGAAGTTATGGAGGGGTACAGGTTCAGGGCATATTTGTGTGGAGTTCTGCATTGGTACGTTCCAGTGAGACAGGGAAGTTATTGAGGGGCACAGGTTCAGGGCATATTTGTGTGGAGTTCGGCATTGGTGCGTTCCAGTGAGACAAGGAGGTTATGGGCGGGTACACGTTCAGGGCATATTTGTGTGGAATTCTGCATTGGTACGTTCCAGTGAGACAGGGAGGTTATGGAGGGTTACAGGTTCAGGGCATATTTGTGTGGAGTTCTGCATTGGTACGTTCCAGTGAGACAGGGACGTTATGGAGGTGTACAGATTCAGGGCACATTTGTCTGGAGTTCTGCATTGGTACGTTCCAGTGAGACAGGGAGGTTATAGAGGGTACAGGTTCAGAGCATATTTGTGCGGAGTTCTGCATTGGTATGTTCCAGTGAGACAGGGAGGTTCTGGTGGTGTACAGGTTCAGGGCACATTTGTGTGGAGTTCTGCAGTGGTACGTTCCAGTGAGACAGGGAGGTTATGGTCGGGTACAGGTTCAGGGCATATTTGTGTGGAGTTCTGCATTGGTACTTTCCAGTGAGACAGGGAAGTTATGGAGGGGTACAGGTTCAGGGCATATTTGTGTGGTGTACTGCATTTGTACGTTCCAGTGAGACAGGGAGGTTATGGAGGGTACAGGTTCAGGGCATATTTGTGTGGAGTTCTGCATTGGTACGTTCCAGTGAGACAGGGAGGTTATGGACGGTACCGGTTCAGGGCATATTTGTGTGGAGTTCTGCATTGGTACGTTCCAGTGAGACAGGGAGGTTATGGAGGGTACATGTTCAGGCCATATTTGTGTGGAGTTCCGCATTGGTACGTTCCAGTGAGACAGGGAGGTTATGGAGGGGTACAGGTTCAGGGCAAATTTGTGTGGAGTTTGGCATTGGTGCGTTCCAGTGAGACAAGGAAATTATGGGCGGGTACACTTTCAGGGCATATTTGTGTGGTGTTCTGCAATGGTACGTTCCAGTGAGACAGAAGGTTATGGAGGGATACAGGTTCAGGGCATATTTGAGTGGAGTTCGGCATTGGTGCGTTCCAATGAGACAGGGAAGTTATGGAGGGGTACAGGTTCAGGGCATATTTGTGTGGAGTTCTGCATTGGTACGTTCCAGTGAGACAGGGAGGTTATGGAGGGGTACAGGTTCAGGGCATATTTGTGTGTAGTTCTGCATTGGTACGTTCCAGTGAGACAGGGAGGTTATGGATGATAGAGGTTCAGGGCATTTTTGTGTGGAGTTCTGCAGTGGTACGTTCCAGTGAGTCAGGGAGTTTATGGTCGGGTACAGGATCAGGGCATATTTGAGTGGAGTTCGGCATTGGTGCGTTGCAGTGAGACGGGGGGTTATGGAGGGGTACAGGTTCAGGGCATACTAATGTGGAGTTGTGCATTGGTACGTTCCAGTGAGACTGGGAAGTTATGGAGGGTACAGGTTCAGGGCATATTTGTGTGGAGTTCTGCAGTGGTACTTTCCTGTGAGACAGGGAAGTTATGGAGGGGTACAGGTTCAGGACATATTTGTGTGGAGTTCTGCATTGGTGCGTTCCAGTGAGACAAGGAGGTTATGGGCGGGTACACGTTTAGGGCATATTTGTGTGGAATTCGGCATTGGTACGTTCCAGTGAGACAGGGAGGTTATGGAGGGGTACAGGTTCGGGGCAAATTTGTGTGGCGTTCTGCATTGGTGCGTTCCAGTGAGACAAGGAGGTTATGTGCGGGTACACGTTCAGGGCATATTTGTGTGGAATTCTGCATTGGTACGTTCCAGTGAGACAGGGAGGTTATGCACGGTACAGGATCAGGGAATATTTGAGTGGAGTTCTGCATTGGCACGTTCCAGTGAGACAGGGAGGTTATTGAGGGGTACAGGTTCAGGGCAAATTTGTGTGGAGTTCTGCATTGGTACGTTCCAGTGAGACAGGGAGGTTATGGTGGTGTACAGGTTCAGGGCACATTTGTGTGGAGTTCTGCAGTGGTACGTTCCAGTGAGACAGGGAGGTTATGGTCGGGTACAGGTTCAGGGCATATTTGTGTGTAGTTCTGCATTGGTACGTTCCAGTGAGACAGGGAGGTTATGGAGGGGTACAGGTTCAGGGCAAATTTGTGTGGAGTTTGGCATTGGTGCGTTCCAGTGAGACAAGGAGGTTATGGGCGGGTACACTTTCAGGGCATATTTGTGTGGTGTTCTGCAATGGTACGTTCCAGTGAGACAGAAGGTTATGGAGGCATATAGGTTCAGGGCATATTTGAGTGGAGTTCGGCATTGGTGCGTTCCAGTGAGACAGGGAGGTTATGGAGGGGTACAGGTTCAGGGCATATTTGTGTGTAGTTCCGCATTGGTACGTTCCAGTGAGACAGGGAGGTTATGGATGATAGAGGTTCAGGGCATTTTTGTGTGGAGTTCTGCAGTGGTACGTTACAGTGAGTCAGGGAGGTTATGGTCGGGTACAGGATCAGGGCATATTTGAGTGGAGTTCGGCATTGGTGCGTTCCAGTGAGACGGGGGGTTATGGAGGGGTACAGGTTCAGGGCATACTAATGTGGAGTTGTGCATTGGTACGTTCCAGTGAGACTGGGAGGTTATGGAGGGTACATGTTCAGGCCATATTTGTGTGGAGTTCCGCATTGGTACGTTCCAGTGAGTCAGGGAGGTTATGGAGGGGTACAGGTTCAGGGCAAATTTGTGTGGAGTTCGGCATTGGTGCGTTCCAGTGAGACAGGGAGGTTATTGAGGGGTACAGGTTCAGGGCAAATTTGTGTGGAGTTCTGCATTGGTACGTTCCAGTGAGACAGGGAGGTTATGGTGGTGTACAGGTTCAGGGCACATTTGTGTGGAGTTCTGCAGTGGTACGTTCCAGTGAGACAGGGAGGTTATGGTCGGGTACAGGTTCAGGGCATATTTGTGTGGAGTTCTGCATTGGTACTTTCCTGTGAGACAGGGAAGTTATGGAGGGGTACATGTTCAGGGCATATTTGTGTGGTGTTCTGCATTGGTACGTTCCAGTGAGACAGGGAGGTTATGGAGGGGTACAGGTTCAGGGCATATTTGTGTGTAGTTCTGCATTGGTACGTTCCAGTGAGACAGGGAGGTTATGGAGGGTACAGGTTCAGGGCATATTTGTGTGTAGTTCTGCATTGGTACATTCTAGTGAGACAGGGAGGTTATGGAGGGTACAGGTTCAGGGCATATTTGTGTGGAGTTCTGCGTTGGTACGTTCCAGTGAGACAGGGAGGTTATGGTCGGGTACAGGTTCTGGGCATATTTGTGTGGAGTTCTGCATTGGTACTTTGCTGTGAGACAGGGAAGTTATGGAGGGGTACATGTTCAGGGCATATTTGTGTGGAGTTCTGCATTGGTACGTTCCAGTGAGACAGGGAAGTTATTGAGGGGTACAGGTTCAGGGCAAATTTGTGTGGAGTTCGGCATTGGTGCGTTCCAGTGAGACAAGGAGGTTATGGGCGGGTACACGTTCAGGGCATATTTGTGTGGAAGTCTGCATTGGTACGTTCCAGTGAGACAGGGAGGTTATGGAGGGTACCGGTTCAGGGCATATTTGTGTGGTGTTCTGCATTGGTACGTTCCAGTGAGACAGGGAGGTTATGGAGGGTTACAGGTTCAGGGCATATTTGTGTGGAGTTCTGCATTGGTACTTTGCTGTGAGACAGGGAAGTTATGGAGGGGTACAGGTTCAGGGCATATTTGTGTGGAGTTCTGCATTGGTACGTTCCAGTGAGACAGGGAAGTTATTGAGGGGTACAGGTTCAGGGCAAATTTGTGTGGAGTTCGGCATTGGTGCGTTCCAGTGAGACAAGGAGGTTATGGGCGGGTACACGTTCAGGGCATATTTGTGTGGAATTCTGCATTGGTACGTTCCAGTGAGACAGGGAGGTTATGGAGGCTACCGGTTCAGGGCATATTTGTGTGGTGTTCTGCATTGGTACGTTCCAGTGAGACAGGGAGGTTATGGAGGGTTACAGGTTCAGGACATATTTGTGTGGAGTTCTGCATTGGTACGTTCCAGTGAGACAGGGAGGGTATGGAGGTGTACAGATTCAGGGCACATTTGTCTGGAGTTCTGCATTGGTACGTTCCAGTGAGACACGGAGGTTATAGAGGGTACAGGTTCAGAGCATATTTGTGCGGAGTTCTGCATTGGTATGTTCAAGAGAGACAGGGAGGTTCTGGTGGTGTACAGGTTCAGGGCACATTTGTGTGGAGTTCTGCAGTGGTACGTTCCAGTGAGACAGGGAGGTTATGGTCGGGTACAGGTTCAGGGCATATTTGTGTGGAGTTCTGCATTGGTACTTTCCAGTGAGACAGGGAAGTTATGGAGGGGTACAGGTTCAGGGCATATTTGTGTGGTGTACTGCATTTGTACGTTCCAGTGAGACAGGGAGGTTATGGAGGGTACAGGTTCAGGGCATATTTGTGTGGAGTTCTGCATTGGTACGTTCCAGTGAGACAGGGAGGTTATGGAGGGTACAGGTTCAGGGCATATTTGTGTGGAGTTCTGCGTTGGTACTTTCCAGTGAGATAGGGAAGTTATGGAGGGGTACAGGTTCAGGGCATATTTGTGTGGTGTTCTGCATTGGTACGTTCCAGTGAGACAAGGATGTTATGGGCGGGTAAACGTTCAGGGCATATTTCTGTGGTGTTCTGCAATGGTACGTTCCAGTGAGACTGGGAGGTTATGGAGGGTACAGGTTCTGGGCATATTTGTGTGGAGTTCTGCAGTGGTACGTTCCAGTGAGACAGGGAGGTAATGGTCGTGTACAGGTTCTGGGCATATTTGTGTGGAGTTCTGCAGTGGTACGTTCCAGTGAGACAGGGAGGTAATGGTCGTGTACAGGTTCAGGGCATATTTGTGTGTAGTTCTGCATTGGTACGTTCCAGTGAGACAGGGAGGTTATGGATGATAGAGGTTCAGGGCATTTTTGTGTGGAGTTCTGCAGTGGTACGTTCCAGTGAGTCAGGGAAGTTATGGAGGGGTACAGGTTCAGGGCATATTTGTGTGGTGTTCTGCATTGGTACGTTCCAGTGAGACAAGGATGTTATGGGCGGGTAAACGTTCAGGGCATATTTCTGTGGTGTTCTGCAATGGTACGTTCCAGTGAGACTGGGAGGTTATGGAGGGTACAGGTTCTGGGCATATTTGTGTGGAGTTCTGCAGTGGTACGTTCCAGTGAGACAGGGAGGTAATGGTCGTGTACAGGTTCTGGGCATATTTGTGTGGAGTTCTGCATTGGTACTTTGCTGTGAGACAGGGAAGTTATGGAGGGGTACAGGTTCAGGGCATATTTGTGTGGAGTTCTGCATTGGTACGTTCCAGTGAGACAGGGAAGTTATTGAGGGGCACAGGTTCAGGGCATATTTGTGTGGAGTTCGGAATTGGTGCGTTCCAGTGAGACAAGGAGGTTATGGGCGGGTAGACGTTCAGGGCATATTTGTGTGGAATTCTGCATTGGTACGTTCCAGTGAGACAACGAGGTTATGGAGGGTACCGGTTCAGGGCATATTTGTGTGGAGTTCTGCATTGGTACGTTCCAGTGAGACAGGGAGGTTATGGAGGGTTACAGGTTCAGGGCATATTTGTGTGGAGTTCTGCATTGGTACGTTCCAGTGAGACAGGGACGTTATGGAGGTGTACAGATTCAGGGCACATTTGTCTGGAGTTCTGCATTGGTACGTTCCAGTGAGACAGGGAGGTTATAGAGGGTACAGGTTCAGAGCATATTTGTGCGGAGTTCTGCATTGGTATGTTCCAGTGAGACAGGGAGGTTCTGGTGGTGTACAGGTTCAGGGCACATTTGTGTGGAGTTCTGCAGTGGTACGTTCCAGTGAGACAGGGAGGTTATGGTCGGGTACAGGTTCAGGGCATATTTGTGTGGAGTTCTGCATTGGTACTTTCCAGTGAGACAGGGAAGTTATGGAGGGGTACAGGTTCAGGGCATATTTGTGTGGTGTACTGCATTTGTACGTTCCACTGAGACAGGGAGGTTATGGAGGGTACAGGTTCAGGGCATATTTGTGTGGAGTTCTGCATTGGTACGTTCCAGTGAGACAGGGAGGTTATGGACGGTACCGGTTCAGGGCATATTTGTGTGGAGTTCTGCATTGGTACGTTCCAGTGAGACAGGGAGGTTATGGAGGGTACATGTTCAGGCCATATTTGTGTGGAGTTCCGCATTGGTACGTTCCAGTGAGACAGGGAGGTTATGGAGGGGTACAGGTTCAGGGCAAATTTGTGTGGAGTTTGGCATTGGTGCGTTCCAGTGAGACAAGGAAATTATGGGCGGGTACACTTTCAGGGCATATTTGTGTGGTGTTCTGCAATGGTACGTTCCAGTGAGACAGAAGGTTATGGAGGGATACAGGTTCAGGGCATATTTGAGTGGAGTTCGGCATTGGTGCGTTCCAATGAGACAGGGAAGTTATGGAGGGGTACAGGTTCAGGGCATATTTGTGTGGAGTTCTGCATTGGTACGTTCCAGTGAGACAGGGAGGTTATGGAGGGGTACAGGTTCAGGGCATATTTGTGTGTAGTTCTGCATTGGTACGTTCCAGTGAGACAGGGAGGTTATGGATGATAGAGGTTCAGGGCATTTTTGTGTGGAGTTCTGCAGTGGTACGTTCCAGTGAGTCAGGGAGTTTATGGTCGGGTACAGGATCAGGGCATATTTGAGTGGAGTTCGGCATTGGTGCGTTGCAGTGAGACGGGGGGTTATGGAGGGGTACAGGTTCAGGGCATACTAATGTGGAGTTGTGCATTGGTACGTTCCAGTGAGACTGGGAAGTTATGGAGGGTACAGGTTCAGGGCATATTTGTGTGGAGTTCTGCAGTGGTACTTTCCTGTGAGACAGGGAAGTTATGGAGGGGTACAGGTTCAGGACATATTTGTGTGGAGTTCTGCATTGGTGCGTTCCAGTGAGACAAGGAGGTTATGGGCGGGTACACGTTTAGGGCATATTTGTGTGGAATTCGGCATTGGTACGTTCCAGTGAGACAGGGAGGTTATGGAGGGGTACAGGTTCGGGGCAAATTTGTGTGGCGTTCTGCATTGGTGCGTTCCAGTGAGACAAGGAGGTTATGTGCGGGTACACGTTCAGGGCATATTTGTGTGGAATTCTGCATTGGTACGTTCCAGTGAGACAGGGAGGTTATGCACGGTACAGGATCAGGGAATATTTGAGTGGAGTTCTGCATTGGCACGTTCCAGTGAGACAGGGAGGTTATTGAGGGGTACAGGTTCAGGGCAAATTTGTGTGGAGTTCTGCATTGGTACGTTCCAGTGAGACAGGGAGGTTATGGTGGTGTACAGGTTCAGGGCACATTTGTGTGGAGTTCTGCAGTGGTACGTTCCAGTGAGACAGGGAGGTTATGGTCGGGTACAGGTTCAGGGCATATTTGTGTGGAGTTCTGCATTGGTACTTTCCAGTGAGACAGAGAAGTTATGGAGGGGTACATGTTCAGGGCATATTTGTGTGGTGTTCTGCATTGGTACGTTCCAGTGAGACAGGGAGGTTATGGAGGGGTACAGGTTCAGGGCATATTTGTGTGTAGTTCTGCATTGGTACGTTCCAGTGAGACAGGGAGGTTATGGAGGGGTACAGGTTCAGGGCAAATTTGTGTGGAGTTTGGCATTGGTGCGTTCCAGTGAGACAAGGAGGTTATGGGCGGGTACACTTTCAGGGCATATTTGTGTGGTGTTCTGCAATGGTACGTTCCAGTGAGACAGAAGGTTATGGAGGGATATAGGTTCAGGGCATATTTGAGTGGAGTTCGGCATTGGTGCGTTCCAGTGAGACAGGGAGGTTATGGAGGGGTACAGGTTCAGGGCATATTTGTGTGTAGTTCCGCATTGGTACGTTCCAGTGAGACAGGGAGGTTATGGATGATAGAGGTTCAGGGCATTTTTGTGTGGAGTTCTGCAGTGGTACGTTACAGTGAGTCAGGGAGGTTATGGTCGGGTACAGGATCAGGGCATATTTGAGTGGAGTTCGGCATTGGTGCGTTCCAGTGAGACGGGGGGTTATGGAGGGGTACAGGTTCAGGGCATACTAATGTGGAGTTGTGCATTGGTACGTTCCAGTGAGACTGGGAGGTTATGGAGGGTACATGTTCAGGCCATATTTGTGTGGAGTTCCGCATTGGTACGTTCCAGTGAGTCAGGGAGGTTATGGAGGGGTACAGGTTCAGGGCAAATTTGTGTGGAGTTCGGCATTGGTGCGTTCCAGTGAGACAGGGAGGTTATTGAGGGGTACAGGTTCAGGGCAAATTTGTGTGGAGTTCTGCATTGGTACGTTCCAGTGAGACAGGGAGGTTATGGTGGTGTACAGGTTCAGGGCACATTTGTGTGGAGTTCTGCAGTGGTACGTTCCAGTGAGACAGGGAGGTTATGGTCGGGTACAGGTTCAGGGCATATTTGTGTGGAGTTCTGCATTGGTACTTTCCTGTGAGACAGGGAAGTTATGGAGGGGTACATGTTCAGGGCATATTTGTGTGGTGTTCTGCATTGGTACGTTCCAGTGAGACAGGGAGGTTATGGAGGGGTACAGGTTCAGGGCATATTTGTGTGTAGTTCTGCATTGGTACGTTCCAGTGAGACAGGGAGGTTATGGAGGGTACAGGTTCAGGGCATATTTGTGTGTAGTTCTGCATTGGTACATTCTAGTGAGACAGGGAGGTTATGGAGGGTATAGGTTCAGGGCATATTTGTGTGGAGTTCTGCGTTGGTACGTTCCAGTGAGACAGGGAGGTTATGGTCGGGTACAGGTTCTGGGCATATTTGTGTGGAGTTCTGCATTGGTACTTTGCTGTGAGACAGGGAAGTTATGGAGGGGTACATGTTCAGGGCATATTTGTGTGGAGTTCTGCATTGGTACGTTCCAGTGAGACAGGGAAGTTATTGAGGGGTACAGGTTCAGGGCAAATTTGTGTGGAGTTCGGCATTGGTGCGTTCCAGTGAGACAAGGAGGTTATGGGTGGGTACACGTTCAGGGCATATTTGTGTGGAATTCTGCATTGGTACGTTCCAGTGAGACAGGGAGGTTATGGAGGGTACCGGTTCAGGGCATATTTGTGTGGAGTTCTGCATTGGTACTTTGCTGTGAGACAGGGAAGTTATGGAGGGGTACAGGTTCAGGGCATATTTGTGTGGAGTTCTGCATTGGTACGTTCCAGTGAGACAGGGAAGTTATTGAGGGGTACAGGTTCAGGGCAAATTTGTGTGGAGTTCGGCATTGGTGCGTTCCAGTGAGACAAGGAGGTTATGGGCGGGTACACGTTCAGGGCATATTTGTGTGGAATTCTGCATTGGTACGTTCCAGTGAGACAGGGAGGTTATGGAGGCTACCGGTTCAGGGCATATTTGTGTGGTGTTCTGCATTGGTACGTTCCAGTGAGACAGGGAGGTTATGGAGGGTTACAGGTTCAGGACATATTTGTGTGGAGTTCTGCATTGGTACGTTCCAGTGAGACAGGGAGGGTATGGAGGTGTACAGATTCAGGGCACATTTGTCTGGAGTTCTGCATTGGTACGTTCCAGTGAGACACGGAGGTTATAGAGGGTACAGGTTCAGAGCATATTTGTGCGGAGTTCTGCATTGGTATGTTCAAGAGAGACAGGGAGGTTCTGGTGGTGTACAGGTTCAGGGCACATTTGTGTGGAGTTCTGCAGTGGTACGTTCCAGTGAGACAGGGAGGTTATGGTCGGGTACAGGTTCAGGGCATATTTGTGTGGAGTTCTGCATTGGTACATTCCAGTGAGACAGGGAAGTTATGGAGGGGTACAGGTTCAGGGCATATTTGTGTGGTGTACTGCATTTGTACGTTCCAGTGAGACAGGGAGGTTATGGAGGGTACAGGTTCAGGGCATATTTGTGTGGAGTTCTGTATTGGTACGTTCCAGTGAGACAGGGAGGTTATGGAGGGTACAGGTTCAGGGCATATTTGTGTGGAGTTCTGCGTTGGTACTTTCCAGTGCGATAGGGAAGTTATGGAGGGGTACAGGTTCAGGGCATATTTGTGTGGTGTTCTGCATTGGTACGTTCCAGTGAGACAAGGATGTTATGGGCGGGTAAACGTTCAGGGCATATTTCTGTGGTGTTCTGCAATGGTACGTTCCAGTGAGACTGGGAGGTTATGGAGGGTACAGGTTCTGGGCATATTTGTGTGGAGTTCTGCAGTGGTACGTTCCAGTGAGACAGGGAGGTAATGGTCGTGTACAGGTTCTGGGCATATTTGTGTGGAGTTCTGCATTGGTACTTTGCTGTGAGACAGGGAAGTTATGGAGGGGTACAGGTTCAGGGCATATTTGTGTGGAGTTCTGCATTGGTACGTTCCAGTGAGACAGGGAAGTTATTGAGGGGCACAGGTTCAGGGCATATTTGTGTGGAGTTCGGCATTGGTGCGTTCCAGTGAGACAAGGAGGTTATGGGCGGGTACACGTTCAGGGCATATTTGTGTGGAATTCTGCATTGGTACGTTCCAGTGAGACAACGAGGTTATGGAGGGTACCGGTTCAGGGCATATTTGTGTGGAGTTCTGCATTGGTACGTTCCAGTGAGACAGGGAGGTTATGGATGATAGAGGTTCAGGGCATTTTTGTGTGGAGTTCTGCAGTGGTACGTTACAGTGAGTCAGGGAGGTTATGGTCGGGTACAGGATCAGGGCATATTTGAGTGGAGTTCGGCATTGGTGCGTTCCAGTGAGACGGGGGGTTATGGAGGGGTACAGGTTCAGGGCATACTAATGTGGAGTTGTGCATTGGTACGTTCCAGTGAGACTGGGAGGTTATGGAGGGTACATGTTCAGGCCATATTTGTGTGGAGTTCCGCATTGGTACGTTCCAGTGAGTCAGGGAGGTTATGGAGGGGTACAGGTTCAGGGCAAATTTGTGTGGAGTTCGGCATTGGTGCGTTCCAGTGAGACAGGGAGGTTATTGAGGGGTACAGGTTCAGGGCAAATTTGTGTGGAGTTCTGCATTGGTACGTTCCAGTGAGACAGGGAGGTTATGGTGGTGTACAGGTTCAGGGCACATTTGTGTGGAGTTCTGCAGTGGTACGTTCCAGTGAGACAGGGAGGTTATGGTCGGGTACAGGTTCAGGGCATATTTGTGTGGAGTTCTGCATTGGTACTTTCCTGTGAGACAGGGAAGTTATGGAGGGGTACATGTTCAGGGCATATTTGTGTGGTGTTCTGCATTGGTACGTTCCAGTGAGACAGGGAGGTTATGGAAGGGTACAGGTTCAGGGCATGTTTGTGTGTAGTTCTGCATTGGTACGTTCCAGTGAGACAGGGAGGTTATGGAGGGTACAGGTTCAGGGCATATTTGTGTGTAGTTCTGCATTGGTACATTCTAGTGAGACAGGGAGGTTATGGAGGGTATAGGTTCAGGGCATATTTGTGTGGAGTTCTGCGTTGGTACGTTCCAGTGAGACAGGGAGGTTATGGTCGGGTACAGGTTCTGGGCATATTTGTGTGGAGTTCTGCATTGGTACTTTGCTGTGAGACAGGGAAGTTATGGAGGGGTACATGTTCAGGGCATATTTGTGTGGAGTTCTGCATTGGTACGTTCCAGTGAGACAGGGAAGTTATTGAGGGGTACAGGTTCAGGGCAAATTTGTGTGGAGTTCGGCATTGGTGCGTTCCAGTGAGACAAGGAGGTTATGGGCGGGTACACGTTCAGGGCATATTTGTGTGGAATTCTGCATTGGTACGTTCCAGTGAGACAGGGAGGTTATGAAGGGTACCGGTTCAGGGCATATTTGTGTGGTGTTCTGCATTGGTACGTTCCAGTGAGACAGGGAGGTTATGGAGGGTTACAGGTTCAGGGCATATTTGTGTGGAGTTCTGCATTGGTACTTTGCTGTGAGACAGGGAAGTTATGGAGGGGTACAGGTTCAGGGCATATTTGTGTGGAGTTCTGCATTGGTACGTTCCAGTGAGACAGGGAGGTTATGGAGGGTATAGGTTCAGGGCATATTTGTGTGGAGTTCTGCGTTGGTACGTTCCAGTGAGACAGGGAGGTTATGGTCGGGTACAGGTTCTGGGCATATTTGTGTGGAGTTCTGCATTGGTACTTTGCTGTGAGACAGGGAAGTTATGGAGGGGTACATGTTCAGGGCATATTTGTGTGGAGTTCTGCATTGGTACGTTCCAGTGAGACAGGGAAGTTATTGAGGGGTACAGGTTCAGGGCAAATTTGTGTGGAGTTCGGCATTGGTGCGTTCCAGTGAGACAAGGAGGTTATGGGCGGGTACACGTTCAGGGCATATTTGTGTGGAATTCTGCATTGGTACGTTCCAGTGAGACAGGGAGGTTATGGAGGGTACCGGTTCAGGGCATATTTGTGTGGTGTTCTGCATTGGTACGTTCCAGTGAGACAGGGAGGTTATGGAGGGTTACAGGTTCAGGGCATATTTGTGTGGAGTTCTGCATTGGTACTTTGCTGTGAGACAGGGAAGTTATGGAGGGGTACAGGTTCAGGGCATATTTGTGTGGAGTTCTGCATTGGTACGTTCCAGTGAGACAGGGAAGTTATTGAGGGGTACAGGTTCAGGGCAAATTTGTGTGGAGTTCGGCATTGGTGCGTTCCAGTGAGACAAGGAGGTTATGGGCGGGTACACGTTCAGGGCATATTTGTGTGGAATTCTGCATTGGTACGTTCCAGTGAGACAGGGAGGTTATGGAGGCTACCGGTTCAGGGCATATTTGTGTGGTGTTCTGCATTGGTACGTTCCAGTGAGACAGGGAGGTTATGGAGGGTTACAGGTTCAGGACATATTTGTGTGGAGTTCTGCATTGGTACGTTCCAGTGAGACAGGGAGGGTATGGAGGTGTACAGATTCAGGGCACATTTGTCTGGAGTTCTGCATTGGTACGTTCCAGTGAGACACGGAGGTTATAGAGGGTACAGGTTCAGAGCATATTTGTGCGGAGTTCTGCATTGGTATGTTCAAGAGAGACAGGGAGGTTCTGGTGGTGTACAGGTTCAGGGCACATTTGTGTGGAGTTCTGCAGTGGTACGTTCCAGTGAGACAGGGAGGTTATGGTCGGGTACAGGTTCAGGGCATATTTGTGTGGAGTTCTGCATTGGTACATTCCAGTGAGACAGGGAAGTTATGGAGGGGTACAGGTTCAGGGCATATTTGTGTGGTGTACTGCATTTGTACGTTCCAGTGAGACAGGGAGGTTATGGAGGGTACAGGTTCAGGGCATATTTGTGTGGAGTTCTGCATTGGTACGTTCCAGTGAGACAGGGAGGTTATGGAGGGTACAGGTTCAGGGCATATTTGTGTGGAGTTCTGCGTTGGTACTTTCCAGTGAGATAGGGAAGTTATGGAGGGGTACAGGTTCAGGGCATATTTGTGTGGTGTTCTGCATTGGTACGTTCCAGTGAGACAAGGATGTTATGGGCGGGTAAACGTTCAGGGCATATTTCTGTGGTGTTCTGCAATGGTACGTTCCAGTGAGACTGGGAGGTTATGGAGGGTACAGGTTCTGGGCATATTTGTGTGGAGTTCTGCAGTGGTACGTTCCAGTGAGACAGGGAGGTAATGGTCGTGTACAGGTTCTGGGCATATTTGTGTGGAGTTCTGCATTGGTACTTTGCTGTGAGACAGGGAAGTTATGGAGGGGTACAGGTTCAGGGCATATTTGTGTGGAGTTCTGCATTGGTACGTTCCAGTGAGACAGGGAAGTTATTGAGGGGCACAGGTTCAGGGCATATTTGTGTGGAGTTCGGCATTGGTGCGTTCCAGTGAGACAAGGAGGTTATGGGCGGGTACACGTTCAGGGCATATTTGTGTGGAATTCTGCATTGGTACGTTCCAGTGAGACAACGAGGTTATGGAGGGTACCGGTTCAGGGCATATTTGTGTGGAGTTCTGCATTGGTACGTTCCAGTGAGACAGGGAGGTTATGGAGGGTTACAGGTTCAGGGCATATTTGTGTGGAGTTCTGCATTGGTACGTTCCAGTGAGACAGGGACGTTATGGAGGTGTACAGATTCAGGGCACATTTGTCTGGAGTTCTGCATTGGTACGTTCCAGTGAGACAGGGAGGTTATAGAGGGTACAGGTTCAGAGCATATTTGTGCGGAGTTCTGCATTGGTATGTTCCAGTGAGACAGGGAGGTTCTGGTGGTGTACAGGTTCAGGGCACATTTGTGTGGAGTTCTGCAGTGGTACGTTCCAGTGAGACAGGGAGGTTATGGTCGGGTACAGGTTCAGGGCATATTTGTGTGGAGTTCTGCATTGGTACTTTCCAGTGAGACAGGGAAGTTATGGAGGGGTACAGGTTCAGGGCATATTTGTGTGGTGTACTGCATTTGTACGTTCCAGTGAGACAGGGAGGTTATGGAGGGTACAGGTTCAGGGCATATTTGTGTGGAGTTCTGCATTGGTACGTTCCAGTGAGACAGGGAGGTTATGGACGGTACCGGTTCAGGGCATATTTGTGTGGAGTTCTGCATTGGTACGTTCCAGTGAGACAGGGAGGTTATGGAGGGTACATGTTCAGGCCATATTTGTGTGGAGTTCCGCATTGGTACGTTCCAGTGAGACAGGGAGGTTATGGAGGGGTACAGGTTCAGGGCAAATTTGTGTGGAGTTTGGCATTGGTGCGTTCCAGTGAGACAAGGAAATTATGGGCGGGTACACTTTCAGGGCATATTTGTGTGGTGTTCTGCAATGGTACGTTCCAGTGAGACAGAAGGTTATGGAGGGATACAGGTTCAGGGCATATTTGAGTGGAGTTCGGCATTGGTGCGTTCCAATGAGACAGGGAAGTTATGGAGGGGTACAGGTTCAGGGCATATTTGTGTGGAGTTCTGCATTGGTACGTTCCAGTGAGACAGGGAGGTTATGGAGGGGTACAGGTTCAGGGCATATTTGTGTGTAGTTCTGCATTGGTACGTTCCAGTGAGACAGGGAGGTTATGGATGATAGAGGTTCAGGGCATTTTTGTGTGGAGTTCTGCAGTGGTACGTTCCAGTGAGTCAGGGAAGTTATGGAGGGGTACAGGTTCAGGGCATATTTGTGTGGTGTTCTGCATTGGTACGTTCCAGTGAGACAAGGATGTTATGGGCGGGTAAACGTTCAGGGCATATTTCTGTGGTGTTCTGCAATGGTACGTTCCAGTGAGACTGGGAGGTTATGGAGGGTACAGGTTCTGGGCATATTTGTGTGGAGTTCTGCAGTGGTACGTTCCAGTGAGACAGGGAGGTAATGGTCGTGTACAGGTTCTGGGCATATTTGTGTGGAGTTCTGCATTGGTACTTTGCTGTGAGACAGGGAAGTTATGGAGGGGTACAGGTTCAGGGCATATTTGTGTGGAGTTCTGCATTGGTACGTTCCAGTGAGACAGGGAAGTTATTGAGGGGCACAGGTTCAGGGCATATTTGTGTGGAGTTCGGCATTGGTGCGTTCCAGTGAGACAAGGAGGTTATGGGCGGGTACACGTTCAGGGCATATTTGTGTGGAATTCTGCATTGGTACGTTCCAGTGAGACAACGAGGTTATGGAGGGTACCGGTTCAGGGCATATTTGTGTGGAGTTCTGCATTGGTACGTTCCAGTGAGACAGGGAGGTTATGGAGGGTTACAGGTTCAGAGCATATTTGTGTGGAGTTCTGCATTGGTACGTTCCAGAGAGACAGGGACGTTATGGAGGTGTACAGATTCAGGGCACATTTGTCTGGAGTTCTGCATTGGTACGTTCCAGTGAGACAGGGAGGTTATAGAGGGTACAGGTTCAGAGCATATTTGTGCGGAGTTCTGCATTGGTATGTTCCAGTGAGACAGGGAGGTTCTGGTGGTGTACAGGTTCAGGGCACATTTGTGTGGAGTTCTGCAGTGGTACGTTCCAGTGAGACAGGGAGGTTATGGTCGGGTACAGGTTCAGGGCATATTTGTGTGGAGTTCTGCATTGGTACTTTCCAGTGAGACAGGGAAGTTATGGAGGGGTACAGGTTCAGGGCATATTTGTGTGGTGTACTGCATTTGTACGTTCCAGTGAGACAGGGAGGTTATGGAGGGTACAGGTTCAGGGCATATTTGTGTGGAGTTCTGCATTGGTACGTTCCAGTGAGACAGGGAGGTTATGGACGGTACCGGTTCAGGGCATATTTGTGTGGAGTTCTGCATTGGTACGTTCCAGTGAGACAGGGAGGTTATGGAGGGTACATGTTCAGGCCATATTTGTGTGGAGTTCCGCATTGGTACGTTCCAGTGAGACAGGGAGGTTATGGAGGGGTACAGGTTCAGGGCAAATTTGTGTGGAGTTTGGCATTGGTGCGTTCCAGTGAGACAAGGAAATTATGGGCGGGTACACTTTCAGGGCATATTTATGTGGTGTTCTGCAATGGTACGTTCCAGTGAGACAGAAGGTTATGGAGGGATACAGGTTCAGGGCATATTTGAGTGGAGTTCGGCATTGGTGCGTTCCAATGAGACAGGGAAGTTATGGAGGGGTACAGGTTCAGGGCATATTTGTGTGGAGTTCTGCATTGGTACGTTCCAGTGAGACAGGGAGGTTATGGAGGGGTACAGGTTCAGGGCATATTTGTGTGTAGTTCTGCATTGGTACGTTCCAGTGAGACAGGGAGGTTATGGATGATAGAGGTTCAGGGCATTTTTGTGTGGAGTTCTGCAGTGGTACGTTCCAGTGAGTCAGGGAGGTTATGGTCGGGTACAGGATCAGGGCATATTTGAGTGGAGTTCGGCATTGGTGCGTTGCAGTGAGACGGGGGGTTATGGAGGGGTACAGGTTCAGGGCATACTAATGTGGAGTTGTGCATTGGTACGTTCCAGTGAGACAGGGAGGTTATGGAGGGGTACAGGTTCAGGGCAAATTTGTGTGGAGTTCGGCATTGGTGCGTTCCAGTGAGACAAGAAGGTTATGGGTGGGTACTCTTTCAGGGCATATTTGTGTGGTGTTCTGCAATGGTACGTTCCAGTGAGACAGAAGGTTATGGAGGGATACAGGTTCAGGGCAAATTTGTGTGGAGTTCGGCATTGGTACGTTCCAGTGAGACAGGGAGGTTATGGTGGTGTACAGGTTCAGGGCACATTTGTGTGGAGTTCTGCAGTGGTACGTTCCAGTGAGACAGGGAGGTTATGGTCGGGTACAGGTTCAGGGCATATTTGTGTGGAGTTCTGCATTGGTACGTTCCAGTGAGACAGGGAAGTTATTGAGGGGTACAGGTTCAGGGCAAATTTGTGTGGAGTTCGGCATTGGTGCGTTCCAGTGAGACAAGGAGGTTATGGGCGGGTACACGTTCAGGGCATATTTGTGTGGAATTCTGCATTGGTACGTTCCAGTGAGACAGGGAGGTTATGGAGGCTACCGGTTCAGGGCATATTTGTGTGGTGTTCTGCATTGGTACGTTCCAGTGAGACAGGGAGGTCATGGAGGGTTACAGGTTCAGGACATATTTGTGTGGAGTTCTGCATTGGTACGTTCCAGTGAGACAGGGAGGGTATGGAGGTGTACAGATTCAGGGCACATTTGTCTGGAGTTCTGCATTGGTACGTTCCAGTGAGACACGGAGGTTATAGAGGGTACAGGTTCAGAGCATATTTGTGCGGAGTTCTGCATTGGTATGTTCAAGAGAGACAGGGAGGTTCTGGTGGTGTACAGGTTCAGGGCACATTTGTGTGGAGTTCTGCAGTGGTACGTTCCAGTGAGACAGGGAGGTTATGGTCGGGTACAGGTTCAGGGCATATTTGTGTGGAGTTCTGCATTGGTACATTCCAGTGAGACAGGGAAGTTATGGAGGGGTACAGGTTCAGGGCATATTTGTGTGGTGTACTGCATTTGTACGTTCCAGTGAGACAGGGAGGTTATGGAGGGTACAGGTTCAGGGCATATTTGTGTGGAGTTCTGCATTGGTACGTTCCAGTGAGACAGGGAGGTTATGGAGGGTACAGGTTCAGGGCATATTTGTGTGGAGTTCTGCGTTGGTACTTTCCAGTGAGATAGGGAAGTTATGGAGGGGTACAGGTTCAGGGCATATTTGTGTGGTGTTCTGCATTGGTACGTTCCAGTGAGACAAGGATGTTATGGGCGGGTAAACGTTCAGGGCATATTTCTGTGGTGTTCTGCAATGGTACGTTCCAGTGAGACTGGGAGGTTATGGAGGGTACAGGTTCTGGGCATATTTGTGTGGAGTTCTGCAGTGGTACGTTCCAGTGAGACAGGGAGGTAATGGTCGTGTACAGGTTCTGGGCATATTTGTGTGGAGTTCTGCATTGGTACTTTGCTGTGAGACAGGGAAGTTATGGAGGGGTACAGGTTCAGGGCATATTTGTGTGGAGTTCTGCATTGGTACGTTCCAGTGAGACAGGGAAGTTATTGAGGGGCACAGGTTCAGGGCATATTTGTGTGGAGTTCGGCATTGGTGCGTTCCAGTGAGACAAGGAGGTTATGGGCGGGTACACGTTCAGGGCATATTTGTGTGGAATTCTGCATTGGTACGTTCCAGTGAGACAACGAGGTTATGGAGGGTACCGGTTCAGGGCATATTTGTGTGGAGTTCTGCATTGGTACGTTCCAGTGAGACAGGGAGGTTATGGAGGGTTACAGGTTCAGGGCATATTTGTGTGGAGTTCTGCATTGGTACGTTCCAGTGAGACAGGGACGTTATGGAGGTGTACAGATTCAGGGCACATTTGTCTGGAGTTCTGCATTGGTACGTTCCAGTGAGACAGGGAGGTTATAGAGGGTACAGGTTCAGAGCATATTTGTGCGGAGTTCTGCATTGGTATGTTCCAGTGAGACAGGGAGGTTCTGGTGGTGTACAGGTTCAGGGCACATTTGTGTGGAGTTCTGCAGTGGTACGTTCCAGTGAGACAGGGAGGTTATGGTCGGGTACAGGTTCAGGGCATATTTGTGTGGAGTTCTGCATTGGTACTTTCCAGTGAGACAGGGAAGTTATGGAGGGGTACAGGTTCAGGGCATATTTGTGTGGTGTACTGCATTTGTACGTTCCAGTGAGACAGGGAGGTTATGGAGGGTACAGGTTCAGGGCATATTTGTGTGGAGTTCTGCATTGGTACGTTCCAGTGAGACAGGGAGGTTATGGACGGTACCGGTTCAGGGCATATTTGTGTGGAGTTCTGCATTGGTACGTTCCAGTGAGACAGGGAGGTTATGGAGGGTACATGTTCAGGCCATATTTGTGTGGAGTTCCGCATTGGTACGTTCCAGTGAGACAGGGAGGTTATGGAGGGGTACAGGTTCAGGGCAAATTTGTGTGGAGTTTGGCATTGGTGCGTTCCAGTGAGACAAGGAAATTATGGGCGGGTACACTTTCAGGGCATATTTGTGTGGTGTTCTGCAATGGTACGTTCCAGTGAGACAGAAGGTTATGGAGGGATACAGGTTCAGGGCATATTTGAGTGGAGTTCGGCATTGGTGCGTTCCAATGAGACAGGGAAGTTATGGAGGGGTACAGGTTCAGGGCATATTTGTGTGGAGTTCTGCATTGGTACGTTCCAGTGAGACAGGGAGGTTATGGAGGGGTACAGGTTCAGGGCATATTTGTGTGTAGTTCTGCATTGGTACGTTCCAGTGAGACAGGGAGGTTATGGATGATAGAGGTTCAGGGCATTTTTGTGTGGAGTTCTGCAGTGGTACGTTCCAGTGAGTCAGGGAAGTTATGGAGGGGTACAGGTTCAGGGCATATTTGTGTGGTGTTCTGCATTGGTACGTTCCAGTGAGACAAGGATGTTATGGGCGGGTAAACGTTCAGGGCATATTTCTGTGGTGTTCTGCAATGGTACGTTCCAGTGAGACTGGGAGGTTATGGAGGGTACAGGTTCTGGGCATATTTGTGTGGAGTTCTGCAGTGGTACGTTCCAGTGAGACAGGGAGGTAATGGTCGTGTACAGGTTCTGGGCATATTTGTGTGGAGTTCTGCATTGGTACTTTGCTGTGAGACAGGGAAGTTATGGAGGGGTACAGGTTCAGGGCATATTTGTGTGGAGTTCTGCATTGGTACGTTCCAGTGAGACAGGGAAGTTATTGAGGGGCACAGGTTCAGGGCATATTTGTGTGGAGTTCGGCATTGGTGCGTTCCAGTGAGACAAGGAGGTTATGGGCGGGTACACGTTCAGGGCATATTTGTGTGGAATTCTGCATTGGTACGTTCCAGTGAGACAACGAGGTTATGGAGGGTACCGGTTCAGGGCATATTTGTGTGGAGTTCTGCATTGGTACGTTCCAGTGAGACAGGGAGGTTATGGAGGGTTACAGGTTCAGAGCATATTTGTGTGGAGTTCTGCATTGGTACGTTCCAGAGAGACAGGGACGTTATGGAGGTGTACAGATTCAGGGCACATTTGTCTGGAGTTCTGCATTGGTACGTTCCAGTGAGACAGGGAGGTTATAGAGGGTACAGGTTCAGAGCATATTTGTGCGGAGTTCTGCATTGGTATGTTCCAGTGAGACAGGGAGGTTCTGGTGGTGTACAGGTTCAGGGCACATTTGTGTGGAGTTCTGCAGTGGTACGTTCCAGTGAGACAGGGAGGTTATGGTCGGGTACAGGTTCAGGGCATATTTGTGTGGAGTTCTGCATTGGTACTTTCCAGTGAGACAGGGAAGTTATGGAGGGGTACAGGTTCAGGGCATATTTGTGTGGTGTACTGCATTTGTACGTTCCAGTGAGACAGGGAGGTTATGGAGGGTACAGGTTCAGGGCATATTTGTGTGGAGTTCTGCATTGGTACGTTCCAGTGAGACAGGGAGGTTATGGACGGTACCGGTTCAGGGCATATTTGTGTGGAGTTCTGCATTGGTACGTTCCAGTGAGACAGGGAGGTTATGGAGGGTACATGTTCAGGCCATATTTGTGTGGAGTTCCGCATTGGTACGTTCCAGTGAGACAGGGAGGTTATGGAGGGGTACAGGTTCAGGGCAAATTTGTGTGGAGTTTGGCATTGGTGCGTTCCAGTGAGACAAGGAAATTATGGGCGGGTACACTTTCAGGGCATATTTGTGTGGTGTTCTGCAATGGTACGTTCCAGTGAGACAGAAGGTTATGGAGGGATACAGGTTCAGGGCATATTTGAGTGGAGTTCGGCATTGGTGCGTTCCAATGAGACAGGGAAGTTATGGAGGGGTACAGGTTCAGGGCATATTTGTGTGGAGTTCTGCATTGGTACGTTCCAGTGAGACAGGGAGGTTATGGAGGGGTACAGGTTCAGGGCATATTTGTGTGTAGTTCTGCATTGGTACGTTCCAGTGAGACAGGGAGGTTATGGATGATAGAGGTTCAGGGCATTTTTGTGTGGAGTTCTGCAGTGGTACGTTCCAGTGAGTCAGGGAGGTTATGGTCGGGTACAGGATCAGGGCATATTTGAGTGGAGTTCGGCATTGGTGCGTTGCAGTGAGACGGGGGGTTATGGAGGGGTACAGGTTCAGGGCATACTAATGTGGAGTTGTGCATTGGTACGTTCCAGTGAGACAGGGAGGTTATGGAGGGGTACAGGTTCAGGGCAAATTTGTGTGGAGTTCGGCATTGGTGCGTTCCAGTGAGACAAGAAGGTTATGGGTGGGTACTCTTTCAGGGCATATTTGTGTGGTGTTCTGCAATGGTACGTTCCAGTGAGACAGAAGGTTATGGAGGGATACAGGTTCAGGGCAAATTTGTGTGGAGTTCGGCATTGGTACGTTCCAGTGAGACAGGGAGGTTATGGTGGTGTACAGGTTCAGGGCACATTTGTGTGGAGTTCTGCAGTGGTACGTTCCAGTGAGACAGGGAGGTTATGGTCGGGTACAGGTTCAGGGAATATTTGTGTGGAGTTCTGCATTGGTTCTTTCCAGTGAGACAGAGAAGTTATGGAGGGGTACATGTTCAGGGCATATTTGTGTGGTGTTCTGCATTGGTACGTTCCAGTGAGACAGGGAGGTTATGGAAGGGTACAGGTTCAGGGCATATTTGTGTGTAGTTCTGCATTGGTACGTTCCAGTGAGACAGGGAGGTTATGGAGGGTACAGGTTCAGGGCATATTTGTGTGTAGGTCTGCATTGGTACGTTCCAGTGAGACAGGGAGGTTATGGATGGTAGAGGTTCAGGGCATATTTGTGTGGATTTCTGCAGTGGTACGTTCCAGTGAGTCAGGGAGGTTATGGTCGGGTACAGGATCAGGGCATATTTGAGTGGAGTTCGTCATTGGTGCGTTCCAGTGAGACAGGGGGGTTATGGAGGGGTACAGGTTCAGGGCATACTAATGTGGAGTTGTGCATTGGTACGTTCCAGTGAGACAGTGAGGTTATGGAGGGGTACAGGTTCAGGGCAAATTTGTGTGGAGTTCTGCATTGGTACGTTCCAGAGAGACAGGGACGTTATGGAGGTGTACAGATTCAGGGCACATTTGTCTGGAGTTCTGCATTGGTACGTTCCAGTGAGACAGGGAGGTTATAGAGGGTACAGGTTCAGAGCATATTTGTGCGGAGTTCTGCATTGGTATGTTCCAGTGAGACAGGGAGGTTCTGGTGGTGTACAGGTTCAGGGCACATTTGTGTGGAGTTCTGCAGTGGTACGTTCCAGTGAGACAGGGAGGTTATGGTCGGGTACAGGTTCAGGGCATATTTGTGTGGAGTTCTGCATTGGTACTTTCCAGTGAGACAGGGAAGTTATGGAGGGGTACAGGTTCAGGGCATATTTGTGTGGTGTACTGCATTTGTACGTTCCAGTGAGACAGGGAGGTTATGGAGGGTACAGGTTCAGGGCATATTTGTGTGGAGTTCTGCATTGGTACGTTCCAGTGAGACAGGGAGGTTATGGACGGTACCGGTTCAGGGCATATTTGTGTGGAGTTCTGCATTGGTACGTTCCAGTGAGACAGGGAGGTTATGGAGGGTACATGTTCAGGCCATATTTGTGTGGAGTTCCGCATTGGTACGTTCCAGTGAGACAGGGAGGTTATGGAGGGGTACAGGTTCAGGGCAAATTTGTGTGGAGTTTGGCATTGGTGCGTTCCAGTGAGACAAGGAAATTATGGGCGGGTACACTTTCAGGGCATATTTGTGTGGTGTTCTGCAATGGTACGTTCCAGTGAGACAGAAGGTTATGGAGGGATACAGGTTCAGGGCATATTTGAGTGGAGTTCGGCATTGGTGCGTTCCAATGAGACAGGGAAGTTATGGAGGGGTACAGGTTCAGGGCATATTTGTGTGGAGTTCTGCATTGGTACGTTCCAGTGAGACAGGGAGGTTATGGAGGGGTACAGGTTCAGGGCATATTTGTGTGTAGTTCTGCATTGGTACGTTCCAGTGAGACAGGGAGGTTATGGATGATAGAGGTTCAGGGCATTTTTGTGTGGAGTTCTGCAGTGGTACGTTCCAGTGAGTCAGGGAGGTTATGGTCGGGTACAGGATCAGGGCATATTTGAGTGGAGTTCGGCATTGGTGCGTTGCAGTGAGACGGGGGGTTATGGAGGGGTACAGGTTCAGGGCATACTAATGTGGAGTTGTGCATTGGTACGTTCCAGTGAGACAGGGAGGTTATGGAGGGGTACAGGTTCAGGGCAAATTTGTGTGGAGTTCGGCATTGGTGCGTTCCAGTGAGACAAGAAGGTTATGGGTGGGTACTCTTTCAGGGCATATTTGTGTGGTGTTCTGCAATGGTACGTTCCAGTGAGACAGAAGGTTATGGAGGGATACAGGTTCAGGGCAAATTTGTGTGGAGTTCGGCATTGGTACGTTCCAGTGAGACAGGGAGGTTATGGTGGTGTACAGGTTCAGGGCACATTTGTGTGGAGTTCTGCAGTGGTACGTTCCAGTGAGACAGGGAGGTTATGGTCGGGTACAGGTTCAGGGAATATTTGTGTGGAGTTCTGCATTGGTTCTTTCCAGTGAGACAGAGAAGTTATGGAGGGGTACATGTTCAGGGCATATTTGTGTGGTGTTCTGCATTGGTACGTTCCAGTGAGACAGGGAGGTTATGGAAGGGTACAGGTTCAGGGCATATTTGTGTGTAGTTCTGCATTGGTACGTTCCAGTGAGACAGGGAGGTTATGGAGGGTACAGGTTCAGGGCATATTTGTGTGTAGGTCTGCATTGGTACGTTCCAGTGAGACAGGGAGGTTATGGATGGTAGAGGTTCAGGGCATATTTGTGTGGATTTCTGCAGTGGTACGTTCCAGTGAGTCAGGGAGGTTATGGTCGGGTACAGGATCAGGGCATATTTGAGTGGAGTTCGTCATTGGTGCGTTCCAGTGAGACAGGGGGGTTATGGAGGGGTACAGGTTCAGGGCATACTAATGTGGAGTTGTGCATTGGTACGTTCCAGTGAGACAGTGAGGTTATGGAGGGGTACAGGTTCAGGGCAAATTTGTGTGGAGTTCTGCATTGGTGCGTTCCAGTGAGACAAGGAAGTTATGGGCGGGTACACGTTCAGGGCATATTTGTGTGGAATTCTGCATTGGTACGTTCCAGTGAGACAGGGAGGTTATGCACGGTACAGGATCAGGGCATATTTGAGTAGAGTTCTGCATTGGTACGTTCCAGTGAGACAGGGAGGTTATGGAGGGTTACAGGTTCAGGGCATATTTGTGTGGAGTTCTGCATTGGTACGTTCCAGTGAGACAGGGACGTTATGGAGGTGTACAGATTCAGGGCACATTTGTCTGGAGTTCTGCATTGGTACGTTCCAGTGAGACAGGGAGGTTATAGAGGGTACAGGTTCAGAGCATATCTGTGCGGAGTTCTGCATTGGTATGTTCCAGTGAGACAGGGAGGTTCTGGTGGTGTACAGGTTCAGGGCACATTTGTGTGGAGTTCTGCAGTGGTACGTTCCAGTGAGACAGGGAGGTTATGGTCGGGTACAGGTTCAGGGCATATTTGTGTGGAGTTCTGCATTGGTACTTTCCAGTGAGACAGGGAAGTTATGGAGGGGTACAGGTTCAGGGCATATTTGTGTGGTGTACTGCATTTGTACGTTCCAGTGAGACAGGGAGGTTATGGAGGGTACAGGTTCAGGGCATATTTGTGTGGAGTTCTGCATTGGTACGTTCCAGTGAGACAGGGAGTTTATGGAGTGTACAGGTTCAGGGCATATTTGTGTGGAGTTCTGCGTTGGTACTTTCCAGTGAGACAGGGAAGTTATGGAGGGGTACAGGTTCAGGGCATATTTGTGTGGTGTTCTGCATTGGTACGTTCCAGTGAGACAAGGATGTTATGGGCGGGTAAACGTTCAGGGCATATTTCTGTGGTGTTCTGCAATGGTACGTTCCAGTGAGACAGGGAGGTTATGGAGGGTTACAGGTTCAGGGCATATTTGTGTGGAGTTCTGCATTGGTACGTTCCAGTGAGACAGGGACGTTATGGAGGTGTACAGATTCAGGGCACATTTGTCTGGCGTTCTGCATTGGTGCGTTCCAGTGAGACAGGGAGGTTATGTGCGGGTACACGTTCAGGGCATATTTGTGTGGAATTCTGCATTGGTACGTTCCAGTGAGACAGGGAGGTTATGCACGGTACAGGATCAGGGAATATTTGAGTGGAGTTCTGCATTGGCACGTTCCAGTGAGACAGGGAGGTTATTGAGGGGTACAGGTTCAGGGCAAATTTGTGTGGAGTTCTGCATTGGTACGTTCCAGTGAGACAGGGAGGTTATGGTGGTGTACAGGTTCAGGGCACATTTGTGTGGAGTTCTGCAGTGGTACGTTCCAGTGAGACAGGGAGGTTATGGTCGGGTACAGGTTCAGGGCATATTTGTGTGGAGTTCTGCATTGGTACTTTCCAGTGAGACAGAGAGGTTATTGAGGGGTACAGGTTCAGGGCAAATTTGTGTGGTGTTCTGCATTGGTACGTTCCAGTGAGACAGGGAGGTTATGGAGGGGTACAGGTTCAGGGCATATTTGTGTGTAGTTCTGCATTGGTACGTTCCAGTGAGACAGGGAGGTTATGGAGGGTACAGGTTCAGGGCATATTTGTGTGTAGTTCTGCATTGTTACATTCTAGTGAGACAGGGAGGTTATGGAGGGTACAGGTTCAGGGCATATTTGTGTGGAGTTCTGCGTTGGTACGTTCCAGTGAGACAAGGATCTTATGGGCGGGTAAACGTTCAGGGCATATTTCAGTGGTGTTCTACAATGGTACGTTCCAGTGAGACTGGGAGGTTATGGAGGGTATATGTTCAGGCCATATTTGTGTGGAGTTCAGCATTGGTACGTTCCAGTGAGACAGTGAGGTTATGGTCGGGTACAGGATCAGGGCATATTTGAGTGGAGTTCGTCATTGGTGCGTTCCAGTGAGACAGGGGGGTTATGGAGGGGTACAGGTTCAGGGCATACTAATGTGGAGTTGTGCATTGGTACGTTCCAGTGAGACAAGGAAGTTATGGGCGGGTACACGTTCAGGGCATATTTGTGTGGAATTCTGCATTGGTACGTTCCAGTGAGACAGGGAGGTTATGCACGGTACAGGATCAGGGCATACTAATGTGGAGTTCTGCATTGGTGCGTTCCAGTGAGACAAGGAAGTTATGGGCGGGTACACGTTCAGGGCATATTTGTGTGGAATTCTGCATTGGTACGTTCCAGTGAGACAGGGAGGTTATGCACGGTACAGGATCAGGGCATATTTGAGTAGAGTTCTGCATTGGTACGTTCCAGTGAGACAGGGAGGTTATGGAGGGTGACAGGTTCAGGGCATATTTGTGTGGAGTTCTGCATTGGTACGTTCCAGTGAGACAGGGACGTTATGGAGGTGTACAGATTCAGGGCACATTTGTCTGGAGTTCTGCATTGGTACGTTCCAGTGAGACAGGGAGGTTATAGAGGGTACAGGTTCAGAGCATATTTGTGCGGAGTTCTGCATTGGTATGTTCCAGTGAGACAGGGAGGTTATGGAGGGTACAGGTTCAGGGCATATTTGTGTGGAGTTCTGCGTTGGTACGTTCCAGTGAGACAAGGATCTTATGGGCGGGTAAACGTTCAGGGCATATTTCAGTGGTGTTCTACAATGGTACGTTCCAGTGAGACTGGGAGGTTATGGAGGGTATATGTTCAGGCCATATTTGTGTGGAGTTCAGCATTGGTACGTTCCAGTGAGACAGTGAGGTTATGGTCGGGTACAGGATCAGGGCATATTTGAGTGGAGTTCGTCATTGGTGCGTTCCAGTGAGACAGGGGGGTTATGGAGGGGTACAGGTTCAGGGCATACTAATGTGGAGTTGTGCATTGGTACGTTCCAGTGAGACAAGGAAGTTATGGGCGGGTACACGTTCAGGGCATATTTGTGTGGAATTCTGCATTGGTACGTTCCAGTGAGACAGGGGGGTTATGGAGGGGTACAGGTTCAGGGCATACTAATGTGGAGTTCTGCATTGGTGCGTTCCAGTGAGACAAGGAAGTTATGGGCGGGTACACGTTCAGGGCATATTTGTGTGGAATTCTGCATTGGTACGTTCCAGTGAGACAGGGAGGTTATGCACGGTACAGGATCAGGGCATATTTGAGTAGAGTTCTGCATTGGTACGTTCCAGTGAGACAGGGAGGTTATGGAGGGTGACAGGTTCAGGGCATATTTGTGTGGAGTTCTGCATTGGTACGTTCCAGTGAGACAGGGACGTTATGGAGGTGTACAGATTCAGGGCACATTTGTCTGGAGTTCTGCATTGGTACGTTCCAGTGAGACAGGGAGGTTATAGAGGGTACAGGTTCAGAGCATATTTGTGCGGAGTTCTGCATTGGTATGTTCCAGTGAGACAGGGAGGTTCTGGTGGTGTACAGGTTCAGGGCACATTTGTGTGGAGTTCTGCAGTGGTACGTTCCAGTGAGACAGGGAGGTTATGGTCGGGTACAGGTTCAGGGCATATTTGTGTGGAGTTCTGCATTGGTACTTTCCAGTGAGACAGGGAAGTTATGGAGGGGTACAGGTTCAGGGCATATTTGTGTGGTGTACTGCATTTGTACGTTCCAGTGAGACAGGGAGGTTATGGAGGGTACAGGTTCAGGGCATATTTGTGTGGAGTTCTGCATTGGTACGTTCCAGTGAGACAGGGAGGTTATGGAGGGTACAGGTTCAGGGCATATTTGTGTGGAGTTCTGCGTTGGTACTTTCCAGTGAGACAGGGAAGTTATGGAGGGGTACAGGTTCAGGGCATATTTGAGTGGTGTTCTGCATTGGTACGTTCCAGTGAGACAAGGATGTTATGGGCGGGTAAACGTTCAGGGCATATTTCTGTGGTGTTCTGCAATGGTACGTTCCAGTGAGACTGGGAGGTTATGGAGGGTACAGGTTCAGGGCATATTTGTGTGGAGTTCTGCAGTGGTACTTTCCTGTGAGACAGGGAAGTTATGGAGGGGTACAGGTTCAGGACATATTTGTGTGGAGTTCTGCATTGGTGTGTTCCAGTGAGACAAGGAGGTTATGGGCGGGTACACGTTTAGGGCATATTTGTGTGGAATTCTGCATTGGTACGTTCCAGTGAGACAGGGAGGTTATGGAGGGTACCGGTTCAGGGCATATTTGTCTGGAGTTCTGCATTGGTACGTTCCAGTGAGACAGCGAGGTTATGGAGGGTACATGTTCAGGCCATATTTGCGTGGAGTTCCGCATTGGTACGTTCCAGTGAGACAGGGATGTTATGGAGGGGTACAGGTTCAGGGCAAATTTGTGTGGAGTTTGGCATTGATGCGTTCCAGTGAGACAAGGAGGTTATGGGCGGGTACACTTTCAGGGCATATTTGTGTTGTGTTCTGCAATGGTACGTTCCAGTGAGACAGAAGGTTATGGAGGGATACAGGTTCAGGGCATATTTGAGTGGAGTTCGGCATTGGTGCGTTCCAGTGAGACAGGGAAGTTATGGAGGGGTACAGGTTCAGGGCATATTTGTGTGGAGTTCTGCATTGGTACGTTCCAGTGAGAAAGGGAGGTTCTGGAGGGGTACAGGTTCAGGGCATATTTGTGTGTACTTCTGCATTGGTACGTTCCAGTGAGACAGGGAGGTTATGGATGGTAGAGGTTCAGGGCATATTTGTGTGGAGTTCTGCAGTGGTACGTTCCAGTGAGTCAGGGAGGTTATGGTCGGGTACAGGATCAGGGCATATTTGAGTGGAGTTCGGCATTGGTGCGTTCCAGTGAGACAAGGGGGTTATGGAGGGGTACAGGTTCAGGGCATACTAATGTGGAGTTGTGCATTGGTACGTTCCAGTGAGACTGGGAGGTTATGGAGGGTACAGGTTCAGGGCATATTTGTGTGGAGTTCTGCAGTGGTACTTTCCTGTGAGACAGGGAAGTTATGGAGGGGTACAGGTTCAGGACATATTTGTGTGGAGTTCTGCATTGGTGCGTTCCAGTGAGTCAGGGAGGTTATGGTCGGGTACAGGATCAGGGCATATTTGAGTGGAGTTCGGCATTGGTGCGTTCCAGTGAGACAAGGGGGTTATGGAGGGGTACAGGTTCAGGGCATACTAATGTGGAGTTGTGCATTGGTACGTTCCAGTGAGACTGGGAGGTTATGGAGGGTACAGGTTCAGGGCATATTTGTGTGGAGTTCTGCAGTGGTACTTTCCTGTGAGACAGGGAAGTTATGGAGGGGTACAGGTTCAGGACATATTTGTGTGGAGTTCTGCATTGGTGCGTTCCAGTGAGACAAGGAGGTTATGGGCGGGTACACGTTTAGGGCATATTTGTGTGGAATTCTGCATTGGTGCGTTCCAGTGAGACAAGGAGGTTATGTGCGGGTACACGTTCAGGGCATATTTGTGTGGAATTCTGCATTGGTACGTTCCAGTGAGACAGGGAGGTTATGCACGGTACAGGATCAGGGAATATTTGAGTGGAGTTCTGCATTGGCACGTTCCAGTGAGACAGGGAGGTTATTGAGGGGTACAGGTTCAGGGCAAATTTGTGTGGAGTTCTGCATTGGTACGTTCCAGTGAGACCGGGAGGTTATGGTGGTGTACAGGTTCAGGGCACATTTGTGTGGAGATCTGCAGTGGTACGTTCCAGTGAGACAGGGAGGTTATGGTCGGGTACAGGTTCAGGGCATATTTGTGTGGAGTTCTGCATTGGTACTTTCCAGTGAGACAGAGAAGTTATGGAGGGGTACATGTTCAGGGCATATTTGTGTGGTGTTCTGCATTGGTACGTTCCAGTGAGACAGGGAGGTTATGGAGGGGTACTGGTTCAGGGCATATTTGTGTGTAGTTCTGCATTGGTACGTTCCAGTGAGACAGGGAGGTTATGGATGGTAGAGGTTCAGGGCATATTTGTGTGGAGTTCTGCAGTGGTACGTTCCAGTGAGACAGGGAGGTTATGGTCGGGTACAGGATCAGGGCATATTTGAGTGGAGTTCGGCATTGGTGCGTTCCAGTGAGACAGGGGGGTTATGGAGGGGTACAGGTTCAGGGCATACTAATGTGGAGTTGTGCATTGGTACGTTCCAGTGAGACTGGGAGTTTATGGAGGGTACAGGTTCAGGGCATATTTGTGTGGAGTTCTGCAGTGGTACTTTCCTGTGAGACAGGGAAGTTATGGAGGGGTACAGGTTCAGGACATATTTGTGTGGAGTTCTGCATTGGTGCGTTCCAGTGAGACAAGGAGGTTATGGGCGGGTACACGTTTAGGGCATATTTGTGTGGAATTCTGCATTGGTACGTTCCAGTGAGACAGGGAGGTTATGGAGGGGTATAGGTTCGGGGCAAATTTGTGTGGCGTTCTGCATTGGTGCGTTCCAGTGAGACAGGGAGGTTATGGAGGGTACAGGTTCAGGGCATATTTGTGTGGAGTTCTGCGTTGGTACGTTCCAGTGAGACAAGGATCTTATGGGCGGGTAAACGTTCAGGGCATATTTCAGTGGTGTTCTACAATGGTACGTTCCAGTGAGACTGGGAGGTTATGGAGGGTATATCTTCAGGCCATATTTGTGTGGAGTTCAGCATTGGTACGTTCCAGTGAGACAGTGAGGTTATGGAGGGTACCGGTTCAGGGCATATTTGTGTGGAGTTCTGCATTGGTACGTTCCAGTGAGACTGGGAGGTTATGGAGGGTACATGTTCAGGCCATATTTGTGTGGAGTTCGGCATTGGTGCGCTCCAGTGAGACAAGAAGGTTATGGGTGGGTACTCTTTCAGGGCATATTTGTGTGGTGTTCTGCAATGGTACGTTCCAGTGAGACAGAAGGTTATGGAGGGATACAGGTTCAGGGCATATTTGAGTGGAGTTCGGCATTGGTGCGTTCCAGTGAGACAGGGAAGTTATGGAGGGGAACAGGTTCAGGGCATATTTGTGCTGAGTTCTGCATTGGTACGTTCCAGTGAGACAGAGAGGTTATGGAGGGGTACAGGTTCAGGGCATATTTGTGTGTAGGTCTGCATGGGTACGTTCCAGTGAGACAGGGAGGTTATGGATGGTAGAGGTTCAGGGCATATTTGTGTGGAGTTCTGCAGTGGTACGTTCCAGTGAGTCAGGGAGGTTATGGTCGAGTACAGGATCAGGGCATATTTGAGTGGAGTTCGTCATTGGTGCGTTCCAGTGAGACATGGGGGTTATGGAGGGGTACAGGTTCAGGGCATACTAATGTGGAGTTGTGCATTGGTACGTTCCAGTGAGACAGTGAGGTTATGGAGGGGTACAGGTTCAGGGCAACTTTGTGTGGAGTTCTGCATTGGTGCGTTCCAGTGAGACAAGGAAGTTATGGGCGGGTACACGTTCAGGGCATATTTGTGTGGAATTCTGCATTGGTACGTTCCAGTGAGACAGGGAGGTTATGCACGGTACAGGATCAGGGCATATTTGAGTAGAGTTCTGCATTGGTACGTTCCAGTGAGACAGAGAGGTTATGGAGGGGTACAGGTTCAGGGCATATTTGTGTGTAGGTCTGCATGGGTACGTTCCAGTGAGACAGGGAGGTTATGGATGGTAGAGGTTCAGGGCATATTTGTGTGTAGTTCTGCAGTGGTACGTTCCATTGAGTCAGGGAGGTTATGGTCGGGTACAGGATCAGGGCATATTTGAGTGGAGTTCGTCATTGGTGCGTTCCAGTGAGACAGGGGGGTTATGGAGGGGTACAGGTTCAGGGCATACTAATGTGGAGTTGTGCATTGGTACGTTCCAGTGAGACAGTGAGGTTATGGAGGGGTACAGGTTCAGGGCAAATTTGTGTGGAGTTCTGCATTGGTGCGTTCCAGTGAGACAAGGAAGTTATGGGCGGGTACACGTTCAGGGCATATTTGTGTGGAATTCTGCATTGGTACGTTCCAGTGAGACAGGGAGGTTATGCACGGTACAGGATCAGGGCATATTTGAGTAGAGTTCTGCATTGGTACGTTCCAGTGAGACAGGGAGGTTATGGAGGGTTACAGGTTCAGGGCATATTTGTGTGGAGTTCTGCATTGGTACGTTCCAGTGAGACAGGGACGTTATGGAGGTGTACAGATTCAGGGCTCATTTGTCTGGAGTTCTGCATTGGTACTTTCCTGTGAGACAGGGAAGTTATGGAGGGGTACAGGTTCAGGACATATTTGTGTGGAGTTCTGCATTGGTGCGTTCCAGTGAGACAAGGAGGTTATGGGCGGGTACACGTTTAGGGCATATTTGTGTGGAATTCTGCATTGGTACGTTCCAGTGAGACAGGGAGGTTATGGAGGGGTATAGGTTCGGGGCAAATTTGTGTGGCGTTCTGCATTGGTGCGTTCCAGTGAGACAGGGAGGTTATGGAGGGTACAGGTTCAGGGCATATTTGTGTGGAGTTCTGCGTTGGTACGTTCCAGTGAGACAAGGATCTTATGGGCGGGTAAACGTTCAGGGCATATTTCAGTGGTGTTCTACAATGGTACGTTCCAGTGAGACTGGGAGGTTATGGAGGGTATATCTTCAGGCCATATTTGTGTGGAGTTCAGCATTGGTACGTTCCAGTGAGACAGTGAGGTTATGGAGGGTACCGGTTCAGGGCATATTTGTGTGGAGTTCTGCATTGGTACGTTCCAGTGAGACTGGGAGGTTATGGAGGGTACATGTTCAGGCCATATTTGTGTGGAGTTCCGCATTGGTACGTTCCAGTGAGACAGGGAGGTTATGGAGGGGTACAGGTTCAGGGCAAATTTGTGTGGAGTTCGGCATTGGTGCGTTCCAGTGAGACAAGAAGGTTATGGGTGGGTACTCTTTCAGGGCATATTTGTGTGGTATTCTGCAATGGTACGTTCCAGTGAGACAGAAGGTTATGGAGGGATACAGGTTCAGGGCATATTTGAGTGGAGTTCGGCATTGGTGCGTTCCAGTGAGACAGGGAAGTTATGGAGGGGAACAGGTTCAGGGCATATTTGTGCTGAGTTCTGCATTGGTACGTTCCAGTGAGACAGAGAGGTTATGGAGGGGTACAGGTTCAGGGCATATTTGTGTGTAGGTCTGCATGGGTACGTTCCAGTGAGACAGGGAGGTTATGGATGGTAGAGGTTCAGGGCATATTTGTGTGGAGTTCTGCAGTGGTACGTTCCAGTGAGTCAGGGAGGTTATGGTCGAGTACAGGATCAGGGCATATTTGAGTGGAGTTCGTCATTGGTGCGTTCCAGTGAGACAGGGGGGTTATGGAGGGGTACAGGTTCAGGGAATATTTGAGTGGAGTTCTGCATTGGCACGTTCCAGTGAGACAGGGAGGTTATTGAGGGGTACAGGTTCAGGGCAAATTTGTGTGGAGTTCTGCATTGGTACGTTCCAGTGAGACCGGGAGGTTATGGTGGTGTACAGGTTCAGGGCACATTTGTGTGGAGATCTGCAGTGGTACGTTCCAGTGAGACAGGGAGGTTATGGTCGGGTACAGGTTCAGGGCATATTTGTGTGGAGTTCTGCATTGGTACTTTCCAGTGAGACAGAGAAGTTATGGAGGGGTACATGTTCAGGGCATATTTGTGTGGTGTTCTGCATTGGTACGTTCCAGTGAGACAGGGAGGTTATGGAGGGGTACTGGTTCAGGGCATATTTGTGTGTAGTTCTGCATTGGTACGTTCCAGTGAGACAGGGAGGTTATGGATGGTAGAGGTTCAGGGCATATTTGTGTGGAGTTCTGCAGTGGTACGTTCCAGTGAGACAGGGAGGTTATGGTCGGGTACAGGATCAGGGCATATTTGAGTGGAGTTCGGCATTGGTGCGTTCCAGTGAGACAGGGGGGTTATGGAGGGGTACAGGTTCAGGGCATACTAATGTGGAGTTGTGCATTGGTACGTTCCAGTGAGACTGGGAGTTTATGGAGGGTACAGGTTCAGGGCATATTTGTGTGGAGTTCTGCAGTGGTACTTTCCTGTGAGACAGGGAAGTTATGGAGGGGTACAGGTTCAGGACATATTTGTGTGGAGTTCTGCATTGGTGCGTTCCAGTGAGACAAGGAGGTTATGGGCGGGTACACGTTTAGGGCATATTTGTGTGGAATTCTGCATTGGTACGTTCCAGTGAGACAGGGAGGTTATGGAGGGGTATAGGTTCGGGGCAAATTTGTGTGGCGTTCTGCATTGGTGCGTTCCAGTGAGACAGGGAGGTTATGGAGGGTACAGGTTCAGGGCATATTTGTGTGGAGTTCTGCGTTGGTACGTTCCAGTGAGACAAGGATCTTATGGGCGGGTAAACGTTCAGGGCATATTTCAGTGGTGTTCTACAATGGTACGTTCCAGTGAGACTGGGAGGTTATGGAGGGTATATCTTCAGGCCATATTTGTGTGGAGTTCAGCATTGGTACGTTCCAGTGAGACAGTGAGGTTATGGAGGGTACCGGTTCAGGGCATATTTGTGTGGAGTTCTGCATTGGTACGTTCCAGTGAGACTGGGAGGTTATGGAGGGTACATGTTCAGGCCATATTTGTGTGGAGTTCGGCATTGGTGCGCTCCAGTGAGACAAGAAGGTTATGGGTGGGTACTCTTTCAGGGCATATTTGTGTGGTGTTCTGCAATGGTACGTTCCAGTGAGACAGAAGGTTATGGAGGGATACAGGTTCAGGGCATATTTGAGTGGAGTTCGGCATTGGTGCGTTCCAGTGAGACAGGGAAGTTATGGAGGGGAACAGGTTCAGGGCATATTTGTGCTGAGTTCTGCATTGGTACGTTCCAGTGAGACAGAGAGGTTATGGAGGGGTACAGGTTCAGGGCATATTTGTGTGTAGGTCTGCATGGGTACGTTCCAGTGAGACAGGGAGGTTATGGATGGTAGAGGTTCAGGGCATATTTGTGTGGAGTTCTGCAGTGGTACGTTCCAGTGAGTCAGGGAGGTTATGGTCGAGTACAGGATCAGGGCATATTTGAGTGGAGTTCGTCATTGGTGCGTTCCAGTGAGACATGGGGGTTATGGAGGGGTACAGGTTCAGGGCATACTAATGTGGAGTTGTGCATTGGTACGTTCCAGTGAGACAGTGAGGTTATGGAGGGGTACAGGTTCAGGGCAACTTTGTGTGGAGTTCTGCATTGGTGCGTTCCAGTGAGACAAGGAAGTTATGGGCGGGTACACGTTCAGGGCATATTTGTGTGGAATTCTGCATTGGTACGTTCCAGTGAGACAGGGAGGTTATGCACGGTACAGGATCAGGGCATATTTGAGTAGAGTTCTGCATTGGTACGTTCCAGTGAGACAGAGAGGTTATGGAGGGGTACAGGTTCAGGGCATATTTGTGTGTAGGTCTGCATGGGTACGTTCCAGTGAGACAGGGAGGTTATGGATGGTAGAGGTTCAGGGCATATTTGTGTGTAGTTCTGCAGTGGTACGTTCCATTGAGTCAGGGAGGTTATGGTCGGGTACAGGATCAGGGCATATTTGAGTGGAGTTCGTCATTGGTGCGTTCCAGTGAGACAGGGGGGTTATGGAGGGGTACAGGTTCAGGGCATACTAATGTGGAGTTGTGCATTGGTACGTTCCAGTGAGACAGTGAGGTTATGGAGGGGTACAGGTTCAGGGCAAATTTGTGTGGAGTTCTGCATTGGTGCGTTCCAGTGAGACAAGGAAGTTATGGGCGGGTACACGTTCAGGGCATATTTGTGTGGAATTCTGCATTGGTACGTTCCAGTGAGACAGGGAGGTTATGCACGGTACAGGATCAGGGCATATTTGAGTAGAGTTCTGCATTGGTACGTTCCAGTGAGACAGGGAGGTTATGGAGGGTTACAGGTTCAGGGCATATTTGTGTGGAGTTCTGCATTGGTACGTTCCAGTGAGACAGGGACGTTATGGAGGTGTACAGATTCAGGGCACATTTGTCTGGAGTTCTGCATTGGTACTTTCCTGTGAGACAGGGAAGTTATGGAGGGGTACAGGTTCAGGACATATTTGTGTGGAGTTCTGCATTGGTGCGTTCCAGTGAGACAAGGAGGTTATGGGCGGGTACACGTTTAGGGCATATTTGTGTGGAATTCTGCATTGGTACGTTCCAGTGAGACAGGGAGGTTATGGAGGGGTATAGGTTCGGGGCAAATTTGTGTGGCGTTCTGCATTGGTGCGTTCCAGTGAGACAGGGAGGTTATGGAGGGTACAGGTTCAGGGCATATTTGTGTGGAGTTCTGCGTTGGTACGTTCCAGTGAGACAAGGATCTTATGGGCGGGTAAACGTTCAGGGCATATTTCAGTGGTGTTCTACAATGGTACGTTCCAGTGAGACTGGGAGGTTATGGAGGGTATATCTTCAGGCCATATTTGTGTGGAGTTCAGCATTGGTACGTTCCAGTGAGACAGTGAGGTTATGGAGGGTACCGGTTCAGGGCATATTTGTGTGGAGTTCTGCATTGGTACGTTCCAGTGAGACTGGGAGGTTATGGAGGGTACATGTTCAGGCCATATTTGTGTGGAGTTCCGCATTGGTACGTTCCAGTGAGACAGGGAGGTTATGGAGGGGTACAGGTTCAGGGCAAATTTGTGTGGAGTTCGGCATTGGTGCGTTCCAGTGAGACAAGAAGGTTATGGGTGGGTACTCTTTCAGGGCATATTTGTGTGGTATTCTGCAATGGTACGTTCCAGTGAGACAGAAGGTTATGGAGGGATACAGGTTCAGGGCATATTTGAGTGGAGTTCGGCATTGGTGCGTTCCAGTGAGACAGGGAAGTTATGGAGGGGAACAGGTTCAGGGCATATTTGTGCTGAGTTCTGCATTGGTACGTTCCAGTGAGACAGAGAGGTTATGGAGGGGTACAGGTTCAGGGCATATTTGTGTGTAGGTCTGCATGGGTACGTTCCAGTGAGACAGGGAGGTTATGGATGGTAGAGGTTCAGGGCATATTTGTGTGGAGTTCTGCAGTGGTACGTTCCAGTGAGTCAGGGAGGTTATGGTCGAGTACAGGATCAGGGCATATTTGAGTGGAGTTCGTCATTGGTGCGTTCCAGTGAGACAGGGGGGTTATGGAGGGGTACAGGTTCAGGGCATACTAATGTGGAGTTGTGCATTGGTACGTTCCAGTGAGATAGTGAGGTTATGGAGGGGTACAGGTTCAGGGCAAATTTGTGTGGAGTTCTGCATTGGTGCGTTCCAGTGAGACAAGGAAGTTATGGGCGGGTACACGTTCAGGGCATATTTGTGTGGAATTCTGCATTGGTACGTTCCAGTGAGACAGGGAGGTTATGCACGGTACAGGATCAGGGCATATTTGAGTAGAGTTCTGCATTGGTACGTTCCAGTGAGACAGGGAGGTTATGGAGGGTTACAGGTTCAGGGCATATTTGTGTGGAGTTCTGCATTGGTACGTTCCAGTGAGACAGGGACGTTATGGAGGTGTACAGATTCAGGGCACATTTGTCTGGAGTTCTGCATTGGTACGTTCCAGTCAGACAGGGAGGTTATAGAGGGTACAGGTTCAGAGCATATTTGTGCGGAGTTCTGCATTGGTATGTTCCAGTGAGACAGGGAGGTTCTGGTGGTGTACAGGTTCAGGGCACATTTGTGTGGAGTTCTGCAGTGGTACGTTCCAGTGAGACAGGGAGGTTATGGTCGGGTACAGGTTCAGGGCATATTTGTGTGGAGTTCTGCATTGGTACTTTCCAGTGAGACATGGAAGTTATGGAGGGGTACAGGTTCAGGGCATATTTGTGTGGTGTACTGCATTTGTACGTTCCAGTGAGACAGGGAGCTTATGGAGGGTACAGGTTCAGGGCATATTTGTGTGGAGTTCTGCATTGGTACGTTCCAGTGAGACAGGGAGGTTATGGAGGGTACAGGTTCAGGGCATATTTGTGTGGAGTTCTGCGTTGGTACTTTCCAGTGAGACAGGGATGTTATGGGCGGGTAAACGTTCAGGGCATATTTCTGTGGTGTTCTGCAATGGTACGTTCCAGTGAGACTGGGAGGTTATGGAGGGTACAGGTTCAGGGCATATTTGTGTGGAGTTCTGCAGTGGTACTTTCCTGTGAGACAGGGAAGTTATGGAGGGGTACAGGTTCAGGACATATTTGTGTGGAGTTCTGCATTGGTGTGTTCCAGTGAGACAAGGAGGTTATGGGCGGGTACACGTTTAGGGCATATTTGTGTGGAATTCTGCATTGGTACGTTCCAGTGAGACAGGGAGGTTATGGAGGGTACCGGTTCAGGGCATATTTGTGTGGAGTTCCGCATTGGTACGTTCCAGTGAGACAAGGATGTTATGGAGGGGTACAGGTTCAGGGCAAATTTGTGTGGAATTTGGCATTGGTGCGTTCCAGTGAGACAAGGAGGTTACGGGCGGGTACACTTTCAGGGCATATTTGTGTGGTGTTCTGCAATGGTACGTTCCAGTGAGACAGAAGGTTATGGAGGGATACAGGTTCAGGGCATATTTGAGTGGAGTTCGGCATTGGTGCGTTCCAGTGAGACAGGGAAGTTATGGAGGGGTACAGGTTCAGGGCATATTTGTGTGGAGTTCTGCATTGGTACGTTCCAGTGAGACAGGGAGGTTCTGGAGGGGTACAGGTTCAGGGCATATTTGTGTGTAGTTCTGCATTGGTACGTTCCAGTGAGACAGGGAGGTTATGGATGGTAGAGGTTCAGGGCATATTTGTGTCGAGTTCTGCAGTGGTACGTTCCAGTGAGTCAGGGAGGTTATGGTCGGGTACAGGATCAGGGCATATTTGAGTGGAGTTCGGCATTGGTGCGTTCCAGTGAGACAAGGGGGTTATGGAGGGGTACAGGTTCAGGGCATACTAATGTGGAGTTGTGCATTGGTACGTTCCAGTGAGACTGGGAGATTATGGAGGGTACAGGTTCAGGGCATATTTGTGTGGAGTTCTGCAGTGGTACTTTCCTGTGAGACAGGGAAGTTATGGAGGGGTACAGGTTCAGGACATATTTGTGTGGAGTTCTGCATTGGTGCGTTCCAGTGAGACAAGGAGGTTATGGGCGGGTACACGTTTAGGGCATATTTGTGTGGAATTCTGCATTGGTACGTTCCAGTGAGACAGGGAGGTTATGGAGGGCTACAGGTTCGGGGCAAATTTGTGTGGCGTTCTGCATTGATGCGTTCCAGTGAGACAAGGAGGTTATGTGCGGGTACACGTTCAGGGCATATTTGTGTGGAATTCTGCATTGGTACGTTCCAGTGAGACAGGGAGGTTATGCACGGTACAGGATCAGGGAATATTTGAGTGGAGTTCTGCATTGGCACGTTCCAGTGAGACAGGGAGGTTATTGAGGGGTACAAGTTCAGGGCAAATTTGTGTGGAGTTCTGCATTGGTACGTTCCAGTGAGACAGGGAGGTTATGGTGGTGTACAGGTTCAGGGCACATTTGTGTGGAGTTCTGCAGTGGTACGTTCCAGTGAGACAGGGAGGTTAAGGTCGGGTACAGGTTCAGGGCATATTTGTGTGGAGTTCTGCATTGGTACTTTCCAGTGAGACAGAGAAGTTATGGAGGGGTACATGTTCAGGGCATATTTGTGTGGTGTTCTGCATTGGTACGTTCCAGTGAGACAGGGAGGTTATGGAGGGGTACTGGTTCAGGGCATATTTGTGTGTAGTTCTGCATTGGTACGTTCCAGTGAGACAGGGAGGTTATGGATGGTAGAGGTTCAGGGCATATTTGTGTGGAGTTCTGCAGTGGTACGTTCCAGTGAGTCAGGGAGGTTATGGTCGGGTACAGGATCAGGGCATATTTGAGTGGAGTTCGGCATTGGTGCGTTCCAGTGAGACAGGGGGGTTATGGAGGGGTACAGGTTCTGGGCATACTAATGTGGAGTTGTGCATTGGTACGTTCCAGTGAGACTGGGAGTTTATGGAGGGTACAGGTTCAGGGCATATTTGTGTGGAGTTCTGCAGTGGTACTTTCCTGTGAGACAGGGAAGTTATGGAGGGGTACAGGTTCAGGACATATTTGTGTGGAGTTCTGCATTGGTGCGTTCCAGTGAGACAAGGAGGTTATGGGCGGGTACACGGTTAGGGCATATTTGTGTGGAATTCTGCATTGGTACGTTCCAGTGAGACAGGGAGGTTATGGAGGGGTATAGGTTCGGGGCAAATTTGTGTGGCGTTCTGCATTGGTGCGATCCAGTGAGACAGGGAGGTTATGGAGGGTACAGGTTCAGGGCATATTTGTGTGTAGTTCTGCATTGGTACATTCTAGTGAGACAGGGAGGTTATGGAGGGTACAGGTTCAGGGCATATTTGTGTGGAGTTCTGCGTTGGTACGTTCCAGTGAGACAAGGATCTTATGGGCGGGTAAACGTTCAGGGCATATTTCAGTGGTGTTCTGCAATGGCACGTTCCAGTGAGACAGGGAGGTTATGGAGGGGTACAGGTTCAGGGCATATTTGTGTGGTGTTCTGCATTGGTACGTTCAAGTGAGACAAGGATGTTATGGGCGGGTAAACATTCAGGGCATATTTCTGTGGTGTTCTGCAATGGTACGTTCCAGTGAGACTGGGAGGTTATGGAGGGTACAGGTTCAGGGCATATTTGTGTGGAGTTCTGCAGTGGTACGTTCCAGTGAGACAGGGAGGTAATGGTCGGGTACAGGTTCTGGGCATATTTGTGTGGAGTTCTGCATTGGTACTTTGCTGTGAGAGAGGGAAGATATGGAGGGGTACAGGTCCAGGGCATATTTGTGTGGAGTTCTGCATTGGTACGTTCCAGTGAGACAGGGATGTTATTGAGGGGTACAGGTTCAGGGCAAATTTGTGTGGAGTTCGGCATTGGTGCGTTCCAGTGAGACAAGGAGGTTATGGGCGGGTACATGTTCAGGGCATATTTGTGTGTACTTCTGCATTGGTACGTTCCAGTGAGACAGGGAGGTTATGGATGGTAGAGGTTCAGGGCATATTTGTGTGGAGTTCTGCAGTGGTACGTTCCAGTGAGTCAGGGAGGTTATGGTCGGGTACAGGATCAGGGCATATTTGAGTGGAGTTCGGCATTGGTGCGTTCCAGTGAGACAAGGGGGTTATGGAGGGGTACAGGTTCAGGGCATACTAATGTGGAGTTGTGCATTGGTACGTTCCAGTGAGACTGGGAAGTTATGGAGGGTACAGGTTCAGGGCATATTTGTGTGGAGTTCTGCAGTGGTACTTTCCTGTGAGACAGGGAAGTTATGGAGGGGTATAGGTTCAGGACATATTTGTGTGGAGTTCTGCATTGGTGCGTTCCAGTGAGACAAGGAGGTTATGGGCGGGTACACGTTTAGGGCATATTTGTGTGGAATTCTGCATTGGTACGTTCCAGTGAGACAGGGAGGTTAAGGTCGGGTACAGGTTCAGGGCATATTTGTGTGGAGTTCTGCATTGGTACTTTCCAGTGAGACAGAGAAGTTATGGAGGGGTACTGGTTCAGGGCATATTTGTGTGTAGTTCTGCATTGGTGCGATCCAGTGAGACAGGGAGGTTATGGAGGGTACAGGTTCAGGGCATATTTGTGTGTAGTTCTGCATTGGTACATTCTAGTGAGACAGGGAGGTTATGGAGGGTACAGGTTCAGGGCATATTTGTGTGGAGTTCTGCGTTGGTACGTTCCAGTGAGACAAGGATCTTATGGGCGGGTAAACGTTCAGGGCATATTTCAGTGGTGTTCTGCAATGGCACGTTCCAGTGAGACAGGGAGGTTATGGAGGGGTACAGGTTCAGGGCATATTTGTGTGGTGTTCTGCATTGGTACGTTCCAGTGAGACAAGGATGTTATGGGCGGGTAAACATTCAGGGCATATTTCTGTGGTGTTCTGCAATGGTACGTTCCAGTGAGACTGGGAGGTTATGGAGGGTACAGGTTCAGGGCATATTTGTGTGGAGTTCTGCAGTGGTACGTTCCAGTGAGACAGGGAGGTAATGGTCGGGTACAGGTTCTGGGCATATTTGTGTGGAGTTCTGCATTGGTACTTTGCTGTGAGAGAGGGAAGATATGGAGGGGTACAGGTCCAGGGCATATTTGTGTGGAGTTCTGCATTGGTACGTTCCAGTGAGACAGGGATATTATTGAGGGGTACAGGTTCAGGGCAAATTTGTGTGGAGTTCGGCATTGGTGCGTTCCAGTGAGACAAGGAGGTTATGGGCGGGTACATGTTCAGGGCATATTTGTGTGTACTTCTGCATTGGTACGTTCCAGTGAGACAGGGAGGTTATGGATGGTAGAGGTTCAGGGCATATTTGTGTGGAGTTCTGCAGTGGTACGTTCCAGTGAGTCAGGGAGGTTATGGTCGGGTACAGGATCAGGGCATATTTGAGTGGGGTTCGGCATTGGTGCGTTCCAGTGAGACAAGGGGGTTATGGAGGGGTACAGGTTCAGGGCATACTAATGTGGAGTTGTGCATTGGTACGTTCCAGTGAGACTGGGAGGTTATGGAGGGTACAGGTTCAGGGCATATTTGTGTGGAGTTCTGCAGTGGTACTTTCCTGTGAGACAGGGAAGTTATGGAGGGGTACAGGTTCAGGACATATTTGTGTGGAGTTCTGCATTGGTGCGTTCCAGTGAGACAAGGAGGTTATGGGCGGGTACACGTTTAGGGCATATTTGTGTGGAATTCTGCATTGGTACGTTCCAGTGAGACAGGGAGGTTAAGGTCGGGTACAGGTTCAGGGCATATTTGTGTGGAGTTCTGCATTGGTACTTTCCAGTGAGACAGAGAAGTTATGGAGGGGTACATGTTCAGGGCATATTTGTGTGGTGTTCTGCATTGGTACGTTCCAGTGAGACAGGGAGGTTATGGAGGGGTACTGGTTCAGGGCATATTTGTGTGTAGTTCTGCATTGGTACGTTCCAGTGAGACAGGGAGGTTATGGATGGTAGAGGTTCAGGGCATATTTGTGTGGAGTTCTGCAGTGGTACGTTCCAGTGAGTCAGGGAGGTTATGGTCGGGTACAGGATCAGGGCATATTTGAGTGGAGTTCGGCATTGGTGCGTTCCAGTGAGACAGGGGGGTTATGGAGGGGTACAGGTTCTGGGCATACTAATGTGGAGTTGTGCATTGGTACGTTCCAGTGAGACTGGGAGTTTATGGAGGGTACAGGTTCAGGGCATATTTGTGTGGAGTTCTGCAGTGGTACTTTCCTGTGAGACAGGGAAGTTATGGAGGGGTACAGGTTCAGGACATATTTGTGTGGAGTTCTGCATTGGTGCGTTCCAGTGAGACAAGGAGGTTATGGGCGGGTACACGGTTAGGGCATATTTGTGTGGAATTCTGCATTGGTACGTTCCAGTGAGACAGGGAGGTTATGGAGGGGTATAGGTTCGGGGCAAATTTGTGTGGCGTTCTGCATTGGTGCGATCCAGTGAGACAGGGAGGTTATGGAGGGTACAGGTTCAGGGCATATTTGTGTGTAGTTCTGCATTGGTACATTCTAGTGAGACAGGGAGGTTATGGAGGGTACAGGTTCAGGGCATATTTGTGTGGAGTTCTGCGTTGGTACGTTCCAGTGAGACAAGGATCTTATGGGCGGGTAAACGTTCAGGGCATATTTCAGTGGTGTTCTGCAATGGCACGTTCCAGTGAGACAGGGAGGTTATGGAGGGGTACAGGTTCAGGGCATATTTGTGTGGTGTTCTGCATTGGTACGTTCCAGTGAGACAAGGATGTTATGGGCGGGTAAACATTCAGGGCATATTTCTGTGGTGTTCTGCAATGGTACGTTCCAGTGAGACTGGGAGGTTATGGAGGGTACAGGTTCAGGGCATATTTGTGTGGAGTTCTGCAGTGGTACGTTCCAGTGAGACAGGGAGGTAATGGTCGGGTACAGGTTCTGGGCATATTTGTGTGGAGTTCTGCATTGGTACTTTGCTGTGAGAGAGGGAAGATATGGAGGGGTACAGGTCCAGGGCATATTTGTGTGGAGTTCTGCATTGGTACGTTCCAGTGAGACAGGGATGTTATTGAGGGGTACAGGTTCAGGGCAAATTTGTGTGGAGTTCGGCATTGGTGCGTTCCAGTGAGACAAGGAGGTTATGGGCGGGTACATGTTCAGGGCATATTTGTGTGTACTTCTGCATTGGTACGTTCCAGTGAGACAGGGAGGTTATGGATGGTAGAGGTTCAGGGCATATTTGTGTGGAGTTCTGCAGTGGTACGTTCCAGTGAGTCAGGGAGGTTATGGTCGGGTACAGGATCAGGGCATATTTGAGTGGAGTTCGGCATTGGTGCGTTCCAGTGAGACAAGGGGGTTATGGAGGGGTACAGGTTCAGGGCATACTAATGTGGAGTTGTGCATTGGTACGTTCCAGTGAGACTGGGAGGTTATGGAGGGTACAGGTTCAGGGCATATTTGTGTGGAGTTCTGCAGTGGTACTTTCCTGTGAGACAGGGAAGTTATGGAGGGGTACAGGTTCAGGACATATTTGTGTGGAGTTCTGCATTGGTGCGTTCCAGTGAGACAAGGAGGTTATGGGCGGGTACACGTTTAGGGCATATTTGTGTGGAATTCTGCATTGGTACGTTCCAGTGAGACAGGGAGGTTATGGAGGGGTACAGGTTCGGGGCAAATTTGTGTGGCGTTCTGCATTGGTGCGTTCCAGTGAGACAAGGAGGTTATGTGCGGGTACACGTTCAGGGCATATTTGTGTGGAATTCTGCATTGGTACGTTCCAGTGAGACAGGGAGGTTATGCACGGTACAGGATCAGGGAATATTTGAGTGGAGTTCTGCATTGGCACGTTCCAGTGAGACAGGGAGGTTATTGAGGGGTACAGGTTCAGGGCAAATTTGTGTGGAGTTCTGCATTGGTACGTTCCAGTGAGACAGGGAGGTTATGGTGGTGTACAGGTTCAGGGCACATTTGTGTGGAGTTCTGCAGTGGTACGTTCCAGTGAGACAGGGAGGTTATGGTCGGGTACAGGTTCAGGGCATATTTGTGTGGAGTTCTGCATTGGTACTTTCCAGTGAGACAGAGAAGTTATGGAGGGGTAAATGTTCAGGGCATATTTGTGTGGTGTTCTGCATTGGTACGTTCCAGTGAGACAGGGAGGTTATGGAGGGGTACTGGTTCAGGGCATATTTGTGTGTAGTTCTGCATTGGTACGTTCCAGTGAGACAGGGAGGTTATGGATGGTAGAGGTTCAGGGCATATTTGTGTGGAGTTCTGCAGTGGTACGATCCAGTGAGTCAGGGAGGTTATGGTCGGGTACAGGATCAGGGCATATTTGAGTGGAGTTCGGCATTGGTGCGTTCCAGTGAGACAGGGGGGTTATGGTGGTGTACAGGTTCAGGGCACATTTGTGTGGAGTTCTGCAGTGGTACGTTCCAGTGAGACAGGGAGGTTATGGTCGGGTACAGGTTCAGGGCATATTTGTGTGGAGTTCTGCATTGGTACTTTCCAGTGAGACAGAGAAGTTATGGAGGGGTACATGTTCAGGGCATATTTGTGTGGTGTTCTGCATTGGTACGTTCCAGTGAGACAGGGAGGTTATGGAGGGGTACTGGTTCAGGGCATATTTGTGTGTAGTTCTGCATTGGTACGTTCCAGTGAGACAGGGAGGTTATGGATGGTAGAGGTTCAGGGATATTTGTGTGGAGTTCTGCAGTGGTACGATCCAGTGAGTCAGGGAGGTTATGGTCGGGTACAGGATCAGGGCATATTTGAGTGGAGTTCTGCATTGGTGCGTTCCAGTGAGACAAGGAGGTTATGGGCGGGTACACGTTTAGGGCATATTTGTGTGGAATTCTGCATTGGTACGTTCCAGTGAGACAGGGAGGTTATGGAGGGGTATACGTTCGGGGCAAATTTGTGTGGCGTTCTGCATTGGTGCGTTCCAGTGAGACAGGGAGGTTATGGAGGGTACAGGTTCAGGGCATATTTGTGTGGAGTTCTGCGTTGGTACGTTCCAGTGAGACAAGGATCTTATGGGCGGGTAAACGTTCAGGGCATATTTCAGTGGTGTTCTACAATGGTACGTTCCAGTGAGACTGGGAGGTTATGGAGGGTATATCTTCAGGCCATATTTGTGTGGAGTTCAGCATTGGTACGTTCCAGTGAGACAGTGAGGTTATGGAGGGTACCGGTTCAGGGCATATTTGTGTGGAGTTCTGCATTGGTACGTTCCAGTGAGACTGGGAGGTTATGGAGGGTACATGTTCAGGCCATATTTGTGTGGAGTTCCGCATTGGTACGTTCCAGTGAGACAGGGAGGTTATGGAGGGGTACAGGTTCAGGGCAAATTTGTGTGGAGTTCGGCATTGGTGCGTTCCAGTGAGACAAGAAGGTTATGGGTGGGTACTCTTTCAGGGCATATTTGTGTGGTGTTCTGCAATGGTACGTTCCAGTGAGACAGAAGGTTATGGAGGGATACAGGTTCAGGGCATATTTGAGTGGAGTTCGGCATTGGTGCGTTCCAGTGAGACAGGGAAGTTATGGAGGGGAACAGGTTCAGGGCATATTTGTGCTGAGTTCTGCATTGGTACGTTCCAGTGAGACAGAGAGGTTATGGAGGGGTACAGGTTCAGGGCATATTTGTGTGTAGGTCTGCATGGGTACGTTCCAGTGAGACAGGGAGGTTATGGATGGTAGAGGTTCAGGGCATATTTGTGTGGAGTTCTGCAGTGGTACGTTCCAGTGAGTCAGGGAGGTTATGGTCGAGTACAGGATCAGGGCATATTTGAGTGGAGTTCGTCATTGGTGCGTTCCAGTGAGACAGGGGGGTTATGGAGGGGTACAGGTTCAGGGCATACTAATGTGGAGTTGTGCATTGGTACGTTCCAGTGAGACAGTGAGGTTATGGAGGGGTACAGGTTCAGGGCAAATTTGTGTGGAGTTCTGCATTGGTGCGTTCCAGTGAGACAAGGAAGTTATGGGCGGGTACACGTTCAGGGCATATTTGTGTGGAATTCTGCATTGGTACGTTCCAGTGAGACAGGGAGGTTATGCACGGTACAGGATCAGGGCATATTTGAGTAGAGTTCTGCATTGGTACGTTCCAGTGAGACAGAGAGGTTATGGAGGGGTACAGGTTCAGGGCATATTTGTGTGTAGGTCTGCATGGGTACGTTCCAGTGAGACAGGGAGGTTATGGATGGTAGAGGTTCAGGGCATATTTGTGTGGAGTTCTGCAGTGGTACGTTCCAGTGAGTCAGGGAGGTTATGGTCGAGTACAGGATCAGGGCATATTTGAGTGGAGTTCGTCATTGGTGCGTTCCAGTGAGACAGGGGGGTTATGGAGGGGTACAGGTTCAGGGCATACTAATGTGGAGTTGTGCATTGGTACGTTCCAGTGAGACAGTGAGGTTATGGAGGGGTACAGGTTCAGGGCAAATTTGTGTGGAGTTCTGCATTGGTGCGTTCCAGTGAGACAAGGAAGTTATGGGCGGGTACACGTTCAGGGCATATTTGTGTGGAATTCTGCATTGGTACGTTCCAGTGAGACAGGGAGGTTATGCACGGTACAGGATCAGGGCATATTTGAGTAGAGTTCTGCATTGGTACGTTCCAGTGAGACAGGGAGGTTATGGAGGGTTACAGGTTCAGGGCATATTTGTGTGGAGTTCTGCATTGGTACGTTCCAGTGAGACAGGGACGTTATGGAGGTGTACAGATTCAGGGCACATTTGTCTGGAGTTCTGCATTGGTACTTTCCTGTGAGACAGGGAAGTTATGGAGGGGTACAGGTTCAGGACATATTTGTGTGGAGTTCTGCATTGGTGCGTTCCAGTGAGACAAGGAGGTTATGGGCGGGTACACGTTTAGGGCATATTTGTGTGGAATTCTGCATTGGTACGTTCCAGTGAGACAGGGAGGTTATGGAGGGGTATACGTTCGGGGCAAATTTGTGTGGCGTTCTGCATTGGTGCGTTCCAGTGAGACAGGGAGGTTATGGAGGGTACAGGTTCAGGGCATATTTGTGTGGAGTTCTGCGTTGGTACGTTCCAGTGAGACAAGGATCTTATGGGCGGGTAAACGTTCAGGGCATATTTCAGTGGTGTTCTACAATGGTACGTTCCAGTGAGACTGGGAGGTTATGGAGGGTATATCTTCAGGCCATATTTGTGTGGAGTTCAGCATTGGTACGTTCCAGTGAGACAGTGAGGTTATGGAGGGTACCGGTTCAGGGCATATTTGTGTGGAGTTCTGCATTGGTACGTTCCAGTGAGACTGGGAGGTTATGGAGGGTACATGTTCAGGCCATATTTGTGTGGAGTTCCGCATTGGTACGTTCCAGTGAGACAGGGAGGTTATGGAGGGGTACAGGTTCAGGGCAAATTTGTGTGGAGTTCGGCATTGGTGCGTTCCAGTGAGACAAGAAGGTTATGGGTGGGTACTCTTTCAGGGCATATTTGTGTGGTGTTCTGCAATGGTACGTTCCAGTGAGACAGAAGGTTATGGAGGGATACAGGTTCAGGGCATATTTGAGTGGAGTTCGGCATTGGTGCGTTCCAGTGAGACAGGGAAGTTATGGAGGGGAACAGGTTCAGGGCATATTTGTGCTGAGTTCTGCATTGGTACGTTCCAGTGAGACAGAGAGGTTATGGAGGGGTACAGGTTCAGGGCATATTTGTGTGTAGGTCTGCATGGGTACGTTCCAGTGAGACAGGGAGGTTATGGATGGTAGAGGTTCAGGGCATATTTGTGTGGAGTTCTGCAGTGGTACGTTCCAGTGAGTCAGGGAGGTTATGGTCGAGTACAGGATCAGGGCATATTTGAGTGGAGTTCGTCATTGGTGCGTTCCAGTGAGACAGGGGGGTTATGGAGGGGTACAGGTTCAGGGCATACTAATGTGGAGTTGTGCATTGGTACGTTCCAGTGAGACAGTGAGGTTATGGAGGGGTACAGGTTCAGGGCAAATTTGTGTGGAGTTCTGCATTGGTGCGTTCCAGTGAGACAAGGAAGTTATGGGCGGGTACACGTTCAGGGCATATTTGTGTGGAATTCTGCATTGGTACGTTCCAGTGAGACAGGGAGGTTATGCACGGTACAGGATCAGGGCATATTTGAGTAGAGTTCTGCATTGGTACGTTCCAGTGAGACAGGGAGGTTATGGAGGGTTACAGGTTCAGGGCATATTTGTGTGGAGTTCTGCATTGGTACGTTCCAGTGAGACAGGGACGTTATGGAGGTGTACAGATTCAGGGCACATTTGTCTGGAGTTCTGCATTGGTACGTTCCAGTCAGACAGGGAGGTTATAGAGGGTACAGGTTCAGAGCATATTTGTGCGGAGTTCTGCATTGGTATGTTCCAGTGAGACAGGGAGGTTCTGGTGGTGTACAGGTTCAGGGCACATTTGTGTGGAGTTCTGCAGTGGTACGTTCCAGTGAGACAGGGAGGTTATGGTCGGGTACAGGTTCAGGGCATATTTGTGTGGAGTTCTGCATTGGTACTTTCCAGTGAGACAGGGAAGTTATGGAGGTGTACAGGTTCAGGGCATATTTGTGTGGTGTACTGCATTTGTACGTTCCAGTGAGACAGGGAGGTTATGGAGGGTACAGGTTCAGGGCATATTTGTGTGGAGTTCTGCATTGGTACGTTCCAGTGAGACAGGGAGGTTATGGAGGGTACAGGTTCAGGGCATATTTGTGTGGAGTTCTGCGTTGGTACTTTCCAGTGAGACAGGGATGTTATGGGCGGGTAAACGTTCAGGGCATATTTCTGTGGTGTTCTGCAATGGTACGTTCCAGTGAGACTGGGAGGTTATGGAGGGTACAGGTTCAGGGCATATTTGTGTGGAGTTCTGCAGTGGTACTTTCCTGTGAGACAGGGAAGTTATGGAGGGGTACAGGTTCAGGACATATTTGTGTGGAGTTCTGCATTGGTGTGTTCCAGTGAGACAAGGAGGTTATGGGCGGGTACACGTTTAGGGCATATTTGTGTGGAATTCTGCATTGGTACGTTCCAGTGAGACAGGGAGGTTATGGAGGGTACCGGTTCAGGGCATATTTGTGTGGAGTTCCGCATTGGTACGTTCCAGTGAGACAAGGATGTTATGGAGGGGTACAGGTTCAGGGCAAATTTGTGTGGAATTTGGCATTGGTGCGTTCCAGTGAGACAAGGAGGTTATGGGCGGGTACACTTTCAGGGCATATTTGTGTGGTGTTCTGCAATGGTACGTTCCAGTGAGACAGAAGGTTATGGAGGGATTCAGGTTCAGGGCATATTTGAGTGGAGTTCGGCATTGGTGCGTTCCAGTGAGAGAGGGAAGTTATGGAGGGGTACAGGTTCAGGGCATATTTGTGTGGAGTTCTGCATTGGTACGTTCCAGTGAGACAGGGAGGTTCTGGAGGGGTACAGGTTCAGGGCATATTTGTGTGTAGTTCTGCATTGGTACGTTCCAGTGAGACAGGGAGGTTATGGATGGTAGAGGTTCAGGGCATATTTGTGTCGAGTTCTGCAGTGGTACGTTCCAGTGAGTCAGGGAGGTTATGGTCGGGTACAGGATCAGGGCATATTTGAGTGGAGTTCGGCATTGGTGCGTTCCAGTGAGACAAGGGGGTTATGGAGGGGTACAGGTTCAGGGCATACTAATGTGGAGTTGTGCATTGGTACGTTCCAGTGAGACTGGGAGATTATGGAGGGTACAGGTTCAGGGCATATTTGTGTGGAGTTCTGCAGTGGTACTTTCCTGTGAGACAGGGAAGTTATGGAGGGGTACAGGTTCAGGACATATTTGTGTGGAGTTCTGCATTGGTGCGTTCCAGTGAGACAAGGAGGTTATGGGCGGGTACACGTTTAGGGCATATTTGTGTGGAATTCTGCATTGGTACGTTCCAGTGAGACAGGGAGGTTATGGAGGGCTACAGGTTCGGGGCAAATTTGTGTGGCGTTCTGCATTGATGCGTTCCAGTGAGACAAGGAGGTTATGTGCGGGTACACGTTCAGGGCATATTTGTGTGGAATTCTGCATTGGTACGTTCCAGTGAGACAGGGAGGTTATGCACGGTACAGGATCAGGGAATATTTGAGTGGAGTTCTGCATTGGCACGTTCCAGTGAGACAGGGAGGTGATTGAGGGGTACAAGTTCAGGGCAAATTTGTGTGGAGTTCTGCATTGGTACGTTCCAGTGAGACAGGGAGGTTATGGTGGTGTACAGGTTCAGGGCACATTTGTGTGGAGTTCTGCAGTGGTACGTTCCAGTGAGACAGGGAGGTTATGGTCGGGTACAGGTTCAGGGCATATTTGTGTGGAGTTCTGCATTGGTACTTTCCAGTGAGACAGAGAAGTTATGGAGGGGTACATGTTCAGGGCATATTTGTGTGGTGTTCTGCATTGGTACGTTCCAGTGAGACAGGGAGGTTATGGAGGGGTACTGGTTCAGGGCATATTTGTGTGTAGTTCTGCATTGGTACGTTCCAGTGAGACAGGGAGGTTATGGATGGTAGAGGTTCAGGGCATATTTGTGTGGAGTTCTGCAGTGGTACGTTCCAGTGAGTCAGGGAGGTTATGGTCGGGTACAGGATCAGGGCATATTTGAGTGGAGTTCGGCATTGGTGCGTTCCAGTGAGACAGGGGGGTTATGGAGGGGTACAGGTTCTGGGCATACTAATGTGGAGTTGTGCATTGGTACGTTCCAGTGAGACTGGGAGTTTATGGAGGGTACAGGTTCAGGGCATATTTGTGTGGAGTTCTGCAGTGGTACTTTCCTGTGAGACAGGGAAGTTATGGAGGGGTACAGGTTCAGGACATATTTGTGTGGAGTTCTGCATTGGTGCGTTCCAGTGAGACAAGGAGGTTATGGGCGGGTAAACGTTCAGGGCATATTTCAGTGGTGTTCTGCAATGGTACGTTCCAGTGAGACAGGGAGGTTATGGAGGGGTACAAGTTCAGGGCATATTTGTGTGGTGTTCTGCATTGGTACGTTCCAGTGAGACAAGGATGTTATGGGCGGGTAAACATTCAGGGCATATTTCTGTGGTGTTCTGCAATGGTACGTTCCAGTGAGACTGGGAGGTTATGGAGGGTACAGGTTCAGGGCATATTTGTGTGGAGTTCTGCAGTGGTACGTTCCAGTGAGACAGGGAGGTAATGGTCGGGTACAGGTTCTGGGCATATTTGTGTGGAGTTCTGCATTGGTACTTTGCTGTGAGAGAGGGAAGATATGGAGGGGTACAGGTCCAGGGCATATTTGTGTGGAGTTCTGCATTGGTACGTTCCAGTGAGACAGGGATGTTATTGAGGGGTACAGGTTCAGGGCAAATTTGTGTGGAGTTCGGCATTGGTGCGTTCCAGTGAGACAAGGAGGTTATGGGCGGGTACACGTTCAGGGCATATTTGTGTGGAATTCTGCATTGGTACGTTCCAGTGAGACAGGGAGTTTATGGAGGGTACCGGTTCAGGGCATATTTGTGTGGAGTTCTGCATTGGTATGTTCCAGTGAGACAGGGAGGTTATGGAGGGTTACAGGTTCAGGGCATATTTGTGTGGAGTTCTGCATTGGTACGTTCCAGTGAGACAGGGACGTTATGGAGGTGTACAGATTCAGGGCACATTTGTCTGGAGTTCTGCATTGGTACGTTCCAGTGAGACAGGGAGGTTATAGAGGGTACAGGTTCAGAGCATATTTGTGCGGAGTTCTGCATTGGTATGTTCCAGTGAGACAGGGAGGTTCTGGTGGTTTACAGGTTCAGGGCACATTTGTGTGGAGTTCTGCAGTGGTACGTTCCAGTGAGTCAGGGAGGTTATGGTCGAGTACAGGATCAGGGCATATTTGAGTGGAGTTCGTCATTGGTGCGTTCCACTGAGACAGGGGGGTTATGGATGGGTACAGGTTCAGGGCATACTAATGTGGAGTTGTGCATTGGTACGTTCCAGTGAGACAGTGAGGTTATGGAGGGGTACAGGTTCAGGGCAAATTTGTGTGGAGTTCTGCATTGGTGCGTTCCAGTGAGACAAGGAAGTTATGGGCGGGTACACGTTCAGGGCATATTTGTGTGGAATTCTGCATTGGTACGTTCCAGTGAGACAGGGAGGTTATGCACGGTACAGGATCAGGGCATATTTGAGTAGAGTTCTGCATTGGTACGTTCCAGTGAGACAGGGAGGTTATGGAGGGTTACAGGTTCAGGGCATATTTGTGTGGAGTTCTGCATTGGTACGTTCCAGTGAGACAGGGACGTTATGGAGGTGTACAGATTCAGGGCACATTTGTCTGGAGTTCTGCATTGGTACGTTCCAGTCAGACAGGGAGGTTATAGAGGGTACAGGTTCAGAGCATATTTGTGCGGAGTTCTGCATTGGTATGTTCCAGTGAGACAGGGAGGTTCTGGTGGTGTACAGGTTCAGGGCACATTTGTGTGGAGTTCTGCAGTGGTACGTTCCAGTGAGACAGGGAGGTTATGGTCGGGTACAGGTTCAGGGCATATTTGTGTGGAGTTCTGCATTGGTACTTTCCAGTGAGACAGGGAAGTTATGGAGGGGTACAGGTTCAGGGCATATTTGTGTGGTGTACTGCATTTGTAAGTTCCAGTGAGACAGGGAGGTTATGGAGGGTACAGGTTCAGGGCATATTTGTGTGGAGTTCTGCATTGGTACGTTCCAGTGAGACAGGGAGGTTATGGAGGGTACAGGTTCAGGGCATATTTGTGTGGAGTTCTGCGTTGGTACTTTCCAGTGAGACAGGGATGTTATGGGCGGGTAAACGTTCAGGGCATATTTCTGTGGTGTTCTGCAATGGTACGTTCCAGTGAGACTGGGAGGTTATGGAGGGTACAGGTTCAGGGCATATTTGTGTGGAGTTCTGCAGTGGTACTTTCCTGTGAGACAGGGAAGTTATGGAGGGGTACAGGTTCAGGGCATATTTGTGTGGAGTTCTGCAGTGGTACGTTCCAGTGAGACAGGGAGGTAATGGTCGGGTACAGGTTCTGGGCATATTTGTGTGGAGTTCTGCATTGGTACTTTGCTGTGAGAGAGGGAAGATATGGAGGGGTACAGGTCCAGGGCATATTTGTGTGGAGTTCTGCATTGGTACGTTCCAGTGAGACAGGGATGTTATTGAGGGGTACAGGTTCAGGGCAAATTTGTGTGGAGTTCGGCATTGGTGCGTTCCAGTGAGACAAGGAGGTTATGGGCGGGTACACGTTCAGGGCATATTTGTGTGGAATTCTGCATTGGTACGTTCCAGTGAGACAGGGAGGTTATGGAGGGTACCGGTTCAGGGCATATTTGTGTGGAGTTCTGCATTGGTATGTTCCAGTGAGACAGGGAGGTTATGGAGGGTTACAGGTTCAGGGCATATTTGTGTGGAGTTCTGCATTGGTACGTTCCAGTGAGACAGGGACGTTATGGAGGTGTACAGATTCAGGGCACATTTGTCTGGAGTTCTGCATTGGTACGTTCCAGTGAGACAGGGAGGTTATAGAGGGTACAGGTTCAGAGCATATTTGTGCGGAGTTCTGCATTGGTATGTTCCAGTGAGACAGGGAGGTTCTGGTGGTTTACAGGTTCAGGGCACATTTGTGTGGAGTTCTGCAGTGGTACGTTCCAGTGAGTCAGGGAGGTTATGGTCGAGTACAGGATCAGGGCATATTTGAGTGGAGTTCGTCATTGGTGCGTTCCACTGAGACAGGGGGGTTATGGATGGGTACAGGTTCAGGGCATACTAATGTGGAGTTGTGCATTGGTACGTTCCAGTGAGACAGTGAGGTTATGGAGGGGTACAGGTTCAGGGCAAATTTGTGTGGAGTTCTGCATTGGTGCGTTCCAGTGAGACAAGGAAGTTATGGGCGGGTACACGTTCAGGGCATATTTGTGTGGAATTCTGCATTGGTACGTTCCAGTGAGACAGGGAGGTTATGCACGGTACAGGATCAGGGCATATTTGAGTAGAGTTCTGCATTGGTACGTTCCAGTGAGACAGGGAGGTTATGGAGGGTTACAGGTTCAGGGCATATTTGTGTGGAGTTCTGCATTGGTACGTTCCAGTGAGACAGGGACGTTATGGAGGTGTACAGATTCAGGGCACATTTGTCTGGAGTTCTGCATTGGTACGTTCCAGTCAGACAGGGAGGTTATAGAGGGTACAGGTTCAGAGCATATTTGTGCGGAGTTCTGCATTGGTATGTTCCAGTGAGACAGGGAGGTTCTGGTGGTGTACAGGTTCAGGGCACATTTGTGTGGAGTTCTGCAGTGGTACGTTCCAGTGAGACAGGGAGGTTATGGTCGGGTACAGGTTCAGGGCATATTTGTGTGGAGTTCTGCATTGGTACTTTCCAGTGAGACAGGGAAGTTATGGAGGGGTACAGGTTCAGGGCATATTTGTGTGGTGTACTGCATTTGTACGTTCCAGTGAGACAGGGAGGTTATGGAGGGTACAGGTTCAGGGCATATTTGTGTGGAGTTCTGCATTGGTACGTTCCAGTGAGACAGGGAGGTTATGGAGGGTACAGGTTCAGGGCATATTTGTGTGGAGTTCTGCGTTGGTACTTTCCAGTGAGACAGGGATGTTATGGGCGGGTAAACGTTCAGGGCATATTTCTGTGGTGTTCTGCAATGGTACGTTCCAGTGAGACTGGGAGGTTATGGAGGGTACAGGTTCAGGGCATATTTGTGTGGAGTTCTGCAGTGGTACTTTCCTGTGAGACAGGGAAGTTATGGAGGGGTACAGGTTCAGGACATATTTGTGTGGAGTTCTGCATTGGTGTGTTCCAGTGAGACAGGGAGGTTCTGGAGGGGTACAGGTTCAGGGCATATTTGTGTGTAGTTCTGCATTGGTACGTTCCAGTGAGACAGGGAGGTTATGGGTGGTAGAGGTTCAGGGCATATTTGTGTCGAGTTCTGCAGTGGTACGTTCCAGTGAGTCAGGGAGGTTATGGTCGTGTACAGGATCAGGGCATATTTGAGTGGAGTTCGGCATTGGTGCGTTCCAGTGAGACAAGGGGGTTATGGAGGGGTACAGGTTCAGGGCATACTAATGTGGAGTTGTGCATTGGTACGTTCCAGTGAGACTGGGAGATTATGGAGGGTACAGGTTCAGGGCATATTTGTGTGGAGTTCTGCAGTGGTACTTTCCTGTGAGACAGGGAAGTTATGGAGGGGTACAGGTTCAGGACATATTTGTGTGGAGTTCTGCATTGGTGCGTTCCAGTGAGACAAGGAGGTTATGGGTGGGTACACGTTTAGGGCATATTTGTGTGGAATTCTGCATTGGTACGTTCCAGTGAGACAGGGAGGTTATGGAGGGCTACAGGTTCGGGGCAAATTTGTGTGGCGTTCTGCATTGATGCGTTCCAGTGAGACAAGGAGGTTATGTGCGGGTACACGTTCAGGGCATATTTGTGTGGAATTCTGCATTGGTACGTTCCAGTGAGACAGGGAGGTTATGCACGGTACAGGATCAGGGAATATTTGAGTGGAGTTCTGCATTGGCACGTTCCAGTGAGACAGGGAGGTTATTGAGGGGTACAAGTTCAGGGCAAATTTGTGTGGAGTTCTGCATTGGTACGTTCCAGTGAGACAGGGAGGTTATGGTGGTGTACAGGTTCAGGGCACATTTGTGTGGAGTTCTGCAGTGGTACGTTCCAGTGAGACAGGGAGGTTATGGTCGGGTACAGGTTCAGGGCATATTTGTGTGGAGTTCTGCATTGGTACTTTCCAGTGAGACAGAGAAGTTATGGAGGGGTACATGTTCAGGGCATATTTGTGTGGTGTTCTGCATTGGTACGTTCCAGTGAGACAGGGAGGTTATGGAGGGGTACTGGTTCAGGGCATATTAGTGTGTAGTTCTGCATTGGTACGTTCCAGTGAGACAGGGAGGTTATGGATGGTAGAGGTTCAGGGCATATTTGTGTGGAGTTCTGCAGTGGTACTTTCCTGTGAGACAGGGAAGTTATGGAGGGGTACAGGTTCAGGACATATTTGTGTGGAGTTCTGCATTGGTGCGTTCCAGTGAGACAAGGAGGTTATGGGCGGGTACACGGTTAGGGCATATTTGTGTGGAATTCTGCATTGGTACGTTCCAGTGAGACAGGGAGGTTATGGAGGGGTATAGGTTCGGGGCAAATTTGTGTGGCGTTCTGCATTGGTGCGTTCCAGTGAGACAGGGAGGTTATGGAGGGTACAGGTTCAGGGCATATTTGTGTGTAGTTCTGCATTGGTACATTCTTGTGAGACAGGGAGGTTATGGAGGGTACAGGTTCAGGGCATATTTGTGTGGAGTTCTGCGTTGGTACGTTCCAGTGAGACAAGGATCTTATGGGCGGGTAAACGTTCAGGGCATATTTCAGTGGTGTTCTGCAATGGTACGTTCCAGTGAGACAGGGAGGTTATGGAGGGGTACAGGTTCAGGGCATATTTGTGTGGTGTTCTGCATTGGTACGTTCCAGTGAGACAAGGATGTTATGGGCGGGTAAACATTCAGGGCATATTTCTGTGGTGTTCTGCAATGGTACGTTCCAGTGAGACTGGGAGGTTATGGAGGGTACAGGTTCAGGGCATATTTGTGTGGAGTTCTGCAGTGGTACGTTCCAGTGAGACAGGGAGGTAATGGTCGGGTACAGGTTCTGGGCATATTTGTGTGGAGTTCTGCATTGGTACTTTGCTGTGAGAGAGGGAAGATATGGAGGGGTACAGGTCCAGGGCATATTTGTGTGGAGTTCTGCATTGGTACGTTCCAGTGAGACAGGGATGTTATTGAGGGGTACAGGTTCAGGGCAAATTTGTGTGGAGTTCGGCATTGGTGCGTTCCAGTGAGACAAGGAGGTTATGGGCGGGTACACGTTCAGGGCATATTTGTGTGGAATTCTGCATTGGTACGTTCCAGTGAGACAGGGAGGTTATGCACGGTACAGGATCAGGGAATATTTGAGTGGAGTTCTGCATTGGCACGTTCCAGTGAGACAGGGAGGTGATTGAGGGGTACAAGTTCAGGGCAAATTTGTGTGGAGTTCTGCATAGGTACGTTCCAGTGAGACAGGGAGGTTATGGTGGTGTACAGGTTCAGGGCACATTTGTGTGGAGTTCTGCAGTGGTACGTTCCAGTGAGACAGGGAGGTTATGGTCGGGTACAGGTTCAGGGCATATTTGTGTGGAGTTCTGCATTGGTACTTTCCAGTGAGACAGAGAAGTTATGGAGGGGTACATGTTCAGGGCATATTTGTGTGGTGTTCTGCATTGGTACGTTCCAGTGAGACAGGGAGGTTATGGAGGGGTACTGGTTCAGGGCATATTTGTGTGTAGTTCTGCATTGGTACGTTCCAGTGAGACAGGGAGGTTATGGATGGTAGAGGTTCAGGGCATATTTGTGTGGAGTTCTGCAGTGGTACGTTCCAGTGAGTCAGGGAGGTTATGGTCGGGTACAGGATCAGGGCATATTTGAGTGGAGTTCGGCATTGGTGCGTTCCAGTGAGACAGGGGGGTTATGGAGGGGTACAGGTTCTGGGCATACTAATGTGGAGTTGTGCATTGGTACGTTCCAGTGAGACTGGGAGTTTATGGAGGGTACAGGTTCAGGGCATATTTGTGTGGAGTTCTGCAGTGGTACTTTCCTGTGAGACAGGGAAGTTATGGAGGGGTACAGGTTCAGGACATATTTGTGTGGAGTTCTGCATTGGTGCGTTCCAGTGAGACAAGGAGGTTATGGGCGGGTACACGGTTAGGGCATATTTGTGTGGAATTCTGCATTGGTACGTTCCAGTGAGACAGGGAGGTTATGGAGGGGTATAGGTTCGGGGCAAATTTGTGTTGCGTTCTGCATTGGTGCGTTCCAGTGAGACAGGGAGGTTATGGAGGGTACAGGTTCAGGGCATATTTGTGTGTAGTTCTGCATTGGTACATTCTAGTGAGACAGGGAGATTATGGAGGGTACAGGTTCAGGGCATATTTGTGTGGAGTTCTGCGTTGGTACGTTCCAGTGAGACAAGGATCTTATGGGCGGGTAAACGTTCAGGGCATATTTCAGTGGTGTTCTGCAATGGTACGTTCCAGTGAGACAGGGAGGTTATGGAGGGGTACAGGTTCAGGGCATATTTGTGTGGTGTTCTGCATTGGTACGTTCCAGTGAGACAAGGATGTTATGGGCGGGTAAACATTCAGGGCATATTTCTGTGGTGTTCTGCAATGGTACGTTCCAGTGAGACTGGGAGGTTATGGAGGGTACAGGTTCAGGGCATATTTGTGTGGAGTTCTGCAGTGGTACGTTCCAGTGAGACAGGGAGGTAATGGTCGGGTACAGGTTCTGGGCATATTTGTGTGGAGTTCTGCATTGGTACTTTGCTGTGAGAGAGGGAAGATATGGAGGGGTACAGGTCCAGGGCATATTTGTGTGGAGTTCTGCATTGGTACGTTCCAGTGAGACAGGGATGTTATTGAGGGGTACAGGTTCAGGGCAAATTTGTGTGGAGTTCGGCATTGGTGCGTTCCAGTGAGACAAGGAGGTTATGGGCGGGTACACGTTCAGGGCATATTTGTGTGGAATTCTGCATTGGTACGTTCCAGTGAGACAGGGAGGTTATGGAGGGTACCGGTTCAGGGCATATTTGTGTGGAGTTCTGCATTGGTATGTTCCAGTGAGACAGGGAGGTTATGGAGGGATACAGGTTCAGGGCATATTTGTGTGGAGTTCTGCATTGGTACGTTCCAGTGAGACAGGGACGTTATGGAGGTGTACAGATTCAGGGCACATTTGTCTGGAGTTCTGCATTGGTACGTTCCAGTGAGACAGGGAGGTTATAGAGGGTACAGGTTCAGAGCATATTTGTGCGGAGTTCTGCATTGGTATGTTCCAGTGAGACAGGGAGGTTCTGGTGGTGTACAGGTTCAGGGCACATTTGTGTGGAGTTCTGCAGTGGTACGTTCCAGTGAGACAGGGAGGTTATGGTTGGGTACAGGTTCAGGGCATATTTGTGTGGAGTTCTGCATTGGTACTTTCCAGTGAGACAGGGAAGTTATGGAGGGGTACAGGTTCAGGGCATATTTGTGTGGTGTACTGCATTTGTACGTTCCAGTGAGACAGGGAGGTTATGGAGGGTACAGGTTCAGGGCATATTTGTGTGGAGTTCTGCATTGGTACGTTCCAGTGAGACAGGGAGGTTATGGAGGGTACAGGTTCAGGGCATATTTGTGTGGAGTTCTGCGTTGGTACTTTCCAGTGAGACAGGGAAGTTATGGAGGGGTACAGGTTCAGGGCATATTTGTGTGGTGTTCTGCATTGGTACGTTCCAGTGAGACAAGGATGTTATGGGCGGGTAAACGTTCAGGGCATATTTCTGTGGTGTTCTGCAATGGTACGTTCCAGTGAGACTGGGAGGTTATGGAGGGTACAGGTTCAGGGCATATTTGTGTGGAGTTCTGCAGTGGTACTTTCCTGTGAGACAGGGAAGTTATGGAGGGGTACAGGTTCAGGACATATTTGTGTGGAGTTCTGCATTGGTGCGTTCCACTGAGACAAGGAGGTTATGGGCGGGTATACTTTCAGGGCATATTTGTGTGGTGTTCTGCAATGGTACGTTCCAGTGAGACAGAAGGTTATGGAGGGATACAGGTTCACGGCATATTTGAGTGGAGTTCGGCATTGGTGCGTTCCAGTGAGACAGGGAAGTTATGGAGGGGTACAGGTTCAGGGCATATTTGTGTGGAGTTCTGCATTGGTACGTTCCAGTGAGACTGGGAGGTTATGGAGGGTACAGGTTCAGGGCATATTTGTGTGGAGTTCTGCAGTGGTACTTTCCTGTGAGACAGGGAAGTTATGGAGGGGTACAGGTTCAGGACATATTTGTGTGGAGTTCTGCATTGCTGCGTTCCAGTGAGACAAGGAGGTTATGGGCGGGTACACGTTTAGGGCATATTTGTGTGGAATTCTGCATTGGTACGTTCCAGTGAGACAGGGAGGTTATGGAGGGGTACAGGTTCGGGGCAAATTTGTGTGGCGTTCTGCATTGGCGGGTTCCAGTGAGACAAGGAGGTTATGGTGGTGTACAGGTTCAGGGCACATTTGTGTGGAGTTCTGCAGTGGTACGTTCCAGTGAGACAGGGAGGTTATGGTCGGGTACAGGTTCAGGGCATATTTGTGTGGAGTTCTGCATTGGTACTTTCCAGTGAGACAGAGAAGTTATGGAGGGGTACATGTTCAGGGCATATTTGTGTGGAGTTCTGCAGTGGTACGTTCCAGTGAGACAGGGAGGTTATGGTCGGGTACAGGTTCAGGGCATATTTGTGTGGAGTTCTGCATTGGTACTTTCCAGTGAGACAGGGAAGTTATGGAGGGGTACAGGTTCAGGGCATATTTGTGTGGTGTACTGCATTTGTACGTTCCAGTGAGACAGGGAGGTTATGGAGGGTACAGGTTCAGGGCATATTTGTGTGGAGTTCTGCTTTGAGACGTTCCAGTGAGACAGGGCGGTTACGGACGTGTCCAGGTTCACGGTATATTTGTGTGGAGTTCTGCATCGGTACATTCCAGTGAGACAGTGAGGTTATGGAGGGTACAGGTTCAGGGCATATTTCTATGGTGTTCTGCAGTGGTACGTTCCAGTGAGACAGGTAGGTTATGGAAGGGTACAGGTTCAGGGCATATTTGTGTGGAGTTCTGCAGTGGGACGTTCGAGTGAGACAGGGAGGTTATGGAGGGGTGCAGGTTCAGGGCATATTTGTGTGGTGTTCTGCAATGGTACGATCAAGTGAGACAGGGAGGTTATGGAGGGTACAGGTTCAGGACATATTTCTGTGTCGTTCTGCAGTGGTACGTTCCTGTGAGACAGAGAGGATATGGTGGAGTACATGTTCAGGGCAAATTTGTGTGGAGTTCTGCGTTGGGACGTTCCAGTGAGACAGGGAGGTTATGGACGGGTACAGGTTCAGGGCATATTTGTGTGGAGTTCTGCATTGGTATGTTCCAGTGAGACAGGGAGGTTGTGGAGGGGTACAGGTTCACGGCAAATTTGTGTGGAGTTCTGCATTGGTACATTCCAGTGAGACAAGGAGGTTCTGGGTGGGTACAGGTTCAGGGCATATTTGTGTGGAATTCTGCATTGGTACGTTCCAATGAGACAGGGAGGTTATGGAGGGTACAGGTTCAGGGCATATTTGTGTGGAGTTCTGCGTTGGTACGTTTCAGTGTGACTGGGAGGTTATGGAGGGGTACAGGTTCAGGGCATATTTGTTTGGAGTTCTGCATTGGAACGTTACAGTGAGACAGGGAAGTTATGGAGGGTACAGGTTCAGGGCATATTTGTGTGGTGTTCTGCAATGGTACGTTCCAGTGAGACAGTGCGGCTATGGAGGGTACAGGTTCAGGGCATATTTGTGTGGAGTTCTGCGTTGGGACGATCCAGTGAGACAGGGAGGTTATGGACGGGTACAGGTTCACGGCATATTTGTGTGGAGTTCTGCCTTGGTACGTTCCAGTGACACAGGGAGGTTATGGAGGGGTACAGGTTCAGGGCATATTTGTGTAGAATTCTGCAGTTGGACGTTCCAGTGAGACAGGGAGTTAATGGACGTGTACAGGTTCAGGGCATATTTGTGTGGAATTCTGCATTGGTACGTTCCAGTGAGACAGGGAGGTTTTGGAGGTGTACAGGTTCAGTGCATATTTGTGTGGTGTTCTGCAATGGTACGTTCCAGTGAGACAGGGAGGTTATGGATGGTACAGGTTCAGGACATATTTGTGTGGAGTTCTGCAGTGGTACGTTCCAGTGAGACAGGGAGGATATGGTGGAATACATGTTCAGGGCATATTTGTGTGGATTTCTGCATTGGTACGTTCCAGTGAGACAGGGAGGTTATGGAGGGGTACAGTTTCAGGGCATATTTGTGTGGTGTTCTGCAATGGTACGTTCCAGTGAGACAGTGAGGCTATGGAGGGTGCAGGTTCAGGGCAAATGTGTGTGGAGTTCTGCGTTCGGACGTTCCAGTGAGACAGGGAGGTTTTGGACGGGTACAGGTACAGGGCATATTTGTGTGGAGTTCTGCATTGGTACGTTCCAGTGACACACTGAGGTTATGGAGGGGTACAGGTTCAGGGCATATTTGTGTGGAGTTCTGCATTGGTACGTTCCAGTGAGACAGGGAGGTTATGGAGGGTACAAGTTCAGGGCATATTTCTGTGGAATTCTGCAGTGGGACGTTCCAGTGATACAGGGAGTTTATGGACGTGTACAGGTTCCGGGCATATTTGTGTGGAATTCTGCATTGGTACGTTCCAGTGAGACAGGGAGGTTTTGGAGGGGTACAGGTTCAGTGCATATTTGTGTGGTGTTCTGCAATGGTACGTTCCAGTGAGACAGGGAGGTTATGCACGGTACGGGATCAGGGCTTATTTGAGTGGAGTTCGGCATTGGTGCGTTCCAGTGACACAGGGAGGTTATGGAGGGGTACAGGTTCAGAGCATATTTGTGTGAATTTCTGCTTTGGTACGTTCCAGTGAGACAGGGAGGATATGGACGGGTATAGATTCAGGGCATATTTGTGTGGAGCTCTGCATTGGTACGTTCCAGTCAGACAGGGAGGTTATGCAGGGGTACAGGTTCAGGGCAAATTTGTCTGTAGTTCTGCATTCGTACGTTCCAGTGAGACAGGGAGGTTATGGAGGGTACAGGTTCAGGGCATATTTCTATGGAGTTCTGCAGTGGTACGTTCCAGTGAGACAGGGAGATTATGGAAGGGTACGGGTTCAGGGCATATTTGTGTGGAGTTCTGCATTGGTACTTTCCAGTGAGACGGGGAAGTTATGGAGGGTACAGGTTCATGGCATACTTGTGTGGAGTTCTGCAGTGGGACGTTCCAGTAAGAAAGGGAGGTTATGGACGGGTACAGGTTCAGGGCATATTTGTGTGGAGTTCTGCATTGGTACATTCCAGTGAGACAGGGAAGTTATGTAGGGGTACAGGTTCAGGGCATATTTGTGTGGAGTTCTGCATTGGTACGTTGCAGTGAGACAGGGAGTTTATGGAGGGGTACAGGTTCAGGGCATATTTGTGTGGTGTTCTGCAATGGTACGTTCCAGTGAGACAGTGAGGTTATGGAGGGTACAGGTTCAGGGCATATTTGTGTGGAGTTCTGCGTTGGGACTTTCCAGTGACACACGGAGGTTTGGGAAGGGTACAGGTTCAGGGCATATTTGTGTGGTGTTCTGCAATGGTACGTTCCAGTGAGACAGTGAGGCTATGGAGGGTGCAGGTTCAGGGCAAATTTGTGTGGAGTTCTGCGTTCGGACGTTCCAGTGAGACAGGGAGGTTTTGGACGGGTACAGGTACAGGGCATATTTGTGTGGAGTTCTGCATTGGTACGTTCCAGTGACACACTGAGGTTATGGAGGGGTCCAGGTTCAGGGCATATTTGTGTGGAGTTCTGCATTGGTACGTTCCAGTGAGACAGGGAGGTTATGGAGGGTACAAGTTCAGGGCATATTTCTGTGGAATTCTGCAGTGGGACGTTCCAGTGATACAGGGAGTTTATGGACGTGTACAGGTTCCGGGCATATTTGTGTGGAATTCTGCATTGGTACGTTCCAGTGAGACAGGGAGGTTTTGGAGGGGTACAGGTTCAGTGCATATTTGTGTGGTGTTCTGCAATGGTACGTTCCAGTGAAACAGGGAGGTTATGCACGGTACGGGATCAGGGCTTATTTGAGTGGAGTTCGGCATTGGTGCGTTCCAGTGACACAGGGAGGTTATGGAGGGGTACAGGTTCAGTGCATATTTGTGTGAATTTCTGCTTTGGTACGTTCCAGTGAGACAGGGAGGATATGGACGGGTATAGGTTCAGGGCATATTTGTGTGGAGCTCTGCATTGGTACGTTCCAGTGAGACAGGGAGGTTATGCAGGGGTACAGGTTCAGGGCAAATTTGTCTGTAGTTCTGCATTCGTACGTTCCAGTGAGACAGTGAGGCTATGGAGGGTGCAGGTTCAGGGCAAATTTGTGTGGAGTTCTGCGTTCGGACGTTCCAGTGAGACAGGGAGGTTTTGGACGGGTACAGGTACAGGGCATATTTGTGTGGAGTTCTGCATTGGTACGTTCCAGTGACACACTGAGGTTATGGAGGGGTCCAGGTTCAGGGCATATTTGTGTGGAGTTCTGCATTGGTACGTTCCAGTGAGACAGGGAGGTTTTGGAGGTGTACAGGTTCAGTGCATATTTGTGTGGTGTTCTGCAATGGTACGTTCCAGTGAGACAGGGAGGTTATGGATGGTACAGGTTCAGGACATATTTGTGTGGAGTTCTGCAGTGGTACGTTCCAGTGAGACAGGGAGGATATGGTGGAGTACATGTTCAGGGCATATTTGTGTGGATTTCTGCATTGGTACGTTCCAGTGAGACAGGGAGGTTATGGAGGGGTACAGGTTCAGGGCATATTTGTGTGGTGTTCTGCAATGGTACGTTCCAGTGAGACAGTGAGGCTATGGAGGGTGCAGGTTCAGGGCAAATTTGTGTGGAGTTCTGCGTTCGGACGTTCCAGTGAGACAGGGAGGTTTTGGACGGGTACAGGTACAGGGCATATTTGTGTGGAGTTCTGTATTGGTACGTTCCAGTGACACACTGAGGTTATGGAGGGGTACAGGTTCAGGGCATATTTGTGTGGAGTTCTGCATTGGTACGTTCCAGTGAGACAGGGAGGTTATGGAGGGTACAAGTTCAGGGCATATTTCTGTGGAATTCTGCAGTGGGACGTTCCAGTGATACAGGGAGTTTATGGACGTGTACAGGTTCCGGGCATATTTGTGTGGAATTCTGCATTGGTACGTTCCAGTGAGACAGGGAGGTTTTGGAGGGGTACAGGTTCAGTGCATATTTGTGTGGTGTTCTGCAATGGTACGTTCCAGTGAGACAGGGAGGTTATGCACGGTACGGGATCAGGGCTTATTTGAGTGGAGTTCGGCATTGGTGCGTTCCAGTGACACAGGGAGGTTATGGAGGCGTACAGGTTCAGAGCATATTTGTGTGAATTTCTGCTTTGGTACGTTCCAGTGAGACAGGGAGGATATGGACGGGTATAGATTCAGGGCATATTTGTGTGGAGCTCTGCATTGGTACGTTCCAGTCAGACAGGGAGGTTATGCAGGGGTACAGGTTCAGGGCAAATTTGTCTGTAGTTCTGCATTCGTACGTTCCAGTGAGACAGGGAGGTTATGGAGGGTACAGGTTCAGGGCATATTTCTATGGAGTTCTGCAGTGGTACGTTCCAGTGAGACAGGGAGATTATGGAAGGTTACGGGTTCAGGGCATATTTGTGTGGAGTTCTGCATTGGTACTTTCCAGTGAGACGGGGAAGTTATGGAGGGTACAGGTTCATGGCATACTTGTGTGGAGTTCTGCAGTGGGACGTTCCAGTAAGAAAGGGAGGTTATGGACGGGTACAGGTTCAGGGCATATTTGTGTGGAGTTCTGCATTGGTACATTCCAGTGAGACAGGGAAGTTATGTAGGGGTACAGGTTCAGGGCATATTTGTGTGGAGTTCTGCATTGGTACGTTGCAGTGAGACAGGGAGTTTATGGAGGGGTACAGGTTCAGGGCATATTTGTGTGGTGTTCTGCAATGGTACGTTCCAGTGAGACAGTGAGGTTATGGAGGGTACAGGTTCAGGGCATATTTGTGTGGAGTTCTGCGTTGGGACTTTCCAGTGACACACGGAGGTTTGGGAAGGGTACAGGTTCAGGGCATATTTGTGTGGTGTTCTGCAATGGTACGTTCCAGTGAGACAGTGAGGCAATGGAGGGTGCAGGTTCAGGGCAAATTTGTGTGGAGTTCTGCGTTCGGACGTTCCAGTGAGACAGGGAGGTTTTGGACGGGTACAGGTACAGGGCATATTTGAGTGGAGTTCTGCATTGGTACGTTCCAGTGACACACTGAGGTTATGGAGGGGTCCAGGTTCAGGGCATATTTGTGTGGAGTTCTGCATTGGTACGTTCCAGTGAGACAGGGAGGTTATGGAGGGTACAAGTTCAGAGCATGTTTCTGTGGAATTCTGCAGTGGGACGTTCCAGTGATACAGGGAGTTTATGGACGTGTACAGGTTCCGGGCATATTTGTGTGGAATTCTGCTTTGGTACGTTCCAGTGAGACAGGGAGGTTTTGGAGGGGTACAGGTTCAGTGCATATTTGTGTGGTGTTCTGCAATGGTACGTTCCAGTGAGACAGGGAGGTTATGCACGGTACGGGATCAGGGCTTATTTGAGTGGAGTTCGGCATTGGTGCGTTCCAGTGACACAGGGAGGTTATGGAGGGGTACAGGTTCAGAGCATATTTGTGTGAATTTCTGCTTTGGTACGTTCCAGTGAGACAGGGAGGATATGGACGGGTATATGTTCAGGGCATATTTGTGTGGAGTTCTGCAGTGGGACGTTCCAGTAAGAAAGGGAGGTTATGGACGGGTACAGGTTCAGGGCATATTTGTGTGGAGTTCTGCATTGGTACATTCCAGTGAGACAGGGAAGTTATGGAGGGGTACAGGTTCAGGGCATATTTGTGTGGTGTTCTGCAATGGTACGTTCCAGTGAGACAGTGCGGCTATGGAGGGTACAGGTTCAGGGCATATTTGTGTGGAGTTCTGCGTTGGGACGATCCAGTGAGACAGGGAGGTTATGGACGGGTACAGGTTCACGGCATATTTGTGTGGAGTTCTGCCTTGGTACGTTCCAGTGACACAGGGAGGTTATGGAGGGGTACAGGTTCAGGGCATATTTGTGTAGAATTCTGCAGTTGGACGTTCCAGTGAGACAGGGAGTTAATGGACGTGTACAGGTTCAGGGCATATTTGTGTGGAATTCTGCATTGGTACGTTCCAGTGAGACAGGGAGGTTTTGGAGGTGTACAGGTTCAGTGCATATTTGTGTGGTGTTCTGCAATGGTACGTTCCAGTGAGACAGGGAGGTTATGGATGGTACAGGTTCAGGACATATTTGTGTGGAGTTCTGCAGTGGTACGTTCCAGTGAGACAGGGAGGATATGGTGGAATACATGTTCAGGGCATATTTGTGTGGATTTCTGCATTGGTACGTTCCAGTGAGACAGGGAGGTTATGGAGGGGTACAGTTTCAGGGCATATTTGTGTGGTGTTCTGCAATGGTACGTTCCAGTGAGACAGTGAGGCTATGGAGGGTGCAGGTTCAGGGCAAATGTGTGTGGAGTTCTGCGTTCGGACGTTCCAGTGAGACAGGGAGGTTTTGGACGGGTACAGGTACAGGGCATATTTGTGTGGAGTTCTGCATTGGTACGTTCCAGTGACACACTGAGGTTATGGAGGGGTACAGGTTCAGGGCATATTTGTGTGGAGTTCTGCATTGGTACGTTCCAGTGAGACAGGGAGGTTATGGAGGGTACAAGTTCAGGGCATATTTCTGTGGAATTCTGCAGTGGGACGTTCCAGTGATACAGGGAGTTTATGGACGTGTACAGGTTCCGGGCATATTTGTGTGGAATTCTGCATTGGTACGTTCCAGTGAGACAGGGAGGTTTTGGAGGGGTACAGGTTCAGTGCATATTTGTGTGGTGTTCTGCAATGGTACGTTCCAGTGAGACAGGGAGGTTATGCACGGTACGGGATCAGGGCTTATTTGAGTGGAGTTCGGCATTGGTGCGTTCCAGTGACACAGGGAGGTTATGGAGGGGTACAGGTTCAGAGCATATTTGTGTGAATTTCTGCTTTGGTACGTTCCAGTGAGACAGGGAGGATATGGACGGGTATAGATTCAGGGCATATTTGTGTGGAGCTCTGCATTGGTACGTTCCAGTCAGACAGGGAGGTTATGCAGGGGTACAGGTTCAGGGCAAATTTGTCTGTAGTTCTGCATTCGTACGTTCCAGTGAGACAGGGAGGTTATGGAGGGTACAGGTTCAGGGCATATTTCTATGGAGTTCTGCAGTGGTACGTTCCAGTGAGACAGGGAGATTATGGAAGGGTACGGGTTCAGGGCATATTTGTGTGGAGTTCTGCATTGGTACTTTCCAGTGAGACGGGGAAGTTATGGAGGGTACAGGTTCATGGCATACTTGTGTGGAGTTCTGCAGTGGGACGTTCCAGTAAGAAAGGGAGGTTATGGACGGGTACAGGTTCAGGGAATATTTGTGTGGAGTTCTGCATTGGTACATTCCAGTGAGACAGGGAAGTTATGTAGGGGTACAGGTTCAGGGCATATTTGTGTGGAGTTCTGCATTGGTACGTTGCAGTGAGACAGGGAGTTTATGGAGGGGTACAGGTTCAGGGCATATTTGTGTGGTGTTCTGCAATGGTACGTTCCAGTGAGACAGTGAGGTTATGGAGGGTACAGGTTCAGGGCATATTTGTGTGGAGTTCTGCGTTGGGACTTTCCAGTGACACACGGAGGTTTGGGAAGGGTACAGGTTCAGGGCATATTTGTGTGGTGTTCTGCAATGGTACGTTCCAGTGAGACAGTGAGGCTATGGAGGGTGCAGGTTCAGGGCAAATTTGTGTGGAGTTCTGCGTTCGGACGTTCCAGTGAGACAGGGAGGTTTTGGACGGGTACAGGTACAGGGCATATTTGTGTGGAGTTCTGCATTGGTACGTTCCAGTGACACACTGAGGTTATGGAGGGGTCCAGGTTCAGGGCATATTTGTGTGGAGTTCTGCATTGGTACGTTCCAGTGAGACAGGGAGGTTATGGAGGGTACAAGTTCAGGGCATATTTCTGTGGAATTCTGCAGTGGGACGTTCCAGTGATACAGGGAGTTTATGGACGTGTACAGGTTCCGGGCATATTTGTGTGGAATTCTGCATTGGTACGTTCCAGTGAGACAGGGAGGTTTTGGAGGGGTACAGGTTCAGTGCATATTTGTGTGGTGTTCTGCAATGGTACGTTCCAGTGAAACAGGGAGGTTATGCACGGTACGGGATCAGGGCTTATTTGAGTGGAGTTCGGCATTGGTGCGTTCCAGTGACACAGGGAGGTTATGGAGGGGTACAGGTTCAGTGCATATTTGTGTGAATTTCTGCTTTGGTACGTTCCAGTGAGACAGGGAGGATATGGACGGGTATAGGTTCAGGGCATATTTGTGTGGAGCTCTGCATTGGTACGTTCCAGTGAGACAGGGAGGTTATGCAGGGGTACAGGTTCAGGGCAAATTTGTCTGTAGTTCTGCATTCGTACGTTCCAGTGAGACAGTGAGGCTATGGAGGGTGCAGGTTCAGGGCAAATTTGTGTGGAGTTCTGCGTTCGGACGTTCCAGTGAGACAGGGAGGTTTTGGACGGGTACAGGTACAGGGCATATTTGTGTGGAGTTCTGCATTGGTACGTTCCAGTGACACACTGAGGTTATGGAGGGGTCCAGGTTCAGGGCATATTTGTGTGGAGTTCTGCATTGGTACGTTCCAGTGAGACAGGGAGGTTTTGGAGGTGTACAGGTTCAGTGCATATTTGTGTGGTGTTCTGCAATGGTACGTTCCAGTGAGACAGGGAGGTTATGGATGGTACAGGTTCAGGACATATTTGTGTGGAGTTCTGCAGTGGTACGTTCCAGTGAGACAGGGAGGATATGGTGGAGTACATGTTCAGGGCATATTTGTGTGGATTTCTGCATTGGTACGTTCCAGTGAGACAGGGAGGTTATGGAGGGGTACAGGTTCAGGGCATATTTGTGTGGTGTTCTGCAATGGTACGTTCCAGTGAGACAGTGAGGCTATGGAGGGTGCAGGTTCAGGGCAAATTTGTGTGGAGTTCTGCGTTCGGACGTTCCAGTGAGACAGGGAGGTTTTGGACGGGTACAGGTACAGGGCATATTTGTGTGGAGTTCTGTATTGGTACGTTCCAGTGACACACTGAGGTTATGGAGGGGTACAGGTTCAGGGCATATTTGTGTGGAGTTCTGCATTGGTACGTTCCAGTGAGACAGGGAGGTTATGGAGGGTACAAGTTCAGGGCATATTTCTGTGGAATTCTGCAGTGGGACGTTCCAGTGATACAGGGAGTTTATGGACGTGTACAGGTTCCGGGCATATTTGTGTGGAATTCTGCATTGGTACGTTCCAGTGAGACAGGGAGGTTTTGGAGGGGTACAGGTTCAGTGCATATTTGTGTGGTGTTCTGCAATGGTACGTTCCAGTGAGACAGGGAGGTTATGCACGGTACGGGATCAGGGCTTATTTGAGTGGAGTTCGGCATTGGTGCGTTCCAGTGACACAGGGAGGTTATGGAGGCGTACAGGTTCAGAGCATATTTGTGTGAATTTCTGCTTTGGTACGTTCCAGTGAGACAGGGAGGATATGGACGGGTATAGATTCAGGGCATATTTGTGTGGAGCTCTGCATTGGTACGTTCCAGTCAGACAGGGAGGTTATGCAGGGGTACAGGTTCAGGGCAAATTTGTCTGTAGTTCTGCATTCGTACGTTCCAGTGAGACAGGGAGGTTATGGAGGGTACAGGTTCAGGGCATATTTCTATGGAGTTCTGCAGTGGTACGTTCCAGTGAGACAGGGAGATTATGGAAGGTTACGGGTTCAGGGCATATTTGTGTGGAGTTCTGCATTGGTACTTTCCAGTGAGACGGGGAAGTTATGGAGGGTACAGGTTCATGGCATACTTGTGTGGAGTTCTGCAGTGGGACGTTCCAGTAAGAAAGGGAGGTTATGGACGGGTACAGGTTCAGGGCATATTTGTGTGGAGTTCTGCATTGGTACATTCCAGTGAGACAGGGAAGTTATGTAGGGGTACAGGTTCAGGGCATATTTGTGTGGAGTTCTGCATTGGTACGTTGCAGTGAGACAGGGAGTTTATGGAGGGGTACAGGTTCAGGGCATATTTGTGTGGTGTTCTGCAATGGTACGTTCCAGTGAGACAGTGAGGTTATGGAGGGTACAGGTTCAGGGCATATTTGTGTGGAGTTCTGCGTTGGGACTTTCCAGTGACACACGGAGGTTTGGGAAGGGTACAGGTTCAGGGCATATTTGTGTGGTGTTCTGCAATGGTACGTTCCAGTGAGACAGTGAGGCAATGGAGGGTGCAGGTTCAGGGCAAATTTGTGTGGAGTTCTGCGTTCGGACGTTCCAGTGAGACAGGGAGGTTTTGGACGGGTACAGGTACAGGGCATATTTGAGTGGAGTTCTGCATTGGTACGTTCCAGTGACACACTGAGGTTATGGAGGGGTCCAGGTTCAGGGCATATTTGTGTGGAGTTCTGCATTGGTACGTTCCAGTGAGACAGGGAGGTTATGGAGGGTACAAGTTCAGAGCATGTTTCTGTGGAATTCTGCAGTGGGACGTTCCAGTGATACAGGGAGTTTATGGACGTGTACAGGTTCCGGGCATATTTGTGTGGAATTCTGCTTTGGTACGTTCCAGTGAGACAGGGAGGTTTTGGAGGGGTACAGGTTCAGTGCATATTTGTGTGGTGTTCTGCAATGGTACGTTCCAGTGAGACAGGGAGGTTATGCACGGTACGGGATCAGGGCTTATTTGAGTGGAGTTCGGCATTGGTGCGTTCCAGTGACACAGGGAGGTTATGGAGGGGTACAGGTTCAGAGCATATTTGTGTGAATTTCTGCTTTGGTACGTTCCAGTGAGACAGGGAGGATATGGACGGGTATATGTTCAGGGCATATTTGTGTGGAGTTCTGCAGTGGGACGTTCCAGTAAGAAAGGGAGGTTATGGACGGGTACAGGTTCAGGGCATATTTGTGTGGAGTTCTGCATTGGTACATTCCAGTGAGACAGGGAAGTTATGGAGGGGTACAGGTTCAGGGCATATTTGTGTGGTGTTCTGCAATGGTACGTTCCAGTGAGACAGTGAGGTTATGGAGGGTACAGGTTCAGGGCATATTTGTGTGGAGTTCTGCGTTGGGACTTTCCAGTGACACACGGAGGTTAGGGAAGGGTACAGGTTCAGGGCAAATTTGTCTGTAGTTCTGCATTCGTACGTTCCAGTGAGACAGGGAGGTTATGGAGGGTACAGGTTCAGGGCATATTTCTATGGAGTTCTGCAGTGGTACGTTCCAGTGAGACAGGGAGATTATGGAAGGGTACGGGTTCAGGGCATATTTGTGTGGAGTTCTGCATTGGTACTTTCCAGTGAGACGGGGAAGTTATGGAGGGTACAGGTTCATGGCATACTTGTGTGGAGTTCTGCAGTGGGACGTTCCAGTAAGAAAGGGAGGTTATGGACGGGTACAGGTTCAGGGCATATTTGTGTGGAGTTCTGCATTGGTACATTCCAGTGAGACAGGGAAGTTATGTAGGGGTACAGGTTCAGGGCATATTTGTGTGGAGTTCTGCATTGGTACGTTGCAGTGAGACAGGGAGTTTATGGAGGGGTACAGGTTCAGGGCATATTTGTGTGGTGTTCTGCAATGGTACGTTCCAGTGAGACAGTGAGGTTATGGAGGGTACAGGTTCAGGGCATATTTGTGTGGAGTTCTGCGTTGGGACTTTCCAGTGACACACGGAGGTTTGGGAAGGGTACAGGTTCAGGGCATATTTGTGTGGTGTTCTGCAATGGTACGTTCCAGTGAGACAGTGAGGCTATGGAGGGTGCAGGTTCAGGGCAAATTTGTGTGGAGTTCTGCGTTCGGACGTTCCAGTGAGACAGGGAGGTTTTGGACGGGTACAGGTACAGGGCATATTTGTGTGGAGTTCTGCATTGGTACGTTCCAGTGACACACTGAGGTTATGGAGGGGTCCAGGTTCAGGGCATATTTGTGTGGAGTTCTGCATTGGTACGTTCCAGTGAGACAGGGAGGTTATGGAGGGTACAAGTTCAGGGCATATTTCTGTGGAATTCTGCAGTGGGACGTTCCAGTGATACAGGGAGTTTATGGACGTGTACATGTTCCGGGCATATTTGTGTGGAATTCTGCATTGGTACGTTCCAGTGAGACAGGGAGGTTTTGGAGGGGTACAGGTTCAGTGCATATTTGTGTGGTGTTCTGCAATGGTACGTTCCAGTGAAACAGGGAGGTTATGCACGGTACGGGATCAGGGCTTATTTGAGTGGAGTTCGGCATTGGTGCGTTCCAGTGACACAGGGAGGTTATGGAGGGGTACAGGTTCAGAGCATATTTGTGTGAATTTCTGCTTTGGTACGTTCCAGTGAGACAGGGAGGATATGGACGGGTATAGGTTCAGGGCATATTTGTGTGGAGCTCTGCATTGGTACGTTCCAGTGAGACAGGGAGGTTATGCAGGGGTACAGGTTCAGGGCAAATTTGTCTGTAGTTCTGCATTCGTACGTTCCAGTGAGACAGTGAGGCTATGGAGGGTGCAGGTTCAGGGCAAATTTGTGTGGAGTTCTGCGTTCGGACGTTCCAGTGAGACAGGGAGGTTTTGGACGGGTACAGGTACAGGGCATATTTGTGTGGAGTTCTGCATTGGTACGTTCCAGTGACACACTGAGGTTATGGAGGGGTCCAGGTTCAGGGCATATTTGTGTGGAGTTCTGCATTGGTACGTTCCAGTGAGACAGGGAGGTTTTGGAGGTGTACAGGTTCAGTGCATATTTGTGTGGTGTTCTGCAATGGTACGTTCCAGTGAGACAGGGAGGTTATGGATGGTACAGGTTCAGGACATATTTGTGTGGAGTTCTGCAGTGGTACGTTCCAGTGAGACAGGGAGGATATGGTGGAGTACATGTTCAGGGCATATTTGTGTGGATTTCTGCATTGGTACGTTCCAGTGAGACAGGGAGGTTATGGAGGGGTACAGGTTCAGGGCATATTTGTGTGGTGTTCTGCAATGGTACGTTCCAGTGAGACAGTGAGGCTATGGAGGGTGCAGGTTCAGGGCAAATTTGTGTGGAGTTCTGCGTTCGGACGTTCCAGTGAGACAGGGAGGTTTTGGACGGGTACAGGTACAGGGCATATTTGTGTGGAGTTCTGTATTGGTACGTTCCAGTGACACACTGAGGTTATGGAGGGGTACAGGTTCAGGGCATATTTGTGTGGAGTTCTGCATTGGTACGTTCCAGTGAGACAGGGAGGTTATGGAGGGTACAAGTTCAGGGCATATTTCTGTGGAATTCTGCAGTGGGACGTTCCAGTGATACAGGGAGTTTATGGACGTGTACAGGTTCCGGGCATATTTGTGTGGAATTATGCATTGGTACGTTCCAGTGAGACAGGGAGGTTTTGGAGGGGTACAGGTTCAGTGCATATTTGTGTGGTGTTCTGCAATGGTACGTTCCAGTGAGACAGGGAGGTTATGCACGGTACGGGATCAGGGCTTATTTGAGTGGAGTTCGGCATTGGTGCGTTCCAGTGACACAGGGAGGTTATGGAGGGGTACAGGTTCAGAGCATATTTGTGTGAATTTCTGCTTTGTTACGTTCCAGTGAGACAGGGAGGATATGGACGGGTATAGATTCAGGGCATATTTGTGTGGAGCTCTGCATTGGTACGTTCCAGTCAGACAGGGAGGTTATGCAGGGGTACAGGTTCAGGGCAAATTTGTCTGTAGTTCTGCATTCGTACGTTCCAGTGAGACAGGGAGGTTATGGAGGGTACAGGTTCAGGGCATATTTCTATGGAGTTCTGCAGTGGTACGTTCCAGTGAGACAGGGAGATTATGGAAGGGTACGGGTTCAGGGCATATTTGTGTGGAGTTCTGCATTGGTACTTTCCAGTGAGACGGGGAAGTTATGGAGGGTACAGGTTCATGGCATACTTGTGTGGAGTTCTGCAGTGGGACGTTCCAGTAAGAAAGGGAGGTTATGGACGGGTACAGGTTCAGGGCATATTTGTGTGGAGTTCTGCATTGGTACGTTCCAGTGAGACAGGGAAGTTATGTAGGGGTACAGGTTCAGGGCATATTTGTGTGGAGTTCTGCATTGGTACGTTGCAGTGAGACAGGGAGTTTATGGAGGGGTACAGGTTCAGGGCATATTTGTGTGGTGTTCTGCAATGTTACGTTCCAGTGAGACAGTGAGGTTATGGAGGGTACAGGTTCAGGGCATATTTTTGTGGAGTTCTGCGTTGGGACTTTCCAGTGACGCACGGAGGTTTGGGAAGGGTACAGGTTCAGGGCATATTTGTGTGGTGTTCTGCAATGGTACGTTCCAGTGAGACAGTGAGGCAATGGAGGGTGCAGGTTCAGGGCAAATTTGTGTGGAGTTCTGCGTTCGGACGTTCCAGTGAGACAGGGAGGTTTTGGACGGGTACAGGTACAGGGCATATTTGTGTGGAGTTCTGCATTGGTACGTTCCAGTGACACACTGAGGTTATGGAGGGGTCCAGGTTCAGGGCATATTTGTGTGGAGTTCTGCATTGGTACGTTCCAGTGAGACAGGGAGGTTATGGAGGGTACAAGTTCAGAGCATATTTCTGTGGAATTCTGCAGTGGGACGTTCCAGTGATACAGGGAGTTTATGGACGTGTACAGGTTCCGGGCATATTTGTGTGGAATTCTGCATTGGTACGTTCCAGTGAGACAGGGAGGTTTTGGAGGGGTACAGGTTCAGTGCATATTTGTGTGGTGTTCTGCAATGGTACGTTCCAGTGAGACAGGGAGGTTATGCACGGTACGGGATCAGGGCTTATTTGAGTGGAGTTCGGCATTGGTGCGTTCCAGTGACACAGGGAGGTTATGGAGGGGTACAGGTTCAGAGCATATTTGTGTGAATTTCTGCTTTGGTACGTTCCAGTGAGACAGGGAGGATATGGACGGGTATAGGTTCAGGGCATATTTGTGTGGAGCTCTGCATTGGTACGTTCCAGTGAGACAGGGAGGTTATGCAGGGGTACAGGTTCAGGGCAAATTTGTCTGTAGTTCTGCATTCGTACGTTCCAGTGAGACAGGGAGGTTATGGAGGGTACAGGTTCAGGGCATATTTCTATGGAGTTCTGCAGTGGTACGTTCCAGTGAGACAGGGAGGTTATGGAAGGGTACGGGTTCAGGGCATATTTGTGTGGAGTTCTGCATTGGTACTTTCCAGTGAGACGGGGAAGTTATGGAGGGTACAGGTTCATGGCATACTTGATGGAGTTCTGCAGTGGGACGTTCCAGTAAGAAAGGGAGGTTATGGACGGGTACAGGTTCAGGGCATATTTGTGTGGAGTTCTGCATTGGTACATTCCAGTGAGACAGGGAAGTTATGTAGGGGTACAGGTTCAGGGCATATTTGTGTGGAGTTCTGCATTGGTACGTTGCAGTGAGACAGGGAGTTTATGGAGGGGTACAGGTTCAGGGCATATTTGTGTGGTGTTCTGCAATGGTACGTTCCAGTGAGACAGTGAGGTTATGGAGGGTACAGGTTCAGGGCATATTTGTGTGGAGTTCTGCGTTGGGACTTTCCAGTGACACACGGAGGTTAGGGAAGGGTACAGGTTCAGGGCATATTTGTGTGGAGTTCTGCATTGGTAGTTCCAGTGAGACAGGGAGGTTTTGGAGGGGTACAGGTTCAGGGCAAATTTGTGTGGAGTTCTGCATTGGTACATTCCAGTGAGACAAGGAGGTTATGGGCGGGTACAGTTTCAGGGCATTTTGTGTGGAATTCTGCATTGGTACGTTGCAGTGAGACAGGGAGGTTATGGAGGGTACAGGTTCAGGGCATATTTGTGTGGAGTTCTGCGTTGGTACGTTCCAGTGTGACTGGGAGTTTATGGAGGGGTACAGGTTCAGGGCAAATTTGTTTGGAGTTCTGCTTTGGTACGTTCCAGTGAGACAGGGAGGTTATGGAGGGTACACGTTCAGGGCATATTTGTGTGGGATTCTGCAGTGGGACGTTCCAGTGAGACAGGAAGGTTATGGAGGGGTACAGGTACAGGGCATATTTGTGTGGAGTTCTGCATTGGTACATTCCAGTGAGACAGGGAGTTTATGGAGGGGTAAAGGTTCAGGGCATATTTGTGTGGTGTTCTGCAGTGGTACGTTCCAGTGAGACAGTGAGGTTATGGAGGGTACAGGTTCAGTGCATATTTGTGTGGAGTTCTGCTTTGGGACGTTCCAGTGAGACAGGGCGGTTACGGAGGTGTACAGGTTCACGATATATTTTTGTGGAGTTCTGCATCGGTACGTTCCAGTGAGACAGTGAGGTTATAGAGGTTACAGGTTCAGGGCATATTTCTATGGTGTTCTGCAGTGGTACGTTCCAGTGAGACAGGGAGGTTATGGAAGGGTACAGGTTCAGGGCATATTTCTGTGGAGTTCTGCAGTGGGACGTTCCAGTGAGACAGAGAGGTTATGGAGGGGTGCAGGTTCAGGGCATATTTGTGTGGAATTCCGCATTGGTACGTTCCAGTGAGACAGGGAGGTTATGGACGGGTACAGGTTCAGGGCATATTTGTGTGGAGTTCTGCATTGGTACGTTCCAGTGAGTCAGGGAGGTTATGGAGGGGTACAGGTTCACGGCAAATTTGTGTGGAGTTCTGCTTTGGTACATTCCAGTGAGACAAGGAGGTTCTGGATGGGTACAGGTTCAGGGCATATTTGTGTGGAATTCTGCATTGGTACGTTCCAGTGAGAAAGGGAGGTTATGGAGGGTACAGGTTCAGGGCATATTTGTGTGGAGTTCTGCATTGGTACGTTCCAGTGAGACAGTGAGGTTATGGAGGGGTACAGGTTCACGGCAAATTTGTGTGGAGTTCTGCATTGGTACATTCCAGTGAGACAAGGAGGTTCTGGGTGGGTACAGGTTCAGGGCATATTTGTGTGGAATTCTGCATTGGTACGTTCCAGTGAGACAGGGAGGTTATGGAGGGTACAGGTTCAGGGCATATTTGTGTGGAGTTCTGGATTCGTACATTCCAGTGAGACAGGGAGGTTATGGAGGGGTACAGGTTCAGGGTATATTTGTGTGCAGTTCTGCGTTGGTACGTTTCAGTGTGACTGGGAGGTTATGGAGGGGTACAGGTTCAGGGCATATTTGTTTGGAGTTCTGCATTGGAACGTTACAGTGAGACAGGGAAGTTATGGAGGGTACAGGTTCAGGGCATATTTGTGTGGTGTTCTGCAATGGTACATTCCAGTGAGACAGTGCGGCTATGGAGGGTACAGGTTCAGGGCATATTTGTGTGGAGTTCTGCGTTGGGACGATCCAGTGAGACAGGGAGGTTATGGACGGGTACAGGTTCACGGCATATTTGTGTGGAGTTCTGCATTGGTACGTTCCAGTGACACAGGGAGGTTATGGAGGTGTACAGGTTCAGGGCATATTTGTGTAGAATTCTGCAGTTGGACGTTCCAGTGAGACAGGGAGTTAATGGACGTGTACAGGTTCAGGGCATATTTGTGTGGAATTCTGCATTGGTACGTTCCAGTGAGACAGGGAGGTTTTGGAGGTGTACAGGTTCAGTGCATATTTGTGTGGTGTTCTGCAATGGTACGTTCCAGTGAGACAGGGAGGTTATGGATGGTACAGGTTCAGGACATATTTGTGTGGAGTTCTGCAGTGGTTCGTTCCAGTGAGACAGGGAGGATATGGTGGAGTACAGGTTCAGGGCATATTTGTGTGGATTTCTGCATTGGTACGTTCCAGTGAGACAGGGAGGTTATGGAGGGGTACAGGTTCAGGGCATATTTGTGTCGTGTTCTGCAATGGTACGTTCCAGTGAGACAGTGAGGCTATGGAGGGTGCAGGTTCAGGGCAAATTTGTGTGGAGTTCTGCGTTCGGACGTTCCAGTGAGACAGGGAGGTTATGGACGGGTAAAGGTACAGGGCATATTTGTGTGGAGTTCTGCATTGGTACGTTCCAGTGACACAGGGAGGTTATGGAGGGGTACAGGTTCAGGGCATATTTGTGTGGAGTTCTGCATTGGTACGTTCCAGTGAGACAGGGAGGTTATGGAGGGTACATTTTCAGGGCATATTTCTGTGGAATTCTGCAGTGGGACGTTCCAGTGATACAGGGAGTTTATGGACGTGTACAGGTTCCGGGCATATTTGTGTGGAATTCTGCATTGGTACGTTCCAGTGAGACAGGGAGGTTTTGGAGGGGTACAGGTTCAGTGCATATTTGTGTGGTGTTCTGCAATGGTACGTTCCAGTGAGACAGGGAGGTTATGCACGGTACGGGATCAGGGCTTTTTTGAGTGGAGTTCGGCATTGGTGTGTTCCAGTGACACAGGGAGGTTATGGAGGCGTACAGGTTCAGAGCATATTTGTGTGAATTTCTGCTTTGGTACGTTCCAGTGAGACAGGGAGGATATGGACGGGTATAGGTTCAGGGCATATTTGTGTGGAGCTCTGCATTGGTACGTTCCAGTGAGACAGGGAGGTTATGCAGGGGTACAGGTACAGGGCAAATTTCTATGGAGTTCTTCAGTGGTACGTTCCAGTGAGACAGGGATGTTTTGGAAGGGTACGGGTTCAGTGCATATTTCTATGGAGTTCTGCAGTGGTACGTTCCAGTGAGACAGGGACGTTTTGGAAGGGTACGGGTTCAAGGCATATTTGTGTGGAGTTCTGCATTGGTACTTTCCAGTGAGACGGGGAAGTTATGGAGGGTACAGGTTCATGGCATACTTGTGTGGAGTTCTGCATTGGTACGTTGCAGTGAGACAGGGAGTTTATGGAGGGGTACAGGTTCAGGGCATATTTGTGTGGTGTTCTGCAATGGTACGTTCCAGTGAGACAGTGAGGTTATGGAGGGTACAGGTTCAGGGCATATTTGTGTGGAGTTCTGCGGTGGGACTTTCCAGTGACACACGGAGGTTAGGGAAGGGTACAGGTTCAGGGCATATTTGTGTGGTGTTCTGCAATGGTACGTTCCAGTGAGACAGTGAGGCTATGGAGGGTGCAGGTTCAGGGCAAATTTGTGTGGAGTTCTGCGTTCGGACGTTCCAGTGAGACAGGGAGGTTTTGGACGGGTACAGGTTCAGGGCAAATTTGTGTGGAGTTCTGCATTGGTACATTCCAGTGAGACAAGGAGGTTATGGGCGGGTACAGTTTCAGGGCATTTTGTGTGGAATTCTGCATTGGTACGTTGCAGTGAGACAGGGAGGTTATGGAGGGTACAGGTTCAGGGCATATTTGTGTGGAGTTCTGCGTTGGTACGTTCCAGTGTGACTGGGAGTTTATGGAGGGGTACAGGTTCAGGGCATATTTGTTTGGAGTTCTGCATTGGTACGTTCCAGTGAGACAGGGAGGTTATGGAGGGTACACGTTCAGGGCATATTTGTGTGGGATTCTGCAGTGGGACGTTCCAGTGAGACAGGAAGGTTATGGAGGGGTACAGGTACAGGGCATATTTGTGTGGAGTTCTGCATTGGTACATTCCAGTGAGACAGGGAGTTTATGGAGGGGTAAAGGTTCAGGGCATATTTGTGTGGTGTTCTGCAGTGGTACGTTCCAGTGAGACAGTGAGGTTATGGAGGGTACAGGTTCAGTGCATATTTGTGTGGAGTTCTGCTTTGGGACGTTCCAGTGAGACAGGGCGGTTACGGACGTGTACAGGTTCACGGTATATTTGTGTGGAGTTCTGCATCGGTACGTTCCAGTGAGACAATGAGGTTATAGAGGTTACAGGTTCAGGGCATATTTCTATGGTGTTCTGCAGTGGTACGTTCCAGTGAGACAGGGAGGTTAGGGAAGGGTACAGGTTCAGGGCATATTTCTGTGGAGTTCTGCAGTGGGACGTTCCAGTGAGTCAGAGATGTTATGGAGGGGTGCAAGTTCAGGGCATCTTTGTGTGGAGTTCTGCATTGGTACGTTCCAGTGAGACAGGGAGGTTATGGAGGGGTACAGGTTCAGAGCAAATTTGAGTGTAGTTCTGCATTGGTACGTTCCAGTGAGACAGGGAGGTTATGGAGGGTACTGGTTCAGGACATATTTGTGTGGAGTTCTGCAGTGGTACGTTCCAGGGAGACAGGGAGGATATAGTGGAGTACAGGTTCAGGGCATATTTGTGTAGAATTCTGCAGTGGGACGTTCAAGTGAGACAGGGAGTTTATGGACGTGTACAGGTTCAGGGCATATTTGTGTGGAATTCTGCATTGGTACGTTCCAGTGAGACAGGGAGGTCATGGACGGGTAAAGGTTCAGGGCATATTTGTGTGGAGTTCTGCATTGGTACGTTCCAGTGAGACAGGGAGGTTATGGAGGGGTACAGGTTCACGGCAAATTTGTGTGGAGTTCTGCATTGGTACATTCCAGTGAGACAAGGAGGTTCTGGGTGGGTACAGGTTCAGGGCATATTTGTGTGGAATTCTGCATTGGTACGTTCCAGTGAGATTTGGAGGTTATGGAGGGTACAGGTTCAGGGCATATTTGTGTGGAGTTCTGCATTGGTACGTTCCAGTGAGACAGGGAGGTTATGGAGGGGTACAGGTTCACGGCAAATTTGTGTGGAGTTCTGCATTGGTACATTCCAGTGAGACAAGGAGGTTCTGGGTGGGTACAGGTTCAGGGCATATTTGTGTGGAATTCTGCATTGGTACGTTCCAGTGAGACAGGGAGGTTATGGAGGGTACAGGTTCAGGGCATATTTGTGTGGAGTTCTGGATTCGTACATTCCAGTGAGACAGGGAGGTTATGGAGGGGTACAGGTTCAGGGTATATTTGTATGCAGTTCTGCGTTGGTACGTTTCAGTGTGACTGGGAGGTTATGGAGGGGTACAGGTTCAGGGCATATTTGTTTGGAGTTCTGCATTGGAACGTTACAGTGAGACAGGGAAATATGGAGGGTACAGGTTCAGGGCATATTTGTGTGGTGTTCTGCAATGGTACATTCCAGTGAGACAGTGCGGCTATGGAGGGTACAGGTTCAGGGCATATTTGTGTGGAGTTCTGCGTTGGGACGATCCAGTGAGACAGGGAGGTTATGGACGGGTACAGGTCCACGGCATATTTGTGTGGAGTTCTGCATTGGTACGTTCCAGTGACACAGGGAGGTTATGGAGGGGTACAGGTTCAGGGCATATTTGTTTGGAGTTCTGCATTGGAACGTTCCAGTGAGACAGGGAGGTTATGGAGGGGTACAGGTTCAGGACATATTTGTGTGGAGTTCTGCAGTGGTTCGTTCCAGTGAGACAGGGAGGATATGGTGGAGTACAGGTTCAGGGCATATTTGTGTGGATTTCTGCATTGGTACGTTCCAGTGAGACAGGGAGGTTATGGAGGGGTACAGGTTCAGGGCATATTTGTGTCGTGTTCTGCAATGGTACGTTCCAGTGAGACAGTGAGGCTATGGAGGGTGCAGGTTCAGGGCAAATTTGTGTGGAGTTCTGCGTTCGGACGTTCCAGTGAGACAGGGAGGTTATGGACGGGTAAAGGTACAGGGCATATTTGTGTGGAGTTCTGCATTGGTACGTTCCAGTGACACAGGGAGGTTATGGAGGGGTACAGGTTCAGGGCATATTTGTGTGGAGTTCTGCATTGGTACGTTCCAGTGAGACAGGGAGGTTATGGAGGGTACATTTTCAGGGCATATTTCTGTGGAATTCTGCAGTGGGACGTTCCAGTGATACAGGGAGTTTATGGACGTGTACAGGTTCCGGGCATATTTGTGTGGAATTCTGCATTGGTACGTTCCAGTGAGACAGGGAGGTTTTGGAGGGGTACAGGTTCAGTGCATATTTGTGTGGTGTTCTGCAATGGTACGTTCCAGTGAGACAGGGAGGTTATGCACGGTACGGGATCAGGGCTTTTTTGAGTGGAGTTCGGCATTGGTGTGTTCCAGTGACACAGGGAGGTTATGGAGGCGTACAGGTTCAGAGCATATTTGTGTGAATTTCTGCTTTGGTACGTTCCAGTGAGACAGGGAGGATATGGACGGGTATAGGTTCAGGGCATATTTGTGTGGAGCTCTGCATTGGTACGTTCCAGTGAGACAGGGAGGTTATGCAGGGGTACAGGTACAGGGCAAATTTCTATGGAGTTCTTCAGTGGTACGTTCCAGTGAGACAGGGATGTTTTGGAAGGGTACGGGTTCAGTGCATATTTCTATGGAGTTCTGCAGTGGTACGTTCCAGTGAGACAGGGACGTTTTGGAAGGGTACGGGTTCAAGGCATATTTGTGTGGAGTTCTGCATTGGTACGTTCCAGTGAGACAGTGAGGTTATGGAGGGTACAGGTTCAGGGCATATTTGTGTGGAGTTCTGCGGTGGGACTTTCCAGTGACACACGGAGGTTAGGGAAGGGTACAGGTTCAGGGCATATTTGTGTGGTGTTCTGCAATGGTACGTTCCAGTGAGACAGTGAGGCTATGGAGGGTGCAGGTTCAGGGCAAATTTGTGTGGAGTTCTGCGTTCGGACGTTCCAGTGAGACAGGGAGGTTTTGGACGGGTACAGGTTCAGGGCAAATTTGTGTGGAGTTCTGCATTGGTACATTCCAGTGAGACAAGGAGGTTATGGGCGGGTACAGTTTCAGGGCATTTTGTGTGGAATTCTGCATTGGTACGTTCCAGTGAGACAATGAGGTTATAGAGGTTACAGGTTCAGGGCATATTTCTATGGTGTTCTGCAGTGGTACGTTCCAGTGAGACAGGGAGGTTAGGGAAGGGTACAGGTTCAGGGCATATTTCTGTGGAGTTCTGCAGTGGGACGTTCCAGTGAGACAGAGATGTTATGGAGGGGTGCAAGTTCAGGGCATCTTTGTGTGGAGTTCTGCATTGGTACGTTCCAGTGAGACAGGGAGGTTATGGAGGGGTACAGGTTCAGAGCAAATTTGAGTGTTGTTCTGCATTGGTACGTTCCAGTGAGACAGGGAGGTTATGGAGGGTACTGGTTCAGGACATATTTGTGTGGAGTTCTGCAGTGGTACGTTCCAGGGAGACAGGGAGGATATAGTGGAGTACAGGTTCAGGGCATATTTGTGTAGAATTCTGCAGTGGGACGTTCAAGTGAGACAGGGAGTTTATGGACGTGTACAGGTTCAGGGCATATTTGTGTGGAATTCTGCATTGGTACGTTCCAGTGAGACAGGGAGGTCATGGACGGGTAAAGGTTCAGGGCATATTTGTGTGGAGTTCTGCATTGGTACGTTCCAGTGAGACAGGGAGGTTATGGAGGGGTACAGGTTCACGGCAAATTTGTGTGGAGTTCTGCATTGGTACATTCCAGTGAGACAAGGAGGTTCTGGGTGGGTACAGGTTCAGGGCATATTTGTGTGGAATTCTGCATTGGTACGTTCCAGTGAGATATGGAGGTTATGGAGGGTACAGGTTCAGGGCATATTTGTGTGGAGTTCTGCATTGGTACGTTCCAGTGAGACAGGGAGGTTATGGAGGGGTACAGGTTCACGGCAAATTTGTGTGGAGTTCTGCATTGGTACATTCCAGTGAGACAAGGAAGTTCTGGGTGGGTACAGGTTCAGGGCATATTTGTGTGGAATTCTGCATTGGTACGTTCCAGTGAGACAGGGAGGTTATGGAGGGTACAGGTTCAGGGCATATTTGTGTGGAGTTCTGCGTTGGGACGATCCAGTGAGACAGGGAGGTTATGGACGGGTACAGGTCCACGGCATATTTGTGTGGAGTTCTGCATTGGTACGTTCCAGTGACACAGGGAGGTTATGGAGGGGTACAGGTTCAGGGCATATTTGTTTGGAGTTCTGCATTGGAACGTTCCAGTGAGACAGGGAGGTTATGGAGGGTACAGGTTCAGGGCATATTTGTGTGGAGTTCTGCGTTGGTACGTTCCAGTGTGACTGGGAGTTTATGGAGGGGTACAGGTTCAGGGCATGTTTGTTTGGAGTTCTGCATTGGTACGTTCCAGTGAGACAGGGAGGTTATGGAGGGTACACGTTCAGGGCATATTTGTGTGGGATTCTGCAGTGGGACGTTCCAGTGAGACAGGGATGTTTTGGAAGGGTACGGGTTCAGTGCATATTTCTATGGAGTTCTGCAGTGGTACGTTCCAGTGAGACAGGGACGTTTTGGAAGGGTACGGGTTCAAGGCATATTTGTGTGGAGTTCTGCATTGGTACGTTCCAGTGAGACAGTGAGGTTATGGAGGGTACAGGTTCAGGGCATATTTGTGTGGAGTTCTGCGGTGGGACTTTCCAGTGACACACGGAGGTTAGGGAAGGGTACAGGTTCAGGGCATATTTGTGTGGTGTTCTGCAATGGTACGTTCCAGTGAGACAGTGAGGCTATGGAGGGTGCAGGTTCAGGGCAAATTTGTGTGGAGTTCTGCGTTCGGACGTTCCAGTGAGACAGGGAGGTTTTGGACGGGTACAGGTTCAGGGCAAATTTGTGTGGAGTTCTGCATTGGTACATTCCAGTGAGACAAGGAGGTTATGGGCGGGTACAGTTTCAGGGCATTTTGTGTGGAATTCTGCATTGGTACGTTCCAGTGAGACAATGAGGTTATAGAGGTTACAGGTTCAGGGCATATTTCTATGGTGTTCTGCAGTGGTACGTTCCAGTGAGACAGGGAGGTTAGGGAAGGGTACAGGTTCAGGGCATATTTCTGTGGAGTTCTGCAGTGGGACGTTCCAGTGAGACAGAGATGTTATGGAGGGGTGCAAGTTCAGGGCATCTTTGTGTGGAGTTCTGCATTGGTACGTTCCAGTGAGACAGGGAGGTTATGGAGGGGTACAGGTTCAGAGCAAATTTGAGTGTTGTTCTGCATTGGTACGTTCCAGTGAGACAGGGAGGTTATGGAGGGTACTGGTTCAGGACATATTTGTGTGGAGTTCTGCAGTGGTACGTTCCAGGGAGACAGGGAGGATATAGTGGAGTACAGGTTCAGGGCATATTTGTGTAGAATTCTGCAGTGGGACGTTCAAGTGAGACAGGGAGTTTATGGACGTGTACAGGTTCAGGGCATATTTGTGTGGAATTCTGCATTGGTACGTTCCAGTGAGACAGGGAGGTCATGGACGGGTAAAGGTTCAGGGCATATTTGTGTGGAGTTCTGCATTGGTACGTTCCAGTGAGACAGGGAGGTTATGGAGGGGTACAGGTTCACGGCAAATTTGTGTGGAGTTCTGCATTGGTACATTCCAGTGAGACAAGGAGGTTCTGGGTGGGTACAGGTTCAGGGCATATTTGTGTGGAATTCTGCATTGGTACGTTCCAGTGAGATATGGAGGTTATGGAGGGTACAGGTTCAGGGCATATTTGTGTGGAGTTCTGCATTGGTACGTTCCAGTGAGACAGGGAGGTTATGGAGGGGTACAGGTTCACGGCAAATTTGTGTGGAGTTCTGCATTGGTACATTCCAGTGAGACAAGGAAGTTCTGGGTGGGTACAGGTTCAGGGCATATTTGTGTGGAATTCTGCATTGGTACGTTCCAGTGAGACAGGGAGGTTATGGAGGGTACAGGTTCAGGGCATATTTGTGTGGAGTTCTGCGTTGGGACGATCCAGTGAGACAGGGAGGTTATGGACGGGTACAGGTCCACGGCATATTTGTGTGGAGTTCTGCATTGGTACGTTCCAGTGACACAGGGAGGTTATGGAGGGGTACAGGTTCAGGGCATATTTGTTTGGAGTTCTGCATTGGAACGTTCCAGTGAGACAGGGAGGTTATGGAGGGGTACAGGTTCAGGGCATATTTGTGTGGAGTTCTGCATTGGTACGTTCCAGTGAGACAGGGAGGTTATGGAGGGTACAGGTTCAGGGCATATTTGTGTGGAGTTCTGCGTTGGTACGTTCCAGTGTGACTGGGAGTTTATGGAGGGGTACAGGTTCAGGGCATGTTTGTTTGGAGTTCTGCATTGGTACGTTCCAGTGAGACAGGGAGGTTATGGAGGGTACACGTTCAGGGCATATTTGTGTGGGATTCTGCAGTGGGACGTTCCAGTGAGACAGGAAGGTTATGGAGGGGTACAGGTACAGGGCATATTTGTGTGGAGTTCTGCATTGGTACATTCCAGTGAGACAGGGAGTTTATGGAGGGGTAAAGGTTCAGGGCATATTTGTGTGGTGTTCTGCAGTGGTACGTTCCAGTGAGACAGTGAGGTTATGGAGGGTACAGGTTCAGTGCATATTTGTGTGGAGTTCTGCTTTGGGACGTTCCAGTGAGACAGGGCGGTTACGGACGTGTAGAGGTTCACGGTATATTTGTGTGGAGTTCTGCATCGGTACGTTCCAGTGAGACAATGAGGTTATAGAGGTTACAGGTTCAGGGCATATTTCTATGGTGTTCTGCAGTGGTACGTTCCAGTGAGACAGGGAGGTTATGGAAGGGTACAGGTTCAGGGCATATTTCTGTGGAGATCTGCAGTGGGACGTTCCAGTGAGACAGAGATGTTATGGAGGGGTGCAGGTTCAGGGCATATTTGTGTGGAGTTCTGCATTGGTACGTTCCAGTGAGACAGGGAGGTTATGGAGGGGTACAGGTTCAGATCAAATTTGAGTGTAGTTCTGCATTGGTACGTTCCAGTGAGACAGGGAGGTTATGGAGGGTACTGGTTCAGGACATATTTGTGTGGAGTTCTGCAGTGGTACGTTCCAGGGAGACAGGGAGGATATGGTGGAGTACAGGTTCAGGGCATATTTGTGTAGAATTCTGCAGTGGGACGTTCAAGTGAGACAGGGAGTTTATGGACTTGTACAGGTTCAGGGCATATTTGTGTGGAATTCTGCATTGGTACGTTCCAGTGAGACAGGGAGGTCATGGACGGGTAAAGGTTCAGGGCATATTTGTGTGGAGTTCTGCATTGGTACGTTCCAGTGAGACAGGGAGGTTATGGAGGGGTACAGGTTCACGGCAAATTTGTGTGGAGTTCTGCATTGGTACATTCCAGTGAGACAAGGAGGTTCTGGGTGGGTACAGGTTCAGGGCATATTTGTGTGGAATTCTGCATTGGTACGTTCCAGTGAGATATGGAGGTTATGGAGGGTACAGGTTCAGGGCATATTTGTGTGGAATTCTGCATTGGTACGTTCCAGTGAGACAGGGAGGTTATGGAGGGTACAGGTTCAGGGCATATTTGTGTGGAGTTCTGGATTCGTACATTCCAGTGAGACAGGGAGGTTATGGACGGGTACAGGTTCAGGGCATATTTGTTTTGGAGTTCTGCATTGGAACGTTACAGTGAGACAGGGAAGTATGGAGGGTACAGGTTCAGGGCATATTTGTGTGGTGTTCTGCAATGGTACCTTCCAGTGAGACAGTGCGGCTATGGAGGGTACAGGTTCAGGGCATATTTGTGTGGAATTCTGCATTGGTACGTTCCAGTGAGACAGGGAGGTCATGGACGGGTAAAGGTTCAGGGCATATTTGTGTGGAGTTCTGCATTGGTACGTTCCAGTGAGACAGGGAGGTTATGGAGGGGTACAGGTTCACGGCAAATTTGTGTGGAGTTCTGCATTGGTACATTCCAGTGAGACAAGGAGGTTCTGGGTGGGTACAGGTTCAGGGCATATTTGTGTGGAATTCTGCATTGGTACGTTCCAGTGAGATATGGAGGTTATGGAGGGTACAGGTTCAGGGCATATTTGTGTGGAATTCTGCATTGGTACGTTCCAGTGAGACAGGGAGGTTATGGAGGGTACAGGTTCAGGGCATATTTGTGTGGAGTTCTGGATTCGTACATTCCAGTGAGACAGGGAGGTTATGGACGGGTACAGGTTCAGGGCATATTTGTTTGGAGTTCTGCATTGGAACGTTACAGTGAGACAGGGAAGTATGGAGGGTACAGGTTCAGGGCATATTTGTGTGGTGTTCTGCAATGGTACCTTCCAGTGAGACAGTGCGGCTATGGAGGGTACAGGTTCAGGGCATATTTGTGTGGAGTTCTGCGTTGGGACGATCCAGTGAGACAGGGAGGTTATGGAGGGGTACAGGTTCAGGGCATATTTGTGTAGAATTCTGCAGTTGGACGTTCCAGTGAGACAGGGAGTTAATGGACGTGTACAGGTTCAGGGCATATTTGTGTGGAATTCTGCATTGGTACGTTCCAGTGAGACAGGGAGGTTTTGGAGGTGTACAGGTTCAGTGCATATTTGTGTGGTGTTCTGCAATGGTACGTTCCAGTGAGACAGGGAGGTTATGGATGGTACAGGTTCAGGACATATTTGTGTGGAGTTCTGCAGTGGTACGTTCCAGTGAGACAGGGAGGATATGGTGGAGTACAGGTTCAGGGCATATTTGTGTGGATTTCTGCATTGGTACGTTCCAGTGAGACAGGGAGGTTATGGAGGGGTACAGGTTCAGGGCATATTTGTGTGGTGTTCTGCAATGGTACGTTCCAGTGAGACAGTGAGGCTATGGAGGGTGCAGGTTCAGGGCAAATTTGTGTGGAGTTCTGCGTTCGGACGTTCCAGTGAGACAGGGAGGTTATGGACGGGTACAGGTACAGGGCATATTTGTGTGGAGTTCTGCATTGGTACGTTCCAGTGACACAGGGAGGTTATGGAGGTGTACAGGTTCAGGGCATATTTGTGTGGAGTTCTGCATTGGTACGTTCCAGTGAGACAGGGAGGTTATGGAGGGTACAAGTTCAGGGCATATTTCTGTGGAATTCTGCAGTGGGACGTTCCAGTGATACAGGGAGTTTATGGACGTGTACAGGTTCCGGGCATATTTGTGTGGAATTCTGCATTGGTACGTTCCAGTGAGACAGGGTGGTTTTGGAGGGGTACAGGTTCAGTGCATATTTGTGTGGTGTTCTGCAATGGTACGTTCCAGTGAGACAGGGAGGTTATGCACGGTACGGGTTCAGGGCTTATTTGAGTGGAGTTCGGCATTGGTGCGTTCCAGTGAAACAGGGAGGTTATGGAGGGGTACAGGTTCAGAGCATATTTGTGTGAATTTCTGCTTTGGTACGTTCCAGTGAGACAGGGAGGATATGGACGGGTATAGGTTCAGGGCATATTTGTGTGGAGCTCTGCATTGGTACGTTCCAGTGAGACAGGGAGGTTATGCAGGGGTACAGGTTCAGGGCAAATTGGTCTGTAGTTCTGCATTCGTACGTTCCAGTGAGACAGGGAGGTTATGGAGGGTACAGGTTCCGGGCATATTTCTATGGAGTTCTGCAGTGGTACGTTCCAGTGAGACAGGGAGGTTATGGAAGGGTACGGGTTCAGGGCATATTTGTGTGGAGTTCTGCATTGGTACTTTCCAGTGAGACGGGGAAGTTATGGAGGGTACAGGTTCATGGCATACTTGTGTGGAATTCTGCATTGGTACGTTCCAGTGAGACAGGGTGGTTTTGGAGGGGTACAGGTTCAGTGCATATTTGTGTGGTGTTCTGCAATGGTACGTTCCAGTGAGACAGGGAGGTTATGCACGGTACGGGTTCAGGGCTTATTTGAGTGGAGTTCGGCATTGGTGCGTTCCAGTGAAACAGGGAGGTTATGGAGGGGTACAGGTTCAGAGCATATTTGTGTGAATTTCTGCTTTGGTACGTTCCAGTGAGACAGGGAGGATATGGACGGGTATAGGTTCAGGGCATATTTGTGTGGAGCTCTGCATTGGTACGTTCCAGTGAGACAGGGAGGTTATGCAGGGGTACAGGTTCAGGGCAAATTGGTCTGTAGTTCTGCATTCGTACGTTCCAGTGAGACAGGGAGGTTATGGAGGGTACAGGTTCCGGGCATATTTCTATGGAGTTCTGCAGTGGTACGTTCCAGTGAGACAGGGAGGTTATGGAAGGGTACGGGTTCAGGGCATATTTGTGTGGAGTTCTGCATTGGTACTTTCCAGTGAGACGGGGAAGTTATGGAGGGTACAGGTTCATGGCATACTTGTCTGGAGTTCTGCAGTGGGACGTTCCAGTAAGAAAGGGAGGTTATGGACGGGTACAGGTTCAGGGCATATTTGTGTGGAGTTCTGCATTGGTACATTCCAGTGAGACAGGGAAGTTATGTAGGGGTACAGGTTCAGGGCATATTTGTGTGGAGTTCTGCATTGGTACGTTCCAGTGAGACAGGGAGGTTATGGAGGGTACAGGTTCAGGGCATATTTGTGTGGAGTTCTGGATTCGTACATTCCAGTGAGACAGGGAGGTTATGGAGGGGTACAGGTTCAGGGTATATTTGTATGCAGTTCTGCGTTGGTACGTTTCAGTGTGACTGGGAGGTTATGGAGGGGTACAGGTTCAGGGCATATTTGTTTGGAGTTCTGCATTGGAACGTTACAGTGAGACAGGGAAGTATGGAGGGTACAGGTTCAGGGCATATTTGTGTGGTGTTCTGCAATGGTACATTCCAGTGAGACAGTGCGGCTATGGAGGGTACAGGTTCAGGGCATATTTGTGTGTAGTTCTGCGTTGGGACGATCCAGTGAGACAGGGAGGTTATGGACGGGTACAGGTTCACGGCATATTTGTGTGGAGTTCTGCATTGGTACGTTCCAGTGACACAGGGAGGTTATGGAGGGGTACAGGTTCAGGGCATATTTGTGTAGAATTCTGCAGTTGGACGTTCCAGTGAGACAGGGAGTTAATGGACGTGTACAGGTTCAGGGCACATTTGTGTGGAATTCTGCATTGGTACGTTCCAGTGAGACAGGGAGGTTTTGGAGGTGTACAGGTTCAGTGCATATTTGTGTGGTGTTCAGCAATGGTACGTTCCAGTGAGACAGGGAGGTTATGGATGGTACAGGTTCAGGACATATTTGTGTGGAGTTCTGCAGTGGTACGTTCCAGTGAGACAGGGAGGATATGGTGGAGTACAGGTTCAGGGCATATTTGTGTGGATTTCTGCATTGGTACGTTCCAGTGAGACAGGGAGGTTATGGAGGGGTACAGGTTCAGGGCATATTTGTGTGGTGTTCTGCAATGGTACGTTCCAGTGAGACAGTGAGGCTATGGAGGGTGCAGGTTCAGGGCAAATTTGTGTGGAGTTCTGCGTTCGGACGTTCCAGTGAGACAGGGAGGTTATGGACGGGTACAGGTACAGGGCATATTTGTGTGGAGTTCTGCATTGGTACGTTCCAGTGACACAGGGAGGTTATGGAGGGGTACAGGTTCAGGGCATATTTGTGTGGAGTTCTGCATTGGTACGTTCCAGTGAGACAGGGAGGTTATGGAGGGTACAAGTTCAGGGCATATTTCTGTGGAATTCTGCAGTGGGACGTTCCAGTGATACAGGGAGTTTATGGACGTGTACAGGTTCCGGGCATATTTGTGTGGAATTCTGCATTGGTACGTTCCAGTGAGACAGGGAGGTTTTGGAGGGGTACAGGTTCAGTGCATATTTGTGTGGTGTTCTGAAATGGTACGTTCCAGTGAGACAGGGAGGTTATGCACGGTACGGGATCAGGGCTTATTTGAGTGGAGTTCGGCATTGGTGCGTTCCAGTGAAACAGGGAGGTTATGGAGGGGTACAGGTTCAGAGCATATTTGTGTGAATTTCTGCTTTGGTACGTTCCAGTGAGACAGGGAGGATATGGACGGGTATAGGTTCAGGGCATATTTGTGTGGAGCTCTGCATTGGTACGTTCCAGTGAGACAGGGAGGTTATGCAGGGTACAGGTTCAGTGCATATTTCTATGGAGTTCTGCAGTGGTACGTTCCAGTGAGACAGGGAGGTTATGGAAGGGTACGGGTTCAGGGCATATTTGTGTGGAGTTCTGCATTGGTACTTTCCAGTGAGACGGGGAAGTTATGGAGGGTACAGGTTCATGGCATACTTGTGTGGAGTTCTGCAGTGGGACGTTCCAGTAAGAAAGGGAGGTTATGGACGGGTACAGGTTCAGGGCATATTTGTGTGGAGTTCTGCATTGGTACATTCCAGTGAGACAGGGAAGTTATGTAGGGGTACAGGTTCAGGGCATATTTGTGTGGAGTTCTGCATTGGTATGTTGCAGTGAGACAGGGAGTTTATGGAGGGGTACAGGTTCAGGGCATATTTGTGTGGTGTTCTGCAATGGTACGTTCCAGTGAGACAGTGAGGTTATGGAGGGTACAGGTTCAGGGCATATTTGTGTGGAGTTCTGCGTTGGGACGTTCAAGTGAGACAGGGAGGTTATGGACGGGTACAGGTTCAGGGCATATTTGTGTGGAGTTTTACATTGGTACGTTCCAGTGACACAGGGAGGTTATGGAGGGTACAGGTTCAGGGCATATTTGTGTGGAGTTCTGCGTTGGTACGTTCCAGTGTGACTGGGAGTTTATGGAGGGGTACAGGTTCAGGGCATATTTGTTTGGAGTTCTGCATTGGTACGTTCCAGTGAGACAGGGAGGTTATGGAGGGTACACGTTCAGGGCATATTTGTGTGGGATTCTGCAGTGGGACGTTCCAGTGAGACAGGAAGGTTATGGAGGGGTACAGGTACAGGGCATATATGTGTGGAGTTCTGCATTGGTACGTTCCAGTGAGACAGGGAGTTTATGGAGGGGTAAAGGTTCAGGGCATATTTGTGTGGTGTTCTGCAGTGGTACGTTCCAGTGAGACAGTGAGGTTATGGAGGGTACAGGTTCAGTGCATATTTGTGTGGAGTTCTGCTTTGGGACGTTCCAGTGAGACAGGGCGGTTACGGACGTGTACAGGTTCACGGTATATTTGTGTGGAGTTCTGCAGCGGTACGTTCCAGTGAGACAGTGAGGTTATGGAGGGTACAGGTTCAGGGCATATTTCTATGGTGTTCTGCAGTGGTACGTTCCAGTGAGACAGGGAGGTTATGGAAGGGTACAGGTTCAGGGCATATTTCTGTGGAGTTCTGCAGTGGGACGTTCCAGTGAGACAGGGAGGTTATGGAGGGGTGCAGGTTCAGGGCATATTTGTGTGGAGTTTGCATTGGTACGTTCCAGTGAGACAGGGAGGTTATGGAGGGGTACAGGTTCAGGGCAAATTTGAGTGTAGTTCTGCATTGGTACGTTCCAGTGAGACAGGGAGGTTATGGAGGGTACTGGTTCAGGACATATTTGTGTGGAGTTCTGCAGTGGTACGTTCCAGGGAGACAGGGAAGATATGGTGGAGTACAGGTTCAGGGCATATTTGTGTGGATTTCTGCATTGGTACGTTCCAGTGAGACAGGGAGGTTATGGAGGGGTACAGGTTAGGGTATATTTGTGTGGAGTTCTGCGTTGGTACGTTTCAGTGTGACTGGGAGGTTATGGAGGGGTACAGGTACAGGGCATATATGTGTGGAGTTCTGCATTGGTACGTTCCAGTGAGACAGGGAGTTTATGGAGGGGTAAAGGTTCAGGGCATATTTGTGTGGTGTTCTGCAGTGGTACGTTCCAGTGAGACAGTGAGGTTATGGAGGGTACAGGTTCAGTGCATATTTGTGTGGAGTTCTGCTTTGGGACGTTCCAGTGAGACAGGGCGGTTACGGACGTGTACAGGTTCACGGTATATTTGTGTGGAGTTCTGCAGCGGTACGTTCCAGTGAGACAGTGAGGTTATGGAGGGTACAGGTTCAGGGCATATTTCTATGGTGTTCTGCAGTGGTACGTTCCAGTGAGACAGGGAGGTTATGGAAGGGTACAGGTTCAGGGCATATTTCTGTGGAGTTCTGCAGTGGGACGTTCCAGTGAGACAGGGAGGTTATGGAGGGGTGCAGGTTCAGGGCATATTTGTGTGGAGTTTGCATTGGTACGTTCCAGTGAGACAGGGAGGTTATGGAGGGGTACAGGTTCAGGGCAAATTTGAGTGTAGTTCTGCATTGGTACGTACCAGTGAGACAGGGAGGTTATGGAGGGTACTGGTTCAGGACATATTTGTGTGGAGTTCTGCAGTGGTACGTTCCAGGGAGACAGGGAGGATATGGTGGAGTACAGGTTCAGGGCATATTTGTGTGGATTTCTGCATTGGTACGTTCCAGTGAGACAGGGAGGTTATGGAGGGGTACAGGTTCAGGGTATATTTGTGTGGAGTTCTGCGTTGGTACGTTTCAGTGTGACTGGGAGGTTATGGAGGGGTACAGGTTCTGGGCATATTTGTTTGGAGTTCTGCATTGGTACGTTCCAGTGAGACAGGGAAGTTATGGAGGGTACAGGTACAGGGCATATTTGTGTGGTGTTCTGCAATGGTACGTTCCAGTGAGACAGTGAGGTTATGGAGGGTACAGGTTCAGGGCATATTTGTGTGGAGTTCTGCGTTGGGACGTTCCAGTGAGACAGGGAGGTCATGGACGGGTACAGGCTCACGGCATATTTGTGTGGAGTTCTGCATTGGTACGTTCCAGTGACACAGGGAGGTTATGGAGGGGTACAGGTTCAGGGCATATTTGTGTAGAATTCTGCAGTGGGACGTTCAAGTGAGACAGGGAGTTTATGGACGTGTACAGGTTCAGTGCATATTTGTGTGGTGTTCTGCAATGGTACGTTCCAGTGAGACAGGGAGGTTATGGAGGGTACAGGTTCAGGACATATTTCTGTGTAGTTCTGCAGTGGTACGTTCCAGTGAGACAGGGAGGATATGGTGGAGTACATGTTCAGGGCATATTTGTGTGGATTTCTGCTTTGGTACGTTCCAGTGAGACAGGGAGGTTATGGAGGGGTACAGGTTCAGGGCATATTTGTGTGGTGTTCTGCAATGGTACGTTCCAGTGAGACAGTGAGGTTATGGAGGGTGCAGGTTCAGGGCAAATTTGAGTGGAGTTCTGCGTTGATACGTTCCAGTGAGACAGGGAGGTTATGGACGGGTACAGGTTCAGGGCATATTTGTGTGGAGTTCTGCATTGGTACGTTCCAATGAGACAGGGAGGTTATGGAGGGGTACAGGTTCACGGCAAATTTGTGTGGAGTTCTGCATTGGTACATTCCAGTGAGACAAGGAGGTTCTGGGTGGGTACAGGTTCAGGGCATAATTGTGTGGAATTCTGCATTGGTACGTTCCAGTGAGACAGGGAGATTATGGAGGGTACAGGTTCAGGGCATATTTGTGTGGAGTTCTGGATTCGTACATTCCAGTGAGACAGGGAGGTTATGGAGGGTACTGGTTCAGGGCATATTTGTGTGGTGTTCTGCAATGGTACGTTCCAGTGAGACAGTGCGGCTATGGAGGGTACAGGTTCAGGGCATATTTGTGTGGAGTTCTGCGTTGGGACGATCCAGTGAGACAGGGAGGTTATGGAGGGGTACAGGTTCAGGGCATATTTGTGTAGAATTCTGCAGTTGGACGTTCCAGTGAGACAAGGAGTTAATGGACGTGTACAGGTTCAGGGCATATTTGTGTGGAATTCTGCATTGGTACGTTCCAGTGAGACAGGGAGGTTTTGGAGGTGTACAGGTTCAGTGCATATTTGTGTGGTGTTCTGCAATGGTACGTTCCAGTGAGACAGGGAGGTTATGGATGGTACAGGTTCAGGACATATTTGTGTGGAGTTCTGCAGTGGTACGTTCCAGTGAGACAGGGAGGATATGGTGGAGTACATGTTCAGGGCATATTTGTGTGGATTTCTGCATTGGTACGTTCCGGTGAGACAGGGATGTTATGGAGGGGTACAGGTTCAGGGCATATTTGTGTGGTGTTCTGCAATGGTACGTTTCAGTGAGACAGTGAGGCTATGGAGGGTGCAGGTTCAGGGCAAATTTGTGTGGAGTTCTGCGTTGGGACGTTCCAGTGAGACAGGGAGTTTATGGACGGGTACAGGTTCAGGGCATATTTGTGTGGAGTTCTGCATTGGTACGTTCCAGTGAGACAGGGAGGTTATGGAGGGTACAAGTTCAGGGCATATTTGTGTGGAATTCTGCAGTGGGACGTTCCAGTGATACAGGGAGTTTATGGACGTGTGCAGGTTCCGGGCATATTTGTGTGGAATTCTGCATTGGTACGTTCCAGTGAGACAGGGAGGTTATGCACGGTACGGGATCAGGGCTTATTTGAGTGGAGTTCGGCATTGGTGCGTTCCAGTGACACAGGGAGGTTATGGATGGGTACAGGTTCAGAGCATATTTGTGTGAATTTCTGCTTTGGTACGTTCCAGTGAGACAGGGAGGATATGGACGGGTATAGGTTCAGAGCATATTTGTGTGGAGCTCTGCATTGGTACGTTCCAGTGAGACAGGGAGGTTATGGAGGGGTACAGGTTCAGGACAAATTTGTCTGTAGTTCTGCATTCGTACGTTCCAGTGAGACAGGGACGTTATGGAGGGTACAGGTTCAGGGCATATTTCTATGGAGTTCTGCAGTGGTACGTTCCAGTGAGACAGGGAGGTTATGGAAGGGTACGGGTTCAGGGCATATTTGTGTGGAGTTCTGCATTGGTACGTTCCAGGGAGACAGGGAGGATATGGTGGAGTACAGGTTCAGGGCATATTTGTGTAGAATTCTGCAGTGGGACGTTCAAGTGAGACAGGGAGTTTATGGACGTGTACAGGTTCAGGGCATATTTGTGTGGAATTCTGCATTGGTACGTTCCAGTGAGACAGGGAGGTTATGGACGGGTACAGGTTCAGGGCATATTTGTGTGGAGTTCTGCATTGGTACGTTCCAGTGAGTCAGGGAGGTTATGGAGGGGTACAGGTTCACGGCAAATTTGTGTGGAGTTCTGCATTGGTACATTCCAGTGAGACAAGGAGGTTCTGGATGGGTACAGGTTCAGGGCATATTTGTGTGGAATTCTGCATTGGTACGTTCCAGTGAGACAGGGAGGTTATGGAGGGTACAGGTTCAGGGCATATTTGTGTGGAGTTCTGCATTGGTACGTTCCAGTGAGACAGTGAGGTTATGGAGGGGTACAGGTTCACGGCAAATTTGTGTGGAGTTCTGCATTGGTACATTCCAGTGAGACAAGGAGGTTCTGGGTGGGTACAGGTTCAGGGCATATTTGTGTGGAATTCTGCATTGGTACGTTCCAGTGACACAGGGAGGTTATGGAGGGGTACAGGTTCAGGGCATATTTGTGTAGAATTCTGCAGTTGGACGTTCCAGTGAGACAGGGAGTTAATGGACGTGTACAGGTTCAGGGCATATTTGTGTGGAATTCTGCATTGGTACGTTCCAGTGAGACAGGGAGGTTTTGGAGGTGTACAGGTTCAGTGCATATTTGTGTGGTGTTCTGCAATGGTACGTTCCAGTGAGACAGGGAGGTTATGGATGGTACAGGTTCAGGACATATTTGTGTGGAGTTCTGCAGTGGTTCGTTCCAGTGAGACAGGGAGGATATGGTGGAGTACAGGTTCAGGGCATATTTGTGTGGATTTCTGCATTGGTACGTTCCAGTGAGACAGGGATGTTATGGAGGGGTACAGGTTCAGGGCATATTTGTGTCGTGTTCTGCAATGGTACGTTCCAGTGAGACAGTGAGGCTATGGAGGGTGCAGGTTCAGGGCAAATTTGTGTGGAGTTCTGCGTTCGGACGTTCCAGTGAGACAGGGAGGTTATGGACGGGTACAGGTACAGGGCATATTTGTGTGGAGTTCTGCATTGGTACGTTCCAGTGACACAGGGAGGTTATGGAGGGGTACAGGTTCAGGGCATATTTGTGTGGAGTTCTGCATTGGTACGTTCCAGTGAGACAGGGAGGTTATGGAGGGTACAATTTCAGGGCATATTTCTGTGGAATTCTGCAGTGGGACGTTCCAGTGATACAGGGAGTTTATGGACGTGTACAGGTTCCGGGCATATTTGTGTGGAATTCTGCATTGGTACGTTCCAGTGAGACAGGGAGGTTTTGGAGGGGTACAGGTTCAGTGCATATTTGTGTGGTGTTCTGCAATGGTACGTTCCAGTGAGACAGGGAGGTTATGCACGGTACGGGATCAGGGCTTATTTGAGTGGAGTTCGGCATTGGTGTGTTCCAGTGACACAGGGAGGTTATGGAGGCGTACAGGTTCAGAGCATATTTGTGTGAATTTCTGCTTTGGTACGTTCCAGTGAGACAGGGAGGATATGGACGGGTATAGGTTCAGGTCATATTTGTGTGGAGCTCTGCATTGCTACGTTCCAGTGAGACAGGGAGGTTATGCAGGGGTACAGGTACAGGGCAAATTTGTCTGTAGTTCTGCATTCGTACGTTCCAGTGAGACAGGGAGGTTATGGAGGGTACAGGTTCAGGGCATATTTCTATGGAGTTCTTCAGTGGTACGTTCCAGTGAGACAGGGATGTTTTGGAAGGGTACGGGTTCAGTGCATATTTCTATGGAGTTCTGCAGTGGTACGTTCCAGTGAGACAGGGAGGTTTTGGAAGGGTACGGGTTCAGGGCATATTTGTGTGGAGTTCTGCATTGGTACTTTCCAGTGAGACGGGGAAGTTATGGAGGGTACAGGTTCATGGCATACTTGTGTGGAGTTCTGCATTGGTACGTTGCAGTGAGACAGGGAGTTTATGGAGGGGTACAGGTTCAGGGCATATTTGTGTGGTGTTCTGCAATGGTACGTTCCAGTGAGACAGTGAGGTTATGGAGGGTACAGGTTCACGGCATATTTGTGTGGAGTTCTGCGTTGGGACTTTCCAGTGACACACGGAGGTTAGGGAAGGGTACAGGTTCAGGGCATATTTGTGTGGTGTTCTGCAATGGTACCTTCCAGTGAGACAGTGAGGCTATGGAGGGTGCAGGTTCAGGGCAAATTTGTGTGGAGTTCTGCGTTCGGACGTTCCAGTGAGACAGGGAGGTTTTGGACGGGTACAGGTTCAGGGCAAATTTGTGTGGAGTTCTGCATTGGTACATTCCAGTGAGACAAGGAGGTTATGGGCGGGTACAGTTTCAGGGCATTTTGTGTGGTATTCTGCATTGGTACGTTGCAGTGAGACAGGGAGGTTATGGAGGGTACAGGTTCAGGGCATATTTGTTTGGAGTTCTGCATTGGTACGTTCCAGTGAGACAGGGAGGTTATGGAGGGTACACGTTCAGGGCATATTTGTGTGGGATTCTGCAGTGGTACGTTCCAGTGAGACAGGAAGGTTATGGAGGGTACAGGTTCAGTGCATATTTGTGTGGAGTTCTGCTTTGGGACGTTCCAGTGAGACAGGGCGGTTACGGACGTGTACAGGTTCACGGTATATTTGTGTGGAGTTCTGCATCGGTACGTTCCAGTGAGACAATGAGGTTATAGAGGTTACAGGTTCAGGGCATATTTCTATGGTGTTCTGCAGTGGTACGTTCCAGTGAGACAGGGAGGTTAGGGAAGGGTACAGGTTCAGGGCATATTTCTGTGGAGTTCTGCAGTGGGACGTTCCAGTGAGACAGAGATGTTATGGAGGGGTGCAGGTTCAGGGCATATTTGTGTGGAGTTCTGCATTGGTACGTTCCAGTGAGACAGGGAGGTTATGGAGGGGTACAGGTTCAGAGCAAATTTGAGTGTAGTTCTGCATTGGTACGTTCCAGTGAGACAGGGAGGTTATGGAGGGTACTGGTTCAGGACATATTTGTGTGGAGTTCTGCAGTGGTACGTTCCAGGGAGACAGGGAGGATATAGTGGAGTACAGGTTCAGGGCATATTTGTGTAGAATTCTGCAGTGGGACGTTCAAGTGAGACAGGGAGTTCATGGACGTGTACAGGTTCAGGGCATATTTGTGTGGAATTCTGCATTGGTACGTTCCAGTGAGACAGGGAGGTCATGGACGGGTAAAGGTTCAGGGCATATTTGTGTGGAGTTCTGCATTGGTACGTTCCAGTGAGACATGGAGGTTATGGAGGGGTACAGGTTCACGGCAAATTTGTGTGGAGTTCTGCATTGGTACATTCCAGTGAGACAAGGAGGTTCTGGGTGGGTACAGGTTCAGGGCATATTTGTGTGGAATTCTGCATTGGTACGTTCCAGTGAGATATGGAGGTTATGGAGGGTACAGGTTCAGGGCATATTTGTGTGGAGTTCTGCATTGGTACGTTCCAGTGAGACAGGGAGGTTATGGAGGGGTACAGGTTCACGGCAAATTTGTGTGGAGTTCTGCATTGGTACATTCCAGTGAGACAAGGAGGTTCTGGGTGGGTACAGGTTCAGGGCATATTTGTGTGGAATTCTGCATTGGTACGTTCCAGTGAGACAGGGAGGTTATGGAGGGTACAGGTTCAGGGCATATTTGTGTGGAGTTCTGGATTCGTACATTCCAGTGAGACAGGGAGGTTATGGAGGGGTACAGGTTCAGGGTATATTTGTATGCAGTTCTGCGTTGGTACGTTTCAGTGTGACTGGGAGGTTATGGAGGGGTACAGGTTCAGGGCATATTTGTTTGGAGTTCTGCATTGGAACGTTACAGTGAGACAGGGAAGTATGGAGGGTACAGGTTCAGGGCATATTTGTGTGGTGTTCTGCAATGGTACATTCCAGTGAGACAGTGCGGCTATGGAGGGTACAGGTTCAGGGCATATTTGTGTGGAGTTCTGCGTTGGGACGATCCAGTGAGACAGGGAGGTTATGGACGGGTACAGGTTCACGGCATATTTGTGTGGAGTTCTGCATTGGTACGTTCCAGTGACACAGGGAGGTTATGGAGGGGTACAGGTTCAGGGCATATTTGTGTAGAATTCTGCAGTTGGACGTTCCAGTGAGACAGGGAGTTAATGGACGTGTACAGGTTCAGGGCATATTTGTGTGGAATTCTGCATTGGTACGTTCCAGTGAGACAGGGAGGTTTTGGAGGTGTACAGGTTCAGTGCATATTTGTGTGGTGTTCTGCAATGGTACGTTCCAGTGAGACAGGGAGGTTATGGATGGTACAGGTTCAGGACATATTTGTGTGGAGTTCTGCAGTGGTACGTTCCAGTGAGACAGGGAGGATATGGTGGAGTACAGGTTCAGGGCATATTTGTGTGGATTTCTGCATTGGTACGTTCCAGTGAGACAGGGAGGTTATGGAGGGGTACAGGTTCAGGGCATATTTGTGTGGAGTTCTGCATTGGTACATTCCAGTGAGACAGGGAAGTTATGTAGGGGTACAGGTTCAGGGCATATTTGTGTGGAGTTCTGCATTGGTACGTTCCAGTGAGACAGGGAGGTTATGGAGGGTACAGGTTCAGGGCATATTTGTGTGGAGTTCTGGATTCGTACATTCCAGTGAGACAGGGAGGTTATGGAGGGGTACAGGTTCAGGGTATATTTGTATGCAGTTCTGCGTTGGTACGTTTCAGTGTGACTGGGAGGTTATGGAGGGGTACAGGTTCAGGGCATATTTGTTTGGAGTTCTGCATTGGAACGTTACAGTGAGACAGGGAAGTATGGAGGGTACAGGTTCAGGGCATATTTGTGTGGTGTTCTGCAATGGTACATTCCAGTGAGACAGTGCGGCTATGGAGGGTACAGGTTCAGGGCATATTTGTGTGGAGTTCTGCGTTGGTACGTTCCAGTGAGACAGGGAGGTTTTGGAAGGGTACGGGTTCAGGGCATATTTGTGTGGAGTTCTGCATTGGTACTTTCCAGTGAGACGGGGAAGTTATGGAGGGTACAGGTTCATGGCATACTTGTGTGGAGTTCTGCATTGGTACGTTGCAGTGAGACAGGGAGTTTATGGAGGGGTACAGGTTCAGGGCATATTTGTGTGGTGTTCTGCAATGGTACGTTCCAGTGAGACAGTGAGGTTATGGAGGGTACAGGTTCAGGGCATATTTGTGTGGAGTTCTGCGTTGGGACTTTCCAGTGACACACGGAGGTTAGGGAAGGGTACAGGTTCAGGGCATATATGTGTGGTGTTCTGCAATGGTACCTTCCAGTGAGACAGTGAGGCTATGGAGGGTGCAGGTTCAGGGCAAATTTGTGTGGAGTTCTGCGTTCGGACGTTCCAGTGAGACAGGGAGGTTTTGGACGGGTACAGGTTCAGGGCAAATTTGTGTGGAGTTCTGCATTGGTACATTCCAGTGAGACAAGGAGGTTATGGGCGGGTACAGGTTCAGGGCATATTTGTGTAGAATTCTGCAGTGGGACGTTCAAGTGAGACAGGGAGTTCATGGACGTGTACAGGTTCAGGGCATATTTGTGTGGAATTCTGCATTGGTACGTTCCAGTGAGACAGGGAGGTCATGGACGGGTAAAGGTTCAGGGCATATTTGTGTGGAGTTCTGCATTGGTACGTTCCAGTGAGACATGGAGGTTATGGAGGGGTACAGGTTCACGGCAAATTTGTGTGGAGTTCTGCATTGGTACATTCCAGTGAGACAAGGAGGTTCTGGGTGGGTACAGGTTCAGGGCATATTTGTGTGGAATTCTGCATTGGTACGTTCCAGTGAGATATGGAGGTTATGGAGGGTACAGGTTCAGGGCATATTTGTGTGGAGTTCTGCATTGGTACGTTCCAGTGAGACAGGGAGGTTATGGAGGGGTACAGGTTCACGGCAAATTTGTGTGGAGTTCTGCATTGGTACATTCCAGTGAGACAAGGAGGTTCTGGGTGGGTACAGGTTCAGGGCATATTTGTGTGGAATTCTGCATTGGTACGTTCCAGTGAGACAGGGAGGTTATGGAGGGTACAGGTTCAGGGCATATTTGTGTGGAGTTCTGGATTCGTACATTCCAGTGAGACAGGGAGGTTATGGAGGGGTACAGGTTCAGGGTATATTTGTATGCAGTTCTGCGTTGGTACGTTTCAGTGTGACTGGGAGGTTATGGAGGGGTACAGGTTCAGGGCATATTTGTTTGGAGTTCTGCATTGGAACGTTACAGTGAGACAGGGAAGTATGGAGGGTACAGGTTCAGGGCATATTTGTGTGGTGTTCTGCAATGGTACATTCCAGTGAGACAGTGCGGCTATGGAGGGTACAGGTTCAGGGCATATTTGTGTGGAGTTCTGCGTTGGGACGATCCAGTGAGACAGGGAGGTTATGGACGGGTACAGGTTCACGGCATATTTGTGTGGAGTTCTGCATTGGTACGTTCCAGTGACACAGGGAGGTTATGGAGGGGTACAGGTTCAGGGCATATTTGTGTAGAATTCTGCAGTTGGACGTTCCAGTGAGACAGGGAGTTAATGGACGTGTACAGGTTCAGGGCATATTTGTGTGGAATTCTGCATTGGTACGTTCCAGTGAGACAGGGAGGTTTTGGAGGTGTACAGGTTCAGTGCATATTTGTGTGGTGTTCTGCAATGGTACGTTCCAGTGAGACAGGGAGGTTATGGATGGTACAGGTTCAGGACATATTTGTGTGGAGTTCTGCAGTGGTACGTTTCAGTGAGACAGGGAGGATATGGTGGAGTACAGGTTCAGGGCATATTTGTGTGGATTTCTGCATTGGTACGTTCCAGTGAGACAGGGAGGTTATGGAGGGGTACAGGTTCAGGGCATATTTGTGTGGAGTTCTGCATTGGTACATTCCAGTGAGACAGGGAAGTTATGTAGGGGTACAGGTTCAGGGCATATTTGTGTGGAGTTCTGCATTGGTACGTTCCAGTGAGACAGGGAGGTTATGGAGGGTACAGGTTCAGGGCATATTTGTGTGGAGTTCTGGATTCGTACATTCCAGTGAGACAGGGAGGTTATGGAGGGGTACAGGTTCAGGGTATATTTGTATGCAGTTCTGCGTTGGTACGTTTCAGTGTGACTGGGAGGTTATGGAGGGGTACAGGTTCAGGGCATATTTGTTTGGAGTTCTGCATTGGAACGTTACAGTGAGACAGGGAAGTATGGAGGGTACAGGTTCAGGGCATATTTGTGTGGTGTTCTGCAATGGTACATTCCAGTGAGACAGTGCGGCTATGGCGGGTACAGGTTCAGGGCATATTTGTGTGGAGTTCTGCGTTGGTACGTTCCAGTGAGACAGGGAGGTTTTGGAAGGGTACGGGTTCAGGGCATATTTGTGTGGAGTTCTGCATTGGTACTTTCCAGTGAGACGGGGAAGTTATGGAGGGTACAGGTTCATGGCATACTTGTGTGGAGTTCTGCATTGGTACGTTGCAGTGAGACAGGGAGTTTATGGAGGGGTACAGGTTCAGGGCATATTTGTGTGGTGTTCTGCAATGGTACGTTCCAGTGAGACAGTGAGGTTATGGAGGGTACAGGTTCAGGGCATATTTGTGTGGAGTTCTGCGTTGGGACTTTCCAGTGACACACGGAGGTTAGGGAAGGGTACAGGTTCAGGGCATATTTGTGTGGTGTTCTGCAATGGTACCTTCCAGTGAGACAGTGAGGCTATGGAGGGTGCAGGTTCAGGGCAAATTTGTGTGGAGTTCTGCGTTCGGACGTTCCAGTGAGACAGGGAGGTTTTGGACGGGTACAGGTTCAGGGCAAATTTGTGTGGAGTTCTGCATTGGTACATTCCAGTGAGACAAGGAGGTTATGGGCGGGTACAGGTTCAGGGCATATTTGTGTGGAGTTCTGCGTTGGTACGTTCCAGTGTGACTGGGAGTTTATGGAGGGGTACAGGTTCAGGGCATATTTGTTTGGAGTTCTGCATTGGTACGTTCCAGTGAGACAGGGAGGTTATGGAGGGTACACGTTCAGGGCATATTTGTGTGGGATTCTGCAGTGGTACGTTCCAGTGAGACAGGAAGGTTATGGAGGGTACAGGTTCAGTGCATATTTGTGTGGAGTTCTGCTTTGGGACGTTCCAGTGAGACAGGGCGGTTACGGACGTGTACAGGTTCACGGTATATTTGTGTGGAGTTCTGCATCGGTACGTTCCAGTGAGACAATGAGGTTATAGAGGTTACAGGTTCAGGGCATATTTCTATGGTGTTCTGCAGTGGTACGTTCCAGTGAGACAGGGAGGTTAGGGAAGGGTACAGGTTCAGGGCATATTTCTGTGGAGTTCTGCAGTGGGACGTTCCAGTGAGACAGAGATGTTATGGAGGGGTGCAGGTTCAGGGCATATTTGTGTGGAGTTCTGCATTGGTACGTTCCAGTGAGACAGGGAGGTTATGGAGGGGTACAGGTTCAGAGCAAATTTGAGTGTAGTTCTGCATTGGTACGTTCCAGTGAGACAGGGAGGTTATGGAGGGTACTGGTTCAGGACATATTTGTGTGGAGTTCTGCAGTGGTACGTTCCAGGGAGACAGGGAGGATATAGTGGAGTACAGGTTCAGGGCATATTTGTGTAGAATTCTGCAGTGGGACGTTCAAGTGAGACAGGGAGTTCATGGACGTGTACAGGTTCAGGGCATATTTGTGTGGAATTCTGCATTGGTACGTTCCAGTGAGACAGGGAGGTCATGGACGGGTAAAGGTTCAGGGCATATTTGTGTGGAGTTCTGCATTGGTACGTTCCAGTGAGACATGGAGGTTATGGAGGGGTACAGGTTCACGGCAAATTTGTGTGGAGTTCTGCATTGGTACATTCCAGTGAGACAAGGAGGTTCTGGGTGGGTACAGGTTCAGGGCATATTTGTGTGGAATTCTGCATTGGTACGTTCCAGTGAGATATGGAGGTTATGGAGGGTACAGGTTCAGGGCATATTTGTGTGGAGTTCTGCATTGGTACGTTCCAGTGAGACAGGGAGGTTATGGAGGGGTACAGGTTCACGGCAAATTTGTGTGGAGTTCTGCATTGGTACATTCCAGTGAGACAAGGAGGTTCTGGGTGGGTACAGGTTCAGGGCATATTTGTGTGGAATTCTGCATTGGTACGTTCCAGTGAGACAGGGAGGTTATGGAGGGTACAGGTTCAGGGCATATTTGTGTGGAGTTCTGGATTCGTACATTCCAGTGAGACAGGGAGGTTATGGAGGGGTACAGGTTCAGGGTATATTTGTATGCAGTTCTGCGTTGGTACGTTTCAGTGTGACTGGGAGGTTATGGAGGGGTACAGGTTCAGGGCATATTTGTTTGGAGTTCTGCATTGGAACGTTACAGTGAGACAGGGAAGTATGGAGGGTACAGGTTCAGGGCATATTTGTGTGGTGTTCTGCAATGGTACATTCCAGTGAGACAGTGCGGCTATGGAGGGTACAGGTTCAGGGCATATTTGTGTGGAGTTCTGCGTTGGGACGATCCAGTGAGACAGGGAGGTTATGGACGGGTACACGTTCAGGGCATATTTGTGTGGGATTCTGCGGTGGTACGTTCCAGTGAGACAGGAAGGTTATGGAGGGTACAGGTTCAGTGCATATTTGTGTGGAGTTCTGCTTTGGGACGTTCCAGTGAGACAGGGCGGTTACGGACGTGTACAGGTTCACGGTATATTTGTGTGGAGTTCTGCATCGGTACGTTCCAGTGAGACAATGAGGTTATAGAGGTTACAGGTTCAGGGCATATTTCTATGGTGTTCTGCAGTGGTACGTTCCAGTGAGACAGGGAGGTTAGGGAAGGGTACAGGTTCAGGGCATATTTCTGTGGAGTTCTGCAGTGGGACGTTCCAGTGAGACAGAGATGTTATGGAGGGGTGCAGGTTCAGGGCATATTTGTGTGGAGTTCTGCATTGGTACGTTCCAGTGAGACAGGGAGGTTATGGAGGGGTACAGGTTCAGAGCAAATTTGAGTGTAGTTCTGCATTGGTACGTTCCAGTGAGACAGGGAGGTTATGGAGGGTACTGGTTCAGGACATATTTGTGTGGAGTTCTGCAGTGGTACGTTCCAGGGAGACAGGGAGGATATAGTGGAGTACAGGTTCAGGGCATATTTGTGTAGAATTCTGCAGTGGGACGTTCAAGTGAGACAGGGAGTTCATGGACGTGTACAGGTTCAGGGCATATTTGTGTGGAATTCTGCATTGGTACGTTCCAGTGAGACAGGGAGGTCATGGACGGGTAAAGGTTCAGGGCATATTTGTGTGGAGTTCTGCATTGGTACGTTCCAGTGAGACATGGAGGTTATGGAGGGGTACAGGTTCACGGCAAATTTGTGTGGAGTTCTGCATTGGTACATTCCAGTGAGACAAGGAGGTTCTGGGTGGGTACAGGTTCAGGGCATATTTGTGTGGAATTCTGCATTGGTACGTTCCAGTGAGATATGGAGGTTATGGAGGGTACAGGTTCAGGGCATATTTGTGTGGAGTTCTGCATTGGTACGTTCCAGTGAGACAGGGAGGTTATGGAGGGGTACAGGTTCACGGCAAATTTGTGTGGAGTTCTGCATTGGTACATTCCAGTGAGACAAGGAGGTTCTGGGTGGGTACAGGTTCAGGGCATATTTGTGTGGAATTCTGCATTGGTACGTTCCAGTGAGACAGGGAGGTTATGGAGGGTACAGGTTCAGGGCATATTTGTGTGGAGTTCTGGATTCGTACATTCCAGTGAGACAGGGAGGTTATGGAGGGGTACAGGTTCAGGGTATATTTGTATGCAGTTCTGCGTTGGTACGTTTCAGTGTGACTGGGAGGTTATGGAGGGGTACAGGTTCAGGGCATATTTGTTTGGAGTTCTGCATTGGAACGTTACAGTGAGACAGGGAAGTATGGAGGGTACAGGTTCAGGGCATATTTGTGTGGTGTTCTGCAATGGTACATTCCAGTGAGACAGTGCGGCTATGGAGGGTACAGGTTCAGGGCATATTTGTGTGGAGTTCTGCGTTGGGACGATCCAGTGAGACAGGGAGGTTATGGACGGGTACAGGTTCACGGCATATTTGTGTGGAGTTCTGCATTGGTACGTTCCAGTGACACAGGGAGGTTATGGAGGGGTACAGGTTCAGGGCATATTTGTGTAGAATTCTGCAGTTGGACGTTCCAGTGAGACAGGGAGTTAATGGACGTGTACAGGTTCAGGGCATATTTGTGTGGAATTCTGCATTGGTACGTTCCAGTGAGACAGGGAGGTTTTGGAGGTGTACAGGTTCAGTGCATATTTGTGTGGTGTTCTGCAATGGTACGTTCCAGTGAGACAGGGAGGTTATGGATGGTACAGGTTCAGGACATATTTGTGTGGAGTTCTGCAGTGGTACGTTCCAGTGAGACAGGGAGGATATGGTGGAGTACAGGTTCAGGGCATATTTGTGTGGATTTCTGCATTGGTACGTTCCAGTGAGACAGGGAGGTTATGGAGGGGTACAGGTTCAGGGCATATTTGTGTGGAGTTCTGCATTGGTACATTCCAGTGAGACAGGGAAGTTATGTAGGGGTACAGGTTCAGGGCATATTTGTGTGGAGTTCTGCATTGGTACGTTCCAGTGAGACAGGGAGGTTATGGAGGGTACAGGTTCAGGGCATATTTGTGTGGAGTTCTGGATTCGTACATTCCAGTGAGACAGGGAGGTTATGGAGGGGTACAGGTTCAGGGTATATTTGTATGCAGTTCTGCGTTGGTACGTTTCAGTGTGACTGGGAGGTTATGGAGGGGTACAGGTTCAGGGCATATTTGTTTGGAGTTCTGCATTGGAACGTTACAGTGAGACAGGGAAGTATGGAGGGTACAGGTTCAGGGCATATTTGTGTGGTGTTCTGCAATGGTACATTCCAGTGAGACAGTGCGGCTATGGAGGGTACAGGTTCAGGGCATATTTGTGTGGAGTTCTGCGTTGGTACGTTCCAGTGAGACAGGGAGGTTTTGGAAGGGTACGGGTTCAGGGCATATTTGTGTGGAGTTCTGCATTGGTACTTTCCAGTGAGACGGGGAAGTTATGGAGGGTACAGGTTCATGGCATACTTGTGTGGAGTTCTGCATTGGTACGTTGCAGTGAGACAGGGAGTTTATGGAGGGGTACAGGTTCAGGGCATATTTGTGTGGTGTTCTGCAATGGTACGTTCCAGTGAGACAGTGAGGTTATGGAGGGTACAGGTTCAGGGCATATTTGTGTGGAGTTCTGCGTTGGGACTTTCCAGTGACACACGGAGGTTAGGGAAGGGTACAGGTTCAGGGCATATTTGTGTGGTGTTCTGCAATGGTACCTTCCAGTGAGACAGTGAGGCTATGGAGGGTGCAGGTTCAGGGCAAATTTGTGTGGAGTTCTGCGTTCGGACGTTCCAGTGAGACAGGGAGGTTTTGGACGGGTACAGGTTCAGGGCAAATTTGTGTGGAGTTCTGCATTGGTACATTCCAGTGAGACAAGGAGGTTATGGGCGGGTACAGGTTCAGGGCATATTTGTGTGGAGTTCTGCGTTGGTACGTTCCAGTGTGACTGGGAGTTTATGGAGGGGTACAGGTTCAGGGCATATTTGTTTGGAGTTCTGCATTGGTACGTTCCAGTGAGACAGGGAGGTTATGGAGGGTACACGTTCAGGGCATATTTGTGTGGGATTCTGCAGTGGTACGTTCCAGTGAGACAGGAAGGTTATGGAGGGTACAGGTTCAGTGCATATTTGTGTGGAGTTCTGCTTTGGGACGTTCCAGTGAGACAGGGCGGTTACGGACGTGTACAGGTTCACGGTATATTTGTGTGGAGTTCTGCATCGGTACGTTCCAGTGAGACAATGAGGTTATAGAGGTTACAGGTTCAGGGCATATTTCTATGGTGTTCTGCAGTGGTACGTTCCAGTGAGACAGGGAGGTTAGGGAAGGGTACAGGTTCAGGGCATATTTCTGTGGAGTTCTGCAGTGGGACGTTCCAGTGAGACAGAGATGTTATGGAGGGGTGCAGGTTCAGGGCATATTTGTGTGGAGTTCTGCATTGGTACGTTCCAGTGAGACAGGGAGGTTATGGAGGGGTACAGGTTCAGAGCAAATTTGAGTGTAGTTCTGCATTGGTACGTTCCAGTGAGACAGGGAGGTTATGGAGGGTACTGGTTCAGGACATATTTGTGTGGAGTTCTGCAGTGGTACGTTCCAGGGAGACAGGGAGGATATAGTGGAGTACAGGTTCAGGGCATATTTGTGTAGAATTCTGCAGTGGGACGTTCAAGTGAGACAGGGAGTTCATGGACGTGTACAGGTTCAGGGCATATTTGTGTGGAATTCTGCATTGGTACGTTCCAGTGAGACAGGGAGGTCATGGACGGGTAAAGGTTCAGGGCATATTTGTGTGGAGTTCTGCATTGGTACGTTCCAGTGAGACATGGAGGTTATGGAGGGGTACAGGTTCAAGGCAGATTTGTGTGGAGTTCTGCATTGGTACATTCCAGTGAGACAAGGAGGTTCTGGGTGGGTACAGGTTCAGGGCATATTTGTGTGGAATTCTGCATTGGTACGTTCCAGTGAGATATGGAGGTTATGGAGGGTACAGGTTCAGGGCATATTTGTGTGGAGTTCTGCATTGGTACGTTCCAGTGAGACAGGGAGGTTATGGAGGGGTACAGGTTCACGGCAAATTTGTGTGGAGTTCTGCATTGGTACATTCCAGTGAGACAAGGAGGTTCTGGGTGGGTACAGGTTCAGGGCATATTTGTGTGGAATTCTGCATTGGTACGTTCCAGTGAGACAGGGAGGTTATGGAGGGTACAGGTTCAGGGCATATTTGTGTGGAGTTCTGGATTCGTACATTCCAGTGAGACAGGGAGGTTATGGAGGGGTACAGGTTCAGGGTATATTTGTATGCAGTTCTGCGTTGGTACGTTTCAGTGTGACTGGGAGGTTATGGAGGGGTACAGGTTCAGGGCATATTTGTTTGGAGTTCTGCATTGGAACGTTACAGTGAGACAGGGAAGTATGGAGGGTACAGGTTCAGGGCATATTTGTGTGGTGTTCTGCAATGGTACATTCCAGTGAGACAGTGCGGCTATGGAGGGTACAGGTTCAGGGCATATTTGTGTGGAGTTCTGCGTTGGGACGATCCAGTGAGACAGGGAGGTTATGGACGGGTACAGGTTCACGGCATATTTGTGTGGAGTTCTGCATTGGTACGTTCCAGTGACACAGGGAGGTTATGGAGGGGTACAGGTTCAGGGCATATTTGTGTAGAATTCTGCAGTTGGACGTTCCAGTGAGACAGGGAGTTAATGGACGTGTACAGGTTCAGGGCATATTTGTGTGGAATTCTGCATTGGTACGTTCCAGTGAGACAGGGAGGTTTTGGAGGTGTACAGGTTCAGTGCATATTTGTGTGGTGTTCTGCAATGGTACGTTCCAGTGAGACAGGGAGGTTATGGATGGTACAGGTTCAGGACATATTTGTGTGGAGTTCTGCAGTGGTACGTTCCAGTGAGACAGGGAGGATATGGTGGAGTACAGGTTCAGGGCATATTTGTGTGGATTTCTGCATTGGTACGTTCCAGTGAGACAGGGAGGTTATGGAGGGGTACAGGTTCAGGGCATATTTGTGTGGAGTTCTGCATTGGTACATTCCAGTGAGACAGGGAAGTTATGTAGGGGTACAGGTTCAGGGCATATTTGTGTGGAGTTCTGCATTGGTACGTTCCAGTGAGACAGGGAGGTTATGGAGGGTACAGGTTCAGGGCATATTTGTGTGGAGTTCTGGATTCGTACATTCCAGTGAGACAGGGAGGTTATGGAGGGGTACAGGTTCAGGGTATATTTGTATGCAGTTCTGCGTTGGTACGTTTCAGTGTGACTGGGAGGTTATGGAGGGGTACAGGTTCAGGGCATATTTGTTTGGAGTTCTGCATTGGAACGTTACAGTGAGACAGGGAAGTATGGAGGGTACAGGTTCAGGGCATATTTGTGTGGTGTTCTGCAATGGTACATTCCAGTGAGACAGTGCGGCTATGGAGGGTACAGGTTCAGGGCATATTTGTGTGGAGTTCTGCGTTGGGACGATCCAGTGAGACAGGGAGGTTATGGACGGGTACAGGTTCACGGCATATTTGTGTGGAGTTCTGCATTGGTACGTTCCAGTGAGACAGGGAAGTTATGGAGGGGTACAGGTTCACGGCAAATTTGTGTGGAGTTCTGCATTGGTACATTCCAGTGAGACAAGGAGGTTCTGGGTGGGTACAGGTTCAGGGCATATTTGTGTGGAATTCTGCATTGGTACGTTCCAGTGAGACAGGGAGGTTATGGAGGGTACAGGTTCAGGGCATATTTGTGTGGAGTTCTGGATTCGTACATTCCAGTGAGACAGGGAGGTTATGGAGGGGTACAGGTTCAGGGTATATTTGCATGCAGTTCTGCGTTGGTACGTTTCAGTGTGACTGGGAGGTTATGGAGGGGTACAGGTTCAGGGCATATTTGTTTGGAGTTCTGCATTGGAACGTTACAGTGAGACAGGGAAGTATGAAGGGTACAGGTTCAGGGCATATTTGTGTGGTGTTCTGCAATGGTACATTCCAGTGAGACAGTGCGGCTATGGAGGGTACAGGTTCAGGGCATATTTGTGTGGAGTTCTGCGTTGGGACGATCCAGTGAGACAGGGAGGTTATGGACGGGTACAGGTTCACGGCATATTTGTGTGGAGTTCTGCATTGGTACGTTCCAGTGACACAGGGAGGTTATGGAGGGGTACAGGTTCAGGGCATATTTGTGTAGAATTCTGCAGTTGGACGTTCCAGTGAGACAGGGAGTTAATGGACGTGTACAGGTTCAGGGCATATTTGTGTGGAATTCTGCATTGGTACGTTCCAGTGAGACAGGGAGGTTTTGGAGGTGTACAGGTTCAGTGCATATTTGTGTGGTGTTCTGCAATGGTACGTTCCAGTGAGACAGGGAGGTTATGGATGGTACAGGTTCAGGACATATTTGTGTGGAGTTCTGCAGTGGTACGTTCCAGTGAGACAGGGAGGATATGGTGGAGTACAGGTTCAGGGCATATTTGTGTGGATTTCTGCATTGGTACGTTCCAGTGAGACAGGGAGGTTATGGAGGGGTACAGGTTCAGGGCATATTTGTGTGGAGTTCTGCATTGGTACATTCCAGTGAGACAGGGAAGTTATGTAGGGGTACAGGTTCAGGGCATATTTGTGTGGAGTTCTGCATTGGTACGTTCCAGTGAGTCAGGGAGGTTATGGAGGGGTACAGGTTCAGGGTATATTTGTATGCAGTTCTGCGTTGGTACGTTTCAGTGTGACTGGGAGGTTATGGAGGGGTACAGGTTCAGGGCATATTTGTTTGGAGTTCTGCATTGGAACGTTACAGTGAGACAGGGAAGTATGGAGGGTACAGGTTCAGGGCATATTTGTGTGGTGTTCTGCAATGGTACATTCCAGTGAGACAGTGCGGCTATGGAGGGTACAGGTTCTGGGCATATTTGTGTGGAGTTCTGCGTTGGGACGATCCAGTGAGACAGGGAGGTTATGGACGGGTACAGGTTCACGGCATATTTGTGTGGAGTTCTGCATTGGTACGTTCCAGTGACACAGGGAGGTTATGGAGGGGTACAGGTTCAGGGCATATTTGTGTAGAATTCTGCAGTTGGACGTTCCAGTGAGACAGGGAGTTAACGAACGTGTACAGGTTCAGGGCATATTTGTGTGGAATTCTGCATTGGTACGTTCCAGTGAGACAGGGAGGTTTTGGAGGTGTACAGGTTCAGGGTATATTTGTGTGGTGTTCTGCAATGGTACGTTCCAGTGACACAGGGAGGTTATGGAGGGGTACAGGTTCAGGGCATATTTGTGTAGAATTCTGCAGTTGGACGTTCCAGTGAGACAGGGAGTTAATGGACGTGTACAGGTTCAGGGCATATTTGTGTGGAATTCTGCATTGGTACGTTCCAGTGAGACAGGGAGGTTACGGAGGGTACAGGTTCAGTGCATATTTGTGTTGTGTTCTGCAATGGTACGTTCCAGTGAGACAGGGAGGTTATGGATGGTACAGGTTCAGGACATATTTGTGTGGAGTTCTGCAGTGGTACGTTCCAGTGAGACAGGGAGGATATGGTGGAGTACAGGTTCAGGGCATATTTGTGTGGATTTCTGCATTGGTACGTTCCAGTGAGACAGGGAGGTTATGGAGGGGTACAGGTTCAGAGCATATTTGTGTGGTGTTCTGCAATGGTACGTTCCAGTGAGACAGTGAGGCTATGCAGGGTGCAGGTTCAGGGCAAATTTGAGTGTAGTTCTGCATTGGTACGTTCCAGTGAGACAGGGAGGTTATGGAGGGTACTGGTTCAGGACATATTTGTGTGGAGTTCTGCAGTGGTACGTTCCAGGGAGACAGGGAGGATATAGTGGAGTACAGGTTCAGGGCATATTTGTGTAGAATTCTGCAGTGGGACGTTCAAGTGAGACAGGGAGTTCATGGACGTGTACAGGTTCAGGGCATATTTGTGTGGAATTCTGCATTGGTACGTTCCAGTGAGACAGGGAGGTCATGGACGGGTAAAGGTTCAGGGCATATTTGTGTGGAGTTCTGCATTGGTACGTTCCAGTGAGACATGGAGGTTATGGAGGGGTACAGGTTCACGGCAAATTTGTGTGGAGTTCTGCATTGGTACATTCCAGTGAGACAAGGAGGTTCTGGGTGGGTACAGGTTCAGGGCATATTTGTGTGGAATTCTGCATTGGTACGTTCCAGTGAGATATGGAGGTTATGGAGGGTACAGGTTCAGGGCATATTTGTGTGGAGTTCTGCATTGGTACGTTCCAGTGAGACAGGGAGGTTATGGAGGGGTACAGGTTCACGGCAAATTTGTGTGGAGTTCTGCATTGGTACATTCCAGTGAGACAAGGAGGTTCTGGGTGGGTACAGGTTCAGGGCATATTTGTGTGGAATTCTGCATTGGTACGTTCCAGTGAGACAGGGAGGTTATGGAGGGTACAGGTTCAGGGCATATTTGTGTGGAGTTCTGGATTCGTACATTCCAGTGAGACAGGGAGGTTATGGAGGGGTACAGGTTCAGGGTATATTTGTATGCAGTTCTGCGTTGGTACGTTTCAGTGTGACTGGGAGGTTATGGAGGGGTACAGGTTCAGGGCATATTTGTTTGGAGTTCTGCATTGGAACGTTACAGTGAGACAGGGAAGTTATGGAGGGGTACAGGTTCAGGGCATATTTGTTTGTAGTTCTGCATTGGAACGTTACAGTGAGACAGGGAAGTTATGGAGGGTACAGGTTCAGGGCATATTTGTGTGGTGTTCTGCAATGGTACATTCCAGTGAGACAGTGCGGCTATGGAGGGTACAGGTTCAGGGCATATTTGTGTGGAGTTCTGCGTTGGGACGATCCAGTGAGACAGGGAGGTTATGGACGGGTACAGGTTCACGGCATATTTGTGTGGAGTTCTGCATTGGTACGTTCCAGTGACACAGGGAGGTTATGGAGGGGTACAGGTTCAGGGCATATTTGTGTAGAATTCTGCAGTTGGACGTTCCAGTGAGACAGGGAGTTAATGGACGTGTACAGGTTCAGGGCATATTTGTGTGGAATTCTGCATTGGTACGTTCCAGTGAGACAGGGAGGTTTTGGAGGTGTACAGGTTCAGTGCATATTTGTGTGGTGTTCTGCAATGGTACGTTCCAGTGAGACAGGGAGGTTATGGATGGTACAGGTTCAGGACATATTTGTGTGGAGTTCTGCAGTGGTACGTTCCAGTGAGACAGGGAGGATATGGTGGAGTACAGGTTCAGGGCATATTTGTGTGGATTTCTGCATTGGTACGTTCCAGTGAGACAGGGAGGTTATGGAGGGGTACAGGTTCAGGGCATATTTGTGTGGAGTTCTGCATTGGTACATTCCAGTGAGACAGGGAAGTTATGTAGGGGTACAGGTTCAGGGCATATTTGTGTGGAGTTCTGCATTGGTACGTTCCAGTGAGACAGGGAGGTTATGGAGGGTACAGGTTCAGGGCATATTTGTGTGGAGTTCTGGATTCGTACATTCCAGTGAGACAGGGAGGTTATGGAGGGGTACAGGTTCAGGGTATATTTGTATGCAGTTCTGCGTTGGTACGTTTCAGTGTGACTGGGAGGTTATGGAGGGGTACAGGTTCAGGGCATATTTGTTTGGAGTTCTGCATTGGAACGTTACAGTGAGACAGGGAAGTATGGAGGGTACAGGTTCAGGGCATATTTGTGTGGTGTTCTGCAATGGTACATTCCAGTGAGACAGTGCGGCTATGGAGGGTACAGGTTCAGGGCATATTTTTGTGGAGTTCTGCGTTGGGACGATCCAGTGAGACAGGGAGGTTATGGACGGGTACAGGTTCACGGCATATTTGTGTGGAGTTCTGCATTGGTACGTTCCAGTGAGACAGGGAAGTTATGGAGGGGTACAGGTTCACGGCAAATTTGTGTGGAGTTCTGCATTGGTACATTCCAGTGAGACAAGGAGGTTCTGGGTGGGTACAGGTTCAGGGCATATTTGTGTGGAATTCTGCATTGGTACGTTCCAGTGAGACAGGGAGGTTATGGAGGGTACAGGTTCAGGGCATATTTGTGTGGAGTTCTGGATTCGTACATTCCAGTGAGACAGGGAGGTTATGGAGGGGTACAGGTTCAGGGTATATTTGTATGCAGTTCTGCGTTGGTACGTTTCAGTGTGACTGGGAGGTTATGGAGGGGTACAGGTTCAGGGCATATTTGTTTGGAGTTCTGCATTGGAACGTTACAGTGAGACAGGGAAGTATGGAGGGTACAGGTTCAGGGCATATTTGTGTGGTGTTCTGCAATGGTACATTCCAGTGAGACAGTGCGGCTATGGAGGGTACAGGTTCAGGGCATATTTGTGTGGAGTTCTGCGTTGGGACGATCCAGTGAGACAGGGAGGTTATGGACGGGTACAGGTTCACGGCATATTTGTGTGGAGTTCTGCATTGGTACGTTCCAGTGACACAGGGAGGTTATGGAGGGGTACAGGTTCACGGCATATTTGTGTAGAATTCTGCAGTTGGACGTTCCAGTGAGACAGGGAGTTAATGGACGTGTACAGGTTCAGGGCATATTTGTGTGGAATTCTGCATTGGTACGTTCCAGTGAGACAGGGAGGTTTTGGAGGTGTACAGGTTCAGTGCATATTTGTGTGGTGTTCTGCAATGGTACGTTCCAGTGAGACAGGGAGGTTATGGATGGTACAGGTTCAGGACATATTTGTGTGGAGTTCTGCAGTGGTACGTTCCAGTGAGACAGGGAGGATATGGTGGAGTACAGGTTCAGGGCATATTTGTGTGGATTTCTGCATTGGTACGTTCCAGTGAGACAGGGAGGTTATGGAGGGGTACAGGTTCAGGGCATATTTGTGTGGAGTTCTGCATTGGTACATTCCAGTGAGACAGGGAAGTTATGTAGGGGTACAGGTTCAGGGCATATTTGTGTGGAGTTCTGCATTGGTACGTTCCAGTGAGTCAGGGAGGTTATGGAGGGTACAGGTTCAGGGCATATTTGTGTGGAGTTCTGGATTCGTACATTCCAGTGAGACAGGGAGGTTATGGAGGGGTACAGGTTCAGGGTATATTTGTATGCAGTTCTGCGTTGGTACGTTTCAGTGTGACTGGGAGGTTATGGAGGGGTACAGGTTCAGGGCATATTTGTTTGGAGTTCTGCATTGGAACGTTACAGTGAGACAGGGAAGTATGGAGGGTACAGGTTCAGGGCATATTTGTGTGGTGTTCTGCAATGGTACATTCCAGTGAGACAGTGCGGCTATGGAGGGTACAGGTTCAGGGCATATTTGTGTGGAGTTCTGCGTTGGGACGATCCAGTGAGACAGGGAGGTTATGGACGGGTACAGGTTCACGGCATATTTGTGTGGAGTTCTGCATTGGTACGTTCCAGTGACACAGGGAGGTTATGGAGGGGTACAGGTTCAGGGCATATTTGTGTAGAATTCTGCAGTTGGACGTTCCAGTGAGACAGGGAGTTAATGGACGTGTACAGGTTCAGGGCATATTTGTGTGGAATTCTGCATTGGTACGTTCCAGTGAGACAGGGAGGTTTTCGAGGTGTACAGGTTCAGTGCATATTTGTGTGGTGTTCTGCAATGGTACGTTCCAGTGAGACAGGGAGGTTATGGATGGTACAGGTTCAGGACATATTTGTGTGGAGTTCTGCAGTGGTACGTTCCAGTGAGACAGGGAGGATATGGTGGAGTACAGGTTCAGGGCATATTTGTGTGGATTTCTGCATTGGTACGTTCCAGTGAGACAGGGAGGTTATGGAGGGGTACAGGTTCAGGGCATATTTGTGTGGAGTTCTGCATTGGTACATTCCAGTGAGACAGGGAAGTTATGTAGGGGTACAGGTTCAGGGCATATTTGTGTGGAGTTCTGCATTGGTACGTTCCAGTGAGACAGGGAGGTTATGGACGGGTACAGGTACAGGGCATATTTGTGTGGAGTTCTGCATTGGTACGTTCCAGTGACACAGGGAGGTTATGGAGGGGTACAGGTTCAGGGCATATTTGTGTGGAGTTCTGCATTGGTACGTTCCAGTGAGACAGGGAGGTTATGGAGGGTACAAGTTCAGGGCATATTTCTGTGGAATTCTGCAGTGGGACGTTCCAGTGATACAGGGAGTTTATGGACGTGTACAGGTTCCGGGCATATTTGTGTGGAATTCTGCATTGGTACGTTCCAGTGAGACAGGGAGGTTTTGGAGGGGTACAGGTTCAGTGCATATTTGTGTGGTGTTCTGAAATGGTACGTTCCAGTGAGACAGGGAGGTTATGCACGGTACGGGATCAGGGCTTATTTGAGTGGAGTTCGGCATTGGTGCGTTCCAGTGAAACAGGGAGGTTATGGAGGGGTACAGGTTCAGAGCATATTTGTGTGAATTTCTGCTTTGGTACGTTCCAGTGAGACAGGGAGGATATGGACGGGTATAGGTTCAGGGCATATTTGTGTGGAGCTCTGCATTGGTACGTTCCAGTGAGACAGGGAGGTTATGCAGGGGTACAGGTTCAGGGCAAATTTGTCTGTAGTTCTGCATTCGTACGTTCCAGTGAGACAGGGAGGTTATGGAGGGTACAGGTTCAGGGCATATTTCTATGGAGTTCTGCAGTGGTACGTTCCAGTGAGACAGGGAGGTTATGGAAGGGTACGGGTTCAGGGCATATTTGTGTGGAGTTCTGCATTGGTACTTTCCAGTGAGACGGGGAAGTTATGGAGGGTACAGGTTCATGGCATACTTGTGTGGAGTTCTGCAGTGGGACGTTCCAGTAAGAAAGGGAGGTTATGGACGGGTACAGGTTCAGGGCATATTTGTGTGGAGTTCTGCATTGGTACATTCCAGTGAGACAGGGAAGTTATGTAGGGGTACAGGTTCAGGGCATATTTGTGTGGAGTTCTGCATTGGTATGTTGCAGTGAGACAGGGAGTTTATGGAGGGGTACAGGTTCAGGGCATATTTGTGTGGTGTTCTGCAATGGTACGTTCCAGTGAGACAGTGAGGTTATGGAGGGTACAGGTTCAGGGCATATTTGTGTGAAGTTCTGCGTTGGGACGTTCAAGTGAGACAGGGAGGTTATGGACGGGTACAGGTTCAGGGCATATTTGTGTGGAGTTTTACATTGGTACGTTCCAGTGACACAGGGAGGTTATGGAGGGTACAGGTTCAGGGCATATTTGTGTGGAGTTCTGCGTTGGTACGTTCCAGTGTGACTGGGAGTTTATGGAGGGGTACAGGTTCAGGGCATATTTGTTTGGAGTTCTGCATTGGTACGTTCCAGTGAGACAGGGAGGTTATGGAGGGTACACGTTCAGGGCATATTTGTGTGGGATTCTGCAGTGGGACGTTCCAGTGAGACAGGAAGGTTATGGAGGGGTACAGGTACAGGGCATATATGTGTGGAGTTCTGCATTGGTACGTTCCAGTGAGACAGGGAGTTTATGGAGGGGTAAAGGTTCAGGGCATATTTGTGTGGTGTTCTGCAGTGGTACGTTCCAGTGAGACAGTGAGGTTATGGAGGGTACAGGTTCAGTGCATATTTGTGTGGAGTTCTGCTTTGGGACGTTCCAGTGAGACAGGGCGGTTACGGACGTGTACAGGTTCACGGTATATTTGTGTGGAGTTCTGCAGCGGTACGTTCCAGTGAGACAGTGAGGTTATGGAGGGTACAGGTTCAGGGCATATTTCTATGGTGTTCTGCAGTGGTACGTTCCAGTGAGACAGGGAGGTTATGGAAGGGTACAGGTTCAGGGCATATTTCTGTGGAGTTCTGCAGTGGGACGTTCCAGTGAGACAGGGAGGTTATGGAGGGGTGCAGGTTCAGGGCATATTTGTGTGGAGTTTGCATTGGTACGTTCCAGTGAGACAGGGAGGTTATGGAGGGGTACAGGTTCAGGGCAAATTTGAGTGTAGTTCTGCATTGGTACGTTCCAGTGAGACAGGGAGGTTATGGAGGGTACTGGTTCAGGACATATTTGTGTGGAGTTCTGCAGTGGTACGTTCCAGGGAGACAGGGAGGATATGGTGGAGTACAGGTTCAGGGCATATTTGTGTGGAGTTCTGCATTGGTACATTCCAGTGAGACAGGGAAGTTATGTAGGGGTACAGGTTCAGGGCATATTTGTGTGGAGTTCTGCATTGGTACGTTCCAGTGAGACAGGGAGGTTATGGACGGGTACAGGTACAGGGCATATTTGTGTGGAGTTCTGCATTGGTACGTTCCAGTGACACAGGGAGGTTATGGAGGGGTACAGGTTCAGGGCATATTTGTGTGGAGTTCTGCATTGGTACGTTCCAGTGAGACAGGGAGGTTATGGAGGGTACAAGTTCAGGGCATATTTCTGTGGAATTCTGCAGTGGGACGTTCCAGTGATACAGGGAGTTTATGGACGTGTACAGGTTCCGGGCATATTTGTGTGGAATTCTGCATTGGTACGTTCCAGTGAGACAGGGAGGTTTTGGAGGGGTACAGGTTCAGTGCATATTTGTGTGGTGTTCTGAAATGGTACGTTCCAGTGAGACAGGGAGGTTATGCACGGTACGGGATCAGGGCTTATTTGAGTGGAGTTCGGCATTGGTGCGTTCCAGTGAAACAGGGAGGTTATGGAGGGGTACAGGTTCAGAGCATATTTGTGTGAATTTCTGCTTTGGTACGTTCCAGTGAGACAGGGAGGATATGGACGGGTATAGGTTCAGGGCATATTTGTGTGGAGCTCTGCATTGGTACGTTCCAGTGAGACAGGGAGGTTATGCAGGGGTACAGGTTCAGGGCAAATTTGTCTGTAGTTCTGCATTCGTACGTTCCAGTGAGACAGGGAGGTTATGGAGGGTACAGGTTCAGGGCATATTTCTATGGAGTTCTGCAGTGGTACGTTCCAGTGAGACAGGGAGGTTATGGAAGGGTACGGGTTCAGGGCATATTTGTGTGGAGTTCTGCATTGGTACTTTCCAGTGAGACGGGGAAGTTATGGAGGGTACAGGTTCATGGCATACTTGTGTGGAGTTCTGCAGTGGGACGTTCCAGTAAGAAAGGGAGGTTATGGACGGGTACAGGTTCAGGGCATATTTGTGTGGAGTTCTGCATTGGTACATTCCAGTGAGACAGGGAAGTTATGTAGGGGTACAGGTTCAGGGCATATTTGTGTGGAGTTCTGCATTGGTATGTTGCAGTGAGACAGGGAGTTTATGGAGGGGTACAGGTTCAGGGCATATTTGTGTGGTGTTCTGCAATGGTACGTTCCAGTGAGACAGTGAGGTTATGGAGGGTACAGGTTCAGGGCATATTTGTGTGAAGTTCTGCGTTGGGACGTTCAAGTGAGACAGGGAGGTTATGGACGGGTACAGGTTCAGGGCATATTTGTGTGGAGTTTTACATTGGTACGTTCCAGTGACACAGGGAGGTTATGGAGGGTACAGGTTCAGGGCATATTTGTGTGGAGTTCTGCGTTGGTACGTTCCAGTGTGACTGGGAGTTTATGGAGGGGTACAGGTTCAGGGCATATTTGTTTGGAGTTCTGCATTGGTACGTTCCAGTGAGACAGGGAGGTTATGGAGGGTACACGTTCAGGGCATATTTGTGTGGGATTCTGCAGTGGGACGTTCCAGTGAGACAGGAAGGTTATGGAGGGGTACAGGTACAGGGCATATATGTGTGGAGTTCTGCATTGGTACGTTCCAGTGAGACAGGGAGTTTATGGAGGGGTAAAGGTTCAGGGCATATTTGTGTGGTGTTCTGCAGTGGTACGTTCCAGTGAGACAGTGAGGTTATGGAGGGTACAGGTTCAGTGCATATTTGTGTGGAGTTCTGCTTTGGGACGTTCCAGTGAGACAGGGCGGTTACGGACGTGTACAGGTTCACGGTATATTTGTGTGGAGTTCTGCAGCGGTACGTTCCAGTGAGACAGTGAGGTTATGGAGGGTACAGGTTCAGGGCATATTTCTATGGTGTTCTGCAGTGGTACGTTCCAGTGAGACAGGGAGGTTATGGAAGGGTACAGGTTCAGGGCATATTTCTGTGGAGTTCTGCAGTGGGACGTTCCAGTGAGACAGGGAGGTTATGGAGGGGTGCAGGTTCAGGGCATATTTGTGTGGAGTTTGCATTGGTACGTTCCAGTGAGACAGGGAGGTTATGGAGGGGTACAGGTTCAGGGCAAATTTGAGTGTAGTTCTGCATTGGTACGTTCCAGTGAGACAGGGAGGTTATGGAGGGTACTGGTTCAGGACATATTTGTGTGGAGTTCTGCAGTGGTACGTTCCAGGGAGACAGGGAGGATATGGTGGAGTACAGGTTCAGGGCATATTTGTGTGGATTTCTGCATTGGTACGTTCCAGTGAGACAGGGAGTTTATGGAGGGGTACAGGTTCAGGGTATATTTGTGTGGAGTTCTGCGTTGGTACGTTTCAGTGTGACTGGGAGGTTATGGAGGGGTACAGGTTCTGGGCATATTTGTTTGGAGTTCTGCATTGGTACGTTCCAGTGAGACAGGGAAGTTATGGAGGGTACAGGTTCAGGGCATATTTGTGTAGAATTCTGCAGTGGGACGTTCAAGTGAGACAGGGAGTTTATGGACGTGGTCAGGTTCAGTGCATATTTGTGTGGTGTTCTGCAATGGTACGTTCCAGTGAGACAGGGAGGTTATGGAGGGTACAGGTTCAGGACATATTTCTGTGTAGTTCTGCAGTGGTACGTTCCAGTGAGACAGGGAGGATATGGTGGAGTACATGTTCAGGGCATATTTGTGTGGATTTCTGCATTGGTACGTTCCAGTGAGACAGGGAGGTTATGGAGGGGTACAGGTTCAGGGCATATTTGTGTGGAGTTTTACATTGGTACGTTCCAGTGACACAGGGAGGTTATGGAGGGTACAGGTTCAGGGCATATTTGTGTGGAGTTCTGCGTTGGTACGTTCCAGTGTGACTGGGAGTTTATGGAGGGGTACAGGTTCAGGGCATATTTGTTTGGAGTTCTGCATTGGTACGTTCCAGTGAGACAGGGAGGTTATGGAGGGTACACGTTCAGGGCATATTTGTGTGGGATTCTGCAGTGGGACGTTCCAGTGAGACAGGAAGGTTATGGAGGGGTACAGGTACAGGGCATATATGTGTGGAGTTCTGCATTGGTACGTTCCAGTGAGACAGGGAGTTTATGGAGGGGTAAAGGTTCAGGGCATATTTGTGTGGTGTTCTGCAGTGGTACGTTCCAGTGAGACAGTGAGGTTATGGAGGGTACAGGTTCAGTGCATATTTGTGTGGAGTTCTGCTTTGGGACGTTCCAGTGAGACAGGGCGGTTACGGACGTGTACAGGTTCACGGTATATTTGTGTGGAGTTCTGCAGCGGTACGTTCCAGTGAGACAGTGAGGTTATGGAGGGTACAGGTTCAGGGCATATTTCTATGGTGTTCTGCAGTGGTACGTTCCAGTGAGACAGGGAGGTTATGGAAGGGTACAGGTTCAGGGCATATTTCTGTGGAGTTCTGCAGTGGGACGTTCCAGTGAGACAGGGAGGTTATGGAGGGGTGCAGGTTCAGGGCATATTTGTGTGGAGTTTGCATTGGTACGTTCCAGTGAGACAGGGAGGATATGGAGGGGTACAGGTTCAGGGCAAATTTGAGTGTAGTTCTGCATTGGTACGTTCCAGTGAGACAGGGAGGTTATGGAGGGTACTGGTTCAGGACATATTTGTGTGGAGTTCTGCAGTGGTACGTTCCAGGGAGACAGGGAGGATATGGTGGAGTACAGGTTCAGGGCATATTTGTGTGGATTTCTGCATTGGTACGTTCCAGTGAGACAGGGAGGTTATGGAGGGGTACAGGTTCAGGGTATATTTGTGTGGAGTTCTGCGTTGGTACGTTTCAGTGTGACTGGGAGGTTATGGAGGGGTACAGGTACAGGGCATATATGTGTGGAGTTCTGCATTGGTACGTTCCAGTGAGACAGGGAGTTTATGGAGGGGTAAAGGTTCAGGGCATATTTGTGTGGTGTTCTGCAGTGGTACGTTCCAGTGAGACAGTGAGGTTATGGAGGGTACAGGTTCAGTGCATATTTGTGTGGAGTTCTGCAGTGGGACGTTCCAGTGAGACAGGGCGGTTACGGACGTGTACAGGTTCACGGTATATTTGTGTGGAGTTCTGCAGCGGTACGTTCCAGTGAGACAGTGAGGTTATGGAGGGTACAGGTTCAGGGCATATTTCTATGGTGTTCTGCAGTGGTACGTTCCAGTGAGACAGGGAGGTTATGGAAGGGTACAGGTTCAGGGCATATTTCTGTGGAGTTCTGCAGTGGGACGTTCCAGTGAGACAGGGAGGTTATGGAGGGGTGCAGGTTCAGGGCATATTTGTGTGGAGTTCTGCAGTGGTACGTTCCAGGGAGACAGGGAGGATATGGTGGAGTACAGGTTCAGGGCATATTTGTGTGGATTTCTGCATTGGTACGTTCCAGTGAGACAGGGAGTTTATGGAGGGGTACAGGTTCAGGGTATATTTGTGTGGAGTTCTGCGTTGGTACGTTTCAGTGTGACTGGGAGGTTATGGAGGGGTACAGGTTCTGGGCATATTTGTTTGGAGTTCTGCATTGGTACGTTCCAGTGAGACAGGGAAGTTATGGAGGGTACAGGTACAGGGCATATTTGTGTGGTGTTCTGCAATGGTACGTTCCAGTGAGACAGTGAGGTTATGGAGGGTACAGGTTCAGGGCATATTTGTGTGGTGTTCTGCGTTGGGACGTTCCAGTGAGACAGGGAGGTTATGGACGGGTACAGGTTCACGGCATATTTGTGTGGAGTTCTGCATTGGTACGTTCCAGTGACACAGGGAGGTTCTGGGTGGGTACAGGTTCAGGGCATAATTGTGTGGAATTCTGCATTGGTACGTTCCAGTGAGACAGGGAGATTATGGAGGGTACAGGTTCAGGGCATATTTGTGTGGAGTTCTGGATTCGTACATTCCAGTGAGACAGGGAGGTTATGGAGGGTACTGGTTCAGGGCATATTTGTGTGGTGTTCTGCAATGGTACGTTCCAGTGAGACAGTGCGGCTATGGAGGGTACAGGTTCAGGGCATATTTGTGTGGAGTTCTGCGTTGGGACGATCCAGTGAGACAGGGAGGTTATGGACGGGTACAGGTTTACGGCATATTTGTGTGGAGTTCTGCATTGGTACGTTCCAGTGACACAGGGAGGTTTTGGAGGTGTACAGGTTCAGTGCATATTTGTGTGGTGTTCTGCAATGGTACGTTCCAGTGAGACAGGGAGGTTATGGATGGTACAGGTTCAGGACATATTTGTGTGGAGTTCTGCAGTGGTTCGTTCCAGTGAGACAGGGAGGATATGGTGGAGTACAGGTTCAGGGCATATTTGTGTGGATTTCTGCATTGGTACGTTCCAGTGAGACAGGGAGGTTATGGAGGGGTACAGGTTCAGGGCATATTTGTGTCGTGTTCTGCAATGGTACGTTCCAGTGAGACAGTGAGGCTATGGAGGGTGCAGGTTCAGGGCAAATTTGTGTGGAGTTCTGCGTTCGGACGTTCCAGTGAGACAGGGAGGTTATGGACGGGTACAGGTACAGGGCATATTTGTGTGGAGTTCTGCATTGGTACGTTCCAGTGACACAGGGAGGTTATGGAGGGGTACAGGTTCAGGGCATATTTGTGTGGAGTTCTGCATTGGTACGTTCCAGTGAGACAGGGAGGTTATGGAGGGTACAATTTCAGGGCATATTTCTGTGGAATTCTGCAGTGGGACGTTCCAGTGATACAGGGAGTTTATGGACGTGTACAGGTTCCGGGCATATTTGTGTGGAATTCTGCATTGGTACGTTCCAGTGAGCCAGGGAGGTTTTGGAGGGGTACAGGTTCAGTGCATATTTGTGTGGTGTTCTGCAATGGTACGTTCCAGTGAGACAGGGAGGTTATGCACGGTACGGGATCAGGGCTTATTTGAGTGGAGTTCGGCATTGGTGTGTTCCAGTGACACAGGGAGGTTATGGAGGCGTACAGGTTCAGAGCATATTTGTGTGAATTTCTGCTTTGGTACGTTCCAGTGAGACAGGGAGGATATGGACGGGTATAGGTTCAGGTCATATTTGTGTGGAGCTCTGCATTGCTACGTTCCAGTGAGACAGGGAGGTTATGCAGGGGTACAGGTACAGGGCAAATTTGTCTGTAGTTCTGCATTCGTACGTTCCAGTGAGACAGGGAGGTTATGGAGGGTACAGGTTCAGGGCATATTTCTATGGAGTTCTTCAGTGGTACGTTCCAGTGAGACAGGGATGTTTTGGAAGGGTACGGGTTCAGTGCATATTTCTATGGAGTTCTGCAGTGGTACGTTCCAGTGAGACAGGGAGGTTTTGGAAGGGTACGGGTTCAGGGCATATTTGTGTGGAGTTCTGCATTGGTACTTTCCAGTGAGACGGGGAAGTTATGGAGGGTACAGGTTCATGGCATACTTGTGTGGAGTTCTGCATTGGTACGTTGCAGTGAGACAGGGAGTTTATGGAGGGGTACAGGTTCAGGGCATATTTGTGTGGTGTTCTGCAATGGTACGTTCCAGTGAGACAGTGAGGTTATGGAGGGTACAGGTTCAGGGCATATTTGTGTGGAGTTCTGCGTTGGGACTTTCCAGTGACACACGGAGGTTAGGGAAGGGTACAGGTTCAGGGCATATTTGTGTGGTGTTCTGCAATGGTACCTTCCAGTGAGACAGTGAGGCTATGGAGGGTGCAGGTTCAGGGCAAATTTGTGTGGAGTTCTGCGTTCGGACGTTCCAGTGAGACAGGGAGGTTTTGGACGGGTACAGGTTCAGGGCAAATTTGTGTGGAGTTCTGCATTGGTACATTCCAGTGAGACAAGGAGGTTATGGGCGGGTACAGTTTCAGGGCATTTTGTGTGGAATTCTGCATTGGTACGTTGCAGTGAGACAGGTGGGTTATGGAGGGTACAGGTTCAGGGCATATTTGTGTGGAGTTCTGCGTTGGTACGTTCCAGTGTGACTGGGAGTTTATGGAGGGGTACAGGTTCAGGGCATATTTGTTTGGAGTTCTGCATTGGTACGTTCCAGTGAGACAGGGAGGTTATGGAGGGTACACGTTCAGGGCATATTTGTGTGGGATTCTGCAGTGGGACGTTCCAGTGAGACAGGAAGGTTATGGAGGGGTACAGGTACAGGGCATATTTGTGTGGAGTTCTGCATTGGTACATTCCAGTGAGACAGGGAGTTTATGGAGGGGTAAAGGTTCAGGGCATATTTGTGTGGTGTTCTGCAGTGGTACGTTCCAGTGAGACAGTGAGGTTATGGAGGGTACAGGTTCAGTGCATATTTGTGTGGAGTTCTGCTTTGGGACGTTCCAGTGAGACAGGGCGGTTACGGACGTGTACAGGTTCACGGTATATTTGTGTGGAGTTCTGCATCGGTACGTTCCAGTGAGACAATGAGGTTATAGAGGTTACAGGTTCAGGGCATATTTCTATGGTGTTCTGCAGTGGTACGTTCCAGTGAGACAGGGAGGTTAGGGAAGGGTACAGGTTCAGGGCATATTTCTGTGGAGTTCTGCAGTGGGACGTTCCAGTGAGACAGAGATGTTATGGAGGGGTGCAGGTTCAGGGCATATTTGTGTGGAGTTCTGCATTGGTACGTTCCAGTGAGACAGGGAGGTTATGGAGGGGTACAGGTTCAGAGCAAATTTGAGTGTAGTTCTGCATTGGTACGTTCCAGTGAGACAGGGAGGTTATGGAGGGTACTGGTTCAGGACATATTTGTGTGGAGTTCTGCAGTGGTACGTTCCAGGGAGACAGGGAGGATATAGTGGAGTACAGGTTCAGGGCATATTTGTGTAGAATTCTGCAGTGGGACGTTCAAGTGAGACAGGGAGTTCATGGACGTGTACAGGTTCAGGGCATATTTGTGTGGAATTCTGCATTGGTACGTTCCAGTGAGACAGGGAGGTCATGGACGGGTTAAGGTTCAGGGCATATTTGTGTGGAGTTCTGCATTGGTACGTTCCAGTGAGACATGGAGGTTATGGAGGGGTACAGGTTCACGGCAAATTTGTGTGGAGTTCTGCATTGGTACATTCCAGTGAGACAAGGAGGTTCTGGGTGGGTACAGGTTCAGGGCATATTTGTGTGGAATTCTGCATTGGTACGTTCCAGTGAGATATGGAGGTTATGGAGGGTACAGGTTCAGGGCATATTTGTGTGGAGTTCTGCATTGGTACGTTCCAGTGAGACAGGGAGGTTATGGAGGGGTACAGGTTCACGGCAAATTTGTGTGGAGTTCTGCATTGGTACATTCCAGTGAGACAAGGAGGTTCTGGGTGGGTACAGGTTCAGGGCATATTTGTGTGGAATTCTGCATTGGTACGTTCCAGTGAGACAGGGAGGTTATGGAGGGTACAGGTTCAGGGCATATTTGTGTGGTGTTCTGCAATGGTACATTCCAGTGAGACAGTGCGGCTATGGAGGGTACAGGTTCAGGGCATATTTGTGTGGAGTTCTGCGTTGGGACGATCCAGTGAGACAGGGAGGTTATGGACGGGTACAGGTTCACGGCATATTTGTGTGGAGTTCTGCATTGGTACGTTCCAGTGAGACAGGGAAGTTATGGAGGGGTACAGGTTCACGGCAAATTTGTGTGGAGTTCTGCATTGGTACATTCCAGTGAGACAAGGAGGTTCTGGGTGGGTACAGGTTCAGGGCATATTTGTGTGGAATTCTGCATTGGTACGTTCCAGTGAGACAGGGAGGTTATGGAGGGTACAGGTTCAGGGCATATTTGTGTGGAGTTCTGGATTCGTACATTCCAGTGAGACAGGGAGGTTATGGAGGGGTACAGGTTCAGGGTATATTTGTATGCAGTTCTGCGTTGGTACGTTTCAGTGTGACTGGGAGGTTATGGAGGGGTACAGGTTCAGGGCATATTTGTTTGGAGTTCTGCATTGGAACGTTACAGTGAGACAGGGAAGTATGGAGGGTACAGGTTCAGGGCATATTTGTGTGGTGTTCTGCAATGGTACATTCCAGTGAGACAGTGCGGCTATGGAGGGTACAGGTTCAGGGCATATTTGTGTGGAGTTCTGCGTTGGGACGATCCAGTGAGACAGGGAGGTTATGGACGGGTACAGGTTCACGGCATATTTGTGTGGAGTTCTGCATTGGTACGTTCCAGTGACACAGGGAGGTTATGGAGGGGTACAGGTTCAGGGCATATTTGTGTAGAATTCTGCAGTTGGACGTTCCAGTGAGACAGGGAGTTAATGGACGTGTACAGGTTCTGGGCATATTTGTGTGGAATTCTGCATTGGTACGTTCCAGTGAGACAGGGAGGTTTTGGAGGTGTACAGGTTCAGTGCATATTTGTGTGGTGTTCTGCAATGGTACGTTCCAGTGAGACAGGGAGGTTATGGATGGTACAGGTTCAGGACATATTTGTGTGGAGTTCTGCAGTGGTACGTTCCAGTGAGACAGGGAGGATATGGTGGAGTACAGGTTCAGGGCATATTTGTGTGGATTTCTGCATTGGTACGTTCCAGTGAGACAGGGAGGTTATGGAGGGGTACAGGTTCAGGGCATATTTGTGTGGAGTTCTGCATTGGTACATTCCAGTGAGACAGGGAAGTTATGTAGGGGTACAGGTTCAGGGCATATTTGTGTGGAGTTCTGCATTGGTACGTTCCAGTGAGTCAGGGAGGTTATGGAGGGTACAGGTTCAGGGCATATTTGTGTGGAGTTCTGGATTCGTACATTCCAGTGAGACAGGGAGGTTATGGAGGGGTACAGGTTCAGGGTATATTTGTATGCAGTTCTGCGTTGGTACGTTTCAGTGTGACTGGGAGGTTATGGAGGGGTACAGGTTCAGGGCATATTTGTTTGGAGTTCTGCATTGGAACGTTACAGTGAGACAGGGAAGTATGGAGGGTACAGGTTCAGGGCATATTTGTGTGGTGTTCTGCAATGGTACATTCCAGTGAGACAGTGCGGCTATGGAGGGTACAGGTTCAGGGCATATTTGTGTGGAGTTCTGCGTTGGGACGATCCAGTGAGACAGGGAGGTTATGGACGGGTACAGGTTCACGGCATATTTGTGTGGAGTTCTGCATTGGTACGTTCCAGTGACACAGGGAGGTTATGGAGGGGTACAGGTTCAGGGCATATTTGTGTAGAATTCTGCAGTTGGACGTTCCAGTGAGACAGGGAGTTAATGGACGTGTACAGGTTCAGGGCATATTTGTGTGGAATTCTGCATTGGTACGTTCCAGTGAGACAGGGAGGTTTTGGAGGTGTACAGGTTCAGTGCATATTTGTGTGGTGTTCTGCAATGGTACGTTCCAGTGAGACAGGGAGGTTATGGATGGTACAGGTTCAGGACATATTTGTGTGGAGTTCTGCAGTGGTACGTTCCAGTGAGACAGGGAGGATATGGTGGAGTACAGGTTCAGGGCATATTTGTGTGGATTTCTGCTTTGGTACGTTCCAGTGAGACAGGGAGGTTATGGAGGGGTACAGGTTCAGGGCATATTTGTGTGGTGTTCTGCAATGGTACGTTCCAGTGAGACAGTGAGGCTATGGAGGGTGCAGGTTCAGGGCAAATTTGTGTGGAGTTCTGCGTTCGGACGTTCCAGTGAGACAGGGAGGTTATGGACGGGTACAGGTACAGGGCATATTTGTGTGGAGTTCTGCATTGGTACGTTCCAGTGACACAGGGAGGTTATGGAGGGGTACAGGTTCAGGGCATATTTGTGTGGAGTTCTGCATTGGTACGTTCCAGTGAGACAGGGAGGTTATGGAGGGTACAAGTTCAGGGCATATTTCTGTGGAATTCTGCAGTGGGACGTTCCAGTGATACAGGGAGTTTATGGACGTGTACAGGTTCCGGGCATATTTGTGTGGAATTCTGCATTGGTACGTTCCAGTGAGACAGGGAGGTTTTGGAGGGGTACAGGTTCAGTGCATATTTGTGTGGTGTTCTGAAATGGTACGTTCCAGTGAGACAGGGAGGTTATGCACGGTACGGGATCAGGGCTTATTTGAGTGGAGTTCGGCATTGGTGCGTTCCAGTGAAACAGGGAGGTTATGGAGGGGTACAGGTTCAGAGCATATTTGTGTGAATTTCTGCTTTGGTACGTTCCAGTGAGACAGGGAGGATATGGACGGGTATAGGTTCAGGGCATATTTGTGTGGAGCTCTGCATTGGTACGTTCCAGTGAGACAGGGAGGTTTTGGAGGTGTACAGGTTCAGTGCATATTTGTGTGGTGTTCTGCAATGGTACGTTCCAGTGAGACAGGGAGGTTATGGATGGTACAGGTTCAGGACATATTTGTGTGGAGTTCTGCAGTGGTACGTTCCAGTGAGACAGGGAGGATATGGTGGAGTACAGGTTCAGGGCATATTTGTGTGGATTTCTGCATTGGTACGTTCCAGTGAGACAGGGAGGTTATGGAGGGGTACAGGTTCAGGGCATATTTGTGTGGAGTTCTGCATTGGTACATTCCAGTGAGACAGGGAAGTTATGTAGGGGTACAGGTTCAGGGCATATTTGTGTGGAGTTCTGCATTGGTACGTTCCAGTGAGACAGGGAGGTTATGGAGGGTACAGGTTCAGGGCATATTTGTGTGGAGTTCTGGATTCGTACATTCCAGTGAGACAGGGAGGTTATGGAGGGGTACAGGTTCAGGGTATATTTGTATGCAGTTCTGCGTTGGTACGTTTCAGTGTGACTGGGAGGTTATGGAGGGGTACAGGTTCAGGGCATATTTGTTTGGAGTTCTGCATTGGAACGTTACAGTGAGACAGGGAAGTATGGAGGGTACAGGTTCAGGGCATATTTGTGTGGAGTTCTGCATTGGTACATTCCAGTGAGACAGGGAAGTTATGTAGGGGTACAGGTTCAGGGCATATTTGTGTGGAGTTCTGCATTGGTACGTTCCAGTGAGACAGGGAGGTTATGGAGGGTACAGGTTCAGGGCATATTTGTGTGGAGTTCTGGATTCGTACATTCCAGTGAGACAGGGAGGTTATGGAGGGGTACAGGTTCAGGGTATATTTGTATGCAGTTCTGCGTTGGTACGTTTCAGTGTGACTGGGAGGTTATGGAGGGGTACAGGTTCAGGGCATATTTGTTTGGAGTTCTGCATTGGAACGTTACAGTGAGACAGGGAAGTATGGAGGGTACAGGTTCAGGGCATATTTGTGTGGTGTTCTGCAATGGTACATTCCAGTGAGACAGTGCGGCTATGGAGGGTACAGGTTCAGGGCATATTTGTGTGGAGTTCTGCGTTGGGACGATCCAGTGAGACAGGGAGGTTATGGACGGGTACAGGTTCACGGCATATTTGTGTGGAGTTCTGCATTGGTACGTTCCAGTGAGACAGGGAAGTTATGGAGGGGTACAGGTTCACGGCAAATTTGTGTGGAGTTCTGCATTGGTACATTCCAGTGAGACAAGGAGGTTCTGGGTGGGTACAGGTTCAGGGCATATTTGTGTGGAATTCTGCATTGGTACGTTCCAGTGAGACAGGGAGGTTATGGAGGGTACAGGGTCAGGGCATATTTGTGTGGAGTTCTGGATTCGTACATTCCAGTGAGACAGGGAGGTTATGGAGGGGTACAGGTTCAGGGTATATTTGTATGCAGTTCTGCGTTGGTACGTTTCAGTGTGACTGGGAGGTTATGGAGGGGTACAGGTTCAGGGCATATTTGTTTGGAGTTCTGCATTGGAACGTTACAGTGAGACAGGGAAGTATGGAGGGTACAGGTTCAGGGCATATTTGTGTGGTGTTCTGCAATGGTACATTCCAGTGAGACAGTGCGGCTATGGAGGGTACAGGTTCAGGGCATATTTGTGTGGAGTTCTGCGTTGGGACGATCCAGTGAGACAGGGAGGTTATCGACGGGTACAGGTTCACGGCATATTTGTGTGGAGTTCTGCATTGGTACGTTCCAGTGACACAGGGAGGTTATGGAGGGGTACAGGTTCAGGGCATATTTGTGTAGAATTCTGCAGTTGGACGTTCCAGTGAGACAGGGAGTTAATGGACGTGTACAGGTTCTGGGCATATTTGTGTGGAATTCTGCATTGGTACGTTCCAGTGAGACAGGGAGGTTTTGGAGGTGTACAGGTTCAGTGCATATTTGTGTGGTGTTCTGCAATGGTACGTTCCAGTGAGACAGGGAGGTTATGGATGGTACAGGTTCAGGACATATTTGTGTGGAGTTCTGCAGTGGTACGTTCCAGTGAGACAGGGAGGATATGGTGGAGTACAGGTTCAGGGCATATTTGTGTGGATTTCTGCATTGGTACGTTCCAGTGAGACAGGGAGGTTATGGAGGGGTACAGGTTCAGGGCATATTTGTGTGGAGTTCTGCATTGGTACATTCCAGTGAGTCAGGGAAGTTATGTAGGGGTACAGGTTCAGGGCATATTTGTGTGGAGTTCTGCATTGGTACGTTCCAGTGAGTCAGGGAGGTTATGGAGGGTACAGGTTCAGGGCATATTTGTGTGGAGTTCTGGATTCGTACATTCCAGTGAGACAGGGAGGTTATGGAGGGGTACAGGTTCAGGGTATATTTGTATGCAGTTCTGCGTTGGTACGTTTCAGTGTGACTGGGAGGTTATGGAGGGGTACAGGTTCAGGGCATATTTGTTTGGAGTTCTGCATTGGAACGTTACAGTGAGACAGGGAAGTATGGAGGGTACAGGTTCAGGGCATATTTGTGTGGTGTTCTGCAATGGTACATTCCAGTGAGACAGTGCGGCTATGGAGGGTACAGGTTCAGGGCATATTTGTGTGGAGTTCTGCGTTGGGACGATCCAGTGAGACAGGGAGGTTATGGACGGGTACAGGTTCACGGCATATTTGTGTGGAGTTCTGCATTGGTACGTTCCAGTGACACAGGGAGGTTATGGAGGGGTACAGGTTCAGGGCATATTTGTGTAGAATTCTGCAGTTGGACGTTCCAGTGAGACAGGGAGTTAATGGACGTGTACAGGTTCAGGGCATATTTGTGTGGAATTCTGCATTGGTACGTTCCAGTGAGACAGGGAGGTTTTGGAAGTGTACAGGTTCAGTGCATATTTGTGTGGTGTTCTGCAATGGTACGTTTCAGTGAGACAGGGAGGTTATGGATGGTACAGGTTCAGGACATATTTGTGTGGAGTTCTGCAGTGGTACGTTCCAGTGAGACAGGGAGGATATGGTGGAGTACAGGTTCAGGGCATATTTGTGTGGATTTCTGCATTGGTACGTTCCAGTGAGACAGGGAGGTTATGGAGGGGTACAGGTTCAGGGCATATTTGTGTGGTGTTCTGCAATGGTACGTTCCAGTGAGACAGTGAGGCTATGGAGGGTGCAGGTTCAGGGCAAATTTGTGTGGAGTTCTGCGTTCGGACGTTCCAGTGAGACAGGGAGGTTATGGACGGGTACAGGTACAGGGCATATTTGTGTGGAGTTCTGCATTGGTACGTTCCAGTGACACAGGGAGGTTATGGAGGGGTACAGGTTCAGGGCATATTTGTGTGGAGTTCTGCATTGGTACGTTCCAGTGAGACAGGGAGGTTATGGAGGGTACAAGTTCAGGGCATATTTCTGTGGAATTCTGCAGTGGGACGTTCCAGTGATACAGGGAGTTTATGGACGTGTACAGGTTCCGGGCATATTTGTGTGGAATTCTGCATTGGTACGTTCCAGTGAGACAGGGAGGTTTTGGAGGGGTACAGGTTCAGTGCATATTTGTGTGGTGTTCTGAAATGGTACGTTCCAGTGAGACAGGGAGGTTATGCACGGTACGGGATCAGGGCTTATTTGAGTGGAGTTCGGCATTGGTGCGTTCCAGTGAAACAGGGAGGTTATGGAGGGGTACAGGTTCAGAGCATATTTGTGTGAATTTCTGCTTTGGTACGTTCCAGTGAGACAGGGAGGATATGGACGGGTATAGGTTCAGGGCATATTTGTGTGGAGCTCTGCATTGGTACGTTCCAGTGAGACAGGGAGGTTATGCAGGGGTACAGGTTCAGGGCAAATTTGTCTGTAGTTCTGCATTCGTACGTTCCAGTGAGACAGGGAGGTTATGGAAGGGTACGGGTTCAGGGCATATTTGTGTGGAGTTCTGCAGTGGTACTTTCCAGTGAGACGGGGAAGTTATGGAGGGTACAGGTTCATGGCATACTTGTGTGGAGTTCTGCAGTGGGACGTTCCAGTAAGAAAGGGAGGTTATGGACGGGTACAGGTTCAGGGCATATTTGTGTGGAGTTCTGCATTGGTACATTCCAGTGAGACAGGGAAGTTATGTAGGGGTACAGGTTCAGGGCATATTTGTGTGGAGTTCTGCATTGGTATGTTGCAGTGAGACAGGGAGTTTATGGAGGGGTACAGGTTCAGGGCATATTTGTGTGGTGTTCTGCAATGGTACGTTCCAGTGAGACAGTGAGGTTATGGAGGGTACAGGTTCAGGGCATATTTGTGTGGAGTTCTGCGTTCGGACGTTCAAGTGAGACAGGGAGGTTATGGACGGGTACAGGTTCAGGGCATATTTGTGTGGAGTTTTACATTGGTACGTTCCAGTGACACAGGGAGGTTATGGAGGGTACAGGTTCAGGGCATATTTGTGTGGAGTTCTGCGTTGGTACGTTCCAGTGTGACTGGGAGTTTATGGAGGGGTACAGGTTCAGGGCATATTTGTTTGGAGTTCTGCATTGGTACGTTCCAGTGAGACAGGGAGGTTATGGAGGGTACACGTTCAGGGCATATTTGTGTGGGATTCTGCAGTGGGACGTTCCAGTGAGACAGGAAGGTTATGGAGGGGTACAGGTACAGGGCATATTTGTTTGGAGTTCTGCATTGGAACGTTACAGTGAGACAGGGAAGTATGGAGGGTACAGGTTCAGGGCATATTTGTGTGGTGTTCTGCAATGGTACATTCCAGTGAGACAGTGCGGCTATGGAGGGTACAGGTTCAGGGCATATTTGTGTGGAGTTCTGCGTTGGGACGATCCAGTGAGACAGGGAGGTTATGGACGGGTACAGGTTCACGGCATATTTGTGTGGAGTTCTGCATTGGTACGTTCCAGTGAGACAGGGAAGTTATGGAGGGGTACAGGTTCACGGCAAATTTGTGTGGAGTTCTGCATTGGTACATTCCAGTGAGACAAGGAGGTTCTGGGTGGGTACAGGTTCAGGTCATATTTGTGTGGAATTCTGCATTGGTACGTTCCAGTGAGACAGGGAGGTTATGGAGGGTACAGGTTCAGGGCATATTTGTGTGGAGTTCTGGATTCGTACATTCCAGTGAGACAGGGAGGTTATGGAGGGGTACAGGTTCAGGGTATATTTGTATGCAGTTCTGCGTTGGTACGTTTCAGTGTGACTGGGAGGTTATGGAGGGGTACAGGTTCAGGGCATATTTGTTTGGAGTTCTGCATTGGAACGTTACAGTGAGACAGGGAAGTATGGAGGGTACAGGTTCAGGGCATATTTGTGTGGTGTTCTGCAATGGTACATTCCAGTGAGACAGTGCGGCTATGGAGGGTACAGGTTCAGGGCATATTTGTGTGGAGTTCTGCGTTGGGACGATCCAGTGAGACAGGGAGGTTATGGACGGGTACAGGTTCACGGCATATTTGTGTGGAGTTCTGCATTGGTACGTTCCAGTGACACAGGGAGGTTATGGAGGGGTACAGGTTCAGGGCATATTTGTGTAGAATTCTGCAGTTGGACGTTCCAGTGAGACAGGGAGTTAATGGACGTGTACAGGTTCTGGGCATATTTGTGTGGAATTCTGCATTGGTACGTTCCAGTGAGACAGGGAGGTTTTGGAGGTGTACAGGTTCAGTGCATATTTGTGTGGTGTTCTGCAATGGTACGTTCCAGTGAGACAGGGAGGTTATGGATGGTACAGGTTCAGGACATATTTGTGTGGAGTTCTGCAGTGGTACGTTCCAGTGAGACAGGGAGGATATGGTGGAGTACAGGTTCAGGGCATATTTGTGTGGATTTCTGCATTGGTACGTTCCAGTGAGACAGGGAGGTTATGGAGGGGTACAGGTTCAGGGCATATTTGTGTGGAGTTCTGCATTGGTACATTCCAGTGAGACAGGGAAGTTATGTAGGGGTACAGGTTCAGGGCATATTTGTGTGGAGTTCTGCATTGGTACGTTCCAGTGAGTCAGGGAGGTTATGGAGGGTACAGGTTCAGGGCATATTTGTGTGGAGTTCTGGATTCGTACATTCCAGTGAGACAGGGAGGTTATGGAGGGGTACAGGTTCAGGGTATATTTGTATGCAGTTCTGCGTTGGTACGTTTCAGTGTGACTGGGAGGTTATGGAGGGGTACAGGTTCAGGGCATATTTGTTTGGAGTTCTGCATTGGAACGTTACAGTGAGACAGGGAAGTATGGAGGGTACAGGTTCAGGGCATATTTGTGTGGTGTTCTGCAATGGTACATTCCAGTGAGACAGTGCGGCTATGGAGGGTACAGGTTCAGGGCATATTTGTGTGGAGTTCTGCGTTGGGACGATCCAGTGAGACAGGGAGGTTATGGACGGGTACAGGTTCACGGCATATTTGTGTGGAGTTCTGCATTGGTACGTTCCAGTGACACAGGGAGGTTATGGAGGGGAACAGGTTCAGGGCATATTTGTGTAGAATTCTGCAGTTGGACGTTCCAGTGAGACAGGGAGTTAATGGACGTGTACAGGTTCAGGGCATATTTGTGTGGAATTCTGCATTGGTACGTTCCAGTGAGACAGGGAGGTTTTGGAGGTGTACAGGTTCAGTGCATATTTGTGTGGTGTTCTGCAATGGTACGTTCCAGTGAGACAGGGAGGTTATGGATGGTACAGGTTCAGGACATATTTGTGTGGAGTTCTGCAGTGGTACGTTCCAGTGAGACAGGGAGGATATGGTGGAGTACAGGTTCAGGGCATATTTGTGTGGATTTCTGCATTGGTACGTTCCAGTGAGACAGGGAGGTTATGGAGGGGTACAGGTTCAGGGCATATTTGTGTGGTGTTCTGCAATGGTACGTTCCAGTGAGACAGTGAGGCTATGGAGGGTGCAGGTTCAGGGCAAATTTGTGTGGAGTTCTGCGTTCGGACGTTCCAGTGAGACAGGGAGGTTATGGACGGGTACAGGTACAGGGCATATTTGTGTGGAGTTCTGCATTGGTACGTTCCAGTGACACAGGGAGGTTATGGAGGGGTACAGGTTCAGGGCATATTTGTGTGGAGTTCTGCATTGGTACGTTCCAGTGAGACAGGGAGGTTATGGAGGGTACAAGTTCAGGGCATATTTCTGTGGAATTCTGCAGTGGGACGTTCCAGTGATACAGGGAGTTTATGGACGTGTACAGGTTCCGGGCATATTTGTGTGGAATTCTGCATTGGTACGTTCCAGTGAGACAGGGAGGTTATGCACGGTACGGGATCAGGGCTTATTTGAGTGGAGTTCGGCATTGGTGCGTTCCAGTGAAACAGGGAGGTTATGGAGGGGTACAGGTTCAGAGCATATTTGTGTGAATTTCTGCTTTGGTACGTTCCAGTGAGACAGGGAGGATATGGACGGGTATAGGTTCAGGGCATATTTGTGTGGAGCTCTGCATTGGTACGTTCCAGTGAGACAGGGAGGTTATGCAGGGGTACAGGTTCAGGGCAAATTTGTCTGTAGTTCTGCATTCGTACGTTCCAGTGAGACAGGGAGGTTATGGAGGGTACAGGTTCAGGGCATATTTCTATGGAGTTCTGCAGTGGTACGTTCCAGTGAGACAGGGAGGTTATGGAAGGGTACGGGTTCAGGGCATATTTGTGTGGAGTTCTGCATTGGTACTTTCCAGTGAGACGGGGAAGTTATGGAGGGTACAGGTTCATGGCATACTTGTGTGGAGTTCTGCAGTGGGACGTTCCAGTAAGAAAGGGAGGTTATGGACGGGTACAGGTTCAGGGCATATTTGTGTGGAGTTCTGCATTGGTACATTCCAGTGAGACAGGGAAGTTATGTAGGGGTACAGGTTCAGGGCATATTTGTGTGGAGTTCTGCATTGGTATGTTGCAGTGAGACAGGGAGTTTATGGAGGGGTACAGGTTCAGGGCATATTTGTGTGGTGTTCTGCAATGGTACGTTCCAGTGAGACAGTGAGGTTATGGAGGGTACAGGTTCAGGGCATATTTGTGTGGAGTTCTGCGTTGGGACGTTCAAGTGAGACAGGGAGGTTATGGACGGGTACAGGTTCAGGGCATATTTGTGTGGAGTTTTACATTGGTACGTTCCAGTGACACAGGGAGGTTATGGAGGGTACAGGTTCAGGGCATATTTGTGTGGAGTTCTGCGTTGGTACGTTCCAGTGTGACTGGGAGTTTATGGAGGGGTACAGGTTCAGGGCATATTTGTTTGGAGTTCTGCATTGGTACGTTCCAGTGAGACAGGGAGGTTATGGAGGGTACACGTTCAGGGCATATTTGTGTGGGATTCTGCAGTGGGACGTTCCAGTGAGACAGGAAGGTTATGGAGGGGTACAGGTACAGGGCATATATGTGTGGAGTTCTGCATTGGTACGTTCCAGTGAGACAGGGAGTTTATGGAGGGGTAAAGGTTCAGGGCATATTTGTGTGGTGTTCTGCAGTGGTACGTTCCAGTGAGACAGTGAGGTTATGGAGGGTACAGGTTCAGTGCATATTTGTGTGGAGTTCTGCAGTGGTACGTTCCAGTGAGACAGGGAGGTTATGGAAGGGTACAGGTTCAGGGCATATTTCTGTGGAGTTCTGCAGTGGGACGTTCCAGTGAGACAGGGAGGTTATGGAGGGGTGCAGGTTCAGGGCATATTTGTGTGGTGTTCTGCAGCGGTACGTTCCAGTGAGACAGTGAGGTTATGGAGGGTACAGGTTCAGGGAATATTTCTATGGTGTTCTGCAGTGGTACGTTCCAGTGAGACAGGGAGGTTATGGAAGGGTACAGGTTCAGGGCATATTTCTGTGGAGTTCTGCAGTGGGACGTTCCAGTGAGACAGGGAGGTTATGGAGGGGTGCAGGTTCAGGGCATATTTGTGTGGAGTTTGCATTGGTACGTTCCAGTGAGACAGGGAGGTTATGGAGGGGTACAGGTTCAGGGCAAATTTGAGTGTAGTTCTGCATTGGTACGTTCCAGTGAGACAGGGAGGTTATGGAGGGTACTGGTTCAGGACATATTTGTGTGGAGTTCTGCAGTGGTACGTTCCAGGGAGACAGGGAGGATATGGTGGAGTACAGGTTCAGGGCATATTTGTGTGGATTTCTGCATTGGTACGTTCCAGTGAGACAGGGAGGTTATGGAGGGGTACAGGTTCAGGGTATATTTGTGTGGAGTTCTGCGTTGGTACGTTTCAGTGTGACTGGGAGGTTATGGAGGGGTACAGGTACAGGGCATATATGTGTGGAGTTCTGCATTGGTACGTTCCAGTGAGACAGGGAGTTTATGGAGGGGTAAAGGTTCAGGGCATATTTGTGTGGTGTTCTGCAGTGGTACGTTCCAGTGAGACAGTGAGGTTATGGAGGGTACAGGTTCAGTGCATATTTGTGTGGAGTTCTGCAGTGGGACGTTCCAGTGAGACAGGGCGGTTACGGACGTGTACAGGTTCACGGTATATTTGTGTGGAGTTCTGCAGCGGTACGTTCCAGTGAGACAGTGAGGTTATGGAGGGTACAGGTTCAGGGCATATTTCTATGGTGTTCTGCAGTGGTACGTTCCAGTGAGACAGGGAGGTTATGGAAGGGTACAGGTTCAGGGCATATTTCTGTGGAGTTCTGCAGTGGGACGTTCCAGTGAGACAGGGAGGTTATGGAGGGGTGCAGGTTCAGGGCATATTTGTGTGGAGTTTGCATTGGTACGTTCCAGTGAGACAGGGAGGTTATGGAGGGGTACAGGTTCAGGGCAAATTTGAGTGTAGTTCTGCATTGGTACGTTCCAGTGAGACAGGGAGGTTATGGAGGGTACTGGTTCAGGACATATTTGTGTGGAGTTCTGCAGTGGTACGTTCCAGGGAGACAGGGAGGATATGGTGGAGTACAGGTTCAGGGCATATTTGTGTGGATTTCTGCATTGGTACGTTCCAGTGAGACAGGGAGTTTATGGAGGGGTACAGGTTCAGGGTATATTTGTGTGGAGTTCTGCGTTGGTACGTTTCAGTGTGACTGGGAGGTTATGGAGGGGTACAGGTTCTGGGCATATTTGTTTGGAGTTCTGCATTGGTACGTTCCAGTGAGACAGGGAAGTTATGGAGGGTACAGGTACAGGGCATATTTGTGTGGTGTTCTGCAATGGTACGTTCCAGTGAGACAGTGAGGTTATGGAGGGTACAGGTTCAGGGCATATTTGTGTGGAGTTCTGCGTTGGGACGTTCCAGTGAGACAGGGAGGTTATGGACGGGTACAGGTTCACGGCATATTTGTGTGGAGTTCTGCATTGGTACGTTCCAGTGACACAGGGAGGTTATGGAGGGGTACAGGTTCAGGGCATATTTGTGTAGAATTCTGCAGTGGGACGTTCAAGTGAGACAGGGAGTTTATGGACGTGTACAGGTTCAGTGCATATTTGTGTGGTGTTCTGCAATGGTACGTTCCAGTGAGACAGGGAGGTTATGGAGGGTACAGGTTCAGGACATATTTCTGTGTAGTTCTGCAGTGGTACGTTCCAGTGAGACAGGGAGGATATGGTGGAGTACATGTTCAGGGCATATTTGTGTGGATTTCTGCTTTGGTACGTTCCAGTGAGACAGGGAGGTTATGGAGGGGTACAGGTTCAGGGCATATTTCTGTGGAGTTTTACATTGGTACGTTCCAGTGACACAGGGAGGTTATGGAGGGTACAGGTTCAGGGCATATTTGTGTGGAGTTCTGCGTTGGTACGTTCCAGTGTGACTGGGAGTTTATGGAGGGGTACAGGTTCAGGGCATATTTGTTTGGAGTTCTGCATTGGTACGTTCCAGTGAGACAGGGAGGTTATGGAGGGTACACGTTCAGGGCATATTTGTGTGGGATTCTGCAGTGGGACGTTCAAGTGAGACAGGAAGGTTATGGAGGGGTACAGGTACAGGGCATATATGTGTGGAGTTCTGCATTGGTACGTTCCAGTGAGACAGGGAGTTTATGGAGGGGTAAAGGTTCAGGGCATATTTGTGTGGTGTTCTGCAGTGGTACGTTCCAGTGAGACAGTGAGGTTATGGAGGGTACAGGTTCAGTGCATATTTGTGTGGAGTTCTGCTTTGGGACGTTCCAGTGAGACAGGGCGGTTACGGACGTGTACAGGTTCACGGTATATTTGTGTGGAGTTCTGCAGCGGTACGTTCCAGTGAGACAGTGAGGTTATGGAGGGTACAGGTTCAGGGCATATTTCTATGGTGTTCTGCAGTGGTACGTTCCAGTGAGACAGGGAGGTTATGGAAGGGTACAGGTTCAGGGCATATTTCTGTGGAGTTCTGCAGTGGGACGTTCCAGTGAGACAGGGAGGTTATGGAGGGGTGCAGGTTCAGGGCATATTTGTGTGGAGTTTGCATTGGTACGTTCCAGTGAGACAGGGAGGTTATGGAGGGGTACAGGTTCAGGGCAAATTTGAGTGTAGTTCTGCATTGGTACGTTCCAGTGAGACAGGGAGGTTATGGAGGGTACTGGTTCAGGACATATTTGTGTGGAGTTCTGCAGTGGTACGTTCCAGGGAGACAGGGAGGATATGGTGGAGTACAGGTTCAGGGCATATTTGTGTGGATTTCTGCATTGGTACGTTCCAGTGAGACAGGGAGGTTATGGAGGGGTACAGGTTCAGGGTATATTTGTGTGGAGTTCTGCGTTGGTACGTTTCAGTGTGACTGGGAGGTTATGGAGGGGTACAGGTACAGGGCATATATGTGTGGAGTTCTGCATTGGTACGTTCCAGTGAGACAGGGAGTTTATGGAGGGGTAAAGGTTCAGGGCATATTTGTGTGGTGTTCTGCAGTGGTACGTTCCAGTGAGACAGTGAGGTTATGGAGGGTACAGGTTCAGTGCATATTTGTGTGGAGTTCTGCAGTGGGACGTTCCAGTGAGACAGGGCGGTTACGGACGTGTACATGTTCACGGTATATTTGTGTGGAGTTCTGCAGCGGTACGTTCCAGTGAGACAGTGAGGTTATGGAGGGTACAGGTTCAGGGCATATTTCTATGGTGTTCTGCAGTGGTACGTTCCAGTGAGACAGGGAGGTTATGGAAGGGTACAGGTTCAGGGCATATTTCTGTGGAGTTCTGCAGTGGGACGTTCCAGTGAGACAGGGAGGTTATGGAGGGGTGCAGGTTCAGGGCATATTTGTGTGGAGTTCTGCAGTGGTACGTTCCAGGGAGACAGGGAGGATATGGTGGAGTACAGGTTCAGGGCATATTTGTGTGGATTTCTGCATTGGTACGTTCCAGTGAGACAGGGAGTTTATGGAGGGGTACAGGTTCAGGGTATATTTGTGTGGAGTTCTGCGTTGGTACGTTTCAGTGTGACTGGGAGGTTATGGAGGGGTACAGGTTCTGGGCATATTTGTTTGGAGTTCTGCATTGGTACGTTCCAGTGAGACAGGGAAGTTATGGAGGGTACAGGTACAGGGCATATTTGTGTGGTGTTCTGCAATGGTACGTTCCAGTGAGACAGTGAGGTTATGGAGGGTACAGGTTCAGGGCATATTTGTGTGGAGTTCTGCGTTGGGACGTTCCAGTGAGACAGGGAGGTTATGGACGGGTACAGGTTCACGGCATATTTGTGTGGAGTTCTGCATTGGTACGTTCCAGTGACACAGGGAGGTTATGGAGGGGTACAGGTTCAGGGCATATTTGTGTAGAATTCTGCAGTGGGACGTTCAAGTGAGACAGGGAGTTTATGGACGTGTACAGGTTCAGTGCATATTTGTGTGGTGTTCTGCAATGGTACGTTCCAGTGAGACAGGGAGGTTATGGAGGGTACAGGTTCAGGACATATTTCTGTGTAGTTCTGCAGTGGTACGTTCCAGTGAGACAGGGAGGATATGGTGGAGTACATGTTCAGGGCATATTTGTGTGGATTTCTGCATTGGTACGTTCCAGTGAGACAGGGAGGTTATGGAGGGGTACAGGTTCAGGGCATATTTGTGTGGTGTTCTGCAATGGTACGTTCCAGTGAGACAGTGAGGTTATGGAGGGTGCAGGTTCAGGGCAAATTTGTGTGGAGTTCTGCGTTGATACGTTCCAGTGAGACAGGGCGGTTATGGACGGGTACAGGTTCAGGGCATATTTGTGTGGAGTTCTGCATTGGTACGTTCCAATGAGACAGGGAGGTTATGGAGGGGTACAGGTTCACGGCAAATTTGTGTGGAGTTCTGCATTGGTACATTCCAGTGAGACAAGGAGGTTCTGGGTGGGTACAGGTTCAGGGCATAATTGTGTGGAATTCTGCATTGGTACGTTCCAGTGAGACAGGGAGATTATGGAGGGTACAGGTTCAGGGCATATTTGTGTGGAGTTCTGGATTCGTACATTCCAGTGAGACAGGGAGGTTATGGAGGGTACTGGTTCAGGGCATATTTGTGTGGTGTTCTGCAATGGTACGTTCCAGTGAGACAGTGCGGCTATGGAGGGTACAGGTTCAGGGCATATTTGTGTGGAGTTCTGCGTTGGGACGATCCAGTGAGACAGGGAGGTTATGGACGGGTACAGGTTTACGGCATATTTGTGTGGAGTTCTGCATTGGTACGTTCCAGTGACACAGGGAGGTTATGGAGGGGTACAGGTTCAGGGCATATTTGTGTAGAATTCTGCAGTTGGACGTTCCAGTGAGACAAGGAGTTAATGGACGTGTACAGGTTCAGGGCATATTTGTGTGGAATTCTGCATTGGTACGTTCCAGTGAGACAGGGAGGTTTTGGAGGTGTACAGGTTCAGTGCATATTTGTGTGGTGTTCTGCAATGGTACGTTCCAGTGAGACAGGGAGGTTATGGATGGTACAGGTTCAGGACATATTTGTGTGGAGTTCTGCAGTGGTACGTTCCAGTGAGACAGGGAGGATATGGTGGAGTACATGTTCAGGGCATATTTGTGTGGATTTCTGCATTGGTACGTTCCAGTGAGACAGGGATGTTATGGAGGGGTACAGGTTCAGGGCATATTTGTGTGGTGTTCTGCAATGGTACGTTTCAGTGAGACAGTGAGGCTATGGAGGGTGCAGGTTCAGGGCAAATTTGTGTGGAGATCTGCGTTGGGACGTTCCAGTGAGACCGGGAGTTTATGGACGGGTACAGGTTCAGGGCATATTTGTGTGGAGTTCTGCATTGGTACGTTCCAGTGAGACAGGGAGGTTATGGAGGGTACAAGTTCAGGGCATATTTGTGTGGAATTCTGCAGTGGGACGTTCCAGTGATACAGGGAGTTTATGGACGTGTGCAGGTTCCGGGCATATTTGTGTGGAATTCTGCATTGGTACGTTCCAGTGAGACAGGGAGGTTATGCACGGTACGGGATCAGGGCTTATTTGAGTGGAGTTCGGCATTGGTGCGTTCCAGTGACACAGGGAGGTTATGGATGGGTACAGGTTCAGAGCATATTTGTGTGAATTTCTGCTTTGGTACGTTCCAGTGAGACAGGGAGGATATGGACGGGTATAGGTTCAGGGCATATTTGTGTGGAGCTCTGCATTGGTACGTTCCAGTGAGACAGGGAGGTTATGGAGGGGTACAGGTTCAGGACAAATTTGTCTGTAGTTCTGCATTCGTACGTTCCAGTGAGACAGGGACGTTATGGAGGGTACAGGTTCAGGGCATATTTCTATGGAGTTCTGCAGTGGTACGTTCCAGTGAGACAGGGAGGTTATGGACGGGTACAGGTTCACGGCATATTTGTGTGGAGTTCTGCATTGGTACGTTCCAGTGACACAGGGAGGTTATGGAGGGGTACAGGTTCAGGGCATATTTGTGTAGAATTCTGCAGTGGGACGTTCAAGTGAGACAGGGAGTTTATGGACGTGTACAGGTTCAGTGCATATTTGTGTGGTGTTCTGCAATGGTACGTTCCAGTGAGACAGGGAGGTTATGGAGGGTACAGGTTCAGGACATATTTCTGTGTAGTTCTGCAGTGGTACGTTCCAGTGAGACAGGGAGGATATGGTGGAGTACATGTTCAGGGCATATTTGTGTGGATTTCTGCATTGGTACGTTCCAGTGAGACAGGGAGGTTATGGAGGGGTACAGGTTCAGGGCATATTTGTGTGGTGTTCTGCAATGGTACGTTCCAGTGAGACAGTGAGGTTATGGAGGGTGCAGGTTCAGGGCAAATTTGTGTGGAGTTCTGCGTTGATACGTTCCAGTGAGACAGGGCGGTTATGGACGGGTACAGGTTCAGGGCATATTTGTGTGGAGTTCTGCATTGGTACGTTCCAATGAGACAGGGAGGTTATGGAGGGGTACAGGTTCACGGCAAATTTGTGTGGAGTTCTGCATTGGTACATTCCAGTGAGACAAGGAGGTTCTGGGTGGGTACAGGTTCAGGGCATAATTGTGTGGAATTCTGCATTGGTACGTTCCAGTGAGACAGGGAGATTATGGAGGGTACAGGTTCAGGGCATATTTGTGTGGAGTTCTGGATTCGTACATTCCAGTGAGACAGGGAGGTTATGGAGGGTACTGGTTCAGGGCATATTTGTGTGGTGTTCTGCAATGGTACGTTCCAGTGAGACAGTGCGGCTATGGAGGGTACAGGTTCAGGGCATATTTGTGTGGAGTTCTGCGTTGGGACGATCCAGTGAGACAGGGAGGTTATGGACGGGTACAGGTTTACGGCATATTTGTGTGGAGTTCTGCATTGGTACGTTCCAGTGACACAGGGAGGTTATGGAGGGGTACAGGTTCAGGGCATATTTGTGTAGAATTCTGCAGTTGGACGTTCCAGTGAGACAAGGAGTTAATGGACGTGTACAGGTTCAGGGCATATTTGTGTGGAATTCTGCATTGGTACGTTCCAGTGAGACAGGGAGGTTTTGGAGGTGTACAGGTTCAGTGCATATTTGTGTGGTGTTCTGCAATGGTACGTTCCAGTGAGACAGGGAGGTTATGGATGGTACAGGTTCAGGACATATTTGTGTGGAGTTCTGCAGTGGTACGTTCCAGTGAGACAGGGAGGATATGGTGGAGTACATGTTCAGGGCATATTTGTGTGGATTTCTGCATTGGTACGTTCCAGTGAGACAGGGATGTTATGGAGGGGTACAGGTTCAGGGCATATTTGTGTGGTGTTCTGCAATGGTACGTTTCAGTGAGACAGTGAGGCTATGGAGGGTGCAGGTTCAGGGCAAATTTGTGTGGAGATCTGCGTTGGGACGTTCCAGTGAGACAGGGAGTTTATGGACGGGTACAGGTTCAGGGCATATTTGTGTGGAGTTCTGCATTGGTACGTTCCAGTGAGACAGGGAGGTTATGGAGGGTACAAGTTCAGGGCATATTTGTGTGGAATTCTGCAGTGGGACGTTCCAGTGATACAGGGAGTTTATGGACGTGTGCAGGTTCCGGGCATATTTGTGTGGAATTCTGCATTGGTACGTTCCAGTGAGACAGGGAGGTTATGCACGGTACGGGATCAGGGATTATTTGAGTGGAGTTCGGCATTGGTGCGTTCCAGTGACACAGGGAGGTTATGGATGGGTACAGGTTCAGAGCATATTTGTGTGAATTTCTGCTTTGGTACGTTCCAGTGAGACAGGGAGGATATGGACGGGTATAGGTTCAGGGCATATTTGTGTGGAGCTCTGCATTGGTACGTTCCAGTGAGACAGGGAGGTTATGGAGGGGTACAGGTTCAGGACAAATTTGTCTGTAGTTCTGCATTCGTACGTTCCAGTGAGACAGGGACGTTATGGAGGGTACAGGTTCAGGGCATATTTCTATGGAGTTCTGCAGTGGTACGTTCCAGTGAGACAGGGAGGTTATGGAAGGGTACGGGTTCAGGGCATATTTGTGTGGAGTTCTGCATTGGTACGTTGCAGTAAGACAGGGAGGTTATGGAGGGTACAGGTTCAGGGCATATTTCTATGGAGTTCTGCAGTGGTACGTTCCAGTGAGACAGGGCGGTTACGGACGTGTACAGGTTCACGGTATATTTGTGTGGAGTTCTGCATCGGTACGTTCCAGTGAGACAGTGAGGTTATGGAGGGTACAGGTTCAGGGCATATTTCTATGGTGTTCTGCAGTGATACGTTCCAGTGAGACAGGGAGGTTATGGAGGGTACAGGTTCAGGGCATATTTGTGTGGAGTTCTGCGTTGGTACGTTCCAATGTGACTGGGAGTTTATGGAGGGGTACAGGTTCAGGGCATATTTGTTTGGAGTTCTGCATTGGTACGTTCCAGTGAGACAGGGAGGTTATGGAGGGTGAACGTTCAGGGCATATTTGTGTGGGATTCTGCAGTGGGACGTTCCAGTGAGACAGGAAGGTTATGGAGGGGTACAGGTACAGGGCATATTTGTGTGGAGTTCTGCATTGGTACGTTCCAGTGAGACAGGGAGTTTATGGAGGGGTAAAGGTTCAGGGCATATTTGTGTGGTGTTCTGCAGTGGTACGTTCCAGTGAGACAGTGAGGTTATGGAGGGTACAGGTTCAGTGCATATTTGTGTGGAGTTCTGCTTTGGGACGTTCCAGTGAGACAGGGCGGTTACGGACGTGTACAGGTTCACGGTATATTTGTGTGGAGTTCTGCATCGGTACGTTCCAGTGAGACAGTGAGGTTATGGAGGGTACAGGTTCAGGGCATATTTCTATGGTGTTCTGCAGTGGTACGTTCCAGTGAGACAGGGAGGTTATGGAAGGGTACAGGTTCAGGGCATATTTCTGTGGAGTTCTGCAGTGGGACGTTCCAGTGAGACAGGGAGGTTATGGAGGGGTGCAGGTTCAGGGCATATTTGCGTGGAGTTCTGCATTGGTACGTTCCAGTGAGACAGGGAGGTTATGGAGGGGTACAGGTTCAGGGCAAATTTGAGTGTAGTTCTGCATTGGTACGTTCCAGTGAGACAGGGAGGTTATGGAGGGTACTGGTTCAGGACATATTTGTGTGGAGTTCTGCAGTGGTACGTTCCAGGGAGACAGGGAGGATATGGTGGAGTACAGGTTCAGGGCATATTTGTGTGGATTTCTGCATTGGTACGTTCCAGTGAGACAGGGAGGTTATGGAGGGGTACAGGTTCAGGGTATATTTGTGTGGAGTTCTGCGTTGGTACGTTTCAGTGTGACTGGGAGGTTATGGAGGGGTACAGGTTCTGGGCATATTTGTTTGGAGTTCTGCATTGGTACGTTCCAGTGAGACAGGGAAGTTATGGAGGGTACAGGTTCAGGGCATATTTGTGTGGTGTTCTGCAATGGTACGTTCCAGTGAGACAGTGAGGTTATGGAGGGTACAGGTTCAGGGCATATTTGTGTGGAGTACTGCATTGGTACGTTCCAGTGACACAGGGAGGTTATGGAGGGGTACAGGTTCAGGGCATATTTGTGTAGAATTCTGCAGTGGGACGTTCAAGTGAGACAGGGAGTTTATGGACGTGTACAGGTTCAGTGCATATTTGTGTGGTGTTCTGCAATGGTACGTTCCAGTGAGACAGGGAGGTTATGGAGGGTACAGGTTCAGGACATATTTCTGTGTAGTTCTGCATTGGTACGTTCCAGTGAGACAGGGAGGTTATGGAGGGGTACAGGTTCAGGGCATATTTGTGTGGTGTTCTGCAATGGTACGTTCCAGTGAGACAGTGAGGTTATGGAGGGTGCAGGTTCAGGAAAAATTTGTGTGGAGTTCTGCGTTGATACGTTCCAGTGAGACAGGGAGGTTATGGACGGGTACAGGTTCAGGGCATATTTGTGTGGAGTTCTGCATTGGTACGTTCCAATGAGACAGGGAGGTTATGGAGGGGTACAGGTTCACGGCAAATTTGTGTGGAGTTCTGCATTGGTACATTCCAGTGAGACAAGGAGTTTCTGGGTGGGTACAGGTTCAGGGCATATTTGTGTGGAATTCTGCATTGGTACGTTCCAGTGAGACAGGGAGATTATGGAGGGTACAGGCTCAGGGCATATTTGTGTGGAGTTCTGGATTCGTACATTCCAGTGAGACAGGGAGGTTATGGAGGGAACAGGTTCAGGGCATATTTGTGTGGTGTTCTGCAATGGTACGTTCCAGTGAGACAGTGCGGCTATGGAGGGTACAGGTTCAGGGCATATTTGTGTGGAGTTCTGCGTTGGGACGATCCAGTGAGACAGGGAGGTTATGGACGGGTACAGGTTCACGGCATATTTGTGTGGAGTTCTGCATTGGTACGTTCCAGTGACACAGGGAGGTTATGGAGGGGTACAGGTTCAGGGCATATTTGTGTGGAATTCTGCAGTGGGACGTTCCAGTGATACAGGAAGTTTATGGACGTGTACAGGTTCCGGGCATATTTGTGTGGAATTCTGCATTGGTACGTTCCAGTGAGACAGGGAGGTTTTGGAGGGGTACAGGCTCAGTGCATATTTGTGTGGTGTTCTGCAATGGTACGTTCCAGTGAGACAGGGAGGTTATGCACGGTACGGGATCAGGGCTTATTTGAGTGGAGTTCGGCATTGGTGCGTTCCAGTGAGACAGGGAGGTTATGGAGGGGTACAGGTTCAGAGCATATTTGTGTGAATTTCTGCTTTGGTACGTTACAGTGAGACAGGGAGGATATGGACGGGTATAGGTTCAGGGCATATTTGTGTGGAATTCTGCATTGGTACGTTCCAGTGAGACAGGTAGGTTATGGACGGGTACAGGTTCAGGGCAAATTTGTCTGTAGTTCTGCATTCGTACGTTCCAGTGAGACAGGGAGGTTATGGACGGGTACAGGTTCAGGTCATATTTGTGTGGAGTTCTGCATTGGTACATTCCAGTGAGACAGGGAGTTAATGGACGTGTACAGGTTCAGGGCATATTTGTGTGGAATTCTGCATTGGTACGTTCCAGTGAGACAGGGATGTTTTGGAGGTGTACAGGTTCAGTGCATATTTGTGTGGTGTTCTGCAATGGTACGTTCCAGTGAGACAGGGAGTTTATGGATGGTACAGGTTCAGGACATATTTGTGTGGAGTTCTGCAGTGGTACGTTCCAGTGAGACAGGGAGGATATGGTGGAGAACATGTTCAGGGCATATTTGTGTGGATTTCTGCATTGGTACGTTCCAGTGAGACAGGGATGTTATGGAGGGGTACAGGTTCAGGGCATATTTGTGTGGTGTTCTGCAATGGTACGTTCCAGTGAGACAGTGAGGGTATGGAGGTTGCAGGTTCAGGGCAAATTTGTGTGGAGTTCTGCGTTGGGACGTTCCAGTGAGACAGCGAGGTTATGGACGGGTACAGGTTCAGGGCATATTTGTGTGGAGTTCTGCATTGGTACGTTCCAGTGAGACAGGGAGGTTATGGAGGGTACAAGTTCAGGGCATATTTGTGTGGAATTCTGCAGTGGGACGTTCCAGTGATACAGGGAGTTTATGGACGTGTGCAGGTTCCGGGCATATTTGTGTGGAATTCTGCATTGGTACGTTCCAGTGAGACAGGGAGGTTATGCACGGTACGGGATCAGGGCTTATTTGAGTGGAGTTCGGCATTGGTGCGTTCCAGTGACACAGGGAGGTTATGGATGGGTACAGGTTCAGAGCATATTTGTGTGAATTTCTGCTTTGGTACGTTCCAGTGAGACAGGGAGGATATGGACGGGTATAGGTTCAGGACATATTTGTGTGGAGCTCTGCATTGGTACGTTCCAGTGAGACAGGGAGGTTATGGAGGGGTACAGGTTCAGGACAAATTTGTCTGTAGTTCTGCATTCGTACGTTCCAGTGAGACAGGGAGGTTATGGAGGGTACAGGTTCAGGGCATATTTCTATGGAGTTCTGCAGTGGTACGTTCCAGTGAGACAGGGAGGTTATGGAAGGGTACGGGTTCAGGGCATATTTGTGTGGAGTTCTGCATTGGTACTTTCCAGTGAGGCGGGGAGGTTATGGAGGGTACAGGTTCATGGCATACTTGTGTGGATTTCTGCAATGGGACGTTGCAGTAAGACAGGGAGGTTATGGACGGGTACAGGTTCAGGGCATATTTGTGTGGAGTTCTGCTTTGGTACATTCCAGTGAGACAGGGAAGTTATGTAGGGGTACAGGTTCAGGGCATATTTGTGTGGAGTTCTGCATTGGTACGTTGCAGTAAGACAGGGAGTTTATGGTGGGGTACAGGTTCAGGGCATATTTGTGTGGTGTTCTGCAATGGTACGTTCCAGTGAGACAGTGAGGTTATGGAGGGTACAGGTTCAGGGCATATTTGTGTGGAGTTCTGCGTTGGGACGTTCAAGTGAGACAGGGAGGTTATTGACGGGTACAGGTTCAGGGCATATTTGTGTGGAGTTTTGCATTGGTACGTTCCAGTGACACAGGGAGTTTATGGAAGGGTACAGGTTCAGGGCATATTTGTGTGGAGTTCTGCATTGGTAAGTTCCAGTGAGACAGAAAGGTTTTGGAGGGGTACAGGTTCAGGGCAAATTTGTGTGGAGTTCTGCATTGGTACGTTCCAGTGAGACAAGGAGGTTATGGGCAGGTACAGTTTCAGGGCATTTTGTGTGGAATTCTGCAATGGTACGTTGCAGTGAGACAGGGAGGTTATGGAGGGTACAGGTTCAGGGCATATTTGTGTGGAGTTCTGCGTTGGTACGTTCCAGTGTGACTGGAAGTTTATGGAGGGGTACAGGTTCAGGGCATATTTGTGTAGAATTCTGCATTGGTACGTTCCAGTGAGACAGGGAGGTTTTGGAGGTGTACAGGTTCAGTGCATATTTGTGTGGTGTTCTGCAATGGTACGTTCCAGTGAGACAGGGAGGTTATGGATGGTACAGGTTCAGGACATATTTGTGTGGAGTTCTGCAGTGGTACGTTCCAGTGAGACAGGGAGGATATGGTGGAGTACATGTTCAGGGCATATTTGTGTGGATTTCTGCTTTGGTACGTTCCAGTGAAAAAGGGAGGATATGGACGTGTATAGGTTCAGGGCATATTTGTGTGGAGCTCTGCATTGGTACGTGCCAGTGAGACGGAGGTTATGGAGGGGTACAGGTTCAGGGCAAATTTGTCTGTAGTTCTGCATTCATACGTTCCAGTGAGACAGGGAGGTTATGGACGGGTACAGGTTCAGGGCATATTTGTGTGGAGTTCTGCATTGGTACGTTCCAGTGACACAGGGAGGTTATGGAGGGGTACAGGTTCAGGGCATATTTGTGTGGAGTTCTGCATTGGTACGTTCCAGTGAGACACGGAGGTTATGGAGGGTACAAGTTCAGGGCATATTTGTGTGGAATTCTGCAGTGGGACGTTCCAGTGATACAGGGAGTTTATGGACGTGTACAGGTTCCGGGCATATTTGTGTGGAATTCTGCATTGGTACGTTCCAGTGAGACAGGGAGGTTTTGGAGGGGTACAGGCTCAGTGCATATTTGTGTGGTGTTCTGCAATGGTACGTTCCAGTGAGACAGGGAGGTTATGCACGGTACGGGATCAGGGCTTATTTGAGTGGAGTTCGGCATTGGTGCGTTCCAGTGAGACAGGGAGGTTATGGAGGGGTACAGGTTCAGAGCATATTTGTGTGAATTTCTGCTTTGGTACGTTCCAGTGAGACAGGGAGGATATGGACGGGTATAGGTTCAGGGCATATTTGTGTGGAATTCTGCATTGGTACGTTCCAGTGAGACAGGTAGGTTATGGAGGGGTACAGGTTCAGGGCAAATTTGTCTGTAGTTCTGCATTCGTACGTTCCAGTGAGACAGGGAGGTTATGGACGGGTACAGGTTCAGGGCATATTTGTGTGGAGTTCTGCATTGGTACATTCCAGTGAGAAAGGGAAGTTATGTAGGGGTACAGGTTCAGGACATATTTGTGTGGAGTTCTGCATTGGTACGTTCCAGTGAGACAGGGAGTTTATGGACGGGTACAGGTTCAGGGCATATTTGTGTGGAGTTCTGCATTGGTACATTCCAGTGAGACAGGGAATTAATGGACGTGTACAGGTTCAGGGCATATTTGTGTGGAATTCTGCATTGGTACGTTCCAGTGAGACAGGGAGGTTTTGGAGGTGTACAGGTTCAGTGCATATTTGTGTGGTGTTCTGCAATGGTATGTTCCAGTGAGACAGGGAGGTTATGGATGGTACAGGTTCAGGACATATTTGTGTGGAGTTCTGCAGTGGTACGTTCCAGTGAGACAGGGAGGATATGGTGGAGAACTTGTTCAGGGCATATTTGTGTGGATTTCTGCATTGGTACGTTCCAGTGAGACAGGGATGTTATGGAGGGGTACAGGTTCAGGGCATATTTGTGTGGTGTTCTGCAATGGTACGTTCCAGTGAGACAGTGAGGCTATGGAGGGTGCAGGTTCAGGGCAAATTTGTGTGGAGTTCTGCGTTGGGACGTTCCAGTGAGACAGCGAGGTTATGGACGGGTACATGTTCAGGGCATATTTGTGTGGAGTTCTGCATTGGTACGTTCCAGTGAGACAGGGAATTAATGGACGTGTACAGGTTCAGGGCATATTTGTGTGGAATTCTGCAGTGGGACGTTCCAGTGATACAGGGAGTTTATGGACGTGTGCAGGTTCCGGGCATATTTGTGTGGAATTCTGCATTGGTACGTTCCAGTGAGACAGGGAGGTTATGCACGGTACGGGATCAGGGCTTATTTGAGTGGAGTTCGGCATTGGTGCGTTCCAGTGACACAGGGAGGTTATGGATGGGTACAGGTTCAGAGCATATTTGTGTGAATTTCTGCTTTGGTACGTTCCAGTGAGACAGGGAGGATATGGACGGGTATAGGTTCAGGGCATATTTGTGTGGAGCTCTGCATTGGTACGTTCCAGTGAGACAGGGAGGTTATGGAGGGGTACAGGTTCAGGGCATATTTGTGTGGAGTTCTGCATTGGTACGTTCCAGTGACACAGGGAGGTTATGGAGGGGTACAGGTTCAGGGCATATTTGTGTGGAGTTCTGCATTGGTACGTTCCAGTGAGACACGGAGGTTATGGAGGGTACAAGTTCAGGGCATATTTGTGTGGAATTCTGCAGTGGGACGTTCCAGTGATACAGGGAGTTTATGGACGTGTACAGGTTCCGGGCATATTTGTGTGGAATTCTGCATTGGTACGTTCCAGTGAGACAGGGAGGTTTTGGAGGGGTACAGGCTCAGTGCATATTTGTGTGGTGTTCTGCAATGGTACGTTCCAGTGAGACAGGGAGGTTATGCACGGTACGGGATCAGGGCTTATTTGAGTGGAGTTCGGCATTGGTGCGTTCCAGTGAGACAGGGAGGTTATGGAGGGGTACAGGTTCAGAGCATATTTGTGTGAATTTCTGCTTTGGTACGTTCCAGTGAGACAGGGAGGATATGGACGGGTATAGGTTCAGGGCATATTTGTGTGGAATTCTGCATTGGTACGTTCCAGTGAGACAGGTAGGTTATGGAGGGGTACAGGTTCAGGGCAAATTTGTCTGTAGTTCTGCATTCGTACGTTCCAGTGAGACAGGGAGGTTATGGACGGGTACAGGTTCAGGGCATATTTGTGTGGAGTTCTGCATTGGTACATTCCAGTGAGAAAGGGAAGTTATGTAGGGGTACAGGTTCAGGACATATTTGTGTGGAGTTCTGCATTGGTACGTTCCAGTGAGACAGGGAGTTTATGGACGGGTACAGGTTCAGGGCATATTTGTGTGGAGTTCTGCATTGGTACATTCCAGTGAGACAGGGAGTTAATGGACGTGTACAGGTTCAGGGCATATTTGTGTGGAATTCTGCATTGGTACGTTCCAGTGAGACAGGGAGGTTTTGGAGGTGTACAGGTTCAGTGCATATTTGTGTGGTGTTCTGCAATGGTATGTTCCAGTGAGACAGGGAGGTTATGGATGGTACAGGTTCAGGACATATTTGTGTGGAGTTCTGCAGTGGTACGTTCCAGTGAGACAGGGAGGATATGGTGGAGAACTTGTTCAGGGCATATTTGTGTGGATTTCTGCATTGGTACGTTCCAGTGAGACAGGGATGTTATGGAGGGGTATAGGTTCAGGGCATATTTGTGTGGTGTTCTGCAATGGTACGTTCCAGTGAGACAGTGAGGCTATGGAGGGTGCAGGTTCAGGGCAAATTTGTGTGGAGTTCTGCGTTGGGACGTTCCAGTGAGACAGCGAGGTTATGGACGGGTACATGTTCAGGGCATATTTGTGTGGAGTTCTGCATTGGTACGTTCCAGTGAGACAGGGAGGTTATGGAGGGTACAAGTTCAGGGCATATTTGTGTGGAATTCTGCAGTGGGACGTTCCAGTGATACAGGGAGTTTATGGACGTGTGCAGGTTCCGGGCATATTTGTGTGGAATTCTGCATTGGTACGTTCCAGTGAGACAGGGAGGTTATGCACGGTACGGGATCAGGGCTTATTTGAGTGGAGTTCGGCATTGGTGCGTTCCAGTGACACAGGGAGGTTATGGATGGGTACAGGTTCAGAGCATATTTGTGTGAATTTCTGCTTTGGTACGTTCCAGTGAGACAGGGAGGATATGGACGGGTATAGGTTCAGGGCATATTTGTGTGGAGCTCTGCATTGGTACGTTCCAGTGAGACAGGGAGGTTATGGAGGGGTACAGGTTCAGGACAAATTTGTCTGTAGTTCTGCATTCGTACGTTCCAGTTAGACAGGGAGGTTATGGAGGGTACAGGTTCAGGGCATATTTCTATGGAGTTCTGCAGTGGTACGTTCCAGTGAGACAGGGAGGTTATGGAAGGGTACGGGTTCAGGGCATATTTGTGTGGAGTTCTGCATTGGTACTTTCCAGTGAGGCGGGGAGGTTATGGAGGGTACAGGTTCATGGCATACTTGTGTGGATTTCTGCAATGGGACGTTGCAGTAAGACAGGGAGGTTATGGACGGGTACAGGTTCAGGGCATATTTGTGTGGAGTTCTGCATTGTTACATTCCAGTGAGACAGGGAAGTTATGTAGGGGTACAGGTTCAGGGCATATTTGTGTGGAATTCTGCATTGGTACGTTGCAGTAAGACAGGGAGTTTATGGTGGGGTACAGGTTCAGGCCATATTTGTGTAGTGTTCTGCAATGGTACGTTCCAGTGAGACAGTGAGGTTATGGAGGGTACAGGTTCAGGGCATATTTGTGTGGAGTTCTGCGTTGGGACGTTCAAGTGAGACAGGGAGGTTATTGACGGGTACAGGTTCAGGGCATATTTGTGTGGAGTTTTGCATTGGTACGTTCCAGTGACACAGGGAGTTTATGGAAGGGTACAGGTTCAGGGCATATTTGTGTGGAGTTCTGCATTGGTAAGTTCCAGTGAGACAGAAAGGTTTTGGAGGGGTACAGGTTCAGGGCAAATTTGTGTGGAGTTCTGCATTGGTACGTTCCAGTGAGACAAGGAGGTTATGGGCAGGTACAGTTTCAGGGCATTTTGTGTGGAATTCTGCAATGGTACGTTGCAGTGAGACAGGGAGGTTATGGAGGGTACAGGTTCAGGGCATATTTGTGTGGAGTTCTGCGTTGGTACGTTCCAGTGTGACTGGAAGTTTATGGAGGGGTACAGGTTCAGGGCATATTTGTGTAGAATTCTGCATTGGTACGTTCCAGTGAGACAGGGAGGTTTTGGAGGTGTACAGGTTCAGTGCATATTTGTGTGGTGTTCTGCAATGGTACGTTTCAGTGTGACTGGGAGGTTATGGAGGGGTACAGGTACAGGGCATATATGTGTGGAGTTCTGCATTGGTACGTTCCAGTGAGACAGGGAGTTTATGGAGGGGTAAAGGTTCAGGGCATATTTGTGTGGTGTTCTGCAGTGGTACGTTCCAGTGAGACAGTGAGGTTATGGAGGGTACAGGTTCAGTGCATATTTGTGTGGAGTTCTGCAGTGGGACGTTCCAGTGAGACAGGGCGGTTACGGACGTGTACATGTTCACGGTATATTTGTGTGGAGTTCTGCAGCGGTACGTTCCAGTGAGACAGTGAGGTTATGGAGGGTACAGGTTCAGGGCATATTTCTATGGTGTTCTGCAGTGGTACGTTCCAGTGAGACAGGGAGGTTATGGAAGGGTACAGGTTCAGGGCATATTTCTGTGGAGTTCTGCAGTGGGACGTTCCAGTGAGACAGGGAGGTTATGGAGGGGTGCAGGTTCAGGGCATATTTGTGTGGAGTTCTGCAGTGGTACGTTCCAGGGAGACAGGGAGGATATGGTGGAGTACAGGTTCAGGGCATATTTGTGTGGATTTCTGCATTGGTACGTTCCAGTGAGACAGGGAGTTTATGGAGGGGTACAGGTTCAGGGTATATTTGTGTGGAGTTCTGCGTTGGTACGTTTCAGTGTGACTGGGAGGTTATGGAGGGGTACAGGTTCTGGGCATATTTGTTTGGAGTTCTGCATTGGTACGTTCCAGTGAGACAGGGAAGTTATGGAGGGTACAGGTACAGGGCATATTTGTGTGGTGTTCTGCAATGGTACGTTCCAGTGAGACAGTGAGGTTATGGAGGGTACAGGTTCAGGGCATATTTGTGTGGAGTTCTGCGTTGGGACGTTCCAGTGAGACAGGGAGGTTATGGACGGGTACAGGTTCACGGCATATTTGTGTGGAGTTCTGCATTGGTACGTTCCAGTGACACAGGGAGGTTATGGAGGGGTACAGGTTCAGGGCATATTTGTGTAGAATTCTGCAGTGGGACGTTCAAGTGAGACAGGGAGTTTATGGACGTGTACAGGTTCAGTGCATATTTGTGTGGTGTTCTGCAATGGTACGTTCCAGTGAGACAGGGAGGTTATGGAGGGTACAGGTTCAGGACATATTTCTGTGTAGTTCTGCAGTGGTACGTTCCAGTGAGACAGGGAGGATATGGTGGAGTACATGTTCAGGGCATATTTGTGTGGATTTCTGCATTGGTACGTTCCAGTGAGACAGGGAGGTTATGGAGGGGTACAGGTTCAGGGCATATTTGTGTGGTGTTCTGCAATGGTACGTTCCAGTGAGACAGTGAGGTTATGGAGGGTGCAGGTTCAGGGCAAATTTGTGTGGAGTTCTGCGTTGATACGTTCCAGTGAGACAGGGCGGTTATGGACGGGTACAGGTTCAGGGCATATTTGTGTGGAGTTCTGCATTGGTACGTTCCAATGAGACAGGGAGGTTATGGAGGGGTACAGGTTCACGGCAAATTTGTGTGGAGTTCTGCATTGGTACATTCCAGTGAGACAAGGAGGTTCTGGGTGGGTACAGGTTCAGGGCATAATTGTGTGGAATTCTGCATTGGTACGTTCCAGTGAGACAGGGAGATTATGGAGGGTACAGGTTCAGGGCATATTTGTGTGGAGTTCTGGATTCGTACATTCCAGTGAGACAGGGAGGTTATGGAGGGTACTGGTTCAGGGCATATTTGTGTGGTGTTCTGCAATGGTACGTTCCAGTGAGACAGTGCGGCTATGGAGGGTACAGGTTCAGGGCATATTTGTGTGGAGTTCTGCGTTGGGACGATCCAGTGAGACAGGGAGGTTATGGACGGGTACAGGTTTACGGCATATTTGTGTGGAGTTCTGCATTGGTACGTTCCAGTGACACAGGGAGGTTATGGAGGGGTACAGGTTCAGGGCATATTTGTGTAGAATTCTGCAGTTGGACGTTCCAGTGAGACAAGGAGTTAATGGACGTGTACAGGTTCAGGGCATATTTGTGTGGAATTCTGCATTGGTACGTTCCAGTGAGACAGGGAGGTTTTGGAGGTGTACAGGTTCAGTGCATATTTGTGTGGTGTTCTGCAATGGTACGTTCCAGTGAGACAGGGAGGTTATGGATGGTACAGGTTCAGGACATATTTGTGTGGAGTTCTGCAGTGGTACGTTCCAGTGAGACAGGGAGGATATGGTGGAGTACATGTTCAGGGCATATTTGTGTGGATTTCTGCATTGGTACGTTCCAGTGAGACAGGGATGTTATGGAGGGGTACAGGTTCAGGGCATATTTGTGTGGTGTTCTGCAATGGTACGTTTCAGTGAGACAGTGAGGCTATGGAGGGTGCAGGTTCAGGGCAAATTTGTGTGGAGATCTGCGTTGGGACGTTCCAGTGAGACAGGGAGTTTATGGACGGGTACAGGTTCAGGGCATATTTGTGTGGAGTTCTGCATTGGTACGTTCCAGTGAGACAGGGAGGTTATGGAGGGTACAAGTTCAGGGCATATTTGTGTGGAATTCTGCAGTGGGACGTTCCAGTGATACAGGGAGTTTATGGACGTGTGCAGGTTCCGGGCATATTTGTGTGGAATTCTGCATTGGTACGTTCCAGTGAGACAGGGAGGTTATGCACGGTACGGGATCAGGGCTTATTTGAGTGGAGTTCGGCATTGGTGCGTTCCAGTGACACAGGGAGGTTATGGATGGGTACAGGTTCAGAGCATATTTGTGTGAATTTCTGCTTTGGTACGTTCCAGTGAGACAGGGAGGATATGGACGGGTATAGGTTCAGGGCATATTTGTGTGGAGCTCTGCATTGGTACGTTCCAGTGAGACAGGGAGGTTATGGAGGGGTACAGGTTCAGGACAAATTTGTCTGTAGTTCTGCATTCGTACGTTCCAGTGAGACAGGGACGTTATGGAGGGTACAGGTTCAGGGCATATTTCTATGGAGTTCTGCAGTGGTACGTTCCAGTGAGACAGGGAGGTTATGGAAGGGTACGGGTTCAGGGCATATTTGTGTGGAGTTCTGCATTGGTACGTTGCAGTAAGACAGGGAGGTTATGGAGGGTACAGGTTCAGGGCATATTTCTATGGAGTTCTGCAGTGGTACGTTCCAGTGAGACAGGGCGGTTACGGACGTGTACAGGTTCACGGTATATTTGTGTGGAGTTCTGCATCGGTACGTTCCAGTGAGACAGTGAGGTTATGGAGGGTACAGGTTCAGGGCATATTTCTATGGTGTTCTGCAGTGATACGTTCCAGTGAGACAGGGAGGTTATGGAGGGTACAGGTTCAGGGCATATTTGTGTGGAGTTCTGCGTTGGTACGTTCCAATGTGACTGGGAGTTTATGGAGGGGTACAGGTTCAGGGCATATTTGTTTGGAGTTCTGCATTGGTACGTTCCAGTGAGACAGGGAGGTTATGGAGGGTGAACGTTCAGGGCATATTTGTGTGGGATTCTGCAGTGGGACGTTCCAGTGAGACAGGAAGGTTATGGAGGGGTACAGGTACAGGGCATATTTGTGTGGAGTTCTGCATTGGTACGTTCCAGTGAGACAGGGAGTTTATGGAGGGGTAAAGGTTCAGGGCATATTTGTGTGGTGTTCTGCAGTGGTACGTTCCAGTGAGACAGTGAGGTTATGGAGGGTACAGGTTCAGTGCATATTTGTGTGGAGTTCTGCTTTGGGACGTTCCAGTGAGACAGGGCGGTTACGGACGTGTACAGGTTCACGGTATATTTGTGTGGAGTTCTGCATCGGTACGTTCCAGTGAGACAGTGAGGTTATGGAGGGTACAGGTTCAGGGCATATTTCTATGGTGTTCTGCAGTGGTACGTTCCAGTGAGACAGGGAGGTTATGGAAGGGTACAGGTTCAGGGCATATTTCTGTGGAGTTCTGCAGTGGGACGTTCCAGTGAGACAGGGAGGTTATGGAGGGGTGCAGGTTCAGGGCATATTTGCGTGGAGTTCTGCATTGGTACGTTCCAGTGAGACAGGGAGGTTATGGAGGGGTACAGGTTCAGGGCAAATTTGAGTGTAGTTCTGCATTGGTACGTTCCAGTGAGACAGGGAGGTTATGGAGGGTACTGGTTCAGGACATATTTGTGTGGAGTTCTGCAGTGGTACGTTCCAGGGAGACAGGGAGGATATGGTGGAGTACAGGTTCAGGGCATATTTGTGTGGATTTCTGCATTGGTACGTTCCAGTGAGACAGGGAGGTTATGGAGGGGTACAGGTTCAGGGTATATTTGTGTGGAGTTCTGCGTTGGTACGTTTCAGTGTGACTGGGAGGTTATGGAGGGGTACAGGTTCTGGGCATATTTGTTTGGAGTTCTGCATTGGTACGTTCCAGTGAGACAGGGAAGTTATGGAGGGTACAGGTTCAGGGCATATTTGTGTGGTGTTCTGCAATGGTACGTTCCAGTGAGACAGTGAGGTTATGGAGGGTACAGGTTCAGGGCATATTTGTGTGGAGTACTGCATTGGTACGTTCCAGTGACACAGGGAGGTTATGGAGGGGTACAGGTTCAGGGCATATTTGTGTAGAATTCTGCAGTGGGACGTTCAAGTGAGACAGGGAGTTTATGGACGTGTACAGGTTCAGTGCATATTTGTGTGGTGTTCTGCAATGGTACGTTCCAGTGAGACAGGGAGGTTATGGAGGGTACAGGTTCAGGACATATTTCTGTGTAGTTCTGCATTGGTACGTTCCAGTGAGACAGGGAGGTTATGGAGGGGTACAGGTTCAGGGCATATTTGTGTGGTGTTCTGCAATGGTACGTTCCAGTGAGACAGTGAGGTTATGGAGGGTGCAGGTTCAGGAAAAATTTGTGTGGAGTTCTGCGTTGATACGTTCCAGTGAGACAGGGAGGTTATGGACGGGTACAGGTTCAGGGCATATTTGTGTGGAGTTCTGCATTGGTACGTTCCAATGAGACAGGGAGGTTATGGAGGGGTACAGGTTCACGGCAAATTTGTGTGGAGTTCTGCATTGGTACATTCCAGTGAGACAAGGAGTTTCTGGGTGGGTACAGGTTCAGGGCATATTTGTGTGGAATTCTGCATTGGTACGTTCCAGTGAGACAGGGAGATTATGGAGGGTACAGGCTCAGGGCATATTTGTGTGGAGTTCTGGATTCGTACATTCCAGTGAGACAGGGAGGTTATGGAGGGAACAGGTTCAGGGCATATTTGTGTGGTGTTCTGCAATGGTACGTTCCAGTGAGACAGTGCGGCTATGGAGGGTACAGGTTCAGGGCATATTTGTGTGGAGTTCTGCGTTGGGACGATCCAGTGAGACAGGGAGGTTATGGACGGGTACAGGTTCACGGCATATTTGTGTGGAGTTCTGCATTGGTACGTTCCAGTGACACAGGGAGGTTATGGAGGGGTACAGGTTCAGGGCATATTTGTGTGGAATTCTGCAGTGGGACGTTCCAGTGATACAGGAAGTTTATGGACGTGTACAGGTTCCGGGCATATTTGTGTGGAATTCTGCATTGGTACGTTCCAGTGAGACAGGGAGGTTTTGGAGGGGTACAGGCTCAGTGCATATTTGTGTGGTGTTCTGCAATGGTACGTTCCAGTGAGACAGGGAGGTTATGCACGGTACGGGATCAGGGCTTATTTGAGTGGAGTTCGGCATTGGTGCGTTCCAGTGAGACAGGGAGGTTATGGAGGGGTACAGGTTCAGAGCATATTTGTGTGAATTTCTGCTTTGGTACGTTACAGTGAGACAGGGAGGATATGGACGGGTATAGGTTCAGGGCATATTTGTGTGGAATTCTGCATTGGTACGTTCCAGTGAGACAGGTAGGTTATGGACGGGTACAGGTTCAGGGCAAATTTGTCTGTAGTTCTGCATTCGTACGTTCCAGTGAGACAGGGAGGTTATGGACGGGTACAGGTTCAGGTCATATTTGTGTGGAGTTCTGCATTGGTACATTCCAGTGAGACAGGGAGTTAATGGACGTGTACAGGTTCAGGGCATATTTGTGTGGAATTCTGCATTGGTACGTTCCAGTGAGACAGGGATGTTTTGGAGGTGTACAGGTTCAGTGCATATTTGTGTGGTGTTCTGCAATGGTACGTTCCAGTGAGACAGGGAGTTTATGGATGGTACAGGTTCAGGACATATTTGTGTGGAGTTCTGCAGTGGTACGTTCCAGTGAGACAGGGAGGATATGGTGGAGAACATGTTCAGGGCATATTTGTGTGGATTTCTGCATTGGTACGTTCCAGTGAGACAGGGATGTTATGGAGGGGTACAGGTTCAGGGCATATTTGTGTGGTGTTCTGCAATGGTACGTTCCAGTGAGACAGTGAGGCTATGGAGGTTGCAGGTTCAGGGCAAATTTGTGTGGAGTTCTGCGTTGGGACGTTCCAGTGAGACAGCGAGGTTATGGACGAGTACAGGTTCAGGGCATATTTGTGTGGAGTTCTGCATTGGTACGTTCCAGTGAGACAGGGAGGTTATGGAGGGTACAAGTTCAGGGCATATTTGTGTGGAATTCTGCAGTGGGACGTTCCAGTGATACAGGGAGTTTATGGACGTGTGCAGGTTCCGGGCATATTTGTGTGGAATTCTGCATTGGTACGTTCCAGTGAGACAGGGAGGTTATGCACGGTACGGGATCAGGGCTTATTTGAGTGGAGTTCGGCATTGGTGCGTTCCAGTGACACAGGGAGGTTATGGATGGGTACAGGTTCAGAGCATATTTGTGTGAATTTCTGCTTTGGTACGTTCCAGTGAGACAGGGAGGATATGGACGGGTATAGGTTCAGGGCATATTTGTGTGGAGCTCTGCATTGGTACGTTCCAGTGAGACAGGGAGGTTATGGAGGGGTACAGGTTCAGGACAAATTTGTCTGTAGTTCTGCATTCGTACGTTCCAGTGAGACAGGGAGGTTATGGAGGGTACAGGTTCAGGGCATATTTCTATGGAGTTCTGCAGTGGTACGTTCCAGTGAGACAGGGAGGTTATGGAAGGGTACGGGTTCAGGGCATATTTGTGTGGAGTTCTGCATTGGTACTTTCCAGTGAGGCGGGGAGGTTATGGAGGGTACAGGTTCATGGCATACTTGTGTGGATTTCTGCAATGGGACGTTGCAGTAAGACATGGAGGTTATGGACGGGTACAGGTTCAGGGCATATTTGTGTGGACTTCTGCTTTGGTACATTCCAGTGAGACAGGGAAGTTATGTAGGGGTACAGGTTCAGGGCATATTTGTGTGGAGTTCTGCATTGGTACGTTGCAGTAAGACAGGGAGTTTATGGTGGGGTACAGGTTCAGGGCATATTTGTGTGGTGTTCTGCAATGGTACGTTCCAGTGAGACAGTGAGGTTATGGAGGGTACAGGTTCAGGGCATATTTGTGTGGAGTTCTGCGTTGGGACGTTCAAGTGAGACAGGGAGGTTATTGACGGGTACAGGTTCAGGGCATATTTGTGTGGAGTTCTGCATTGGTAAGTTCCAGTGAGACAGAAAGGTTTTGGAGGGGTACAGGTTCAGGGCAAATTTGTGTGGAGTTCTGCATTGGTACGTTCCAGTGAGACAAGGAGGTTATGGGCAGGTACAGTTTCAGGGCATTTTGTGTGGAATTCTGCAATGGTACGTTGCAGTGAGACAGGGAGGTTATGGAGGGTACAGGTTCAGGGCATATTTGTGTGGAGTTCTGCGTTGGTACGTTCCAGTGTGACTGGAAGTTTATGGAGGTGTACAGGTTCAGTGCATATTTGTGTGGTGTTCTGCAATGGTACGTTCCAGTGAGACAGGGAGGTTATGGATGGTACAGGTTCAGGACATATTTGTGTGGAGTTCTGCAGTGGTACGTTCCAGTGAGACAGGGAGGATATGGTGGAGTACATGTTCAGGGCATATTTGTGTGGATTTCTGCTTTGGTACGTTCCAGTGAAAAAGGGAGGATATGGACGTGTATAGGTTCAGGGCATATTTGTGTGGAGCTCTGCATTGGTACGTGCCAGTGAGACGGAGGTTATGGAGGGGTACAGGTTCAGGGCAAATTTGTCTGTAGTTCTGCATTCATACGTTCCAGTGAGACAGGGAGGTTATGGACGGGTACAGGTTCAGGGCATATTTGTGTGGAGTTCTGCATTGGTACGTTCCAGTGACACAGGGAGGTTATGGAGGGGTACAGGTTCAGGGCATATTTGTGTGGAGTTCTGCATTGGTACGTTCCAGTGAGACACGGAGGTTATGGAGGGTACAAGTTCAGGGCATATTTGTGTGGAATTCTGCAGTGGGACGTTCCAGTGATACAGGGAGTTTATGGACGTGTACAGGTTCCGGGCATATTTGTGTGGAATTCTGCATTGGTACGTTCCAGTGAGACAGGGAGGTTTTGGAGGGGTACAGGCTCAGTGCATATTTGTGTGGTGTTCTGCAATGGTACGTTCCAGTGAGATAGGGAGGTTATGCACGGTACGGGATCAGGGCTTATTTGAGTGGAGTTCGGCATTGGTGCGTTCCAGTGAGACAGGGAGGTTATGGAGGGGTACAGGTTCAGAGCATATTTGTGTGAATTTCTGCTTTGGTACGTTCCAGTGAGACAGGGAGGATATGGACGGTATAGGTTCAGGGCATATTTGTGTGGAATTCTGCATTGGTACGTTCCAGTGAGACAGGTAGGTTATGGAGGGGTACAGGTTCAGGGCAAATTTGTCTGTAGTTCTGCATTCGTACGTTCCAGTGAGACAGGGAGGTTATGGACGGGTACAGGTTCAGGGCATATTTGTGTGGAGTTCTGCATTGGTACATTCCAGTGAGAAAGGGAAGTTATGTAGGGGTACAGGTTCAGGACATATTTGTGTGGAGTTCTGCATTGGTACGTTCCAGTGAGACAGGGAGTTTATGGACGGGTACAGGTTCAGGGCATATTTGTGTGGAGTTCTGCATTGGTACATTCCAGTGAGACAGGGAGTTAATGGACGTGTACAGGTTCAGGGCATATTTGTGTGGAATTCTGCATTGGTACGTTCCAGTGAGACAGGGAGGTTTTGGAGGTGTACAGGTTCAGTGCATATTTGTGTGGTGTTCTGCAATGGTATGTTCCAGTGAGACAGGGAGGTTATGGATGGTACAGGTTCAGGACATATTTGTGTGGAGTTCTGCAGTGGTACGTTCCAGTGAGACAGGGAGGATATGGTGGAGAACTTGTTCAGGGCATATTTGTGTGGATTTCTGCATTGGTACGTTCCAGTGAGACAGGGATGTTATGGAGGGGTACAGGTTCAGGGCATATTTGTGTGGTGTTCTGCAATGGTACGTTCCAGTGAGACAGTGAGGCTATGGAGGGTGCAGGTTCAGGGCAAATTTGTGTGGAGTTCTGCGTTGGGACGTTCCAGTGAGACAGCGAGGTTATGGACGGGTACATGTTCAGGGCATATTTGTGTGGAGTTCTGCATTGGTACGTTCCAGTGAGACAGGGAGGTTATGGAGGGTACAAGTTCAGGGCATATTTGTGTGGAATTCTGCAGTGGGACGTTCCAGTGATACAGGGAGTTTATGGACGTGTGCAGGTTCCGGGCATATTTGTGTGGAATTCTGCATTGGTACGTTCCAGTGAGACAGGGAGGTTATGCACGGTACGGGATCAGGGCTTATTTGAGTGGAGTTCGGCATTGGTGCGTTCCAGTGACACAGGGAGGTTATGGATGGGTACAGGTTCAGAGCATATTTGTGTGAATTTCTGCTTTGGTACGTTCCAGTGAGACAGGGAGGATATGGACGGGTATAGGTTCAGGGCATATTTGTGTGGAGCTCTGCATTGGTACGTTCCAGTGAGACAGGGAGGTTATGGAGGTGTACAGGTTCAGGGCATATTTGTGTGGAGTTCTGCATTGGTACGTTCCAGTGACACAGGGAGGTTATGGAGGGGTACAGGTTCAGGGCATATTTGTGTGGAGTTCTGCATTGGTACGTTCCAGTGAGACACGGAGGTTATGGAGGGTACAAGTTCAGGGCATATTTGTGTGGAATTCTGCAGTGGGACGTTCCAGTGATACAGGGAGTTTATGGACGTGTACAGGTTCCGGGCATATTTGTGTGGAATTCTGCATTGGTACGTTCCAGTGAGACAGGGAAGTTTTGGAGGGGTACAGGCTCAGTGCATATTTGTGTGGTGTTCTGCAATGGTACGTTCCAGTGAGACAGGGAGGTTATGCACGGTACGGGATCAGGGCTTATTTGAGTGGAGTTCGGCATTGGTGCGTTCCAGTGAGACAGGGAGGTTATGGAGGGGTACAGGTTCAGAGCATATTTGTGTGAATTTCTGCTTTGGTACGTTCCAGTGAGACAGGGAGGATATGGACGGGTATAGGTTCAGGGCATATTTGTGTGGAATTCTGCATTGGTACGTTCCAGTGAGACAGGTAGGTTATGGAGGGGTACAGGTTCAGGGCAAATTTGTCTGTAGTTCTGCATTCGTACGTTCCAGTGAGACAGGGAGGTTATGGACGGGTACAGGTTCAGGGCATATTTGTGTGGAGTTCTGCATTGGTACATTCCAGTGAGAAAGGGAAGTTATGTAGGGGTACAGGTTCAGGACATATTTGTGTGGAGTTCTGCATTGGTACGTTCCAGTGAGACAGGGAGTTTATGGACGGGTACAGGTTCAGGGCATATTTGTGTGGAGTTCTGCATTGGTACATTCCAGTGAGACAGGGAGTTAATGGACGTGTACAGGTTCAGGGCATATTTGTGTGGAATTCTGCATTGGTACGTTCCAGTGAGACAGGGAGGTTTTGGAGGTGTACAGGTTCAGTGCATATTTGTGTGGTGTTCTGCAATGGTATGTTCCAGTGAGACAGGGAGGTTATGGATGGTACAGGTTCAGGACATATTTGTGTGGAGTTCTGCAGTGGTACGTTCCAGTGAGACAGGGAGGATATGGTGGAGAACTTGTTCAGGGCATATTTGTGTGGATTTCTGCATTGGTACGTTCCAGTGAGACAGGGATGTTATGGAGGGGTATAGGTTCAGGGCATATTTGTGTGGTGTTCTGCAATGGTACGTTCCAGTGAGACAGTGAGGCTATGGAGGGTGCAGGTTCAGGGCAAATTTGTGTGGAGTTCTGCGTTGGGACGTTCCAGTGAGACAGCGAGGTTATGGACGGGTACATGTTCAGGGCATATTTGTGTGGAGTTCTGCATTGGTACGTTCCAGTGAGACAGGTAGGTTATGGAGGGGTACAGGTTCAGGGCAAATTTGTCTGTAGTTCTGCATTCGTACGTTCCAGTGAGACAGGGAGGTTATGGACGGGTACAGGTTCAGGGCATATTTGTGTGGAGTTCTGCATTGGTACATTCCAGTGAGAAAGGGAAGTTATGTAGGGGTACAGGTTCAGGACATATTTGTGTGGAGTTCTGCATTGGTACGTTCCAGTGAGACAGGGAGTTTATGGACGGGTACAGGTTCAGGGCATATTTGTGTGGAGTTCTGCATTGGTACATTCCAGTGAGACAGGGAGTTAATGGACGTGTACAGGTTCAGGGCATATTTGTGTGGAATTCTGCATTGGTACGTTCCAGTGAGACAGGGAGGTTTTGGAGGTGTACAGGTTCAGTGCATATTTGTGTGGTGTTCTGCAATGGTATGTTCCAGTGAGACAGGGAGGTTATGGATGGTACAGGTTCAGGACATATTTGTGTGGAGTTCTGCAGTGGTACGTTCCAGTGAGACAGGGAGGATATGGTGGAGAACTTGTTCAGGGCATATTTGTGTGGATTTCTGCATTGGTACGTTCCAGTGAGACAGGGATGTTATGGAGGGGTACAGGTTCAGGGCATATTTGTGTGGTGTTCTGCAATGGTACGTTCCAGTGAGACAGTGAGGCTATGGAGGGTGCAGGTTCAGGGCAAATTTGTGTGGAGTTCTGCGTTGGGACGTTCCAGTGAGACAGCGAGGTTATGGACGGGTACATGTTCAGGGCATATTTGTGTGGAGTTCTGCATTGGTACGTTCCAGTGAGACAGGGAGGTTATGGAGGGTACAAGTTCAGGGCATATTTGTGTGGAATTCTGCAGTGGGACGTTCCAGTGATACAGGGAGTTTATGGACGTGTGCAGGTTCCGGGCATATTTGTGTGGAATTCTGCATTGGTACGTTCCAGTGAGACAGGGAGGTTATGCACGGTACGGGATCAGGGCTTATTTGAGTGGAGTTCGGCATTGGTGCGTTCCAGTGACACAGGGAGGTTATGGATGGGTACAGGTTCAGAGCATATTTGTGTGAATTTCTGCTTTGGTACGTTCCAGTGAGACAGGGAGGATATGGACGGGTATAGGTTCAGGGCATATTTGTGTGGAGCTCTGCATTGGTACGTTCCAGTGAGACAGGGAGGTTATGGAGGTGTACAGGTTCAGGGCATATTTGTGTGGAGTTCTGCATTGGTACGTTCCAGTGACACAGGGAGGTTATGGAGGGGTACAGGTTCAGGGCATATTTGTGTGGAGTTCTGCATTGGTACGTTCCAGTGAGACACGGAGGTTATGGAGGGTACAAGTTCAGGGCATATTTGTGTGGAATTCTGCAGTGGGACGTTCCAGTGATACAGGGAGTTTATGGACGTGTACAGGTTCCGGGCATATTTGTGTGGAATTCTGCATTGGTACGTTCCAGTGAGACAGGGAGGTTTTGGAGGGGTACAGGCTCAGTGCATATTTGTGTGGTGTTCTGCAATGGTACGTTCCAGTGAGACAGGGAGGTTATGCACGGTACGGGATCAGGGCTTATTTGAGTGGAGTTCGGCATTGGTGCGTTCCAGTGAGACAGGGAGGTTATGGAGGGGTACAGGTTCAGAGCATATTTGTGTGAATTTCTGCTTTGGTACGTTCCAGTGAGACAGGGAGGATATGGACGGGTATAGGTTCAGGGCATATTTGTGTGGAATTCTGCATTGGTACGTTCCAGTGAGACAGGTAGGTTATGGAGGGGTACAGGTTCAGGGCAAATTTGTCTGTAGTTCTGCATTCGTACGTTCCAGTGAGACAGGGAGGTTATGGACGGGTACAGGTTCAGGGCATATTTGTGTGGAGTTCTGCATTGGTACATTCCAGTGAGAAAGGGAAGTTATGTAGGGGTACAGGTTCAGGACATATTTGTGTGGAGTTCTGCATTGGTACGTTCCAGTGAGACAGGGAGTTTATGGACGGGTACAGGTTCAGGGCATATTTGTGTGGAGTTCTGCATTGGTACATTCCAGTGAGACAGGGAGTTAATGGACGTGTACAGGTTCAGGGCATATTTGTGTGGAATTCTGCATTGGTACGTTCCAGTGAGACAGGGAGGTTTTGGAGGTGTACAGGTTCAGTGCATATTTGTGTGGTGTTCTGCAATGGTATGTTCCAGTGAGACAGGGAGGTTATGGATGGTACAGGTTCAGGACATATTTGTGTGGAGTTCTGCAGTGGTACGTTCCAGTGAGACAGGGAGGATATGGTGGAGAACTTGTTCAGGGCATATTTGTGTGGATTTCTGCATTGGTACGTTCCAGTGAGACAGGGATGTTATGGAGGGGTATAGGTTCAGGGCATATTTGTGTGGTGTTCTGCAATGGTACGTTCCAGTGAGACAGTGAGGCTATGGAGGGTGCAGGTTCAGGGCAAATTTGTGTGGAGTTCTGCGTTGGGACGTTCCAGTGAGACAGCGAGGTTATGGACGGGTACATGTTCAGGGCATATTTGTGTGGAGTTCTGCATTGGTACGTTCCAGTGAGACAGGGAGGTTATGGAGGGTACAAGTTCAGGGCATATTTGTGTGGAATTCTGCAGTGGGACGTTCCAGTGATACAGGGAGTTTATGGACGTGTGCAGGTTCCGGGCATATTTGTGTGGAATTCTGCATTGGTACGTTCCAGTGAGACAGGGAGGTTATGCACGGTACGGGATCAGGGCTTATTTGAGTGGAGTTCGGCATTGGTGCGTTCCAGTGACACAGGGAGGTTATGGATGGGTACAGGTTCAGAGCATATTTGTGTGAATTTCTGCTTTGGTACGTTCCAGTGAGACAGGGAGGATATGGACGGGTATAGGTTCAGGGCATATTTGTGTGGAGCTCTGCATTGGTACGTTCCAGTGAGACAGGGAGGTTATGGAGGGGTACAGGTTCAGGACAAATTTGTCTGTAGTTCTGCATTCGTACGTTCCAGTTAGACAGGGAGGTTATGGAGGGTACAGGTTCAGGGCATATTTCTATGGAGTTCTGCAGTGGTACGTTCCAGTGAGACAGGGAGGTTATGGAAGGGTACGGGTTCAGGGCATATTTGTGTGGAGTTCTGCATTGGTACTTTCCAGTGAGGCGGGGAGGTTATGGAGGGTACAGGTTCATGGCATACTTGTGTGGATTTCTGCAATGGGACGTTGCAGTAAGACAGGGAGGTTATGGACGGGTACAGGTTCAGGGCATATTTGTGTGGAGTTCTGCATTGGTACATTCCAGTGAGACAGGGAAGTTATGTAGGGGTACAGGTTCAGGGCATATTTGTGTGGAGTTCTGCATTGGTACGTTGCAGTAAGACAGGGAGTTTATGGTGGGGTACAGGTTCAGGCCATATTTGTGTAGTGTTCTGCAATGGTACGTTCCAGTGAGACAGTGAGGTTATGGAGGGTACAGGTTCAGGGCATATTTGTGTGGAGTTCTGCGTTGGGACGTTCAAGTGAGACAGGGAGGTTATTGACGGGTACAGGTTCAGGGCATATTTGTGTGGAGTTTTGCATTGGTACGTTCCAGTGACACAGGGAGTTTATGGAAGGGTACAGGTTCAGGGCATATTTGTGTGGAGTTCTGCATTGGTAAGTTCCAGTGAGACAGAAAGGTTTTGGAGGGGTACAGGTTCAGGGCAAATTTGTGTGGAGTTCTGCATTGGTACGTTCCAGTGAGACAAGGAGGTTATGGGCAGGTACAGTTTCAGGGCATTTTGTGTGGAATTCTGCAATGGTACGTTGCAGTGAGACAGGGAGGTTATGGAGGGTACAGGTTCAGGGCATATTTGTGTGGAGTTCTGCGTTGGTACGTTCCAGTGTGACTGGAAGTTTATGGAGGGGTACAGGTTCAGGGCATATTTGTGTAGAATTCTGCATTGGTACGTTCCAGTGAGACAGGGAGGTTTTGGAGGTGTACAGGTTCAGTGCATATTTGTGTGGTGTTCTGCAATGGTACGTTCCAGTGAGACAGGGAGGTTATGGAGGGGTACAGGTTCAGGGTATATTTGTGTGGAGTTCTGCGTTGGTACGTTTCAGTGTGACTGGGAGGTTATGGAGGGGTACAGGTACAGGGCATATATGTGTGGAGTTCTGCATTGGTACGTTCCAGTGAGACAGGGAGTTTATGGAGGGGTAAAGGTTCAGGGCATATTTGTGTGGTGTTCTGCAGTGGTACGTTCCAGTGAGACAGTGAGGTTATGGAGGGTACAGGTTCAGTGCATATTTGTGTGGAGTTCTGCAGTGGGACGTTCCAGTGAGACAGGGCGGTTACGGACGTGTACATGTTCACGGTATATTTGTGTGGAGTTCTGCAGCGGTACGTTCCAGTGAGACAGTGAGGTTATGGAGGGTACAGGTTCAGGGCATATTTCTATGGTGTTCTGCAGCGGTACGTTCCAGTGAGACAGGGAGGTTATGGAAGGTTACAGGTTCAGGGCATATTTCTGTGGAGTTCTGCAGTGGGACGTTCCAGTGAGACAGGGAGGTTATGGAGGGGTGCAGGTTCAGGGCATATTTGTGTGGAGTTCTGCAGTGGTACGTTCCAGGGAGACAGGGAGGATATGGTGGAGTACAGGTTCAGGGCATATTTGTGTGGATTTCTGCATTGGTACGTTCCAGTGAGACAGGGAGTTTATGGAGGGGTACAGGTTCAGGGTATATTTGTGTGGAGTTCTGCGTTGGTACGTTTCAGTGTGACTGGGAGGTTATGGAGGGGTACAGGTTCTGGGCATATTTGTTTGGAGTTCTGCATTGGTACGTTCCAGTGAGACAGGGAAGTTATGGAGGGTACAGGTACAGGGCATATTTGTGTGGTGTTCTGCAATGGTACGTTCCAGTGAGACAGTGAGGTTATGGAGGGTACAGGTTCAGGGCATATTTGTGTGGAGTTCTGCTTTGGGACGTTCCAGTGAGACAGGGAGGTTATGGACGGGTACAGGTTCACGGCATATTTGTGTGGAGTTCTGCATTGGTACGTTCCAGTGACACAGGGAGGTTATGGAGGGGTACAGGTTCAGGGCATATTTGTGTAGAATTCTGCAGTGGGACGTTCAAGTGAGACAGGGAGTTTATGGACGTGTACAGGTTCAGTGCATATTTGTGTGGTGTTCTGCAATGGTACGTTCCAGTGAGACAGGGAGGTTATGGAGGGTACAGGTTCAGGACATATTTCTGTGTAGTTCTGCAGTGGTACGTTCCAGTGAGACAGGGAGGATATGGTGGAGTACATGTTCAGGGCATATTTGTGTGGATTTCTGCATTGGTACGTTCCAGTGAGACAGGGAGGTTATGGAGGGGTACAGGTTCAGGGCATATTTGTGTGGTGTTCTGCAATGGTACGTTCCAGTGAGACAGTGAGGTTATGGAGGGTGCAGGTTCAGGGCAAATTTGTGTGGAGTTCTGCGTTGATACGTTCCAGTGAGACAGGGCGGTTATGGACGGGTACAGGTTCAGGGCATATTTGTGTGGAGTTCTGCATTGGTACGTTCCAATGAGACAGGGAGGTTATGGAGGGGTACAGGTTCACGGCAAATTTGTGTGGAGTTCTGCATTGGTACATTCCAGTGAGACAAGGAGGTTCTGGGTGGGTACAGGTTCAGGGCATAATTGTGTGGAATTCTGCATTGGTACGTTCCAGTGAGACAGGGAGATTATGGAGGGTACAGGTTCAGGGCATATTTGTGTGGAGTTCTGGATTCGTACATTCCAGTGAGACAGGGAGGTTATGGAGGGTACTGGTTCAGGGCATATTTGTGTGGTGTTCTGCAATGGTACGTTCCAGTGAGACAGTGCGGCTATGGAGGGTACAGGTTCAGGGCATATTTGTGTGGAGTTCTGCGTTGGGACGATCCAGTGAGACAGGGAGGTTATGGACGGGTACAGGTTTACGGCATATTTGTGTGGAGTTCTGCATTGGTACGTTCCAGTGACACAGGGAGGTTATGGAGGGGTACAGGTTCAGGGCATATTTGTGTAGAATTCTGCAGTTGGACGTTCCAGTGAGACAAGGAGTTAATGGACGTGTACAGGTTCAGGGCATATTTGTGTGGAATTCTGCATTGGTACGTTCCAGTGAGACAGGGAGGTTTTGGAGGTGTACAGGTTCAGTGCATATTTGTGTGGTGTTCTGCAATGGTACGTTCCAGTGAGACAGGGAGGTTATGGATGGTACAGGTTCAGGACATATTTGTGTGGAGTTCTGCAGTGGTACGTTCCAGTGAGACAGGGAGGATATGGTGGAGTACATGTTCAGGGCATATTTGTGTGGATTTCTGCATTGGTACGTTCCAGTGAGACAGGGATGTTATGGAGGGGTACAGGTTCAGGGCATATTTGTGTGGAGTTCTGCATTGGTAAGTTCCAGTGAGACAGAAAGGTTTTGGAGGGGTACAGGTTCAGGGCAAATTTGTGTGGAGTTCTGCATTGGTACGTTCCAGTGAGACAAGGAGGTTATGGGCAGGTACAGTTTCAGGGCATTTTGTGTGGAATTCTGCAATGGTACGTTGAAGTGAGACAGGGAGGTTATGGAGGGTACAGGTTCAGGGCATATTTGTGTGGAGTTCTGCGTTGGTACGTTCCAGTGTGACTGGAAGTTTATGGAGGGGTACAGGTTCAGGGCATATTTGTGTAGAATTCTGCATTGGTACGTTCCAGTGAGACAGGGAGGTTTTGGAGGGGTACAGGCTCAGTGCATATTTGTGTGGTGTTCTGCAATGGTACGTTCCAGTGAGACAGGGAGGTTATGGAGGGGTACAGGTTCAGGGTATATTTGTGTGGAGTTCTGCGTTGGTACGTTTCAGTGTGACTGGGAGGTTATGGAGGGGTACAGGTACAGGGCATATATGTGTGGAGTTCTGCATTGGTACGTTCCAGTGAGACAGGGAGTTTATGGAGGGGTAAAGGTTCAGGGCATATTTGTGTGGTGTTCTGCAGTGGTACGTTCCAGTGAGACAGTGAGGTTATGGAGGGTACAGGTTCAGTGCATATTTGTGTGGAGTTCTGCAGTGGGACGTTCCAGTGAGACAGGGCGGTTACGGACGTGTACATGTTCACGGTATATTTGTGTGGAGTTCTGCAGCGGTACGTTCCAGTGAGACAGTGAGGTTATGGAGGGTACAGGTTCAGGGCATATTTCTATGGTGTTCTGCAGCGGTACGTTCCAGTGAGACAGGGAGGTTATGGAAGGTTACAGGTTCAGGGCATATTTCTGTGGAGTTCTGCAGTGGGACGTTCCAGTGAGACAGGGAGGTTATGGAGGGGTGCAGGTTCAGGGCATATTTGTGTGGAGTTCTGCAGTGGTACGTTCCAGGGAGACAGGGAGGATATGGTGGAGTACAGGTTCAGGGCATATTTGTGTGGATTTCTGCATTGGTACGTTCCAGTGAGACAGGGAGTTTATGGAGGGGTACAGGTTCAGGGTATATTTGTGTGGAGTTCTGCGTTGGTACGTTTCAGTGTGACTGGGAGGTTATGGAGGGGTACAGGTTCTGGGCATATTTGTTTGGAGTTCTGCATTGGTACGTTCCAGTGAGACAGGGAAGTTATGGAGGGTACAGGTACAGGGCATATTTGTGTGGTGTTCTGCAATGGTACGTTCCAGTGAGACAGTGAGGTTATGGAGGGTACAGGTTCAGGGCATATTTGTGTGGAGTTCTGCGTTGGGACGTTCCAGTGAGACAGGGAGGTTATGGACGGGTACAGGTTCACGGCATATTTGTGTGGAGTTCTGCATTGGTACGTTCCAGTGACACAGGGAGGTTATGGAGGGGTACAGGTTCAGGGCATATTTGTGTAGAATTCTGCAGTGGGACGTTCAAGTGAGACAGGGAGTTTATGGACGTGTACAGGTTCAGTGCATATTTGTGTGGTGTTCTGCAATGGTACGTTCCAGTGAGACAGGGAGGTTATGGAGGGTACAGGTTCAGGACATATTTCTGTGTAGTTCTGCAGTGGTACGTTCCAGTGAGACAGGGAGGATATGGTGGAGTACATGTTCAGGGCATATTTGTGTGGATTTCTGCATTGGTACGTTCCAGTGAGACAGGGAGGTTATGGAGGGGTACAGGTTCAGGGCATATTTGTGTGGTGTTCTGCAATGGTACGTTCCAGTGAGACAGTGAGGTTATGGAGGGTGCAGGTTCAGGGCAAATTTGTGTGGAGTTCTGCGTTGATACGTTCCAGTGAGACAGGGCGGTTATGGACGGGTACAGGTTCAGGGCATATTTGTGTGGAGTTCTGCATTGGTACGTTCCAATGAGACAGGGAGGTTATGGAGGGGTACAGGTTCACGGCAAATTTGTGTGGAGTTCTGCATTGGTACATTCCAGTGAGACAAGGAGGTTCTGGGTGGGTACAGGTTCAGGGCATAATTGTGTGGAATTCTGCATTGGTACGTTCCAGTGAGACAGGGAGATTATGGAGGGTACAGGTTCAGGGCATATTTGTGTGGAGTTCTGGATTCGTACATTCCAGTGAGACAGGGAGGTTATGGAGGGTACTGGTTCAGGGCATATTTGTGTGGTGTTCTGCAATGGTACGTTCCAGTGAGACAGTGCGGCTATGGAGGGTACAGGTTCAGGGCATATTTGTGTGGAGTTCTGCGTTGGGACGATCCAGTGAGACAGGGAGGTTATGGACGGGTACAGGTTTACGGCATATTTGTGTGGAGTTCTGCATTGGTACGTTCCAGTGACACAGGGAGGTTATGGAGGGGTACAGGTTCAGGGCATATTTGTGTAGAATTCTGCAGTTGGACGTTCCAGTGAGACAAGGAGTTAATGGACGTGTACAGGTTCAGGGCATATTTGTGTGGAATTCTGCATTGGTACGTTCCAGTGAGACAGGGAGGTTTTGGAGGTGTACAGGTTCAGTGCATATTTGTGTGGTGTTCTGCAATGGTACGTTCCAGTGAGACAGGGAGGTTATGGATGGTACAGGTTCAGGACATATTTGTGTGGAGTTCTGCAGTGGTACGTTCCAGTGAGACAGGGAGGATATGGTGGAGTACATGTTCAGGGCATATTTGTGTGGATTTCTGCATTGGTACGTTCCAGTGAGACAGGGATGTTATGGAGGGGTACAGGTTCAGGGCATATTTGTGTGGAGTTCTGCATTGGTAAGTTCCAGTGAGACAGAAAGGTTTTGGAGGGGTACAGGTTCAGGGCAAATTTGTGTGGAGTTCTGCATTGGTACGTTCCAGTGAGACAAGGAGGTTATGGGCAGGTACAGTTTCAGGGCATTTTGTGTGGAATTCTGCAATGGTACGTTGCAGTGAGACAGGGAGGTTATGGAGGGTACAGGTTCAGGGCATATTTGTGTGGAGTTCTGCGTTGGTACGTTCCAGTGTGACTGGAAGTTTATGGAGGGGTACAGGTTCAGGGCATATTTGTGTAGAATTCTGCATTGGTACGTTCCAGTGAGACAGGGAGGTTTTGGAGGTGTACAGGTTCAGTGCATATTTGTGTGGTGTTCTGCAATGGTACGTTCCAGTGAGACAGGGAGGTTATGGAGGGGTACAGGTTCAGGGTATATTTGTGTGGAGTTCTGCGTTGGTACGTTTCAGTGTGACTGGGAGGTTATGGAGGGGTACAGGTACAGGGCATATATGTGTGGAGTTCTGCATTGGTACGTTCCAGTGAGACAGGGAGTTTATGGAGGGGTAAAGGTTCAGGGCATATTTGTGTGGTGTTCTGCAGTGGTACGTTCCAGTGAGACAGTGAGGTTATGGAGGGTACAGGTTCAGTGCATATTTGTGTGGAGTTCTGCAGTGGGACGTTCCAGTGAGACAGGGCGGTTACGGACGTGTACATGTTCACGGTATATTTGTGTGGAGTTCTGCAGCGGTACGTTACAGTGAGACAGTGAGGTTATGGAGGGTACAGGTTCAGGGCATATTTCTATGGTGTTCTGCAGTGGTACGTTCCAGTGAGACAGGGAGGTTATGGAAGGGTACAGGTTCAGGGCATATTTCTGTGGAGTTCTGCAGTGGGACGTTCCAGTGAGACAGGGAGTTTATGGAGGGGTGCAGGTTCAGGGCATATTTGTGTGGAGTTCTGCAGTGGTACGTTCCAGGGAGACAGGGAGGATATGGTGGAGTACAGGTTCAGGGCATATTTGTGTGGATTTCTGCATTGGTACGTTCCAGTGAGACAGGGAGTTTATGGAGGGGTACAGGTTCAGGGTATATTTGTGTGGAGTTCTGCGTTGGTACGTTTCAGTGTGACTGGGAGGTTATGGAGGGGTACAGGTTCTGGGCATATTTGTTTGGAGTTCTGCATTGGTACGTTCCAGTGAGACAGGGAAGTTATGGAGGGTACAGGTACAGGGCATATTTGTGTGGTGTTCTGCAATGGTACGTTCCAGTGAGACAGTGAGGTTATGGAGGGTACAGGTTCAGGGCATATTTGTGTGGAGTTCTGCGTTGGGACGTTCCAGTGAGACAGGGAGGTTATGGACGGGTACAGGTTCACGGCATATTTGTGTGGAGTTCTGCATTGGTACGTTCCAGTGACACAGGGAGGTTATGGAGGGGTACAGGTTCAGGGCATATTTGTGTAGAATTCTGCAGTGGGACGTTCAAGTGAGACAGGGAGTTTATGGACGTGTACAGGTTCAGTGCATATTTGTGTGGTGTTCTGCAATGGTACGTTCCAGTGAGACAGGGAGGTTATGGAGGGTACAGGTTCAGGACATATTTCTGTGTAGTTCTGCAGTGGTACGTTCCAGTGAGACAGGGAGGATATGGTGGAGTACATGTTCAGGGCATATTTGTGTGGATTTCTGCATTGGTACGTTCCAGTGAGACAGGGAGGTTATGGAGGGGTACAGGTTCAGGGCATATTTGTGTGGTGTTCTGCAATGGTACGTTCCAGTGAGACAGTGAGGTTATGGAGGGTGCAGGTTCAGGGCAAATTTGTGTGGAGTTCTGCGTTGATACGTTCCAGTGAGACAGGGCGGTTATGGACGGGTACAGGTTCAGGGCATATTTGTGTGGAGTTCTGCATTGGTACGTTCCAATGAGACAGGGAGGTTATGGAGGGGTACAGGTTCACGGCAAATTTGTGTGGAGTTCTGCATTGGTACATTCCAGTGAGACAAGGAGGTTCTGGGTGGGTACAGGTTCAGGGCATAATTGTGTGGAATTCTGCATTGGTACGTTCCAGTGAGACAGGGAGATTATGGAGGGTACAGGTTCAGGGCATATTTGTGTGGAGTTCTGGATTCGTACATTCCAGTGAGACAGGGAGGTTATGGAGGGTACTGGTTCAGGGCATATTTGTGTGGTGTTCTGCAATGGTACGTTCCAGTGAGACAGTGCGGCTATGGAGGGTACAGGTTCAGGGCATATTTGTGTGGAGTTCTGCGTTGGGACGATCCAGTGAGACAGGGAGGTTATGGACGGGTACAGGTTTACGGCATATTTGTGTGGAGTTCTGCATTGGTACGTTCCAGTGACACAGGGAGGTTATGGAGGGGTACAGGTTCAGGGCATATTTGTGTAGAATTCTGCAGTTGGACGTTCCAGTGAGACAAGGAGTTAATGGACGTGTACAGGTTCAGGGCATATTTGTGTGGAATTCTGCATTGGTACGTTCCAGTGAGACAGGGAGGTTTTGGAGGTGTACAGGTTCAGTGCATATTTGTGTGGTGTTCTGCAATGGTACGTTCCAGTGAGACAGGGAGGTTATGGATGGTACAGGTTCAGGACATATTTGTGTGGAGTTCTGCAGTGGTACGTTCCAGTGAGACAGGGAGGATATGGTGGAGTACATGTTCAGGGCATATTTGTGTGGATTTCTGCATTGGTACGTTCCAGTGAGACAGGGATGTTATGGAGGGGTACAGGTTCAGGGCATATTTGTGTGGAGTTCTGCATTGGTAAGTTCCAGTGAGACAGAAAGGTTTTGGAGGGGTACAGGTTCAGGGCAAATTTGTGTGGAGTTCTGCATTGGTACGTTCCAGTGAGACAAGGAGGTTATGGGCAGGTACAGTTTCAGGGCATTTTGTGTGGAATTCTGCAATGGTACGTTGCAGTGAGACAGGGAGGTTATGGAGGGTACAGGTTCAGGGCATATTTGTGTGGAGTTCTGCGTTGGTACGTTCCAGTGTGACTGGAAGTTTATGGAGGGGTACAGGTTCAGGGCATATTTGTGTAGAATTCTGCATTGGTACGTTCCAGTGAGACAGGGAGGTTTTGGAGGTGTACAGGTTCAGTGCATATTTGTGTGGTGTTCTGCAATGGTACGTTCCAGTGAGACAGGGAGGTTATGGAGGGGTACAGGTTCAGGGTATATTTGTGTGGAGTTCTGCGTTGGTACGTTTCAGTGTGACTGGGAGGTTATGGAGGGGTACAGGTACAGGGCATATATGTGTGGAGTTCTGCATTGGTACGTTCCAGTGAGACAGGGAGTTTATGGAGGGGTAAAGGTTCAGGGCATATTTGTGTGGTGTTCTGCAGTGGTACGTTCCAGTGAGACAGTGAGGTTATGGAGGGTACAGGTTCAGTGCATATTTGTGTGGAGTTCTGCAGTGGGACGTTCCAGTGAGACAGGGCGGTTACGGACGTGTACATGTTCACGGTATATTTGTGTGGAGTTCTGCAGCGGTACGTTCCAGTGAGACAGTGAGGTTATGGAGGGTACAGGTTCAGGGCATATTTCTATGGTGTTCTGCAGTGGTACGTTCCAGTGAGACAGGGAGGTTATGGAAGGGTACAGGTTCAGGGCATATTTCTGTGGAGTTCTGCAGTGGGACGTTCCAGTGAGACAGGGAGGTTATGGAGGGGTGCAGGTTCAGGGCATATTTGTGTGGAGTTCTGCAGTGGTACGTTCCAGGGAGACAGGGAGGATATGGTGGAGTACAGGTTCAGGGCATATTTGTGTGGATTTCTGCATTGGTACGTTCCAGTGAGACAGGGAGTTTATGGAGGGGTACAGGTTCAGGGTATATTTGTGTGGAGTTCTGCGTTGGTACGTTTCAGTGTGACTGGGAGGTTATGGAGGGGTACAGGTTCTGGGCATATTTGTTTGGAGTTCTGCATTGGTACGTTCCAGTGAGACAGGGAAGTTATGGAGGGTACAGGTACAGGGCATATTTGTGTGGTGTTCTGCAATGGTACGTTCCAGTGAGACAGTGAGGTTATGGAGGGTACAGGTTCAGGGCATATTTGTGTGGAGTTCTGCGTTGGGACGTTCCAGTGAGACAGGGAGGTTATGGACGGGTACAGGTTCACGGCATATTTGTGTGGAGTTCTGCATTGGTACGTTCCAGTGACACAGGGAGGTTATGGAGGGGTACAGGTTCAGGGCATATTTGTGTAGAATTCTGCAGTGGGACGTTCAAGTGAGACAGGGAGTTTATGGACGTGTACAGGTTCAGTGCATATTTGTGTGGTGTTCTGCAATGGTACGTTCCAGTGAGACAGGGAGGTTATGGAGGGTACAGGTTCAGGACATATTTCTGTGTAGTTCTGCAGTGGTACGTTCCAGTGAGACAGGGAGGATATGGTGGAGTACATGTTCAGGGCATATTTGTGTGGATTTCTGCATTGGTACGTTCCAGTGAGACAGGGAGGTTATGGAGGGGTACAGGTTCAGGGCATATTTGTGTGGTGTTCTGCAATGGTACGTTCCAGTGAGACAGTGAGGTTATGGAGGGTGCAGGTTCAGGGCAAATTTGTGTGGAGTTCTGCGTTGATACGTTCCAGTGAGACAGGGCGGTTATGGACGGGTACAGGTTCAGGGCATATTTGTGTGGAGTTCTGCATTGGTACGTTCCAATGAGACAGGGAGGTTATGGAGGGGTACAGGTTCACGGCAAATTTGTGTGGAGTTCTGCATTGGTACATTCCAGTGAGACAAGGAGGTTCTGGGTGGGTACAGGTTCAGGGCATAATTGTGTGGAATTCTGCATTGGTACGTTCCAGTGAGACAGGGAGATTATGGAGGGTACAGGTTCAGGGCATATTTGTGTGGAGTTCTGGATTCGTACATTCCAGTGAGACAGGGAGGTTATGGAGGGTACTGGTTCAGGGCATATTTGTGTGGTGTTCTGCAATGGTACGTTCCAGTGAGACAGTGCGGCTATGGAGGGTACAGGTTCAGGGCATATTTGTGTGGAGTTCTGCGTTGGGACGATCCAGTGAGACAGGGAGGTTATGGACGGGTACAGGTTTACGGCATATTTGTGTGGAGTTCTGCATTGGTACGTTCCAGTGACACAGGGAGGTTATGGAGGGGTACAGGTTCAGGGCATATTTGTGTAGAATTCTGCAGTTGGACGTTCCAGTGAGACAAGGAGTTAATGGACGTGTACAGGTTCAGGGCATATTTGTGTGGAATTCTGCATTGGTACGTTCCAGTGAGACAGGGAGGTTTTGGAGGTGTACAGGTTCAGTGCATATTTGTGTGGTGTTCTGCAATGGTACGTTCCAGTGAGACAGGGAGGTTATGGATGGTACAGGTTCAGGACATATTTGTGTGGAGTTCTGCAGTGGTACGTTCCAGTGAGACAGGGAGGATATGGTGGAGTACATGTTCAGGGCATATTTGTGTGGATTTCTGCATTGGTACGTTCCAGTGAGACAGGGATGTTATGGAGGGGTACAGGTTCAGGGCATATTTGTGTGGTGTTCTGCAATGGTACGTTTCAGTGAGACAGTGAGGCTATGGAGGGTGCAGGTTCAGGGCAAATTTGTGTGGAGATCTGCGTTGGGACGTTCCAGTGAGACAGGGAGTTTATGGACGGGTACAGGTTCAGGGCATATTTGTGTGGAGTTCTGCATTGGTACGTTCCAGTGAGACAGGGAGGTTATGGAGGGTACAAGTTCAGGGCATATTTGTGTGGAATTCTGCAGTGGGACGTTCCAGTGATACAGGGAGTTTATGGACGTGTGCAGGTTCCGGGCATATTTGTGTGGAATTCTGCATTGGTACGTTCCAGTGAGACAGGGAGGTTATGCACGGTACGGGATCAGGGCTTATTTGAGTGGAGTTCGGCATTGGTGCGTTCCAGTGACACAGGGAGGTTATGGATGGGTACAGGTTCAGAGCATATTTGTGTGAATTTCTGCTTTGGTACGTTCCAGTGAGACAGGGAGGATATGGACGGGTATAGGTTCAGGGCATATTTGTGTGGAGCTCTGCATTGGTACGTTCCAGTGAGACAGGGAAGTTATGGAGGGGTACAGGTTCAGGACAAATTTGTCTGTAGTTCTGCATTCGTACGTTCCAGTGAGACAGGGACGTTATGGAGGGTACAGGTTCAGGGCATATTTCTATGGAGTTCTGCAGTGGTACGTTCCAGTGAGACAGGGAGGTTATGGAAGGGTACGGGTTCAGGGCATATTTGTGTGGAGTTCTGCATTGGTACGTTGCAGTAAGACAGGGAGGTTATGGAGGGTACAGGTTCAGGGCATATTTCTATGGAGTTCTGCAGTGGTACGTTCCAGTGAGACAGGGCGGTTACGGACGTGTACAGGTTCACGGTATATTTGTGTGGAGTTCTGCATCGGTACGTTCCAGTGAGACAGTGAGGTTATGGAGGGTACAGGTTCAGGGCATATTTCTATGGTGTTCTGCAGTGATACGTTCCAGTGAGACAGGGAGGTTATGGAGGGTACAGGTTCAGGGCATATTTGTGTGGAGTTCTGCGTTGGTACGTTCCAATGTGACTGGGAGTTTATGGAGGGGTACAGGTTCAGGGCATATTTGTTTGGAGTTCTGCATTGGTACGTTCCAGTGAGACAGGGAGGTTATGGAGGGTGTACGTTCAGGGCATATTTGTGTGGGATTCTGCAGTGGGACGTTCCAGTGAGACAGGAAGGTTATGGAGGGGTACAGGTACAGGGCATATTTGTGTGGAGTTCTGCATTGGTACGTTCCAGTGAGACAGGGAGTTTATGGAGGGGTAAAGGTTCAGGGCATATTTGTGTGGTGTTCTGCAGTGGTACGTTCCAGTGAGACAGTGAGGTTATGGAGGGTACAGGTTCAGTGCATATTTGTGTGGAGTTCTGCTTTGGGACGTTCCAGTGAGACAGGGCGGTTACGGACGTGTACAGGTTCACGGTATATTTGTGTGGAGTTCTGCATCGGTACGTTCCAGTGAGACAGTGAGGTTATGGAGGGTACAGGTTCAGGGCATATTTCTATGGTGTTCTGCAGTGGTACGTTCCAGTGAGACAGGGAGGTTATGGAAGGGTACAGGTTCAGGGCATATTTCTGTGGAGTTCTGCAGTGGGACGTTCCAGTGAGACAGGGAGGTTATGGAGGGGTGCAGGTTCAGGGCATATTTGCGTGGAGTTCTGCATTGGTACGTTCCAGTGAGACAGGGAGGTTATGGAGGGGTACAGGTTCAGGGCAAATTTGAGTGTAGTTCTGCATTGGTACGTTCCAGTGAGACAGGGAGGTTATGGAGGGTACTGGTTCAGGACATATTTGTGTGGAGTTCTGCAGTGGTACGTTCCAGGGAGACAGGGAGGATATGGTGGAGTACAGGTTCAGGGCATATTTGTGTGGATTTCTGCATTGGTACGTTCCAGTGAGACAGGGAGGTTATGGAGGGGTACAGGTTCAGGGTATATTTGTGTGGAGTTCTGCGTTGGTACGTTTCAGTGTGACTGGGAGGTTATGGAGGGGTACAGGTTCTGGGCATATTTGTTTGGAGTTCTGCATTGGTACGTTCCAGTGAGACAGGGAAGTTATGGAGGGTACAGGTTCAGGGCATATTTGTGTGGTGTTCTGCAATGGTACGTTCCAGTGAGACAGTGAGGTTATGGAGGGTACAGGTTCAGGGCATATTTGTGTGGAGTACTGCATTGGTACGTTCCAGTGACACAGGGAGGTTATGGAGGGGTACAGGTTCAGGGCATATTTGTGTAGAATTCTGCAGTGGGACGTTCAAGTGAGACAGGGAGTTTATGGACGTGTACAGGTTCAGTGCATATTTGTGTGGTGTTCTGCAATGGTACGTTCCAGTGAGACAGGGAGGTTATGGAGGGTACAGGTTCAGGACATATTTCTGTGTAGTTCTGCATTGGTACGTTCCAGTGAGACAGGCAGGTTATGGAGGGGTACAGGTTCAGGGCATATTTGTGTGGTGTTCTGCAATGGTACGTTCCAGTGAGACAGTGAGGTTATGGAGGGTGCAGGTTCAGGAAAAATTTGTGTGGAGTTCTGCGTTGATACGTTCCAGTGAGACAGGGAGGTTATGGACGGGTACAGGTTCAGGGCATATTTGTGTGGAGTTCTGCATTGGTACGTTCCAATGAGACAGGGAGGTTATGGAGGGGTACAGGTTCACGGCAAATTTGTGTGGAGTTCTGCATTGGTACATTCCAGTGAGACAAGGAGTTTCTGGGTGGGTACAGGTTCAGGGCATATTTGTGTGGAATTCTGCATTGGTACGTTCCAGTGAGACAGGGAGATTATGGAGGGTACAGGCTCAGGGCATATTTGTGTGGAGTTCTGGATTCGTACATTCCAGTGAGACAGGGAGGTTATGGAGGGAACAGGTTCAGGGCATATTTGTGTGGTGTTCTGCAATGGTACGTTCCAGTGAGACAGTGCGGCTATGGAGGGTACAGGTTCAGGGCATATTTGTGTGGAGTTCTGCGTTGGGACGATCCAGTGAGACAGGGAGGTTATGGACGGGTACAGGTTCACGGCATATTTGTGTGGAGTTCTGCATTGGTACGTTCCAGTGACACAGGGAGGTTATGGAGGGGTACAGGTTCAGGGCATATTTGTGTGGAATTCTGCAGTGGGACGTTCCAGTGATACAGGAAGTTTATGGACGTGTACAGGTTCCGGGCATATTTGTGTGGAATTCTGCATTGGTACGTTCCAGTGAGACAGGGAGGTTTTGGAGGGGTACAGGCTCAGTGCATATTTGTGTGGTGTTCTGCAATGGTACGTTCCAGTGAGACAGGGAGGTTATGCACGGTACGGGATCAGGGCTTATTTGAGTGGAGTTCGGCATTGGTGCGTTCCAGTGAGACAGGGAGGTTATGGAGGGGTACAGGTTCAGAGCATATTTGTGTGAATTTCTGCTTTGGTACGTTACAGTGAGACAGGGAGGATATGGACGGGTATAGGTTCAGGGCATATTTGTGTGGAATTCTGCATTGGTACGTTCCAGTGAGACAGGTAGGTTATGGACGGGTACAGGTTCAGGGCAAATTTGTCTGTAGTTCTGCATTCGTACGTTCCAGTGAGACAGGGAGGTTATGGACGGGTACAGGTTCAGGTCATATTTGTGTGGAGTTCTGCATTGGTACATTCCAGTGAGACAGGGAGTTAATGGACGTGTACAGGTTCAGGGCATATTTGTGTGGAATTCTGCATTGGTACGTTCCAGTGAGACAGGGATGTTTTGGAGGTGTACAGGTTCAGTGCATATTTGTGTGGTGTTCTGCAATGGTACGTTCCAGTGAGACAGGGAGTTTATGGATGGTACAGGTTCAGGACATATTTGTGTGGAGTTCTGCAGTGGTACGTTCCAGTGAGACAGGGAGGATATGGTGGAGAACATGTTCAGGGCATATTTGTGTGGATTTCTGCATTGGTACGTTCCAGTGAGACAGGGATGTTATGGAGGGGTACAGGTTCAGGGCATATTTGTGTGGTGTTCTGCAATGGTACGTTCCAGTGAGACAGTGAGGCTATGGAGGTTGCAGGTTCAGGGCAAATTTGTGTGGAGTTTTGCGTTGGGACGTTCCAGTGAGACAGCGAGGTTATGGACGGGTACAGGTTCAGGGCATATTTGTGTGGAGTTCTGCATTGGTACGTTCCAGTGAGACAGGGAGGTTATGGAGGGTACAAGTTCAGGGCATATTTGTGTGGAATTCTGCAGTGGGACGTTCCAGTGATACAGGGAGTTTATGGACGTGTGCAGGTTCCGGGCATATTTGTGTGGAATTCTGCATTGGTACGTTCCAGTGAGACAGGGAGGTTATGCACGGTACGGGATCAGGGCTTATTTGAGTGGAGTTCGGCATTGGTGCGTTCCAGTGACACAGGGAGGTTATGGATGGGTACAGGTTCAGAGCATATTTGTGTGAATTTCTGCTTTGGTACGAACCAGTGAGACAGGGAGGATATGGACGGGTATAGGTTCAGGGCATATTTGTGTGGAGCTCTGCATTGGTACGTTCCAGTGAGACAGGGAGGTTATGGAGGGGTACAGGTTCAGGACAAATTTGTCTGTAGTTCTGCATTCGTACGTTCCAGTGAGACAGGGAGGTTATGGAGGGTACAGGTTCAGGGCATATTTCTATGGAGTTCTGCAGTGGTACGTTCCAGTGAGACAGGGAGGTTATGGAAGGGTACGGGTTCAGGGCATATTTGTGTGGAGTTCTGCATTGGTACTTTCCAGTGAGGCGGGGAGGTTATGGAGGGTACAGGTTCATGGCATACTTGTGTGGATTTCTGCAATGGGACGTTGCAGTAAGACAGGGAGGTTATGGACGGGTACAGGTTCAGGGCATATTTGTGTGGAGTTCTGCTTTGGTACATTCCAGTGAGACAGGGAAGTTATGTAGGGGTACAGGTTCAGGGCATATTTGTGTGGAGTTCTGCATTGGTACGTTGCAGTAAGACAGGGAGTTTATGGTGGGGTACAGGTTCAGGGCATATTTGTGTGGTGTTCTGCAATGGTACGTTCCAGTGAGACAGTGAGGTTATGGAGGGTACAGGTTCAGGGCATATTTGTGTGGAGTTCTGCGTTGGGACGTTCAAGTGAGACAGGGAGGTTATTGACGGGTACAGGTTCAGGGCATATTTGTGTGGAGTTTTGCATTGGTACGTTCCAGTGACACAGGGAGTTTATGGAAGGGTACAGGTTCAGGGCATATTTGTGTGGAGTTCTGCATTGGTAAGTTCCAGTGAGACAGAAAGGTTTTGGAGGGGTACAGGTTCAGGGCAAATTTGTGTGGAGTTCTGCATTGGTACGTTCCAGTGAGACAAGGAGGTTATGGGCAGGTACAGTTTCAGGGCATTTTGTGTGGAATTCTGCAATGGTACGTTGCAGTGAGACAGGGAGGTTATGGAGGGTACAGGTTCAGGGCATATTTGGGTGGAGTTCTGCGTTGGTACGTTCCAGTGTGACTGGAAGTTTATGGAGGGGTACAGGTTCAGGGCATATTTGTGTAGAATTCTGCATTGGTACGTTCCAGTGAGACAGGGAGGTTTTGGAGGTGTACAGGTTCAGTGCATATTTGTGTGGTGTTCTGCAATGGTACGTTCCAGTGAGACAGGGAGGTTATGGATGGTACAGGTTCAGGACATATTTGTGTGGAGTTCTGCAGTGGTACGTTCCAGTGAGACAGGGAGGATATGGTGGAGTACATGTTCAGGGCATATTTGTGTGGATTTCTGCTTTGGTACGTTCCAGTGAAAAAGGGAGGATATGGACGTGTATAGGTTCAGGGCATATTTGTGTGGAGCTCTGCATTGGTACGTGCCAGTGAGACGGAGGTTATGGAGGGGTACAGGTTCAGGGCAAATTTGTCTGTAGTTCTGCATTCATACGTTCCAGTGAGACAGGGAGGTTATGGACGGGTACAGGTTCAGGGCATATTTGTGTGGAGTTCTGCATTGGTACGTTCCAGTGACACAGGGAGGTTATGGAGGGGTACAGGTTCAGGGCATATTTGTGTGGAGTTCTGCATTGGTACGTTCCAGTGAGACACGGAGGTTATGGAGGGTACAAGTTCAGGGCATATTTGTGTGGAATTCTGCAGTGGGACGTTCCAGTGATACAGGGAGTTTATGGACGTGTACAGGTTCCGGGCATATTTGTGTGGAATTCTGCATTGGTACGTTCCAGTGAGACAGGGAGGTTTTGGAGGGGTACAGGCTCAGTGCATATTTGTGTGGTGTTCTGCAATGGTACGTTCCAGTGAGACAGGGAGGTTATGCACGGTACGGGATCAGGGCTTATTTGAGTGGAGTTCGGCATTGGTGCGTTCCAGTGAGACAGGGAGGTTATGGAGGGGTACAGGTTCAGAGCATATTTGTGTGAATTTCTGCTTTGGTACGTTCCAGTGAGACAGGGAGGATATGGACGGGTATAGGTTCAGGGCATATTTGTGTGGAATTCTGCATTGGTACGTTCCAGTGAGACAGGTAGGTTATGGAGGGGTACAGGTTCAGGGCAAATTTGTCTGTAGTTCTGCATTCGTACGTTCCAGTGAGACAGGGAGGTTATGGACGGGTACAGGTTCAGGGCATATTTGTGTGGAGTTCTGCATTGGTACATTCCAGTGAGAAAGGGAAGTTATGTAGGGGTACAGGTTCAGGACATATTTGTGTGGAGTTCTGCATTGGTACGTTCCAGTGAGACAGGGAGTTTATGGACGGGTACAGGTTCAGGGCATATTTGTGTGGAGTTCTGCATTGGTACATTCCAGTGAGACAGGGAGTTAATGGACGTGTACAGGTTCAGGGCATATTTGTGTGGAATTCTGCATTGGTACGTTCCAGTGAGACAGGGAGGTTTTGGAGGTGTACAGGTTCAGTGCATATTTGTGTGGTGTTCTGCAATGGTATGTTCCAGTGAGACAGGGAGGTTATGGATGGTACAGGTTCAGGACATATTTGTGTGGAGTTCTGCAGTGGTACGTTCCAGTGAGACAGGGAGGATATGGTGGAGAACTTGTTCAGGGCATATTTGTGTGGATTTCTGCATTGGTACGTTCCAGTGAGACAGGGATGTTATGGAGGGGTACAGGTTCAGGGCATATTTGTGTGGTGTTCTGCAATGGTACGTTCCAGTGAGACAGTGAGGCTATGGAGGGTGCAGGTTCAGGGCAAATTTGTGTGGAGTTCTGCGTTGGGACGTTCCAGTGAGACAGCGAGGTTATGGACGGGTACATGTTCAGGGCATATTTGTGTGGAGTTCTGCATTGGTACGTTCCAGTGATACAGGGAGTTTATGGACGTGTGCAGGTTCCGGGCATATTTGTGTGGAATTCTGCATTGGTACGTTCCAGTGAGACAGGGATGTTATGGAGGGGTACAGGTTCAGGGCATATTTGTGTGGTGTTCTGCAATGGTACGTTCCAGTGAGACAGTGAGGCTATGGAGGGTGCAGGTTCAGGGCAAATTTGTGTGGAGTTCTGCGTTGGGACGTTCCAGTGAGACAGGGAGGTTATGGAGGGTACAAGTTCAGGGCATATTTGTGTGGAATTCTGCAGTGGGACGTTCCAGTGATACAGGGAGTTTATGGACGTGTGCAGGTTCCGGGCATATTTGTGTGGAATTCTGCATTGGTACGTTCCAGTGAGACAGGGAGGTTATGCACGGTACGGGATCAGGGCTTATTTGAGTGGAGTTCGGCATTGGTGCGTTCCAGTGACACAGGGAGGTTATGGATGGGTACAGGTTCAGAGCATATTTGTGTGAATTTCTGCTTTGGTACGTTCCAGTGAGACAGGGAGTTTATGGACGGGTACAGGTTCAGGGCATATTTGTGTGGAGTTCTGCATTGGTACATTCCAGTGAGACAGGGAGTTAATGGACGTGTACAGGTTCAGGGCATATTTGTGTGGAATTCTGCATTGGTACGTTCCAGTGAGACAGGGAGGTTTTGGAGGTGTACAGGTTCAGTGCATATTTGTGTGGTGTTCTGCAATGGTATGTTCCAGTGAGACAGGGAGGTTATGGATGGTACAGGTTCAGGACATATTTGTGTGGAGTTCTGCAGTGGTACGTTCCAGTGAGACAGGGAGGATATGGTGGAGAACTTGTTCAGGGCATATTTGTGTGGATTTCTGCATTGGTACGTTCCAGTGAGACAGGGATGTTATGGAGGGGTATAGGTTCAGGGCATATTTGTGTGGTGTTCTGCAATGGTACGTTCCAGTGAGACAGTGAGGCTATGGAGGGTGCAGGTTCAGGGCAAATTTGTGTGGAGTTCTGCGTTGGGACGTTCCAGTGAGACAGCGAGGTTATGGACGGGTACATGTTCAGGGCATATTTGTGTGGAGTTCTGCATTGGTACGTTCCAGTGAGACAGGGAGGTTATGGAGGGTACAAGTTCAGGGCATATTTGTGTGGAATTCTGCAGTGGGACGTTCCAGTGATACAGGGAGTTTATGGACGTGTGCAGGTTCCGGGCATATTTGTGTGGAATTCTGCATTGGTACGTTCCAGTGAGACAGGGAGGTTATGCACGGTACGGGATCAGGGCTTATTTGAGTGGAGTTCGGCATTGGTGCGTTCCAGTGACACAGGGAGGTTATGGATGGGTACAGGTTCAGAGCATATTTGTGTGAATTTCTGCTTTGGTACGTTCCAGTGAGACAGGGAGGATATGGACGGGTATAGGTTCAGGGCATATTTGTGTGGAGCTCTGCATTGGTACGTTCCAGTGAGACAGGGAGGTTATGGAGGGGTACAGGTTCAGGACAAATTTGTCTGTAGTTCTGCATTCGTACGTTCCAGTTAGACAGGGAGGTTATGGAGGGTACAGGTTCAGGGCATATTTCTATGGAGTTCTGCAGTGGTACGTTCCAGTGAGACAGGGAGGTTATGGAAGGGTACGGGTTCAGGGCATATTTGTGTGGAGTTCTGCATTGGTACTTTCCAGTGAGGCGGGGAGGTTATGGAGGGTACAGGTTCATGGCATACTTGTGTGGATTTCTGCAATGGGACGTTGCAGTAAGACAGGGAGGTTATGGACGGGTACAGGTTCAGGGCATATTTGTGTGGAGTTCTGCATTGGTACATTCCAGTGAGACAGGGAAGTTATGTAGGGGTACAGGTTCAGGGCATATTTGTGTGGAGTTCTGCATTGGTACGTTGCAGTAAGACAGGGAGTTTATGGTGGGGTACAGGTTCAGGCCATATTTGTGTAGTGTTCTGCAATGGTACGTTCCAGTGAGACAGTGAGGTTATGGAGGGTACAGGTTCAGGGCATATTTGTGTGGAGTTCTGCGTTGGGACGTTCAAGTGAGACAGGGAGGTTATTGACGGGTACAGGTTCAGGGCATATTTGTGTGGAGTTTTGCATTGGTACGTTCCAGTGACACAGGGAGTTTATGGAAGGGTACAGGTTCAGGGCATATTTGTGTGGAGTTCTGCATTGGTAAGTTCCAGTGAGACAGAAAGGTTTTGGAGGGGTACAGGTTCAGGGCAAATTTGTGTGGAGTTCTGCATTGGTACGTTCCAGTGAGACAAGGAGGTTATGGGCAGGTACAGTTTCAGGGCATTTTGTGTGGAATTCTGCAATGGTACGTTGCAGTGAGACAGGGAGGTTATGGAGGGTACAGGTTCAGGGCATATTTGTGTGGAGTTCTGCGTTGGTACGTTCCAGTGTGACTGGAAGTTTATGGAGGGGTACAGGTTCAGGGCATATTTGTGTAGAATTCTGCATTGGTACGTTCCAGTGAGACAGGGAGGTTTTGGAGGTGTACAGGTTCAGTGCATATTTGTGTGGTGTTCTGCAATGGTACGTTCCAGTGAGACACGGAGGTTATGGATTGTACAGGTTCAGGACATATTTTTGTGTGGAGTTCTGCAGTGGTACGTTCCAGTGAGACAGGGAGGATATGGTGGAGTACATGTTCAGGGCATATTTGTGTGGATTTCTGCTTTGGTACGTTCCAGTGAAAAAGGGAGGATATGGACGGGTATAGGTTCAGGGCATATTTGTGTGGAGCTCTGCATTGGTACGTGCCAGTGAGACGGAGGTTATGGAGGGGTACAGGTTCAGGGCAAATTTGTCTGTAGTTCTGCATTCATACGTTCCAGTGAGACAGGGAGGTTATGGACGGGTAAAGGTTCAGGGCATATTTGTGTGGAGTTCTGCATTGGTACGTTCCAGTGACACAGGGAGGTTATGGAGGGGTACAGGTTCATGGCATATTTGTGTGGAGTTCTGCATTGGTACGTTCCAGTGAGACACGGAGGTTATGGAGGGTACAAGTTCAGGGCATATTTGTGTGGAATTCTGCAGTGGGACGTTCCAGTGATACAGGGAGTTTATGGACGTGTACAGGTTCCGGGCATATTTGTGTGGAATTCTGCATTGGTACGTTCCAGTGAGACAGGGAGGTTTTGGAGGGGTACAGGCTCAGTGCATATTTGTGTGGTGTTCTGCAATGGTACGTTGCAGTGAGACAGGGAGGTTATGCACGGTACGGGATCAGGGCTTATTTGAGTGGAGTTCGGCATTGGTGCGTTCCAGTGAGACAGGGAGGTTATGGAGGGGTACAGGTTCAGAGCATATTTGTGTGAATTTCTGCTTTGGTACGTTCCAGTGAGACAGGGAGGATATGGACGGCTATAGGTTCAGGGCATATTTGTGTGGTATTCTGCATTGGTACGTTCCAGTGAGACAGGTAGGTTATGGAGGGGTACAGGTTCAGGGCAAATTTGTCTGTAGTTCTGCATTCGTACGTTCCAGTGAGACAGGGAGGTTATGGACGGGTACAGGTTCAGGGCATATTTGTGTGGAGTTCTGCATTGGTACATTCCAGTGAGAAAGGGATGTTATGTAGGGGTACAGGTTCAGGACATATTTGTGTGGAGTTCTGCATTGGTACGTTCCAGTGAGACAGGGAGGTTATGGACGGGTACAGGTTCAGGGCATATTTGTGTGGAGTTCTGCATTGGTACATTCCAGTGAGACAGGGAGTTAATGGACGTGTACAGGTTCAGGGCATATTTGTGTGGAATTCTGCATTGGTACGTTCCAGTGAGACAGGGAGGTTTTGGAGGTGTACAGGTTCAGTGCATATTTGTGTGGTGTTCTGCAATGTTATGTTCCAGTGAGACAGGGAGGTTATGGATGGTACAGGTTCAGGACATATTTGTGTGGAGTTCTGCAGTGGTACGTTCCAGTGAGACAGGGAGGATATGGTGGAGAACATGTTCAGGGCATATTTGTCTGGATTTCTGCATTGGTACGTTCCAGTGAGACAGGGATGTTATGGAGGGGTACAGGTTCAGGGCATATTTGTGTGGTGTTCTGCAATGGTACGTTCCAGTGAGACAGTGAGGCTATGGAGGGTGCAGGTTCAGGGCAAATTTGTGTGGAGTTCTGCGTTGGGACGTTCCAGTGAGACAGCGAGGTTATGGACGGGTACAGGTTCAGGGCATATTTGTGTGGAGTTCTGCATTGGTACGTTCCAGTGAGACAGGGAGGTTATGGAGGGTACAAGTTCAGGGCATATTTGTGTGGAATTCTGCAGTGGGACGTTCCAGAGATACAGGGAGTTTATGGACGTGTGCAGGTTCCGGGCATATTTGTGTGGAATTCTGCATTGGTACGTTCCAGTGAGACAGGGAGGTTATGCACGGTACGGGATCAGGGCTTATTTGAGTGGAGTTCGGCATTGGTGCGTTCCAGTGACACAGGGAGGTTATGGATGGGTACAGGTTCAGAGCATATTTCTGTGAATTTCTGCTTTGGTACGTTCCAGTGAGACAGGGAGGATATGGACGGGTATAGGTTCAGGGCATATTTGTGTGGAGCTCTGCATTGGTACGTTCCAGTGAGACAGGGAGGTTATGGAGGGGTACAGGTTCAGGACAAATTTGTCTGTAGTTCTGCATTCGTACGTTCCAGTGAGACAGGGAGGTTATGGAGGGTACAGGTTCAGGGCATATTTCTATGGAGTTCTGCAGTGGTACGTTCCTGTGAGACAGGGAGGTTATGGAAGGGTACGGGTTCAGGGCATATTTGTGTGGAGTTCTGCATTGGTACTTTCCAGTGAGGCGGGGAGGTTATGGAGGGTACAGGTTCATGGCATACTTGTGTGGATTTCTGCAATGGGACGTTGCAGTAAGACAGGGAGTTTATGGACGGGTACAGGTTCAGGGCATATTTGTGTGGAGTTCTGCATTGGTACATTCCAGTGAGACAGGGAAGTTATGTAGGGGTACAGGTTCAGGGCATATTTGTGTGGAGTTCTGCATTGGTACGTTGCAGTAAGACAGGGAGTTTATGGTGGGGTACAGGTTCAGGGCATATTTGTGTGGTGTTCTGCAATGGTACGTTCCAGTGAGACAGTGAGGTTATGGAGGGTACAGGTTCAGGGCATATTTGTGTGGAGATCTGCGTTGGGACGTTCAAGTGAGACAGGGAGGTTATTGACGGGTACAGGTTCAGGGCATATTTGTGTGGAGTTTTGCATTGGTACGTTCCAGTGACACAGGGAGTTTATGGAAGGGTACAGGTTCAGGGCATATTTGTGTGGAGTTCTGCATTGGTAAGTTCCAGTGAGACAGAAAGGTTTTGGAGGGGTACAGGTTCAGGGCAAATTTGTGTGGAGTTCTGCATTGGTACGTTCCAGTGAGACAAGGAGGTTATGGGCAGGTACAGTTTCAGGGCATTTTGTGTGGAATTCTGCAATGGTACGTTGCAGTGAGACAGGGAGGTTATGGAGGGTACAGGTTCAGGGCATATTTGTGTGGAGTTCTGCGTTGGTACGTTCCAGTGTGACTGGAAGTTTATGGAGGGGTACAGGTTCAGGGCATATTTGTGTAGAATTCTGCATTGGTACGTTCCAGTGAGACAGGGAGGTTTTGGAGGTGTACAGGTTCAGTGCATATTTGTGTGGTGTTCTGCAATGGTACGTTCCAGTGAGACAGGGAGGTTATGGATGGTACAGGTTCAGGACATATTTGTGTGGAGTTCTGCAGTGGTACGTTCCAGTGAGACAGGGAGGATATGGTGGAGTACATGTTCAGGGCATATTTGTGTGGATTTCTGCTTTGGTACGTTCCAGTGAAAAAGGGAGGATATGGACGGGTATAGGTTCAGGGCATATTTGTGTGGAGCTCTGCATTGGTACGTTCCAGTGAGACGGAGGTTATGGAGGGGTACAGGTTCAGGGCAAATTTTTTCTGTAGTTCTGCATTCGTACGTTCCAGTGAGACAGGGAGGTTATGGACGGGTACAGGTTCAGGGCATATTTGTGTGGAGTTCTGCATTGGTACGTTCCAGTGACACAGGGAGGTTATGGAGGGGTACAGGTTCAGGGCATATTTGTGTGGAGTTCTGCATTGGTACGTTCCAGTGAGACACGGAGGTTATGGAGGGTACAAGTTCAGGGCATATTTGTGTGGAATTCTGCAGTGGGACGTTCCAGTGATACAGGGAGTTTATGGACGTGTACAGGTTTTGGGCATATTTGTGTGGAATTCTGCATTGGTACGTTCCAGTGAGACAGGGAGGTTTTGGAGGGGTAGAGGCTCAGTGCATATTTGTGTGGTGTTCTGCAATGGTACGTTCCAGTGAGACAGGGAGGTTATGCACGGTACGGGATCAGGGCTTATTTGAGTGGAGTTCGGCATTGGTGCGTTCCAGTGAGACAGGGAGGTTATGGAGGGGTACAGGTTCAGAGCATATTTGTGTGAATTTCTGCTTTGGTACGTTCCAGTGAGACAGGGAGGATATGGACGGGTATAGGTTCAGGGCATATTTGTGTGGAATTCTGCATTGGTACGTTCCAGTGAGACAGGTAGGTTATGGAGGGGTACAGGTTCAGGGCAAATTTGTCTGTAGTTCTGCATTCGTACGTTCCAGTGAGACAGGGAGGTTATGGACGGGTACAGGTTCAGGGCATATTTGTGTGGAGTTCTGCATTGGTACATTCCAGTGAGAAAGGGAAGTTATGTAGGGGTACAGGTTCAGGACATATTTGTGTGGAGTTCTGCATTGGTACGTTCCAGTGAGACAGGGAGTTTATGGAGGGGTACAGGTTCAGGGCATATTTGTGTGGTGTTCTGCAATGGTACGTTCCAGTGAGACAGTGAGGTTATGGAAGGGTACAGGTTCAGGGCATATTTGTGTGGAGTTCTGCATTGGTAAGTTCCAGTGAGACAGGGAGGTTTTGGAGGAGTACAGGTTCAGGGCAAATTTGTGTGGAGTTCTGCATTGGTACGTTCCAGTGAGACAAGGAGGTTTTGGGCGGGTACAGTTTCAGGGCATTTTGTGTGGAATTCTGCATTGGTACGTTGCAGTGAGACAGGGAGGTTATGGAAGGTACAGGTTCAGGGCATATTTGTGTGGAGTTCTGCGTTGGTAAGTTCCAGTGTGACTGGGAGTTTATGGAGGGGTACAGGTTCAGGGCATATTTGTTTGGAGTTCTGCATTGGTACGTTCCAGTGAGACAGGGCGGTTATGGAGGGTACACGTTCAGGGCATATTTGTGTGGGATTCTGCAGTGGGACGTTCCAGTGAGACAGGAAGGTTATGGAGTGGTACAGGTTCAGGGCAAATTTGTGTGGAGTTCTGCATTGGTACGTTCCAGTGAGACAAGCAGGTTATGGGCGGGTACAGGTTCAGGACATATTTGTGAGGAATTCTGCATTGGTACGTTCCAGTGAGACAGGGAGATTATGGAGGGTACAGGTTCAGGGCATATTTGTGTGGAGTTCTGCGTTGGGACGTTCCAGTGAGACAGGTAGGTTATGGAGGGGTACAGGTTCACGGCAAATTTGTGTGGAGTTCTGCATTGGTACTTTCCAGTGAGACAAGGAGGTTCTGGGTGGGTACAGGTTCAGGGCATATTTGTGTGGAATTCTGCATTGGTACGTTCCAGTGAGACAGGGAGGTTATGGAGGGTACAGGGTCAGGGCATATTTGTTTGGAGTTCTGGATTCGTACATTCCAGTGAGACAGGGAGGATATGGAGGGGTACAGGTTCAGGGTATATTTGTGTGGAGTTCTGCATTGGTACGTTCCAGTGAGACAGGGAAGTTATGGAGGGTACAGGTTCAGGGCATATTTGTGTGGTGTTCTGCAATGGTACGTTCCAGTGAGACAGGGAGGTTATGGACGGGTACAGGTTCACGGCATATTTGTGTGGAGTTCTACATTGGTACGTTCCAGTGACACAGGGAGGTTATGGAGGGGTACAGGTTCAGGGCATATTTGTGTAGAATTCTGCAGTGGGACGTTCAAGTGAGACAGGGAGTTTATGGACGTGTACAGGTTCAGGGCATATTTGTGTGGAATTCTGCATTGGTACGTTCCAGTGAGACAGGGAGGTTTTGGAGGTGTACAGGTTCAGTGCATATTTGTGTGGTGTTCTGCAATGGTACGTTCCAGTGAGACAGGGAGGTTATGGAGGGTACAGGTTCAGGGCATATTTGTGTGGTGTTCTGCAATGGTACGTTCCAGTGAGACAGTGAGGCTATGGAGGGTGCAGGTTCAGGGCAAATTTGTGTGGAGTTCTGCGTTGGGACGTTCCAGTGAGACAGCGAGGTTATGGACGGGTACAGGTTCAGGGCATATTTGTGTGGAGTTCTGCATTGGTACGTTCCAGTGAGACAGGGAGGTTATGGAGGGTACAAGTTCAGGGCATATTTGTGTGGAATTCTGCAGTGGGACGTTCCAGTGATACAGGGAGTTTATGGACGTGTGCAGGTTCCGGGCATATTTGTGTGGAATTCTGCATTGGTACGTTCCAGTGAGACAGGGAGGTTATGCACGGTACGGGATCAGGGCTTATTTGAGTGGAGTTCGGCATTGGTGCGTTCCAGTGACACAGGGAGGTTATGGATGGGTACAGGTTCAGAGCATATTTGTGTGAATTTCTGCTTTGGTACGTTCCAGTGAGACAGGGAGGATATGGACGGGTATAGGTTCAGGGCATATTTGTGTGGAGCTCTGCATTGGTACGTTCCAGTGAGACAGGGAGGTTATGGAGGGGTACAGGTTCAGGACAAATTTGTCTGTAGTTCTGCATTCGTATGTTCCAGTGAGACAGGGAGGTTATGGAGGGTACAGGTTCAGGGCATATTTCTATGGAGTTCTGCAGTGGTACGTTCCAGTGAGACAGGGAGGTTATGGAAGGGTACGGGTTCAGGGCATATTTGTGTGGAGTTCTGCATTGGTACTTTCCAGTGAGGCGGGGAGGTTATGGAGGGTACAGGTTCATGGCATACTTGTGTGGATTTCTGCAATGGGACGTTGCAGTAAGACAGGGAGGTTATGGACGGGTACAGGTTCAGGGCATATTTGTGTGGAGTTCTGCATTGGTACATTCCAGTGAGACAGGGAAGTTATGTAGGGGTACAGGTTCAGGGCATATTTGTGTGGAGTTCTGCATTGGTACGTTGCAGTAAGACAGGGAGTTTATGGTGGGGTACAGGTTCAGGGCATATTTGTGTGGTGTTCTGCAATGGTACGTTCCAGTGAGACAGTGAGGTTATGGAGGGTACAGGTTCAGGGCATATTTGTGTGGAGATCTGCGTTGGGACGTTCAAGTGAGACAGGGAGATTATTGACGGGTACAGGTTCAGGGCATATTTGTGTGGAGTTTTGCATTGGTACGTTCCAGTGACACAGGGAGTTTATGGAAGGGTACAGGTTCAGGGCATATTTGTGTGGAGTTCTGCATTGGTAAGTTCCAGTGAGACAGAAAGGTTTTGGAGGGGTACAGGTTCAGGGCAAATTTGTGTGGAGTTCTGCATTGGTACGTTCCAGTGAGACAAGGAGGTTATGGGCAGGTACAGTTTCAGGGCATTTTGTGTGGAATTCTGCAATGGTACGTTGCAGTGAGACAGGGAGGTTATGGAGGGTACAGGTTCAGGGCATATTTGTGTGGAGTTCTGCGTTGGTACGTTCCAGTGTGACTGGAAGTTTATGGAGGGGTACAGGTTCAGGGCATATTTGTGTAGAATTCTGCATTGGTACGTTCCAGTGAGACAGGGAGGTTTTGGAGGTGTACAGGTTCAGTGCATATTTGTGTGGTGTTCTGCAATGGTACGTTCCAGTGAGACAGGGAGGTTATGGATGGTACAGGTTCAGGACATATTTGTGTGGAGTTCTGCAGTGGTACGTTCCAGTGAGACAGGGAGGATATGGTGGAGTACATGTTCAGGGCATATTTGTGTGGATTTCTGCTTTGGTACGTTCCAGTGAAAAAGGGAGGATATGGACGGGTATAGGTTCAGGGCATATTTGTGTGGAGCTCTGCATTGGTACGTTCCAGTGAGACGGAGGTTATGGAGGGGTACAGGTTCAGGGCAAATTTTTTCTGTAGTTCTGCATTCGTACGTTCCAGTGAGACAGGGAGGTTATGGACGGGAACAGGTTCAGGGCATATTTGTGTGGAGTTCTGCATTGGTACGTTCCAGTGACACAGGGAGGTTATGGAGGGGTACAGGTTCAGGGCATATTTGTGTGGAGTTCTGCATTGGTACGTTCCAGTGAGACACGGAGGTTATGGAGGGTACAAGTTCAGGGCATATTTGTGTGGAATTCTGCAGTGGGACGTTCCAGTGATACAGGGAGTTTATGGACGTGTACAGGTTCCGGGCATATTTGTGTGGAATTCTGCATTGGTACGTTCCAGTGAGACAGGGAGGTTTTGGAGGGGAAGAGGCTCAGTGCATATTTGTGTGGTGTTCTGCAATGGTACGTTCCAGTGAGACAGGGAGGATATGGACGGGTATAGGTTCAGGGCATATTTGTGTGGAATTCTGCATTGGTACGTTCCAGTGAGACAGGTAGGTTATGGAGGGGTACAGGTTCAGGGCAAATTTGTCTGTAGTTCTGCATTCGTACGTTCCAGTGAGACAGGGAGGTTATGGACGGGTACAGGTTCAGGGCATATTTGTGTGGAGTTCTGCATTGGTACATTCCAGTGAGAAAGGGAAGTTATGTAGGGGTACAGGTTCAGGACATATTTGTGTGGAGTTCTGCATTGGTACGTTCCAGTGAGACAGGGAGTTTATGGAGGGGTACAGGTTCAGGGCATATTTGTGTGGTGTTCTGCAATGGTACGTTCCAGTGAGACAGTGAGGTTATGGAAGGGTACAGGTTCAGGGCATATTTGTGTGGAGTTCTGCATTGGTAAGTTCCAGTGAGACAGGGAGGTTTTGGAGGAGTACAGGTTCAGGGCAAATTTGTGTGGAGTTCTGCATTGGTACGTTCCAGTGAGACAAGGAGGTTTTGGGCGGGTACAGTTTCAGGGCATTTTGTGTGGAATTCTGCATTGGTACGTTGCAGTGAGACAGGGAGGTTATGGAAGGTACAGGTTCAGGGCATATTTGTGTGGAGTTCTGCGTTGGTAAGTTCCAGTGTGACTGGGAGTTTATGGAGGGGTACAGGTTCAGGGCATATTTGTTTGGAGTTCTGCATTGGTACTTTCCAGTGAGGCGGGGAGGTTATGGAGGGTACAGGTTCATGGCATACTTGTGTGGATTTCTGCAATGGGACGTTGCAGTAAGACAGGGAGGTTATGGACGGGTACAGGTTCAGGGCATATTTGTGTGGAGTTCTGCATTGGTACATTCCAGTGAGACAGGGAAGTTATGTAGGGGTACAGGTTCAGGGCATATTTGTGTGGAGTTCTGCATTGGTACGTTGCAGTAAGACAGGGAGTTTATGGTGGGGTACAGGTTCAGGGCATATTTGTGTGGTGTTCTGCAATGGTACGTTCCAGTGAGACAGTGAGGTTATGGAGGGTACAGGTTCAGGGCATATTTGTGTGGAGATCTGCGTTGGGACGTTCAAGTGAGACAGGGAGATTATTGACGGGTACAGGTTCAGGGCATATTTGTGTGGAGTTTTGCATTGGTACGTTCCAGTGACACAGGGAGTTTATGGAAGGGTACAGGTTCAGGGCATATTTGTGTGGAGTTCTGCATTGGTAAGTTCCAGTGAGACAGAAAGGTTTTGGAGGGGTACAGGTTCAGGGCAAATTTGTGTGGAGTTCTGCATTGGTACGTTCCAGTGAGACAAGGAGGTTATGGGCAGGTACAGTTTCAGGGCATTTTGTGTGGAATTCTGCAATGGTACGTTGCAGTGAGACAGGGAGGTTATGGAGGGTACAGGTTCAGGGCATATTTGTGTGGAGTTCTGCGTTGGTACGTTCCAGTGTGACTGGAAGTTTATGGAGGGGTACAGGTTCAGGGCATATTTGTGTAGAATTCTGCATTGGTACGTTCCAGTGAGACAGGGAGGTTTTGGAGGTGTACAGGTTCAGTGCATATTTGTGTGGTGTTCTGCAATGGTACGTTCCAGTGAGACAGGGAGGTTATGGATGGTACAGGTTCAGGACATATTTGTGTGGAGTTCTGCAGTGGTACGTTCCAGTGAGACAGGGAGGATATGGTGGAGTACATGTTCAGGGCATATTTGTGTGGATTTCTGCTTTGGTACGTTCCAGTGAAAAAGGGAGGATATGGACGGGTATAGGTTCAGGGCATATTTGTGTGGAGCTCTGCATTGGTACGTTCCAGTGAGACGGAGGTTATGGAGGGGTACAGGTTCAGGGCAAATTTTTTCTGTAGTTCTGCATTCGTACGTTCCAGTGAGACAGGGAGGTTATGGACGGGTACAGGTTCAGGGCATATTTGTGTGGAGTTCTGCATTGGTACGTTCCAGTGACACAGGGAGGTTATGGAGGGGTACAGGTTCAGGGCATATTTGTGTGGAGTTCTGCATTGGTACGTTCCAGTGAGACACGGAGGTTATGGAGGGTACAAGTTCAGGGCATATTTGTGTGGAATTCTGCAGTGGGACGTTCCAGTGATACAGGGAGTTTATGGACGTGTACAGGTTCCGGGCATATTTGTGTGGAATTCTGCATTGGTACGTTCCAGTGAGACAGGGAGGTTTTGGAGGGGAAGAGGCTCAGTGCATATTTGTGTGGTGTTCTGCAATGGTACGTTCCAGTGAGACAGGGAGGATATGGACGGGTATAGGTTCAGGGCATATTTGTGTGGAATTCTGCATTGGTACGTTCCAGTGAGACAGGTAGGTTATGGAGGGGTACAGGTTCAGGGCAAATTTGTCTGTAGTTCTGCATTCGTACGTTCCAGTGAGACAGGGAGGTTATGGACGGGTACAGGTTCAGGGCATATTTGTGTGGAGTTCTGCATTGGTACATTCCAGTGAGAAAGGGAAGTTATGTAGGGGTACAGGTTCAGGACATATTTGTGTGGAGTTCTGCATTGGTACGTTCCAGTGAGACAGGGAGTTTATGGAGGGGTACAGGTTCAGGGCATATTTGTGTGGTGTTCTGCAATGGTACGTTCCAGTGAGACAGTGAGGTTATGGAAGGGTACAGGTTCAGGGCATATTTGTGTGGAGTTCTGCATTGGTAAGTTCCAGTGAGACAGGGAGGTTTTGGAGGAGTACAGGTTCAGGGCAAATTTGTGTGGAGTTCTGCATTGGTACGTTCCAGTGAGACAAGGAGGTTTTGGGCGGGTACAGTTTCAGGGCATTTTGTGTGGAATTCTGCATTGGTACGTTGCAGTGAGACAGGGAGGTTATGGAAGGTACAGGTTCAGGGCATATTTGTGTGGAGTTCTGCGTTGGTAAGTTCCAGTGTGACTGGGAGTTTATGGAGGGGTACAGGTTCAGGGCATATTTGTTTGGAGTTCTGCATTGGTACGTTCCAGTGAGACAGGGCGGTTATGGAGGGTACACGTTCAGGGCATATTTGTGTGGGATTCTGCAGTGGGACGTTCCAGTGAGACAGGAAGGTTATGGAGCGGTACAGGTTCAGGGCATATTTGTCTGGAATTCTGCAGTGGGACGTTCCAGTGAGACAGGGAGTTTATGGACGTGTACAGGTTCAGGGCATATTTGTGTGGAATTCTGCATTGGTACGTTCCAGTGAGACAGGGAGGATTTGGAGGGGTACAGGTTCAGTGCATTTTTCTGTGGTGTTCTGCAATGGTACATTCCAGTGAGACAGGGAGGTTATGCACGGTACGGGATCAGGGCATATTTGAGTGGAGTTCAGCATTTGTGCGTTCCAGTGAGACAGGGAGGTTATGGAGGGGTACAGGTTCAGGGCATATTTGTGTGAATTTCAGCTTTGGTTCGTTCCAGTGAGACAGGGAGGTTATGGAGTGGTACAGGTTCAGGGCAAATTTGTGTGGAGTTCTGCATTGGTACGTTCCAGTGAGACAAGCAGGTTATGGGCGGGTACAGGTTCAGGACATATTTGTGAGGAATTCTGCATTGGTACGTTCCAGTGAGACAGGGAGATTATGGAGGGTACAGGTTCAGGGCATATTTGTGTGGAGTTCTGCGTTGGGACGTTCCAGTGAGACAGGTAGGTTATGGAGGGGTACAGGTTCACGGCAAATTTGTGTGGAGTTCTGCATTGGTACTTTCCAGTGAGACAAGGAGGTTCTGGGTGGGTACAGGTTCAGGGCATATTTGTGTGGAATTCTGCATTGGTACGTTCCAGTGAGACAGGGAGGTTATGGAGGGTACAGGGTCAGGGCATATTTGTTTGGAGTTCTGGATTCGTACATTCCAGTGAGACAGGGAGGATATGGAGGGGTACAGGTTCAGGGTATATTTGTGTGGAGTTCTGCATTGGTACGTTCCAGTGAGACAGGGAAGTTATGGAGGGTACAGGTTCAGGGCATATTTGTGTGGTGTTCTGCAATGGTACGTTCCAGTGAGACAGGGAGGTTATGGACGGGTACAGGTTCACGGCATATTTGTGTGGAGTTCTACATTGGTACGTTCCAGTGACACAGGGAGGTTATGGAGGGGTACAGGTTCAGGGCATATTTGTGTAGAATTCTGCAGTGGGACGTTCAAGTGAGACAGGGAGTTTATGGACGTGTACAGGTTCAGGGCATATTTGTGTGGAATTCTGCATTGGTACGTTCCAGTGAGACAGGGAGGTTTTGGAGGTGTACAGGTTCAGTGCATATTTGTGTGGTGTTCTGCAATGGTACGTTCCAGTGAGACAGGGAGGTTATGGAGGGTACAGGTTCAGGACATATTTGTGTGGAGTTCTGCAGTGGTACGTTCCAGTGAGACAGGTCGGATATGGTGGAGTACATGTTCAGGGCATATTTGTGTGGATTTCTGCATTGGTACGTTCCAGTGAGACAGGGAGGTTATGGAGGGTACAGGTTCAGGACATATTTGTGTGGAGTTCTGCAGTGGTACGTTCCAGGGAGACAGGGAGGATATGGTGGAGTACAGGTTCAGGGCATATTTGTGTGGATTTCTGCATTCGTACGTTCCAGTGAGACAGGGAGGTTATGGAGGGGTTCAGGTTCAGGGCATATTTGTGTGTTGTTCTGCAATGGTACGTTCCAGTGAGACAGTGAGGTTATGGAGGGTGCAGTTTCAGGGCAAATTTGTGTGTAGTTCTGCAGTGGTACGTTCCAGTGAGACAGGGAGGATATGGTGGAGTACATGTTCAGGGCATATTTGCGTGGAGTTCTGCATTGGTACGTTCCAGTGAGACAGGGATGTTATGGAGGGGTACAGGTTCATGGCAAATTTGTGTGGAGTTCTGCATTGGTACATTCCAGTGAGACAAGGAGGTTCTGGGTGGGTACAGGTTCAGGGCATATTTATGTGGAATTCTGCATTGGTACGTTCCAGTGAGACAGGGAGGTTATGGAGGGTACAGGTTCAGGGCATATTTCTGTGGAGTTCTGCATTGGTAAGTTCCAGTGAGACAGAAAGGTTTTGGAGGGGTACAGGTTCAGGGCAAATTTGTGTGGAGTTCTGCATTGGTACGTTCCAGTGAGACAAGGAGGTTATGGGCAGGTACAGTTTCAGGGCATTTTGTGTGGAATTCTGCAATGGTACGTTGCAGTGAGACAGGGAGGTTATGGAGGGTACAGGTTCAGGGCATATTTGTGTGGAGTTCTGCGTTGGTACGTTCCAGTGTGACTGGAAGTTTATGGAGGGGTACAGGTTCAGGGCATATTTGTGTAGAATTCTGCATTGGTACGTTCCAGTGAGACAGGGAGGTTTTGGAGGTGTACAGGTTCAGTGCATATTTGTGTGGTGTTCTGCAATGGTACGTTCCAGTGAGACAGGGAGGTTATGGATGGTACAGGTTCAGGACATATTTGTGTGGAGTTCTGCAGTGGTACGTTCCAGTGAGACAGGGAGGATATGGTGGAGTACATGTTCAGGGCATATTTGTGTGGATTTCTGCTTTGGTACGTTCCAGTGAAAAAGGGAGGATATGGACGGGTATAGGTTCAGGGCATATTTGTGTGGAGCTCTGCATTGGTACGTTCCAGTGAGACGGAGGTTATGGAGGGGTACAGGTTCAGGGCAAATTTTTTCTGTAGTTCTGCATTCGTACGTTCCAGTGAGACAGGGAGGTTATGGACGGGTACAGGTTCAGGGCATATTTGTGTGGAGTTCTGCATTGGTACGTTCCAGTGACACAGGGAGGTTATGGAGGGGTACAGGTTCAGGGCATATTTGTGTGGAGTTCTGCATTGGTACGTTCCAGTGAGACACGGAGGTTATGGAGGGTACAAGTTCAGGGCATATTTGTGTGGAATTCTGCAGTGGGACGTTCCAGTGATACAGGGAGTTTATGGACGTGTACAGGTTCCGGGCATATTTGTGTGGAATTCTGCATTGGTACGTTCCAGTGAGACAGGGAGGTTTTGGAGGGGAAGAGGCTCAGTGCATATTTGTGTGGTGTTCTGCAATGGTACGTTCCAGTGAGACAGGGAGGATATGGACGGGTATAGGTTCAGGGCATATTTGTGTGGAATTCTGCATTGGTACGTTCCAGTGAGACAGGTAGGTTATGGAGGGGTACAGGTTCAGGGCAAATTTGTCTGTAGTTCTGCATTCGTACGTTCCAGTGAGACAGGGAGGTTATGGACGGGTACAGGTTCAGGGCATATTTGTGTGGAGTTCTGCATTGGTACATTCCAGTGAGAAAGGGAAGTTATGTAGGGGTACTGGTTCAGGACATATTTGTGTGGAGTTCTGCATTGGTACGTTCCAGTGAGACAGGGAGTTTATGGAGGGGTACAGGTTCAGGGCATATTTGTGTGGTGTTCTGCAATGGTACGTTCCAGTGAGACAGTGAGGTTATGGAAGGGTACAGGTTCAGGGCATATTTGTGTGGAGTTCTGCATTGGTAAGTTCCAGTGAGACAGGGAGGTTTTGGAGGAGTACAGGTTCAGGGCAAATTTGTGTGGAGTTCTGCATTGGTACGTTCCAGTGAGACAAGGAGGTTTTGGGCGGGTACAGTTTCAGGGCATTTTGTGTGGAATTCTGCATTGGTACGTTGCAGTGAGACAGGGAGGTTATGGAAGGTACAGGTTCAGGGCATATTTGTGTGGAGTTCTGCGTTGGTAAGTTCCAGTGTGACTGGGAGTTTATGGAGGGGTACAGGTTCAGGGCATATTTGTTTGGAGTTCTGCATTGGTACGTTCCAGTGAGACAGGGCGGTTATGGAGGGTACAGGTTCAGGGCATATTTGTGTGGGATTCTGCAGTGGGACGTTCCAGTGAGACAGGAAGGTTATGGAGCGGTACAGGTTCAGGGCATATTTGTCTGGAATTCTGCAGTGGGACGTTCCAGTGAGACAGGGAGTTTATGGACGTGTACAGGTTCAGGGCATATTTGTGTGGAATTCTGCATTGGTACGTTCCAGTGAGACAGGGAGGATTTGGAGGGGTACAGGTTCAGTGCATTTTTCTGTGGTGTTCTGCAATGGTACATTCCAGTGAGACAGGGAGGTTATGCACGGTACGGGATCAGGGCATATTTGAGTGGAGTTCAGCATTTGTGCGTTCCAGTGAGACAGGGAGGTTATGGAGGGGTACAGGTTCAGGGCATATTTGTGTGAATTTCAGCTTTGGTTCGTTCCAGTGAGACAGGGAGGTTATGGAGTGGTACAGGTTCAGGGCAAATTTGTGTGGAGTTCTGCATTGGTACGTTCCAGTGAGACAAGCAGGTTATGGGCGGGTACAGGTTCAGGACATATTTGTGAGGAATTCTGCATTGGTACGTTCCAGTGAGACAGGGAGATTATGGAGGGTACAGGTTCAGGGCATATTTGTGTGGAGTTCTGCGTTGGGACGTTCCAGTGAGACAGGTAGGTTATGGAGGGGTACAGGTTCACGGCAAATTTGTGTGGAGTTCTGCATTGGTACTTTCCAGTGAGACAAGGAGGTTCTGGGTGGGTACAGGTTCAGGGCATATTTGTGTGGAATTCTGCATTGGTACGTTCCAGTGAGACAGGGAGGTTATGGAGGGTACACGGTCAGGGCATATTTGTTTGGAGTTCTGGATTCGTACATTCCAGTGAGACAGGGAGGATATGGAGGGGTACAGGTTCAGGGTATATTTGTGTGGAGTTCTGCATTGGTACGTTCCAGTGAGACAGGGAAGTTATGGAGGGTACAGGTTCAGGGCATATTTGTGTGGTGTTCTGCAATGGTACGTTCCAGTGAGACAGGGAGCTTATGGACGGGTACAGGTTCACGGCATATTTGTGTGGAGTTCTACATTGGTACGTTCCAGTGACACAGGGAGGTTATGGAGGGGTACAGGTTCAGGGCATATTTGTGTAGAATTCTGCAGTGGGACGTTCAAGTGAGACAGGGAGTTTATGGACGTGTACAGGTTCAGGGCATATTTGTGTGGAATTCTGCATTGGTACGTTCCAGTGAGACAGGGAGGTTTTGGAGGTGTACAGGTTCAGTGCATATTTGTGTGGTGTTCTGCAATGGTACGTTCCAGTGAGACAGGGAGGTTATGGAGGGTACAGGTTCAGGACATATTTGTGTGGAGTTCTGCAGTGGTACGTTCCAGTGAGACAGGTCGGATATGGTGGAGTACATGTTCAGGGCATATTTGTGTGGATTTCTGCATTGGTACGTTCCAGTGAGACAGGGAGGTTATGGAGGGTACAGGTTCAGGACATATTTGTGTGGAGTTCTGCAGTGGTACGTTCCAGGGAGACAGGGAGGATATGGTGGAGTACAGGTTCAGGGCATATTTGTGTGGATTTCTGCATTCGTACGTTCCAGTGAGACAGGGAGGTTATGGAGGGGTTCAGGTTCAGGGCATATTTGTGTGTTGTTCTGCAATGGTACGTTCCAGTGAGACAGTGAGGTTATGGAGGGTGCAGTTTCAGGGCAAATTTGTGTGTAGTTCTGCAGTGGTACGTTCCAGTGAGACAGGGAGGATATGGTGGAGTACATGTTCAGGGCATATTTGCGTGGAGTTCTGCATTGGTACGTTCCAGTGAGACAGGGATGTTATGGAGGGGTACAGGTTCATGGCAAATTTGTGTGGAGTTCTGCATTGGTACATTCCAGTGAGACAAGGAGGTTCTGGGTGGGTACAGGTTCAGGGCATATTTATGTGGAATTCTGCATTGGTACGTTCCAGTGAGACAGGGAGGTTATGGAGGGTACAGGTTCAGGGCATATTTGTTTTGAGTTCTGTATTCGTACATTCCAGTGAGACAGGGAGGATATGGAGGGGTACAGGTTCAGGGAATATTTGTGTGGAGTTCTGCATTGGTACGTTCCAGTGAGACAGGGAAGTTATGGAGGGTACAGGTTCAGGGCATATTTGTGTGGTGTTCTGCAGTGGTACGTTCCAGGGAGACAGGGAGGATATGGTGGAGTACAGGTTCAGGGCATATTTGTGTGGATTTCTGCATTGGTACGTTCCAGTGAGACAGGGAGGTTATGGAGGCGTACAGGTTCACCGCAAATTTGTGTGGAGTTCTGCATTGGTACATTCCAGTCAGACAAGGAGGTTCTGGGTGGGTACAGGTTCAGGGCATATTTGTGTGGAGTTCTGGATTCGTACATTCCAGTGAGACAGGGAGGTTATGGAGGTGTACAGGTTCAGGGTATATTTGTGTGGAGTTCTGCGTTGGTACGTTTCAGTGTGACTGGGAGGTTATGGAGGGGTACAGGTTCAGGGCATATTTGTTTGGAGTTCTGCATTGTTACGTTCCAGTGAGACAGGGAATTTATGGAGGGTACAGGTTCAGGGCATATTTGTGTGGTGTTCTGCAATGGTACGTTCCAGTGAGACAGTGAGGTTATGGAGGGTACAGGTTCAGGGCATATGTGTGTGGAGTTCTGCGTTGGGACGTTCCAGTGAGACAGGGAGGTTATGGAGGGGTACAGGTTCAGGGCGTATTTGTGTAGAATTCTGCAGTGGGACGTTCAAGTGAGACTGGGAGTTTATGAACGTGTACAGGTTCAGGGCATATTTGTGTGGAATTCTGCATTTGTACGTTCCAGTAAGACAGGGAGGTTTTGGAGGTGTACAGGTTCAGTGCATATTTGTGTGGTGTTCTGCAATGGTACGTTCCAGTGAGACAGGGAGGTTATGCAGGGTACAGGTTCAGGACATATTTCTGTGGAGTTCTGCATTGGCACGTTCCAGTGACACAGGGAGGTTATGGAGGGTACAGGTTCAGGGCGTATTTGTGTGGAATTCTGCAGTGGGACGTTCAAGTGAGACAGGGAGTTTATGAACGTGTACAGGTTCAGGGCATATTTGTGTGGAATTCTGCATTGGTACGTTCCAGTGAGACAGGGAGGTTTTGGAGGTGTACAGGTTCAGTGCATATTTGTGTGGTGTTCTGCAATGGTACGTTCCAGTGAGACAGGGAGGTTATGGAGGGTACAGGTTCAGGACATATTTCTGTGTAGTTCTGCAGTGGTACGTTCCAGTGAGACAGGGAGGATATGGTGGAGTACATGTTCAGGGCATATTTGTGTGGATTTCTGCATTGGTACGTTCCAGTGAGACAGGGAGGTTATGGAGGGTGCAGGTTCAGGGTAAATTTGTGTGGAGTTCTGCGTTGGGACGTTCCAGTGAGACAGGGAGGTTATGGACGCGTACAGGTTCAGGGATATTTGTGTGGAGTTCTGCATTGGTACGTTCCAGTGAGACAGGGAGGTTATGGAGGGGTACAGGTTCAGGGCATATTTGTGTGGAGTTCTGCATTGGTACGTTCCAGTGAGACAGGGAGTTTATGGAGGGGTACAGGTTCAGGGCATATTTGTGTGGTGTTCTGCAATGGTACGTTCCAGTGAGACAGTGAGGTTATGGAGGGTACAGGTTCAAGGCATATTTGTGTGGAGTTCTGCGTTGGGACGTTCAAGTGAGACAGGGAGGTTATGGACGGGTACAGGTTCAGGGCATATTTGTGTGGAGTTTTGCATTGGTACGTTCCAGTGACACAGGGAGGTTATGGAAGGGTACAGGTTCAGGGCATATTTGTGTGGAGTTCTGCATTGGTAAGTTCCAGTGAGACAGGGAGGTTTTGGAGGGGTACAGGTTCAGGGCAAATTTGTGTGGAGTTCTGCATTGGTAGGTTCCAGTGAGACAAGGAGGTTTTGGGCGGGTACAGTTTCAGGGCATTTTGTGTGGAATTCTGCATTGGTACGTTGCAGTGAGACAGGGAGGTTATGGAGGGTACAGGTTCAGGGCATATTTATGTGGAGTTCTGCGTTGGTACGTTCTAGTGTGACTGGGAGTTTATGGAGGGGTACAGGTTCAGGGCATATTTGTTTGGAGTTCTGCATTGGTACGTTCCAGTGAAACAGGGCGGTTATGGAGGGTACACGTTCAGGGCATATTTGTGTGGGATTCTGCAGTGGGACGTTCCAGTGACACAGGGAGGTTATGGAGGGGTACAGGTTCAGGGTATATTTGTGTGGAGTTCTGCATTGGTACGTTCCAGTGAGACAGGGAAGTTATGGAGGGTACAGGTTCAGGGCATATTTGTGTGGTGTTCTGCAATGGTACGTTCCAGTGAGACAGGGAGGTTATGGACGGGTACAGGTTCACGGCATATTTGTGTGGAGTTCTACATTGGTACGTTCCAGTGACACAGGGAGGTTATGGAGGGGTACAGGTTCAGGGCATATTTGTGTAGAATTCTGCAGTGGGACGTTCAAGTGAGACAGGGAGTTTATGGACGTGTACAGGTTCAGGGCATATTTGTGTGGAATTCTGCATTGGTACGTTCCAGTGAGACAGGGAGGTTTTGGAGGTGTACAGGTTCAGTGCATATTTGTGTGGTGTTCTGCAATGGTACGTTCCAGTGAGACAGGGAGGTTATGGAGGGTACAGGTTCAGGACATATTTGTGTGGAGTTCTGCAGTGGTACGTTCCAGTGAGACAGGTCGGATATGGTGGAGTACATGTTCAGGGCATATTTGTGTGGATTTCTGCATTGGTACGTTCCAGTGAGACAGGGAGGTTATGGAGGGTGCAGGTTCAGGGTAAATTTGTGTGGAGTTCTGCGTTGGGACGTTCCAGTGAGACAGGGAGGTTATGGACGGGTACAGGTTCAGGGATATTTGTGTGGAGTTCTGCATTGGTACGTTCCAGTGAGACAGGGAGGTTATGGAGGGGTACAGGTTCAGGGCATATTTGTGTGGAGTTCTGCATTGGTACGTTCCAGTGAGACAGGGAGTTTATGGAGGGGTACAGGTTCAGGGCATATTTGTGTGGTGTTCTGCAATGGTACGTTCCAGTGAGACAGTGAGGTTATGGAGGGTACAGGTTCAAGGCATATTTGTGTGGAGTTCTGCGTTGGGACGTTCAAGTGAGACAGGGAGGTTATGGACGGGTACAGGTTCAGGGCATATTTGTGTGGAGTTTTGCATTGGTACGTTCCAGTGACACAGGGAGGATATGGAAGGGTACAGGTTCAGGGCATATTTGTGTGGAGTTCTGCATTGGTAAGTTCCAGTGAGACAGGGAGGTTTTGGAGGGGTACAGGTTCAGGGCAAATTTGTGTGGAGTTCTGCATTGGTAGGTTCCAGTGAGACAAGGAGGTTTTGGGCGGGTACAGTTTCAGGGCATTTTGTGTGGAATTCTGCATTGGTACGTTGCAGTGAGACAGGGAGGTTATGGAGGGTACAGGTTCAGGGCATATTTATGTGGAGTTCTGCGTTGGTACGTTCCAGTGTGACTGGGAGTTTATGGAGGGGTACAGGTTCAGGGCATATTTGTTTGGAGTTCTGCATTGGTACGTTCCAGTGAGACAGGGCGGTTATGGAGGGTACACGTTCAGGGCATATTTGTGTGGGATTCTGCAGTGGGACGTTCCAGTGACACAGGGAGGTTATGGAGGGGTACAGGTTCAGGGCATATTTGTGTGGATTTCTGCATTGGTACGTTCCAGTGAGACAGGGAGGTTATGGAGGGTACAGGTTCAGGACATATTTGTGTGGAGTTCTGCAGTGGTACGTTCCAGGGAGACAGGGAGGATATGGTGGAGTACAGGTTCAGGGCATATTTGTGTGGATTTCTGCATTCGTACGTTCCAGTGAGACAGGGAGGTTATGGAGGGGTTCAGGTTCAGGGCATATTTGTGTGTTGTTCTGCAATGGTACGTTCCAGTGAGACAGTGAGGTTATGGAGGGTGCAGTTTCAGGGCAAATTTGTGTGTAGTTCTGCAGTGGTACGTTCCAGTGAGACAGGGAGGATTTGGTGGAGTACATGTTCAGGGCATATTTGCGTGGAGTTCTGCATTGGTACGTTCCAGTGAGACAGGGATGTTATGGAGGGGTACAGGTTCATGGCAAATTTGTGTGGAGTTCTGCATTGGTACATTCCAGTGAGACAAGGAGGTTCTGGGTGGGTACAGGTTCAGGGCATATTTGTGTGGAATTCTGCATTGGTACGTTCCAGTGAGACAGGGAGGTTATGGAGGGTACAGGTTCAGGGCATATTTGTTTTGAGTTCTGTATTCGTACATTCTAGTGAGACAGGGAGGATATGGAGGGGTACAGGTTCAGGGAATATTTGTGTGGAGTTCTGCATTGGTACGTTCCAGTGAGACAGGGAAGTTATGGAGGGTACAGGTTCAGGGCATATTTGTGTGGTGTTCTGCAGTGGTACGTTCCAGGGAGACAGGGAGGATATGGTGGAGTACAGGTTCAGGGCATATTTGTGTGGATTTCTGCATTGGTACGTTCCAGTGAGACAGGGAGGTTATGGAGGGGTACAGGTTCACCGCAAACTTGTGTGGAGTTCTGCATTGGTACATTCCAGTCAGACAAGGAGGTTCTGGGTGGGTACAGGTTCAGGGCATATTTGTGTGGAGTTCTGGATTCGTACATTCCAGTGAGACAGGGAGGTTATGGAGGTGTACAGGTTCAGGGTATATTTGTGTGGAGTTCTGCGTTGGTACGTTTCAGTGTGACTGGGAGGTTATGGAGGGGTACAGGTTCAGGGCATATTTGTTTGGAGTTCTGCATTGTTACGTTCCAGTGAGACAGGGAATTTATGGAGGGTACAGGTTCAGGGCATATTTGTGTGGTGTTCTGCAATGGTACGTTCCAGTGAGACAGTGAGGTTATGGAGGGTACAGGTTCAGGGCATATGTGTGTGGAGTTCTGCGTTGGGACGTTCCAGTGATACAGGGAGGTTATGGAGGGGTACAGGTTCAGGGCGTATTTGTGTAGAATTCTGCAGTGGGACGTTCAAGTGAGACTGGGAGTTTATGAACGTGTACAGGTTCAGGGCATATTTGTGTGGAATTCTGCATTTGTACGTTCCAGTGAGACAGGGAGGTTTTGGAGGTGTACAGGTTCAGTGCATATTTGTGTGGTGTTCTGCAATGGTACGTTCCAGTGAGACAGGGAGGTTATGCAGGGTACAGGTTCAGGACATATTTCTGTGGAGTTCTGCATTGGCACGTTCCAGTGACACAGGGAGGTTATGGAGGGTACAGGTTCAGGGCGTATTTGTGTGGAATTCTGCAGTGGGACGCTCAAGTGAGACAGGGAGTTTATGAACGTGTACAGGTTCAGGGCATATTTGTGTGGAATTCTGCATTGGTACGTTCCAGTGAGACAGGGAGGTTTTGGAGGTGTACAGGTTCAGTGCATATTTGTGTGGTGTTCTGCAATGGTACGTTCCAGTGAGACAGGGATGTTATGGAGGGTACAGGTTCAGGACATATTTCTGTGTAGTTCTGCAGTGGTACGTTCCAGTGAGACAGGGAGGATATGGTGGAGTACATGTTCAGGGCATATTTGTGTGGATTTCTGCATTGGTACGTTCCAGTGAGACAGGGAGGTTATGGAGGGTGCAGGTTCAGGGTAAATTTGTGTGGAGTTCTGCGTTGGGACGTTCCAGTGAGACAGGGAGGTTATGGACGGGTACAGGTTCAGGGATATTTGTGTGGAGTTCTGCATTGGTACGTTCCAGTGAGACAGGGAGGTTATGGAGGGGTACAGGTTCAGGGCATATTTGTGTGGAGTTCTGCATTGGTACGTTCCAGTGAGACAGGGAGTTTATGGAGGGGTACAGGTTCAGGGCATATTTGTGTGGTGTTCTGCAATGGTACGTTCCAGTGAGACAGGGAGGTTATGGAGGGGTACAGGTTCAGGGCATATTTGTGTGGAGTTCTGCATTGGTACGTTCCAGTGAGACAGGGAGTTTATGGAGGGGTACAGGTTCAGGGCATATTTGTGTGGTGTTCTGCAATGGTACGTTCCAGTGACACAGGGAGGTTATGGAAGGGTACAGGTTCAGGGCATATTTGTGTGGAGTTCTGCATTGGTAAGTTCCAGTGAGACAGGGAGGTTTTGGAGGGGTACAGGTTCAGGGCAAATTTGTGTGGAGTTCTGCATTGGTAGGTTCCAGTGAGACAAGGAGGTTTTGGGCGGGTACAGTTTCAGGGCATTTTGTGTGGAATTCTGCATTGGTACGTTGCAGTGAGACAGGGAGGTTATGGAGGGTACAGGTTCAGGTCATATTTATGTGGAGTTCTGCGTTGGTACGTTCCAGTGTGACTAGGAGTTTATGGAGGGGTACAGGTTCAGGGCATATTTGTTTGGAGTTCTGCATTGGTACGTTCCAGTGAGACAGGGCGGTTATGGAGGGTACACGTTCAGGGCATATTTGTGTGGGATTCTGCAGTGGGACGTTCCAGTGACACAGGGAGGTTATGGAGGGGTACAGGTTCAGGGCATATTTGTGTGGAATTCTGCAGTGGGACGTTCCAGTGAGACAGGGAGTTTATAGACGTGTACAGGTTCAGGGTATATTTGTGTGGAATTCTGCATTGGTACGTTCCAGTGAGACAGGGAAGTTTTGGAGGGGTACAGGTTCAGTGCATACGTGTGGTGTTCTGCAATGTTACGTTCCAGTGAGACAGGGAGGTTATGCAGGGTACAGGTTCAGGACATATTTGTGTGGAGTTCTGCAGTGGTACGTTCCAGGGAGACAGGGAGGATATGGTGGAGTACAGGTTCAGGGCATATTTGTGTGGAGTACTGCTTTGGTACGTTCCAGTGAGACAGTGAGTTTATGGAGGGTACAGGTTCAGGGCGTATTTGTGTGGAGTTCTGCGTTGGGACGTTCCAGTGAGACAGGGAGGTTATGGACGGGTACAGGTTCACAGCATATTTGTGTGGAGTTCTGCATTGGTACGTTCCAGTGACACAGGGAGGTTATGGAGGGGTACAGGTTCAGGGCATATTTGTGTGGAATTCTGCATTGGGACTTTCCAGTGAGACAGGGAGTTTATGGACCTGTACAGGTTCAGGGTATATTTGTGTGGAAATCTGCATTGGTACGTTCCAGTGAGACAGGGAGGTTTTGGAGGGGTACAGGTTCAGTGCATATTTGTGTGGTGTTCTGCAATGGTACGTTCGAGTGAGACAGGGAGGTTATGGAGGGTACAGGTTCAGGGCATATTTGTGTGGAGTTCTGCAGAGGTACGTTCCAGTGACACAGGGAGGTTATGAAGGGGTACAGGTTCAGGGCATATTTGTGTGGAGTTCTGCATTGGTACGTTAAAGTGAGACAGGGAAGTTATGGAGGGTACAGGTTCAGGGCATATTTGTGTGGTGTTCTGCAATGGTACGTTCCAGTGAGACAGCGAGGTTATGGAGGGTACAGGTTCAGGGCTTATTTGTGTGGAGCTCTGCATTGTTACGTTCCAGTGAGACAGGGAGGTTATGGAGGGGTACAGGTTCAGGGCAAATTTGTCTGTAGTTCTGCATTCGTACGTTCCAGTGAGACAGTGAGGTTATGGAGGGTACAGGTTCAGGGCATATTTCTATGGTGTTCTGCAGTGGTACGTTCCAGTGAGACAGGGAGGTTATGGAAGGGTGCAGGTTCAGGGATAATTTGTGTGGAGTTCTGCATTGGTACGTTCCAGTGAGACAGGGAGGTTATGGAGGGTACTGGTTCAGGACATATTTGTGTGGAGTTCTGCAGTGGTACGTTCCAGGGAGACAGGGAGGATATGGTGGAGTACAGGTTCAGGGCATATTTGTGTGGATTTCTGCATTGGTACGTTCCAGTGAGACAGGGAGGTTATGGAGGGGTACAGGTTGACCGCAAATTTGTCTGGAGTTCTGCATTGGTACATTCCAGTGAGACAAGGAGGTTCTGGGTGGGTACAGGTTCAGGGCATATTTGTGTGGAGTTCTGGATTCGTACATTCCAGTGAGACAGGGAGGTTATGGAGGTGTACAGGTTCAGGGTATATTTGTGTGGAGTTCTGCGTTGGTACGTTTCAGTGTGACTGGGAGGTTATGGAGGGGTACAGGTTCAGGGCATATTTGTTTGGAGTTCTGAATTGGTACGTTCCAGTGAGACAGGGAAGTTATGGAGGGTACAGGTTCAGGGCATATTTGTGTGGTGTTCTGCAATGGTACTTTCCAGTGAGACAGTGAGGTTATGGAGGGTACAGGTTCAGGGCATATGTGTGTGGAGTTCTGCGTTGGGACGTTCTTGTGAGACAGGGAGGTTATGGAGGGGTACAGGTTCAGGGCATATTTGTGTAGAATTCTGCAGTAGGACGTTCAGGTGAGACAGGGAGTTTATGAACGTGTACAGGTTCAGGGCATATTTGTGTGGAATTCTGCATTGGTAGGTTCCAGTGAGACAGGGAGGTTATGGAGGGGTACAGCCTCAGGGCATATTTGTGTGGTGTTCTGCATTGGTATGTTCCAGTGACACAGGGAGGTTATGGAGGGGTACAGGTTCAGGGCATATTTGTGTGGAATTCTGCAGTGGGACGTTCCAGTGAGACAGGGAGTTTATGGACGTGTACAGGTTCAGGGTATATTTGTGTGGTGTTCTGCAATGGTACGTTCCAGTGAGACAGTGAGGTTATGGAGGGTGCAGGTTCAGGGCAAATTTGTGTGGAGTTCTGCGTCGGGACGTTCCAGTGAGACAGGGAGGTTATGCACGGTACGGGATCAGGGCATATTTGAGTGGAGTTCGGCATTGGTGTGTTCCAGTGAGACAGGGAGGTTATGGGGGGGGGGGTACAGGTTCTGGGCATATTTGTGTGAATTTCTGCTTTGGTAAGTTCCAGTGAGACAGGGAGGTTATGAAGTGGTACAGGTTCAGGGCAAATTTGTGTGGAGTTCTGCATTGGTACGTTCCAGTGAGACAAGGAGGTTATGGGCGGGTACAGGTTCAGGGCATATTTGTGTGGAGTTCTGCGTTGGGACGTTCCAGTGAGACAGGGAGGATATGGACGGGTATAGGTTCAGGGCATATTTGTGTGGAGTTCTGCATTGGTACTTTCCAGTGACACAGGGAGGTTATGAAGGGGTACAGGTTCAGGGCATATTTGTGTGGAGTTCTGCATTGGTACGTTAAAGTGAGACAGGGAAGTTATGGAGGGTACAGGTTCAGGGCATATTTGTGTGGTGTTCTGCAATGGTACGTTCCAGTGAGACAGCGAGGTTATGGAGGGTACAGGTTCAGGGCATATTTGTGTGGAGCTCTGCATTGTTACGTTCCAGTGAGACAGGGAGGTTATGGAGGGGTACAGGTTCAGGGCAAATTTGTCTGTAGTTCTGCATTCGTACGTTCCAGTGAGACAGTGAGGTTATGGAGGGTACAGGTTCAGGGCATATTTCTATGGTGTTCTGCAGTGGTACGTTCCAGTGAGACAGGGAGGTTATGGAAGGGTACAGGTTTATGGCATATTTGTGTGGAGTTCTGCAGTGGGACGTTCCAGTGAGACTGGGAGGTTATGGAGGGGTGCAGGTTCAGGGATTATTTGTGTGGAGTTCTGCATTGGTACGTTCCAGTGAGACAGGGAGGTTTTGGAGGGGTACAGGTTCAGGGCAAATTTGAGTGTAGTTCTGCATTGGTACGTTCCAGTGAGACAGGGAGGTTATGGAGGGTACTGGTTCAGGACATATTTGTGTGGAGTTCTGCAGTGGTACGTTCCAGGGAGACAGGGAGGATATGGTGGAGTACAGGTTCAGGGCATATTTGTGTGGATTTCTGCATTGGTACGTTCCAGTGAGACAGGGAGGTTATGGAGGGGTACAGGTTGACCGCAAATTTGTGTGGAGTTCTGCATTGGTACATTCCAGTGAGACAAGGAGGTTCTGGGTGGGTACAGGTTCAGGGCATATTTGAGTGGAGTTCTGGATTCGTACATTCCAGTGAGACAGGGAGGTTATGGAGGTGTACAGGTTCAGGGTATATTTGTGTGGAGTTCTGCGTTGGTACGTTTCAGTGTGACTGGGAGGTTATGGAGGGGTACAGGTTCAGGGCATATTTGTTTGGAGTTCTGAATTGGTACGTTCCAGTGAGACAGGGAAGTTATGGAGGGTACAGGTTCAGGGCATATTTGTGTGGTGTTCTGCAATGGTACTTTCCAGTGAGACAGTGAGGTTATGGAGGGTACAGGTTCAGGGCATATGTGTGTGGAGTTCTGCGTTGGGACGTTCCAGTGAGACAGGGAGGTTATGGAGGGGTACAGGTTCAGGGCATATTTGTGTAGAATTCTGCAGTGGGACGTTCAGGTGAGACAGGGAGTTTATGAACGTGTACAGGTTCAGGGCATATTTGTGTGGAATTCTGCATTGGTAGGTTCCAGTGAGACAGGGAGGTTATGGAGGGGTACAGCCTCAGGGCATATTTGTGTGGTGTTCTGCATTGGTACGTTCCAGTGACACAGGGAGGTTATGGAGGGGTACAGGTTCAGGGCATATTTGTGTGGAATTCTGCAGTGGGACGTTCCAGTGAGACAGGGAGTTTATGGACGTGTACAGGTTCAGGGTATATTTGTGTGGTGTTCTGCAATGGTACGATCCAGTGAGACAGGGAGGTTATGGAGGGTGCAGGTTCAGGGCAAATTTGTGTGGAGTTCTGCGTCGGGACGTTCCAGTGAGACAGGGAGGTTATGGACGGGTACAGGTTCAGGGCATATTTGTGTGGAGTTCTGCATTGGTACGTTCCAGTGACACAGGGAGGTTATGGAGGGGTACAGGTTCAGGGCATATTTGTGTGGAGTTCTGCATTGGTACGTTCCAGTGAGACAGGTAGGTTATGGAGGGTACAAGTTCAGGGCATATTTGTGTGGAATTCTGCATTGGTACGTTCCAGTGAGACAGGGAGGTTTTGGAGGGGTACAGGTTCAGTGCATATTTGTGTGGTGTTCTGCAATGGTACGTTCCAGTGAGACAGGGAGGTTATGCACGTTACGGGATCAGGGCATATTTGAGTGGAGTTCGGCATTGGTGCGTTCCAGTGAGACAGGGAGGTTATGGAGGGGTACAGCTTCAGGGCATATTTGTGTGGAGTTCTGCATTGGTACGTTCCAGTGCCACAGGGAGGTTATGGAGGGGTACAGGTTCAGGGCATATTTGTGTGGAATTCTGCAGTGGGACGTTCCAGTGAGACAGGGAGTTTATAGACGTGTACAGGTTCAGGGTATATTTGTGTGGAATTCTGCATTGGTACGTTCCAGTGAGACAGGGAAGTTTTGGAGGGGTACAGGTTCAGTGCATACGTGTGGTGTTCTGCAATGGTACGTTCCAGTGAGACAGGGAGGTTATGCAGGGTACAGGTTCAGGACATATTTGTGTGGAGTTCTGCAGTGGTACGTTCCAGGGAGACAGGGAGGATATGGTGGAGTACAGGTTCAGGGCATATTTGTGTGGATTTCTGCATTCGTACATTCCAGTGAGACAGGGAGGTTATGGCAGGGTTCAGGTTCAGGGCATATTTGTGTGGTGTTCTGCAATGGTACGTTCCAGTGAGACAGTGAGGTTATGGAGGGTGCAGGTTCAGGGCAAATTTGTGTGGAGTTCTGCGTTGGGACGTTCCAGTGAGACAGGGAGGTTATGGACGGGTACAGGTTCAGGGCATATTTGTGTGGAGTACTGCTTTGGTACGTTCCAGTGAGACAGTGAGGTTATGGAGGGTACAGGTTCAGGGCATATTTGTGTGGAGTTCTGCGTTGGGACGTTCCAGTGAGACAGGGAAGATATGGACGGGTACAGGTTCACAGCATATTTGTGTGGAGTTCTGCATTGGTACGTTCCAGTGACACAGGGAGGTTATGGAGGGGTACAGGTTCAGGGCATATTTGTGTGGAATTCTGCATTGGACGTTCCAGTGAGACAGGGAGTTTATGGACGTGTACAGGTTCAGGGTATATTTGTGTGGAATTCTGCATTGGTACGTTCCAGTGAGACGGAGCTTTTGGAGGGGTACAGGTTCAGTGCATATTTGTGTGGTGTTCTGCAATGGTACGTTCCAGTGAGACAGGGAGGTTATGGAGGGTACAGGTTCAGGGCATATTTGTGTGGAGTTCTGCAGTGGTACGTTCCAGGGAGACAGGGAGGATATGGTGGAGTACAGGTTCAGGGCATATTTGTGAGGATTTCTGCATTGGTACGTTCCAGTGAGACAGGGAGGTTATGGAGGGGTACAGGTTCAGTGCATATTTGTGTGGTGTTCTGCAATGGTACGTTCCAGTGAGACAGTGAGGTTATGGAGGGTGCAGGTTCAGGGCAAATTTGTGTGGAGTTCTGCGTCGGGACGTTCCAGTGAGACAGCGAGGTTATGCACGGTACGGGATCAGGGCATATTTGAGTGGAGTTCGGCATTGGTGTGTTCCAGTGAGACAGCGAGGTTATGTTGGGGTACAGGTTCTGGGCATATTTGTGTGAATTTCTGCTTTGGTACGTTCCAGTGAGACAGGGAGGTTATGGAGTGGTACAGGTTCAGGGCAAATTTGTGTGCAGTTCTGCATTGGTACGTTCCAGTGAGACAAGGAGGTTATGGGCGGGTACAGGTTCAGGGCATATTTGTGTGGAGTTCTGCGTTGGGACGTTCCAGTGAGACAGGGAGGATATGGACGGGTATAGGTTCAGGGCATATTTGTGTGGAGTTCTGCATTGGTACTTTCCAGTGACACAGGGAGGTTATGAAGGGGTACAGGTTCAGGGCATATTTGTGTGGAGTTCTGCATTGGTACGTTAAAGTGAGACAGGGAAGTTATGGAGGGTACAGGTTCAGGGCATATTTGTGTGGTGTTCTGCAATGGTACGTTCCAGTGAGACAGCGAGGTTATGGAGGGTACAGGTTCAGGGCATATTTGTGTGGAGCTCTGCATTGTTACGTTCCAGTGAGACAGGGAGGTTATGGAGGGGTACAGGTTCAGGGCAAATTTGTCTGTAGTTCTGCATTCGTACGTTCCAGTGAGACAGTGAGGTTATGGAGGGTACAGGTTCAGGGCATATTTCTATGGTGTTCTGCAGTGGTACGTTCCAGTGAGACAGGGAGGTTATGGAAGGGTACAGGTTCAGGGCATATTTGTGTGGAGTTCTGCAGTGGGACGTTCCAGTGAGACAGGGAGGTTTTGGAGGGGTACAGGTTCAGTGCATATTTGTGTGGTGTTCTGCAATGGTACGTTCCAGTGAGACAGGGAGGTTATGCACGTTACGGGATCAGGGCATATTTGAGTGGAGTTCGGCATTGGTGCGTTCCAGTGAGACAGGGAGGATATGGAGGGGTACAGCTTCAGGGCATATTTGTGTGGAGTTCTGCATTGGTACGTTCCAGTGACACAGGGAGGTTATGGAGGGGTACAGGTTCAGGGCATATTTGTGTGGAATTCTGCAGTGGGACGTTCCAGTGAGACAGGGAGTTTATAGACGTGTACAGGTTCAGGGTATATTTGTGTGGAATTCTGCATTGGTACGTTCCAGTGAGACAGGGAAGTTTTGGAGGGGTACAGGTTCAGTGCATACGTGTGGTGTTCTGCAATGGTACGTTCCAGTGAGACAGGGAGGTTATGCAGGGTACAGGTTCAGGACATATTTGTGTGGAGTTCTGCAGTGGTACGTTCCAGGGAGACAGGGAGGATATGGTGGAGTACAGGTTCAGGGCATATTTGTGTGGATTTCTGCATTCGTACATTCCAGTGAGACAGGGAGGTTATGGAGGGGTTCAGGTTCAGGGCATATTTGTGTGGTGTTCTGCAATGGTACGTTCCAGTGAGACAGTGAGGTTATGGAGGGTGCAGGTTCAGGGCAAATTTGTGTGGAGTTCTGCGTTGGGACGTTCCAGTGAGACAGGGAGGTTATGGACGGGTACAGGTTCAGGGCATATTTGTGTGGAGTACTGCTTTGGTACGTTCCAGTGAGACAGTGAGGTTATGGAGGGTACAGGTTCAGGGCATATTTGTGTGGAGTTCTGCGTTGGGACGTTCCAGTGAGACAGGGAAGATATGGACGGGTACAGGTTCACAGCATATTTGTGTGGAGTTCTGCATTGGTACGTTCCAGTGACACAGGGAGGTTATGGAGGGGTACAGGTTCAGGGCATATTTGTGTGGAATTCTGCATTGGACGTTCCAGTGAGACAGGGAGTTTATGGACGTGTACAGGTTCAGGGTATATTTGTGTGGAATTCTGCATTGGTACGTTCCAGTGAGACAGGGAGCTTTTGGAGGGGTACAGGTTCAGTGCATATTTGTGTGGTGTTCTGCAATGGTACGTTCCAGTGAGACAGGGAGGTTATGGAGGGTACAGGTTCAGGGCATATTTGTGTGGAGTTCTGCAGTGGTACGTTCCAGGGAGACAGGGAGGATATGGTGGAGTACAGGTTCAGGGCATATTTGTGAGGATTTCTGCATTGGTACGTTCCAGTGAGACAGGGAGGTTATGGAGGGGTACAGGTTCAGTGCATATTTGTGTGGTGTTCTGCAATGGTACGTTCCAGTGAGACAGTGAAGTTATGGAGTGTGCAGGTTCAGGGCAAATTTGTGTGGAGTTCTGCGTCGGGACGTTCCAGTGAGACAGGGAGGTTATGCACGGTACGGGATCAGGGCATATTTGAGTGGAGTTCGGCATTGGTGTGTTCCAGTGAGACAGCGAGGTTATGGAGGGGTACAGGTTCTGGGCATATTTGTGTGAATTTCTGCTTTGGTACGTTCCAGTGAGACAGGGAGGTTATGGAGTGGTACAGGTTCAGGGCAAATTTGTGTGGAGTTCTGCATTGGTACGTTCCAGTGAGACAAGGAGGTTATGGGCGGGTACAGGTTCAGGGCATATTTGTGTGGAGTTCTGCGTTGGGACGTTCCAGTGAGACAGGGAGGATATGGACGGGTATAGGTTCAGGGCATATTTGTGTGGAGTTCTGCATTGGTACTTTCCAGTGACACAGGGAGGTTATGAAGGGGTACAGGTTCAGGGCATATTTGTGTGGAGTTCTGCATTGGTACGTTAAAGTGAGACAGGGAAGTTATGGAGGGTACAGGTTCAGGGCATATTTGTGTGGTGTTCTGCAATGGTACGTTCCAGTGAGACAGCGAGGTTATGGAGGGTACAGGTTCAGGGCATATTTGTGTGGAGCTCTGCATTGTTACGTTCCAGTGAGACAGGGAGGTTATGGAGGGGTACAGGTTCAGGGCAAATTTGTCTGTAGTTCTGCATTCGTACGTTCCAGTGAGACAGTGAGGTTATGGAGGGTACAGGTTCAGGGCATATTTCTATGGTGTTCTGCAGTGGTACGTTCCAGTGAGACAGGGAGGTTATGGAAGGGTACAGGTTCAGGGCATATTTGTGTGGAGTTCTGCAGTGGGACGTTCCAGTGAGACAGGGAGGTTATGGAGGTGTGCAGGTTCAGGGATTATTTGTGTGGAGTTCTGCATTGGTACGTTCCAGTGAGACAGGGAGGTTATGGAGGGGTACAGGTTCAGGGCAAATTTGAGTGTAGTTCTGCATTGGTACGTTCCAGTGAGACAGGGAGGTTATGGAGGGTACTGGTTCAGGACATATTTGTGTGGATTTCTGCAGTGGTACGTTCCAGTGAGACAGGGAGGTTATGGAGGGGTACAGGTTGACCGCAAATTTGTGTGGAGTTCTGCATTGGTACGTTCCAGTGAGACAGGGAGGTTTTGGAGGGGTACAGGTTCAGTGCATATTTGTGTGGTGTTCTGCAATGGTACGTTCCAGTGAGACAGGGAGGTTATGGAGGGGTACAGGTTCAGTGCATATTTGTGTGGTGTTCTGCAATGGTACGTTCCAGTGAGACAGGGAGGTTATGCACGTTACGGGATCAGGGCATATTTGAGTGGAGTTCGGCATTGGTGCGTTCCAGTGAGACAGGGAGGTTATGGAGGGGTACAGCTTCAGGGCATATTTGTGTGGAGTTCTGCATTGGTACGTTCCAGTGACACAGGGAGGTTATGGAGGGGTACAGGTTCAGGGCATATTTGTGTGGAATTCTGCAGTGGGACGTTCCAGTGAGACAGTGAGCTTTTGGAGGGGTACAGGTTCAGTGCATATTTGTGTGGTGTTCTGCAATGGTACGTTCCAGTGAGACAGGGAGGTTATGGAGGGTACAGGTTCAGGGCATATTTGTGTGGAGTTCTGCAGTGGTACGTTCCAGGGAGACAGGGAGGATATGGTGGAGTACAGGTTCAGGGCATATTTGTGAGGATTTCTGCATTGGTACGTTCCAGTGAGACAGGGAGGTTATGGAGGGGTACAGGTTCAGTGCATATTTGTGTGGTGTTCTGCAATGGTACGTTCCAGTGAGACAGTGAAGTTATGGAGGGTGCAGGTTCAGGGCAAATTTGTGTGGAGTTCTGCGTCGGGACGTTCCAGTGAGACAGGGAGGTTATGCACGGTACGGGATCAGGGCATATTTGAGTGGAGTTCGGCATTGGTGTGTTCCAGTGAGACAGCGAGGTTATGGAGGGGTACAGGTTCTGGGCATATTTGTGTGAATTTCTGCTTTGGTACGTTCCAGTGAGACAGGGAGGTTATGGTGTGGTACAGGTTCAGGGCAAATTTGTGTGGAGTTCTGCATTGGTACGTTCCAGTGAGACAAGGAGGTTATGGGTGGGTACAGGTTCAGGGCATATTTGTGTGGAGTTCTGCGTTGGGACGTTCCAGTGAGACAGGGAGGATATGGACGGGTATAGGTTCAGGGCATATTTGTGTGGAGTTCTGCATTGGTACTTTCCAGTGACACAGGGAGGTTATGAAGGGGTACAGGTTGAGGGCATATTTGTGTGGAGTTCTGCATTGGTACGTTAAAGTGAGACAGGGAAGTTATGGAGGGTACAGGTTCAGGGCATATTTGTGTGGTGTTCTGCAATGGTACGTTCCAGTGAGACAGCGAGGTTATGGAGGGTACAGGTTCAGGGCATATTTGTGTGGAGCTCTGCATTGTTACGTTCCAGTGAGACAGGGAGGTTATGGAGGGGTACAGGTTCAGGGCAAATTTGTCTGTAGTTCTGCATTCGTACGTTCCAGTGAGACAGTGAGGTTATGGAGGGTACAGGTTCAGGGCATATTTCTATGGTGTTCTGCAGAGGTACGTTCCAGTGAGACAGGGAGGTTATGGAAGGGTACAGGTTCAGGGGATATTTGTGTGGAGTTCTGCAGTGGGACGTTCCAGTGAGACAGGGAGGTTATGGAGGTGTGCAGGTTCAGGGATTATTTGTGTGGAGTTCTGCATTGGTACGTTCCAGTGAGACAGGGAGGTTATGGAGGGGTACAGGTTCAGGGCAAATTTGAGTGTAGTTCTGCATTGGTACGTTCCAGTGAGACAGGGAGGTTATGGAGGGTACTGGTTCAGGACATATTTGTGTGGAGTTCTGCAGTGGTACGTTCCAGTGAGACAGGGAGGTTATGGAGGGGTACAGGTTGACCGCAAATTTGTGTGGAGTTCTGCATTGGTACGTTCCAGTGAGACAGGGAGGTTTTGGAGGGGTACAGGTTCAGTGCATATTTGTGTGGTGTTCTGCAATGGTACGTTCCAGTGAGACAGGGAGGTTATGGAGGGGTACAGGTTCAGTGCATATTTGTGTGGTGTTCTGCAATGGTACGTTCCAGTGAGACAGGGAGGTTATGCACGTTACGGGATCAGGGCATATTTGAGTGGAGTTCGGCATTGGTGCGTTCCAGTGAGACAGGGAGGTTATGGAGGGGTACAGCTTCAGGGCATATTTGTGTGGAGTTCTGCATTGGTACGTTCCAGTGACACAGGGAGGTTATGGAGGGTTACAGGTTCAGGGCATATTTGTGTGGAATTCTGCAGTGGGACGTTCCAGTGAGACAGGGAGTTTATAGACGTGTACAGGTACAGGGTATATTTGTGTGGAATTCTGCATTGGTACGTTCCAGTGAGACAGGGAGGTTTTGGAGGGGTACAGGTTCAGTGCATACGTGTGGTGTTCTGCAATGGTACGTTCCAGTGAGACAGGGAGGTTATGCAGGGTACAGGTTCAGGACATATTTGTGTGGAGTTCTGCAGTGGTACGTTCCAGGGAGACAGGGAGGATATGGTGGAGTACAGGTTCAGGGCATATTTGTGTGGATTTCTGCATTCGTACATTCCAGTGAGACAGGGAGGTTATGGAGGGGTTCAGGTTCAGGGCATATTTGTGTGGTGTTCTGCAATGGTACGTTCCAGTGAGACAGTGAGGTTATGGAGGGTGCAGGTTCAGGGCAAATTTGTGTGGAGTTCTGCGTTGGGACGTTCCAGTGAGACAGGGAGGTTATGGACGGGTACAGGTTCAGGGCATATTTGTGTGGAGTACTGCTTTGGTACGTTCCAGTGACACAGTGAGGTTATGGAGGGTACAGGTTCAGGGCATATTTGTGTGGAGTTCTGCGTTGGGACGTTCCAGTGAGACAGGGAAGATATGGACGGGTACAGGTTCACAGCATATTTGTGTGGAGTTCTGCATTGGTACGTTCCAGTGACACAGGGAGGTTATGGAGGGGTACAGGTTCAGGGCATATTTGTGTGGAATTCTGCATTGGACGTTCCAGTGAGACAGGGAGTTTATGGACGTGTACAGGTTCAGGGTATATTTGTGTGGAATTCTGCATTGGTACGTTCCAGTGAGACAGGGAGCTTTTGGAGGGGTACAGGTTCAGTGCATATTTGTGTGGTGTTCTGCAATGGTACGTTCCAGTGAGACAGGGAGGTTATGGAGGGTACAGGTTCAGGGCATATTTGTGTGGAGTTCTGCAGTGGTACGTTCCAGGGAGACAGGGAGGATATGGTGGAGTACAGGTTCAGGGCATATTTGTGAGGATTTCTGCATTGGTACGTTCCAGTGAGACAGGGAGGTTATGGAGGGGTACAGGTTCAGTGCATATTTGTGTGGTGTTCTGCAATGGTACGTTCCAGTGAGACAGTGAGGTTATGGAGGGTGCAGGTTCAGGGCAAATTTGTGTGGAGTTCTGCGTCGGGACGTTCCAGTGAGACAGGGAGGTTATGCACGGTACGGGATCAGGGCATATTTGAGTGGAGTTCGGCATTGGTGTGTTCCAGTGAGACAGCGAGGTTATGGAGGGGTACAGGTTCTGGGCATATTTGTGTGAATTTCTGCTTTGGTACGTTCCAGTGAGACAGGGAGGTTATGGAGTGGTACAGGTTCAGGGCATATTTGTGTGGTGTTCTGCAATGGTACGTTCCAGTGAGACAGTGAGGTTATGGAGGGTGCAGGTTCAGGGCAAATTTGTGTGGAGTTCTGCGTTGGGACGTTCCAGTGAGACAGGGAGGTTATGGACGGGTACAGGTTCAGGGCATATTTGTGTGGAGTACTGCTTTGGTACGTTCCAGTGAGACAGTGAGGTTATGGAGGGTACAGGTTCAGGGCATATTTGTGTGGAGTTCTGCGTTGGGACGTTCCAGTGAGACAGGGAAGATATGGACGGGTACAGGTTCACAGCATATTTGTGTGGAGTTCTGCATTGGTACGTTCCAGTGACACAGGGAGGTTATGGAGGGGTACAGGTTCAGGGCATATTTGTGTGGAATTCTGCATTGGACGTTCCAGTGAGACAGGGAGTTTATGGACGTGTACAGGTTCAGGGTATATTTGTGTGGAATTCTGCATTGGTACGTTCCAGTGAGACAGGGAGCTTTTGGAGGGGTACAGGTTCAGTGCATATTTGTGTGGTGTTCTGCAATGGTACGTTCCAGTGAGACAGGGAGGTTATGGAGGGTACAGGTTCAGGGCATATTTGTGTGGAGTTCTGCAGTGGAACGTTCCAGGGAGACAGGGAGGATATGGTGGAGTACAGGTTCAGGGCATATTTGTGAGGATTTCTGCATTGGTACGTTCCAGTGAGACAGGGAGGTTATGGAGGGGTACAGGTTCAGTGCATATTTGTGTGGTGTTCTGCAATGGTACGTTCCAGTGAGACAGTGAAGTTATGGAGGGTGCAGGTTAAGGGCAAATTTGTGTGGAGTTCTGCGTCGGGACGTTCCAGTGAGACAGGGAGGTTATGCACGGTACGGGATCAGGGCATATTTGAGTGGAGTTCGGCATTGGTGTGTTCCAGTGAGACAGCGAGGTTATGGAGGGGTACAGGTTCTGGGCATATTTGTGTGAATTTCTGCTTTGGTACGTTCCAGTGAGACAGGGAGGTTATGGAGTGGTACAGGTTCAGGGCAAATTTGTGTGGAGTTCTGCATTGGTACGTTCCAGTGAGACAAGGAGGTTATGGGCGGGTACAGGTTCAGGGCATATTTGTGTGGAGTTCTGCGTTGGGACGTTCCAGTGAGACAGGGAGGATATGGACGGGTATAGGTTCAGGGCATATTTGTGTGGAGTTCTGCATTGGTACTTTCCAGTGACACAGGGAGGTTATGAAGGGGTACAGGTTCAGGGCATATTTGTGTGGAGTTCTGCATTGGTACGTTAAAGTGAGACAGGGAAGTTATGGAGGGTACAGGTTCAGGGCATATTTGTGTGGTGTTCTGCAATGGTACGTTCCAGTGAGACAGCGAGGTTATGGAGGGTACAGGTTCAGGGCATATTTGTGTGGAGCTCTGCATTGTTACGTTCCAGTGAGACAGGGAGGTTATGGAGGGGTACAGGTTCAGGGCAAATTTGTCTGTAGTTCTGCATTCGTACGTTCCAGTGAGACTGTGAGGTTATGGAGGGTACAGGTTCAGGGCATATTTCTATGGTGTTCTGCAGTGGTACGTTCCAGTGAGACAGGGAGGTTATGGAAGGGTACAGGTTCAGGGCATATTTGTGTGGAGTTCTGCAGTGGGACGTTCCAGTGAGACAGGGAGGTTATGGAGGTGTGCAGGTTCAGGGATTATTTGTGTGGAGTTCTGCATTGGTACGTTCCAGTGAGACAGGGAGGTTATGGAGGGGTACAGGTTCAGGGCAAATTTGAGTGTAGTTCTGCATTGGTACGTTCCAGTGAGACAGGGAGGTTATGGAGGGTACTGGTTCAGGACATATTTGTGTGGAGTTCTGCAGTGGTACGTTCCAGTGAGACAGGGAGGGTATGGAGGGGTACAGGTTGACCGCAAATTTGTGTGGAGTTCTGCATTGGTACGTTCCAGTGAGACAGGGAGGTTTTGGAGGGGTACAGGTTCAGTGCATATTTGTGTGGTGTTCTGCAATGGTACGTTCCAGTGAGACAGGGAGGTTATGGAGGGGTACAGGTTCAGTGCATATTTGTGTGGTGTTCTGCAATGGTACGTTCCAGTGAGACAGGGAGGTTATGCACGTTACGGGATCAGGGCATATTTGAGTGGAGTTCGGCATTGGTGCGTTCCAGTGAGACAGGGAGGTTATGGAGGGGTACAGCTTCAGGGCATATTTGTGTGGAGTTCTGCATTGGTACGTTCCAGTGACACAGGGAGGTTATGGAGGGGTACAGGTTCAGGGCATATTTGTGTGGAATTCTGCAGTGGGACGTTCCAGTGAGACAGGGAGTTTATAGACGTGTACAGGTTCAGGGTATATTTGTGTGGAATTCTGCATTGGTACGTTCCAGTGAGACAGGGAAGTTTTGGAGGGGTACAGGTTCAGTGCATACGTGTGGTGTTCTGCAATGGTACGTTCCAGTGAGACAGGGAGGTTATGCAGGGTACAGGTTCAGGACATATTTGTGTGGAGTTCTGCAGTGGTACGTTCCAGGGAGACAGGGAGGTTATGCAGGGTACAGGTTCAGGGTATATTTGTGTGGAATTCTGCATTGGTACGTTCCAGTGAGACAGGGAGCTTTTGGAGGGGTACAGGTTCAGTGCATATTTGTGTGGTGTTCTGCAATGGTACGTTCCAGTGAGACAGGGAGGTTATGGAGGGTACAGGTTCAGGGCATATTTGTGTGGAGTTCTGCAGTGGTACGTTCCAGGGAGACAGGGAGGATATGGTGGAGTACAGGTTCAGGGCATATTTGTGAGGATTTCTGCATTGGTACGTTCCAGTGAGACAGGGAGGTTATGGAGGGGTACAGGTTCAGTGCATATTTGTGTGGTGTTCTGCAATGGTACGTTCCAGTGAGACAGTGAGGTTATGGAGGGTGCAGGTTCAGGGCAAATTTGTGTGGAGTTCTGCGTCGGGACGTTCCAGTGAGACAGGGAGGTTATGCACGGTACGGGATCAGGGCATATTTGAGTGGAGTTCGGCATTGGTGTGTTCCAGTGAGACAGCGAGGTTATGGAGGGGTACAGGTTCTGGGCATATTTGTGTGAATTTCTGCTTTGGTACGTTCCAGTGAGACAGGGAGGTTATGGAGTGGTACAGGTTCAGGGCAAATTTGTGTGGAGTTCTGCATTGGTACGTTCCAGTGAGACAAGGAGGTTATGGGCGGGTACAGGTTCAGGGCATATTTGTGTGGAGTTCTGCGTTGGGACGTTCCAGTGAGACAGGGAGGATATGGACGGGTATAGGTTCAGGGCATATTTGTGTGGAGTTCTGCATTGGTACTTTCCAGTGACACAGGGAGGTTATGAAGGGGTACAGGTTCAGGGCATATTTGTGTGGAGTTCTGCATTGGTACGTTAAAGTGAGACAGGGAAGTTATGGAGGGTACAGGTTCAGGGCATATTTGTGTGGTGTTCTGCAATGGTACGTTCCAGTGAGACAGCGAGGTTATGGAGGGTACAGGTTCAGGGCATATTTGTGTGGAGCTCTGCATTGTTACGTTCCAGTGAGACAGGGAGGTTATGGAGGGGTACAGGTTCAGGGCAAATTTGTCTGTAGTTCTGCATTCGTACGTTCCAGTGAGACAGTGAGGTTATGGAGGGTACAGGTTCAGGGCATATTTCTATGGTGTTCTGCAGTGGTACGTTCCAGTGAGACAGGGAGGTTATGGAAGGGTACAGGTTCAGGGCATATTTGTGTGGAGTTCTGCAGTGGGACGTTCCAGTGAGACAGGGAGGTTTTGGAGGGGTACAGGTTCAGTGCATATTTGTGTGGTGTTCTGCAATGGTACGTTCCAGTGAGACAGGGAGGTTATGCACGTTACGGGATCAGGGCATATTTGAGTGGAGTTCGGCATTGGTGCATTCCAGTGAGACAGGGAGGATATGGAGGGGTACAGCTTCAGGGCATATTTGTGTGGAGTTCTGCATTGGTACGTTCCAGTGACACAGGGAGGTTATGGAGGGGTACAGGTTCAGGGCATATTTGTGTGGAATTCTGCAGTGGGACGTTCCAGTGAGACAGGGAGTTTATAGACGTGTACAGGTTCAGGGTATATTTGTGTGGAATTCTGCATTGGTACGTTCCAGTGAGACAGGGAAGTTTTGGAGGGGTACAGGTTCAGTGCATACGTGTGGTGTTCTGCAATGGTACGTTCCAGTGAGACAGGGAGGTTATGCAGGGTACAGGTTCAGGACATATTTGTGTGGAGTTCTGCAGTGGTACGTTCCAGGGAGACAGGGAGGATATGGTGGAGTACAGGTTCAGGGCATATTTGTGTGGATTTCTGCATTCGTACATTCCAGTGAGACAGGGAGGTTATGGAGGGGTTCAGGTTCAGGGCATATTTGTGTGGTGTTCTGCAATGGTACGTTCCAGTGAGACAGTGAGGTTATGGAGGGTGCAGGTTCAGGGCAAATTTGTGTGGAGTTCTGCGTTGGGACGTTCCAGTGAGACAGGGAGGTTATGGACGGGTACAGGTTCAGGGCATATTTGTGTGGAGTACTGCTTTGGTACGTTCCAGTGAGACAGTGAGGTTATGGAGGGTACAGGTTCAGGGCATATTTGTGTGGAGTTCTGCGTTGGGACGTTCCAGTGAGACAGGGAAGATATGGACGGGTACAGGTTCACAGCATATTTGTGTGGAGTTCTGCATTGGTACGTTCCAGTGACACAGGGAGGTTATGGAGGGGTACAGGTTCAGGGCATATTTGTGTGGAATTCTGCATTGGACGTTCCAGTGAGACAGGGAGTTTATGGACGTGTACAGGTTCAGGGTATATTTGTGTGGAATTCTGCATTGGTACGTTCCAGTGAGACAGGGAGCTTTTGGAGGGGTACAGGTTCAGTGCATATTTGTGTGGTGTTCTGCAATGGTACGTTCCAGTGAGACCGGGAGGTTATGGAGGGTACAGGTTCAGGGCATATTTGTGTGGAGTTCTGCAGTGGTACGTTCCAGGGAGACAGGGAGGATATGGTGGAGTACAGGTTCAGGGCATATTTGTGAGGATTTCTGCATTGGTACGTTCCAGTGAGACAGGGAGGTTATGGAGGGGTACAGGTTCAGTGCATATTTGTGTGGTGTTCTGCAATGGTACGTTCCAGTGAGACAGTGAGGTTATGGAGGGTGCAGGTTCAGGGCAAATTTGTGTGGAGTTCTGCGTCGGGACGTTCCAGTGAGACAGGGAGGTTATGCACGGTACGGGATCAGGGCATATTTGAGTGGAGTTCGGCATTGGTGTGTTCCAGTGAGACAGCGAGGTTATGGAGGGGTACAGGTTCTGGGCATATTTGTGTGAATTTCTGCTTTGGTACGTTCCAGTGAGACAGGGAGGTTATGGAGTGGTACAGGTTCAGGGCAAATTTGTGTGGAGTTCTGCATTGGTACGTTCCAGTGAGACAAGGAGGTTATGGGCGGGTACAGGTTCAGGGCATATTTGTGTGGAGTTCTGCGTTGGGACGTTCCAGTGAGACAGGGAGGATATGGACGGGTATAGGTTCAGGGCATATTTGTGTGGAGTTCTGCATTGGTACTTTCCAGTGACACAGGGAGGTTATGAAGGGGTACAGGTTCAGGGCATATTTGTGTGGAGTTCTGCATTGGTACGTTAAAGTGAGACAGGGAAGTTATGGAGGGTACAGGTTCAGGGCATATTTGTGTGGTGTTCTGCAATGGTACGTTCCAGTGAGACAGCGAGGTTATGGAGGGTACAGGTTCAGGGCATATTTGTGTGGAGCTCTGCATTGTTACGTTCCAGTGAGACAGGGAGGTTATGGAGGGGTACAGGTTCAGGGCAAATTTGTCTGTAGTTCTGCATTCGTACGTTCCAGTGAGACAGTGAGGTTATGGAGGGTACAGGTTCAGGGCATATTTCTATGGTGTTCTGCAGTGGTACGTTCCAGTGAGACAGGGAGGTTATGGAAGGGTACAGGTTCAGGGCATATTTGTGTGGAGTTCTGCAGTGGGACGTTCCAGTGAGACAGGGAGGTTATGGAGGTGTGCAGGTTCAGGGATTATTTGTGTGGAGTTCTGCATTGGTACGTTCCAGTGAGACAGGGAGGTTATGGAGGGGTACAGGTTCAGGGCAAATTTGAGTGTAGTTCTGCATTGGTACGTTCCAGTGAGACAGGGAGGTTATGGAGGGTACTGGTTCAGGACATATTTGTGTGGAGTTCTGCAGTGGTACGTTCCAGTGAGACAGGGAGGTTATGGAGGGGTACAGGTTCAGGGCATATTTGTGTAGAATTCTGCAGTGGGACGTTCAGGTGAGACAGGGAGTTTATGAACGTGTACAGGTTCAGGGCATATTTGTGTGGAGTTCTGCATTGGTACTTTCCAGTGACACAGGGAGGTTATGAAGGGGTACAGGTTCAGGGCATATTTGTGTGGAGTTCTGCATTGGTACGTTAAAGTGAGACAGGGAAGTTATGGAGGGTACAGGTTCAGGGCATATTTGTGTGGTGTTCTGCAATGGTACGTTCCAGTGAGACAGCGAGGTTATGGAGGGTACAGGTTCAGGGCATATTTGTGTGGAGCTCTGCATTGTTACGTTCCAGTGAGACAGGGAGGTTATGGAGGGGTACAGGTTCAGGGCAAATTTGTCTGTAGTTCTGCATTCGTACGTTCCAGTGAGACAGTGAGGTTATGGAGGGTACAGGTTCAGGGCATATTTCTATGGTGTTCTGCAGTGGTACGTTCCAGTGAGACAGGGAGGTTATGGAAGGGTACAGGTTCAGGGCATATTTGTGTGGAGTTCTGCAGTGGGACGTTCCAGTGAGACAGGGAGGTTATGGAGGTGTGCAGGTTCAGGGATTATTTGTGTGGAGTTCTGCATTGGTACGTTCCAGTGAGACAGGGAGGTTATGGAGGGGTACAGGTTCAGGGCAAATTTGAGTGTAGTTCTGCATTGGTACGTTCCAGTGAGACAGGGAGGTTATGGAGGGTACTGGTTCAGGACATATTTGTGTGGAGTTCTGCAGTGGTACGTTCCAGTGAGACAGGGAGGTTATGGAGGGGTACAGGTTCAGGGCATATTTGTGTAGAATTCTGCAGTGGGACGTTCAGGTGAGACAGGGAGTTTATGAACGTGTACAGGTTCAGGGCATATTTGTGTGGAATTCTGCATTGGTAGGTTCCAGTGAGACAGGGAGGTTATGGAGGGGTACAGCCTCAGGGCATATTTGTGTGGTGTTCTGCATTGGTATGTTCCAGTGACACAGGGAGGTTATGGAGGGGTACAGGTTCAGGGCATATTTGTGTGGAATTCTGCAGTGGGACGTTCCAGTGAGACAGGGAGTTCATGGACGTGTACAGGTTCAGGGTATATTTGTGTGGTGTTCTGCAATGGTACGTTCCAGTGAGACAGTGAGGTTATGGAGGGTGCAGGTTCAGGGCAAATTTGTGTGGAGTTCTGCGTCGGGACGTTCCAGTGAGACAGGGAGGTTATGCACGGTACGGGATCAGGGCATATTTGAGTGGAGTTCGGCATTGGTGTGTTCCAGTGAGACAGGGAGGTTATGGGGGGTGGTACAGGTTCTGGGCATATTTGTGTGAATTTCTGCTTTGGTACGTTCCAGTGAGACAGGGAGGTTATGGAGTGGTACAGGTTCAGGGCAAATTTGTGTGGAGTTCTGCATTGGTACGTTCCAGTGAGACAAGGAGGTTATGGGCGGGTACAGGTCCAGGGCATATTTGTGTGGAGTTCTGCGTTGGGACGTTCCAGTGAGACAGGGAGGATATGGACGGGTATAGGTTCAGGGCATATTTGTGTGGAATTCTGCATTGGTACTTTCCAGTGACACAGGGAGGTTATGAAGGGGTACAGGTTCAGGGCATATTTGTGTGGAGTTCTGCATTGGTACGTTAAAGTGAGACAGGGAAGTTATGGAGGGTACAGGTTCAGGGCATATTTGTGTGGAGCTCTGCATTGTTACGTTCCAGTGAGACAGGGAGGTTATGGAGGGGTACAGGTTCAGGGCAAATTTGTCTGTAGTTCTGCATTCGTACGTTCCAGTGAGACAGTGAGGTTATGGAGGGTACAGGTTCAGGGCATATTTCTATGGTGTTCTGCAGTGGTACGTTCCAGTGAGACAGGGAGGTTATGGAAGGGTACAGGTTCATGGCATATTTGTGTGGAGTTCTGCAGTGGGACGTTCCAGTGAGACAGGGAGGTTATGGAGGGGTGCAGGTTCAGGGATTATTTGTGTGGAGTTCTGCATTGGTACGTTCCAGTGAGACAGGGAGGTTATGGAGGGGTACAGGTTCAGGGCAAATTTGAGTGTAGTTCTGCATTGGTACGTTCCAGTGAGACAGGGAGGTTATGGAGGGTACTGGTTCAGGACATATTTGTGTGGAGTTCTGCAGTGGTACGTTCCAGGGAGACAGGGAGGATATGGTGGAGTACAGGTTCAGGGCATATTTGTGTGGATTTCTGCATTGGTACATTCCAGTGAGACAAGGAGGTTCTGGGTGGGTACAGGTTCAGGGCATATTTGTTTGGAGTTCTGAATTGGTACGTTCCAGTGAGACAGGGAAGTTATGGAGGGTACAGGTTCAGGGCATATTTGTGTGGTGTTCTGCAATGGTACTTTCCAGTGAGACAGTGAGGTTATGGAGGGTACAGGTTCAGGGCATATGTGTGTGGAGTTCTGCGTTGGGACGTTCCAGTGAGACAGGGAGGTTATGGAGGGGTACAGGTTCAGGGCATATTTGTATAGAATTCTGCAGTGGGACGTTCAGGTGAGACAGGGAGTTTATGAACGTGTACAGGTTCAGGGCATATTTGTGTGGAATTCTGCATTGGTAGGTTCCAGTGAGACAGGGAGGTTATGGAGGGGTACAGCCTCAGGGCATATTTGTGTGGTGTTCTGCATTGGTACGTTCCAGTGACAAAGGGAGGTTATGGAGGGGTACACGTTCAGGGCATATTTGTGTGGAATTCTGCAGTGGGACGTTCCAGTGAGACAGGGAGTTTATGGACGTGTACAGGTTCAGGGTATATTTGTGTGGTGTTCTGCAATGGTACGTTCCAGTGAGACAGTGAGGTTATGGAGGGTGCAGGTTCAGGGCAAATTTGTGTGGAGTTCTGCGTCGGGACGTTCCAGTGAGACAGGGAGGTTATGGACGGGTACAGGTTCAGGGCATATTTGTGTGGAGTTCTGCATTGGTACGTTCCAGTGACACAGGGAGGTTATGGAGGGGTACAGGTTCAGGGCATATTTGTGTGGAGTTCTGCATTGGTACGTTCCAGTGAGACAGGTAGGTTATGGAGGGTACAAGTTCAGGGCATATTTGTGTGGAATTCTGCAGTGGGACGTTCCAGTGATACAGGGAGTTTATGGACGTGTACAGGTTCCGGGCATATTTGTGTGGAATTCTGCATTGGTACGTTCCAGTGAGACAGGGAGGTTTTGGAGGGGTACAGGTTCAGTGCATATTTGTGTGGTGTTCTGCAATGGTACGTTCCAGTGAGACAGGGAGGTTATGCACGTTACGGGATCAGGGCATATTTGAGTGGAGTTCGGCATTGGGACGTTCCAGTGAGACAGGGAGTTTATAGACGTGTACAGGTTCAGGGTATATTTGTGTGGAATTCTGCATTGGTACGTTCCAGTGAGACAGGGAAGTTTTGGAGGGGTACAGGTTCAGTGCATACGTGTGGTGTTCAGCAATGGTACGTTCCAGTGAGACAGGGAGGTTATGCAGGGTACAGGTTCAGGACATATTTGTGTGGAGTTCTGCAGTGGTACGTTCCAGGGAGACAGGGAGGATATGGTGGAGTACAGGTTCAGGGCATATTTGTGTGGATTTCTGCATTCGTACATTCCAGTGAGACAGGGAGGTTATGGAGGGTTTCAGGTTCAGGGCATGTTTGTGTGGTGTTCTGCAATGGTACGTTCCAGTGAGACAGTGAGGTTATGGAGGGTGCAGGTTCAGGGCAAATTTGTGTGGAGTTCTGCGTTGGGACGTTCCAGTGAGACAGGGAGGTTATGGACGGGTACAGGTTCAGGGCATATTTGTGTGGAGTACTGCTTTGGTACGTTCCAGTGAGACAGTGAGGTTATGGAGGGTACAGGTTCAGGGCATATTTGTGTGGAGTTCTGCGTTGGGACGTTCCAGTGAGACAGGGAAGATATGGACGGGTACAGGTTCACAGCATATTTGTGTGGAGTTCTGCATTGGTACGTTCCAGTGACACAGGGAGGTTATGGAGGGCTACAGGTTCAGGGCATATTTGTGTGGAATTCTGCATTGGACGTTCCAGTGAGACAGGGAGTTTATGGACGTGTACAGGTTCAGGGTATATTTGTGTGGAATTCTGCATTGGTACGTTCCAGTGAGACAGGGAGCTTTTGGAGGGGTACAGGTTCAGTGCATATTTGTGTGGTGTTCTGCAATGGTACGTTCCAGTGAGACAGGGAGGTTATGGAGGGTACAGGTTCAGGGCATATTTGTGTGGAGTTCTGCAGTGGTACGTTCCAGGGAGACAGGGAGGATATGGTGGAGTACAGGTTCAGGGCATATTTGTGAGGATTTCTGCATTGGTACGTTCCAGTGAGACAGGGAGGTTATGGAGGGGTACAGGTTCAGTGCATATTTGTGTGGTGTTCTGCAATGGTACGTTCCAGTGAGACAGTGAGGTTATGGAGGGTGCAGGTTCAGGGCAAATTTGTGTGGAGTTCTGCGTCGGGACGTTCCAGTGAGACAAGGAGGTTATGCACGGTACGGGATCAGGGCATATTTGAGTGGAGTTCGGCATTGGTGTGTTCCAGTGAGACAGCGAGGTTATGGAGGGGTACAGGTTCTGGGCATATTTGTGTGAATTTCTGCTTTGGTACGTTCCAGTGAGACAGGGAGGTTATGGAGTGGTACAGGTTCAGGGCAAATTTGTGTGGAGTTCTGCATTGGTACGTTCCAGTGAGACAAGGAGGTTATGGGCGGGTACAGGTTCAGGGCATATTTGTGTGGAGTTCTGCGTTGGGACGTTCCAGTGAGACAGGGAGGATATGGACGGGTATAGGTTCAGGGCATATTTGTGTGGAGTTCTGCATTGGTACTTTCCAGTGACACAGGGAGGTTATGAAGGGGTACAGGTTCAGGGCATATTTGTGTGGAGTTCTGCATTGGTACGTTAAAGTGAGACAGGGAAGTTATGGAGGGTACAGGTTCAGGGCATATTTGTGTGGTGTTCTGCAATGGTACGTTCCAGTGAGACAGCGAGGTTATGGAGGGTACAGGTTCAGGGCATATTTGTGTGGAGCTCTGCATTGTTACGTTCCAGTGAGACAGGGAGGTTATGGAGGGGTACAGGTTCAGGGCAAATTTGTCTGTAGTTCTGCATTCGTACGTTCCAGTGAGACAGTGAGGTTATGGAGGGTACAGGTTCAGGGCATATTTCTATGGTGTTCTGCAGTGGTACGTTCCAGTGAGACAGGGAGGTTATGGAAGGGTACAGGTTCAGGGCATATTTGTGTGGAGTTCTGCAGTGGGACGTTCCAGTGAGACAGGGAGGTTATGGAGGTGTGCAGGTTCAGGGATTATTTGTGTGGAGTTCTGCATTGGTACGTTCCAGTGAGACAGGGAGGTTATGGAGGGGTACAGGTTCAGGGCAAATTTGAGTGTAGTTCTGCATTGGTACGTTCCAGTGAGACAGGGAGGTTATGGAGGGTACTGGTTCAGGACATATTTGTGTGGAGTTCTGCAGTGGTACGTTCCAGTGAGACAGGGAGGTTATGGAGGGGTACAGGTTCAGGGCATATTTGTGTAGAATTCTGCAGTGGGACGTTCAGGTGAGACAGGGAGTTTATGAACGTGTACAGGTTCAGGGCATATTTGTGTGGAATTCTGCATTGGTAGGTTCCAGTGAGACAGGGAGGTTATGGAGGGGTACAGCCTCAGGGCATATTTGTGTGGTGTTCTGCATTGGTATGTTCCAGTGACACAGGGAGGTTATGGAGGGGTACAGGTTCAGGGCATATTTGTGTGGAATTCTGCAGTGGGACGTTCCAGTGAGACAGGGAGTTCATGGACGTGTACAGGTTCAGGGTATATTTGTGTGGTGTTCTGCAATGGTACGTTCCAGTGAGACAGTGAGGTTATGGAGGGTGCAGGTTCAGGGCAAATTTGTGTGGAGTTCTGCGTCGGGACGTTCCAGTGAGACAGGGAGGTTATGCACGGTACGGGATCAGGGCATATTTGAGTGGAGTTCGGCATTGGTGTGTTCCAGTGAGACAGGGAGGTTATGGGGGGTGGTACAGGTTCTGGGCATATTTGTGTGAATTTCTGCTTTGGTACGTTCCAGTGAGACAGGGAGGTTATGGAGTGGTACAGGTTCAGGGCAAATTTGTGTGGAGTTCTGCATTGGTACGTTCCAGTGAGACAAGGAGGTTATGGGCGGGTACAGGTTCAGGGCATATTTGTGTGGAGTTCTGCGTTGGGACGTTCCAGTGAGACAGGGAGGATATGGACGGGTATAGGTTCAAGGCATATTTGTGTGGAATTCTGCATTGGTACTTTCCAGTGACACAGGGAGGTTATGAAGGGGTACAGGTTCAGGGCATATTTGTGTGGAGTTCTGCATTGGTACGTTAAAGTGAGACAGGGAAGTTATGGAGGGTACAGGTTCAGGGCATATTTGTGTGGAGCTCTGCATTGTTACGTTCCAGTGAGACAGGGAGGTTATGGAGGGGTACAGGTTCAGGGCAAATTTGTCTGTAGTTCTGCATTCGTACGTTCCAGTGAGACAGTGAGGTTATGGAGGGTACAGGTTCAGGGCATATTTCTATGGTGTTCTGCAGTGGTACGTTCCAGTGAGACAGGGAGGTTATGGAAGGGTACAGGTTCATGGCATATTTGTGTGGAGTTCTGCAGTGGGACGTTCCAGTGAGACAGGGAGGTTATGGAGGGGTGCAGGTTCAGGGATTATTTGTGTGGAGTTCTGCATTGGTACGTTCCAGTGAGACAGGGAGGTTATGGAGGGGTACAGGTTCAGGGCAAATTTGAGTGTAGTTCTGCATTGGTACGTTCCAGTGAGACAGGGAGGTTATGGAGGGTACTGGTTCAGGACATATTTGTGTGGAGTTCTGCAGTAGTACGTTCCAGGGAGACAGGGAGGATATGGTGGAGTACAGGTTCAGGGCATATTTGTGTGGATTTCTGCATTGGTACGTTCCAGTGAGACAGGGAGGTTATGGAGGGGTACAGGTTGACCGCAAATTTGTGTGGAGTTCTGCATTGGTACATTCCAGTGAGACAAGGAGGTTCTGGGTGGGTACAGGTTCAGGGCATATTTGTGTGGAGTTCTGGATTCGTACATTCCAGTGAGACAGGGAGGTTATGGAGGTGTACAGGTTCAGGGTATATTTGTGTGGAGTTCTGCGTTGGTACGTTTCAGTGTGACTGGGAGGTTATGGAGGGGTACAGGTTCAGGGCATATTTGTTTGGATTTCTGAATTGGTACGTTCCAGTGAGACAGGGAGGTTATGGAGGGGTACATGTTCAGGGCATATTTGTGTAGAATTCTGCAGTGGGACGTTCAGGTGAGACAGGGAGTTTATGAACGTGTACAGGTTCAGGGCATATTTGTGTGGAATTCTGCATTGGTAGGTTCCAGTGAGACAGGGAGGTTATGGAGGGGTACAGCCTCAGGGCATATTTGTGTGGTGTTCTGCATTGGTACGTTCCAGTGACACAGGGAGGTTATGGAGGGGTACAGGTTCAGGGCATATTTGTGTGGAATTCTGCAGTGGGACGTTCCAGTGAGACAGGGAGTTTATGGACGTGTACAGGTTCAGGGTATATTTGTGTGGTGTTCTGCAATGGTACGTTCCAGTGAGACAGTGAGGTTATGGAGGGTGCAGGTTCAGGGCAAATTTGTGTGGAGTTCTGCGTCGGGACGTTCCAGTGAGACAGGGAGGTTATGGACGGGTACAGGTTCAGGGCATATTTGTGTGGAGTTCTGCATTGGTACGTTCCAGTGACACAGGGAGGTTATGGAGGGGTACAGGTTCAGGGCATATTTGTGTGGAATTCTGCAGTGGGACGTTCCAGTGATACAGGGAGTTTATGGACGTGTACAGGTTCCGGGCATATTTGTGTGGAATTCTGCATTGGTACGTTCCAGTGAGACAGGGAGGTTTTGGAGGGGTACAGGTTCAGTGCATATTTGTGTGGTGTTCTGCAATGGTACGTTCCAGTGAGACAGGGAGGTTATGCACGTTACGGGATCAGGGCATATTTGAGTGGAGTTCGGCATTGGTGCGTTCCAGTGAGACAGGGAGGTTATGGAGGGGTACAGCTTCAGGGCATATTTGTGTGGAGTTCTGCATTGGTACGTTCCAGTGACACAGGGAGGTTATGGAGGGGTACAGGTTCAGGGCATATTTGTGTGGAATTCTGCAGTGGGACGTTCCAGTGAGACAGGGAGTTTATAGACGTGTACAGGTTCAGGGTATATTTGTGTGGAATTCTGCATTGGTACGTTCCAGTGAGACAGGGAAGTTTTGGAGGGGTACAGGTTCAGTGCATACGTGTGGTGTTCTGCAATGGTACGTTCCAGTGAGACAGGGAGGTTATGCAGGGTACAGGTTCAGGACATATTTGTGTGGAGTGCTGCAGTGGTACGTTCCAGGGAGACAGGGAGGATATGGTGGAGTACAGGTTCAGGGCATATTTGTGTGGATTTCTGCATTCGTACATTCCAGTGAGACAGGGAGGTTATGGAGGGTTTCAGGTTCAGGGCATATTTGTGTGGTGTTCTGCAATGGTACGTTCCAGTGAGACAGTGAGGTTATGGAGGGTGCAGGTTCAGGGCAAATTTGTGTGGAATTCTGCGTTGGGACGTTCCAGTGAGACAGGGAGGTTATGGACGGGTACAGGTTCAGGGCATATTTGTGTGGAGTACTGCTTTGGTACGTTCCAGTGAGACAGTGAGGTTATGGAGGGTACAGGTTCAGGGCATATTTGTGTGGAGTTCTGCGTTGGGACGTTCCAGTGAGACAGGGAAGATATGGACGGGTACAGGTTCACAGCATATTTGTGTGGAGTTCTGCATTGGTACGTTCCAGTGACACAGGGAGGTTATGGAGGGCTACAGGTTCAGGGCATATTTGTGTGGAATTCTGCATTGGACGTTCCAGTGAGACAGGGAGTTTATGGACGTGTACAGGTTCAGGGTATATTTGTGTGGAATTCTGCATTGGTACGTTCCAGTGAGACAGGGAGCTTTTGGAGGGGTACAGGTTCAGTGCATATTTGTGTGGTGTTCTGCAATGGTACGTTCCAGTGAGACAGGGAGGTTATGGAGGGTACAGGTTCAGGGCATATTTGTGTGGAGTTCTGCAGTGGTACGTTCCAGGGAGACAGGGAGGATATGGTGGAGTACAGGTTCAGGGCATATTTGTGAGGATTTCTGCATTGGTACGTTCCAGTGAGACAGGGAGGTTATGGAGGGGTACAGGTTCAGTGCATATTTGTGTGGTGTTCTGCAATGGTACGTTCCAGTGAGACAGTGAGGTTATGGAGGGTGCAGGTTCAGGGCAAATTTGTGTGGAGTTCTGCGTCGGGACGTTCCAGTGAGACAGGGAGGTTATGCACGGTACGGGATCAGGGCATATTTGAGTGGAGTTCGGCATTGGTGTGTTCCAGTGAGACAGCGAGGTTATGGAGGGGTACAGGTTCTGGGCATATTTGTGTGAATTTCTGCTTTGGTACGTTCCAGTGAGACAGGGAGGATATGGAGTGGTACAGGTTCAGGGCAAATTTGTGTGGAGTTCTGCATTGGTACGTTCCAGTGAGACAAGGAGGTTATGGGCGGGTACAGGTTCAGGGCATATTTGTGTGGAGTTCTGCGTTGGGACGTTCCAGTGAGACAGGGAGGATATGGACGGGTATAGGTTCAGGGCATATTTGTGTGGAGTTCTGCATTGGTACTTTCCAGTGACACAGGGAGGTTATGAAGGGGTACAGGTTCAGGGCATATTTGTGTGGAGTTCTGCATTGGTACGTTAAAGTGAGAGAGGGAAGTTATGGAGGGTACAGGTTCAGGGCATATTTGTGTGGTTTTCTGCAATGGTACGTTCCAGTGAGACAGCGAGGTTATGGAGGGTACAGGTTCAGGGCATATTTGTGTGGAGCTCTGCATTGTTACGTTCCAATGAGACAGGGAGGTTATGGAGGGGTACAGGTTCAGGGCAAATTTGTCTGTAGTTCTGCATTCGTACGTTCCAGTGAGACAGTGAGGTTATGGAGGGTACAGGTTCAGGGCATATTTCTATGGTGTTCTGCAGTGGTACGTTCCAGTGAGACAGGGAGGTTATGGAAGGGTACAGGTTCAGGGCATATTTGTGTGGAGTTCTGCAGTGGGACGTTCCAGTGAGACAGGGAGGTTATGGAGGTGTGCAGGTTCAGGGATTATTTGTGTGGAGTTCTGCATTGGTACGTTCCAGTGAGACAGGGAGGTTATGGAGGGGTACAGGTTCAGGGCAAATTTGAGTGTAGTTCTGCATTGGCACGTTCCAGTGAGACAGGGAGGTTATGGAGGGTACTGGTTCAGGACATATTTGTGTGGAGTTCTGCAGTGGTACGTTCCAGGGAGACAGGGAGGATATGGTGGAGTACAGGTTCAGGGCATATTTGTGTGGATTTCTGCATTGGTACGTTCCAGTGAGACAGGGAGGTTATGGAGGGGTACAGGTTGACCGCAAATTTGTGTGGAGTTCTGCATTGGTACATTCCAGTGAGACAAGGAGGTTCTGGGTGGGTACAGGTTCAGGGCATATTTGTGTGGAGTTCTGGATTCGTACATTCCAGTGAGACAGGGAGGTTATGGAGGTGTACAGGTTCAGGGCATATTTGTGTGGTGTTCTGCAATGGTACTTTCCAGTGAGACAGTGAGGTTATGGAGGGTACAGGTTCAGGGCATATGTGTGTGGAGTTCTGCGTTGGGACGTTCCAGTGAGACAGGGAGGTTATGGAGGGGTACAGGTTCAGGGCATATTTGTGTAGAATTCTGCAGTGGGACGTTCAGGTGAGACAGGGAGTTTATGAACGTGTACAGGTTCAGGGCATATTTGTGTGGAATTCTGCATTGGTAGGTTCCAGTGAGACAGGGAGGTTATGGAGGGGTACAGACTCAGGGCATATTTGTGTGGTGTTCTGCATTGGTACGTTCCAGTGACACAGGGAGGTTATGGAGGGGTACAGGTTCAGTGCATACTTGTGTGGTGTTCTGCAATGGTACGTTCCAGTGAGACAGGGAGGTTATGCAGGGTACAGGTTCAGGACATATTTGTGTGGAGTTCTGCAGTGGTACGTTCCAGGGATACAGGGAGGATATGGTGGAGTACAGGTTCAGGGCATATTTGTGTGGATTTCTGCATTCGTACGTTCCAGTGAGACAGGGAGGTTATGGAGGGGTTCAGGTTCAGGGCATATTTGTGTGGTGTTCTGCAATGGTACGTTCCAGTGAGACAGTGCGGTTATGGAGGGTGCAGGTTCAGGGCAAATTTGTGTGGAGTTCTGCGTTGGGACGTTCCAGTGAGACAGGGAGGTTATGGACGGGTACAGGTTCAGAGCTTATTTGTTTGGAGTTCTGCATTGGTACGTTCCAGTGACACAGGGAGGTTATGGAGGGGTACAGGTTCAGGGCATATTTGTGTGGAATTCTGCATTGGTACGTTCCAGTGAGATAGGGAGGTTTTGGAGGGGTACAGGTTCAGTGCATATTTGTGTGGTGTTCTGCAATGGTACGTTCCAGTGAGACAGGGAGGTTATGGAGGGTACAGGTTCAGGACATATTTGTGTGGAGTTCTGCAGTGGTACGTTCCAGGGAGACAGGGAGGATATGGTGGAGTACAGGTTCAGGGCATATTTGTGAGGATTTCTGCATTGGTACATTCCAGTGAGACAGGGAGGTTATGGAGGGGTACAGGTTCAGTGCATATTTGTGTGGTGTTCTGCAATGGTACGTTCCAGTGAGACAGTGAGGTGATGGAGGGTGCAGGTTCAGGGCAAATTTGTGTGGAGTTCTGCGTCGGGACGTTCCAGTGAGACAGGGAGGTTATGCACCGTACGGGATCAGGGCATATTTGAGTGGAGTTCGGCATTGGTGTGTTCCAGTGTGACAGGGAGATTATGGAGGGGTACAGGTTCAGGGCATATTTGTGTGAATTTCTGCTTTGGTACGTTCCAGTGAGACAGGGAGGTTATGGAGTGGTACAGGTTCAGGGCAAATTTGTGTGGAGTTCTGCATTAGTACGTTCCAGTGAGAGATGGAGGTTATGGGCGGGTACAGGTTCAGGGCATATTTGTGTGGAGTTCTGCGTTGGGACGTTCCAGTGAGACAGTGAGGTTATGGAGGGTACAGGTTCAGGGCATATTTGTGTGGAGTTCTGCGTTGGGACGTTCCAGTGAGACAGGGAGGTTATGGACGGGTACAGGTTCACAGCATATTTGTGTGGAGTTCTGCATTGGTACGTTCCAGTGACACAGGGAGGTTATGGAGGGGTACAGGTTCAGGGCATATTTGTGTGGAATTCTGCATTGGGACGTTCCAGTGAGACAGGGAGTTTATGGACGTGTACAGGTTCAGGGTATATTTGTGTGGAATTCTGCATTGGTACGTTCCAGTGAGACAGGGAGCTTTTGGAGGGGTACAGGTTCAGTGCATATTTGTGTGGTGTTCTGCAATGGTACCTTCCAGTGAGACAGGGAGATTATGGAGGGTACAGGTTCAGGGCATATTTGTGTGGAGTTCTGCAGTGGTACGTTCCAGGGAGACAGGGAGGATATGGTGGAGTACAGGTTCAGGGCATATTTGTGAGGATTTCTGCATTGGTACGTTCCAGTGAGACAGGGAGGATATGGAGGGGTACAGTTTCAGTGCATATTTGTGTGGTGTTCTGCAATGGTACGTTCCAGTGAGACAGTGAGGTTATGGAGGGTGCAGGTTCAGGGCAAATTTGTGTGGAGTTCTGCGTCGGGACGTTCCAGTGAGACAGGGAGGTTATGCACGGTACGGGATCAGGGCATATTTGAGTGGAGTTCGGCATTGGTGTGTTCCAGTGAGACAGCGAGGTTATGGAGGGGTACAGGTTCTGGGCATATTTGTGTGAATTTCTGCTTTGGTACGTTCCAGTGAGACAGGGAGGTTATGGAGTGGTACAGGTTCAGGGCAAATTTGTGTGGAGTTCTGCATTGGTACGTTCCAGTGAGACAAGGAGGTTATGGGCGGGTACAGGTTCAGGGCATATTTGTGTGGAGTTCTGCGTTGGGACGTTCCAGTGAGACAGGGAGGATATGGACGGGTATAGGTTCAGGGCATATTTGTGTGGAGTTCTGCATTGGTACTTTCCAGTGACACAGGGAGGTTATGAAGGGGTACAGGTTCAGGGCATATTTGTGTGGAGTTCTGCATTGGTACGTTAAAGTGAGACAGGGAAGTTATGGAGGGTACAGGTTCAGGGCATATTTGTGTGGTTTTCTGCAATGGTACGTTCCAGTGAGACAGCGAGGTTATGGAGGGTACAGGTTCAGGGCATATTTGTGTGGAGCTCTGCATTGTTACGTTCCAGTGAGACAGGGAGGTTATGGAGGGGTACAGGTTCAGGGCAAATTTGTCTGTAGTTCTGCATTCGTACGTTCCAGTGAGACAGTGAGGTTATGGAGGGTACAGGTTCAGGGCATATTTCTATGGTGTTCTGCAGTGGTACGTTCCAGGGAGACAGGTAGGATATGGTGGAGTACAGGTTCAGGGCATATTTGTGTGGATTTCTGCATTGGTACGTTCCAGTGAGACAGGGAGGTTATGGAGGGGTACAGGTTGACCGCAAATTTGTGTGGAGTTCTGCATTGGTACATTCCAGTGAGACAAGGAGGTTCTGGGTGGGTACAGGTTCAGGGCATATTTGTGTGGAGTTCTGGATTCGTACATTCCAGTGAGACAGGGAGGTTATGGAGGTGTACAGGTTCAGGGCATATTTGTGTGGTGTTCTGCAATGGTACTTTCCAGTGAGACAGTGAGGTTATGGAGGGTACAGGTTCAGGGCATATGTGTGTGGAGTTCTGCGTTGGGACGTTCCAGTGAGACAGGGAGGTTATGGAGGGGTACAGGTTCAGGGCATATTTGTGTAGAATTCTGCAGTGGGATGTTCAGGTGAGACAGGGAGTTTATGAACGTGTACAGGTTCAGGGCATATTTGTGTGGAATTCTGCATTGGTAGGTTCCAGTGAGACAGGGAGGTTATGGAGGGGTACAGCCTCAGGGCATATTTGTGTGGTGTTCTGCATTGGTACGTTCCAGTGACACAGGGCGGTTATGGAGGGGTACAGGTTCAGGGCATATTTGTGTGGAATTCTGCAGTGGGACGTTCCAGTGAGACAGGGAGTTTATGGACGTGTACAGGATCAGGGTATATTTGTGTGGAATTCTGCATTGGTACGTTCCAGTGAGACAGGGAAGTTATGGAGGGGTACGGGTTCAGTGCATACTTGTGTGGTGTTCTGCAATGGTACGTTCCAGTGAGACAGGGAGGTTATGCAGGGTACAGGTTCAGGACATATTTGTGTGGAGTTCTGCAGTGGTACGTTCCAGGGATACAGGGAGGATATGGTGGAGTACAGGTTCAGGGCATATTTGTGTGGATTTCTGCATTCGTACGTTCCAGTGAGACAGGGAGGTTATGGAGGGGTTCAGGTTCAGGGCATATTTGTGTGGTGTTCTGCAATGGTACGTTCCAGTGAGACAGTGAGGTTATGGAGGGTGCAGGTTCAGGGCAAATTTGTGTGGAGTTCTGCGTTGGGACGTTCCAGTGAGACAGGGAGGTTATGGACGGGTACAGGTTCAGAGCTTATTTGTTTGGAGTTCTGCATTGGTACGTTCCAGTGACACAGGGAGGTTATGGAGGGGTACAGGTTCAGGGCATATTTGTGTGGAATTCTGCATTGGTACGTTCCAGTGAGACAGGGAGGTTTTGGAGGGGTACAGGTTCAGTGCATATTTGTGTGGTGTTCTGCAATGGTACGTTCCAGTGAGACAGGGAGGTTATGGAGGGTACAGGTTCAGGACATATTTGTGTGGAGTTCTGCAGTGGTACGTTCCAGGGAGACAGGGAGGATATGGTGGAGTACAGGTTCAGGGCATATTTGTGAGGATTTCTGCATTGGTACATTCCAGTGAGACAGGGAGGTTATGGAGGGGTATAGGTTCAGTGCATATTTGTGTGGTGTTCTGCAATGGTACGTTCCAGTGAGACAGTGAGGTTATGGAGGGTGCATGTTCAGGGCAAATTTGTGTGGAGTTCTGCGTCGGGACGTTCCAGTGAGACAGGGAGGTTATGCACCGTACGGGATCAGGGCATATTTGAGTGGAGTTCGGCATTGGTGTGTTCCAGTGTGACAGGGAGATTATGGAGGGGTACAGGTTCAGGGCATATTTGTGTGAATTTCTGCTTTGGTACGTTCCAGTGAGACAGGGAGGTTATGGAGTGGTACAGGTTCAGGGCAAATTTGTGTGGAGTTCTGCATTGGTACGTTCCAGTGAGACAAGGAGGTTATGGGCGGGTACAGCTTCAGGGCATATTTGTGTGGAGTTCTGCGTTGGGACGTTCCAGTGAGACAGGGAGGATATGGACGGGTATAGGTTCAGGGCATATTTGTGTGGAGTTCTGCATTGGTACTTTCTAGTGACACAGGGAGGTTATGAAGGGGTACAGGTTCAGGGCATATTTGTGTGGAGTTCTGCATTGGTACGTTAAAGTGAGACAGGGAAGTTATGGAGGGTACAGGTTCAGGGCATATTTCTATGGTGTTCTGCAGTGGTACGTTCCAGTGAGACAGGGAGGTTATGGAAGGGTACAGGTTCAGGGCATATTTGTGTGGAGTTCTGCAGTGGGACGTTCCAGTGAGACAGGGAGGTTATGGAGGGGTGCAGGTTCAGGGATTAATTGTGTGGAGTTCTGCATTGGTACGTTCCAGTGAGACAGGGAGGTTATGGAGGGGTACAGGTTCAGGGCAAATTTGAGTGTAGTTCTGCACTGGTACGTTCCAGTGAGGCAGGGAGGTTATGGAGGGTACTGGTTCAGGACATATTTGTGTGGAGTTCTGCAGTGGTACGTTCCAGGGAGACAGGGAGGATATGGTGGAGTACAGGTTCAGGGCATATTTGTGTGGATTTCTGCATTGGTACTTTCCAGTGAGACAGGGAGGTTATGGAGGGGTACAGGTTGACCGCAAATTTGTGTGGAGTTCTGCATTGGTACATTCCAGTGAGACAAGGAGGTTCTGGGTGGGTACAGGTTCAGGGCATATTTGTGTGGAGTTCTGGATTCGTACATTCCAGTGAGACAGGGAGGTTATGGAGGTGTACAGGTTCAGGGCATATTTGTGTGGTGTTGTGCAATGGTACTTTCCAGTGAGTCAGTGAGGTTATGGAGGGTACAGGTTCAGGGCATATGTGTGTGGAGTTCTGCGTTGGGACGTTCCAGTGACACAGGGAGGTTATGGAGGGGTACAGGTTCAGGGCATATTTGTGTGGAATTCTGCATTGGTACGTTCCAGTGAGATAGGGAGGTTTTGGAGGGGTACAGGTTCAGTGCATATTTGTGTGGTGTTCTGCAATGGTACGTTCCAGTGAGACAGGGAGGTTATGGAGGGTACAGGTTCAGGACATATTTGTGTGGAGTTCTGCAGTGGTACGTTCCAGGGAGACAGGGAGGATATGGTGGAGTACAGGTTCAGGGCATATTTGTGAGGATTTCTGCATTGGTACATTCCAGTGAGACAGGGAGGTTATGGAGGGGTACAGGTTCAGTGCATATTTGTGTGGAGTTCTGCAGTGGTACGTTCCAGGGATACAGGGAGGATATGGTGGAGTACAGGTTCAGGGCATATTTGTGTGGATTTCTGCATTCGTACGTTCCAGTGAGACAGGGAGGTTATGGAGGGGTTCAGTTTCAGGGCATATTTGTGTGGTGTTCTGCAATGGTACGTTCCAGTGAGACAGTGAGGTTATGGAGGGTGCAGGTTCAGGGCAAATTTGTGTGGAGTTCTGCGTTGGGACGTTCCAGTGAGACAGGGAGGTTATGGACGGGTACAGGTTCACAGCATATTTGTGTGGAGTTCTGCATTGGTACGTTCCAGTGACACAGGGAGGTTATGGAGGGGTACAGGTTCAGGGCATATTTGTGTGGAATTCTGCATTGGGACGTTCCAGTGAGACAGGGAGTTTATGGACGTGTACAGGTTCAGGGTATATTTGTGTGGAATTCTGCATTGGTACGTTCCAGTGAGACAGGGAGCTTTTGGAGGGGTACAGGTTCAGTGCATATTTGTGTGGTGTTCTGCAATGGTACGTTCCAGTGAGACAGTGAGGTTATGGAGGGTGCAGGTTCAGGGCAAATTTGTGTGGAGTTCTGCGTCGGGACGTTCCAGTGAGACAGGGAGGTTATGCACGGTACGGGATCAGGGCATATTTGAGTGGAGTTCGGCATTGGTGTGTTCCAGTGAGACAGCGAGGTTATGGAGGGGTACAGGTTCTGGGCATATTTGTGTGAATTTCTGCTTTGGTACGTTCCAGTGAGACAGGGAGGTTATGGAGTGGTACAGGTTCAGGGCAAATTTGTGTGGAGTTCTGCATTGGTACGTTCCAGTGAGACAAGGAGGTTATGGGCGGGTACAGGTTCAGGGCATATTTGTGTGGAGTTCTGCGTTGGGACGTTCCAGTGAGACAGGGAGGATATGGACGGGTATAGGTTCAGGGCATATTTGTGTGGAGTTCTGCATTGGTACTTTCCAGTGACACAGGGAGGTTATGAAGGGGTACAGGTTCAGGGCATATTTGTGTGGAGTTCTGCATTGGTACGTTAAAGTGAGACAGGGAAGTTATGGAGGGTACAGGTTCAGGGCATATTTGTGTGGTTTTCTGCAATGGTACGTTCCAGTGAGACAGCGAGGTTATGGAGGGTACAGGTTCAGGGCATATTTGTGTGGAGCTCTGCATTGTTACGTTCCAGTGAGACAGGGAGGTTATGGAGGGGTACAGGTTCAGGGCAAATTTGTCTGTAGTTCTGCATTCGTACGTTCCAGTGAGACAGTGAGGTTATGGAGGGTACAGGTTCAGGGCATATTTCTATGGTGTTCTGCAGTGGTACGTTCCAGGGAGACAGGTAGGATATGGTGGAGTACAGGTTCAGGGCATATTTGTGTGGATTTCTGCATTGGTACGTTCCAGTGAGACAGGGAGGTTATGGAGGGGTACAGGTTGACCGCAAATTTGTGTGGAGTTCTGCATTGGTACATTCCAGTGAGACAAGGAGGTTCTGGGTGGGTACAGGTTCAGGGCATATTTGTGTGGAGTTCTGGATTCGTACATTCCAGTGAGACAGGGAGGTTATGGAGGTGTACAGGTTCAGGGCATATTTGTGTGGTGTTCTGCAATGGTACTTTCCAGTGAGACAGTGAGGTTATGGAGGGTACAGGTTCAGGGCATATGTGTGTGGAGTTCTGCGTTGGGACGTTCCAGTGAGACAGGGAGGTTATGGAGGGGTACAGGTTCAGGGCATATTTGTGTAGAATTCTGCAGTGGGATGTTCAGGTGAGACAGGGAGTTTATGAACGTGTACAGGTTCAGGGCATATTTGTGTGGAATTCTGCATTGGTAGGTTCCAGTGAGACAGGGAGGTTATGGAGGGGTACAGCCTCAGGGCATATTTGTGTGGTGTTCTGCATTGGTACGTTCCAGTGACACAGGGCGGTTATGGAGGGGTACAAGTTCAGGGCATATTTGTGTGGAATTCTGCAGTGGGACGTTCCAGTGAGACAGGGAGTTTATGGACGTGTACAGGATCAGGGTATATTTGTGTGGAATTCTGCATTGGTACGTTCCAGTGAGACAGGGAAGTTATGGAGGGGTACGGGTTCAGTGCATACTTGTGTGGTGTTCTGCAATGGTACGTTCCAGTGAGACAGGGAGGTTATGCAGGGTACAGGTTCAGGACATATTTGTGTGGAGTTCTGCAGTGGTACGTTCCAGGGATACAGGGAGGATATGGTGGAGTACAGGTTCAGGGCATATTTGTGTGGATTTCTGCATTCGTACGTTCCAGTGAGACAGGGAGGTTATGGAGGGGTTCAGGTTCAGGGCATATTTGTGTGGTGTTCTGCAATGGTACGTTCCAGTGAGACAGTGAGGTTATGGAGGGTGCAGGTTCAGGGCAAATTTGTGTGGAGTTCTGCGTTGGGACGTTCCAGTGAGACAGGGAGGTTATGGACGGGTACAGGTTCAGAGCTTATTTGTTTGGAGTTCTGCATTGGTACGTTCCAGTGACACAGGGAGGTTATGGAGGGGTACAGGTTCAGGGCATATTTGTGTGGAATTCTGCATTGGTACGTTCCAGTGAGACAGGGAGGTTTTGGAGGGGTACAGGTTCAGTGCATATTTGTGTGGTGTTCTGCAATGGTACGTTCCAGTGAGACAGGGAGGTTATGGAGGGTACAGGTTCAGGACATATTTGTGTGGAGTTCTGCAGTGGTACGTTCCAGGGAGACAGGGAGGATATGGTGGAGTACAGGTTCAGGGCATATTTGTGAGGATTTCTGCATTGGTACATTCCAGTGAGACAGGGAGGTTATGGAGGGGTATAGGTTCAGTGCATATTTGTGTGGTGTTCTGCAATGGTACGTTCCAGTGAGACAGTGAGGTTATGGAGGGTGCATGTTCAGGGCAAATTTGTGTGGAGTTCTGCGTCGGGACGTTCCAGTGAGACAGGGAGGTTATGCACCGTACGGGATCAGGGCATATTTGAGTGGAGTTCGGCATTGGTGTGTTCCAGTGTGACAGGGAGATTATGGAGGGGTACAGGTTCAGGGCATATTTGTGTGAATTTCTGCTTTGGTACGTTCCAGTGAGACAGGGAGGTTATGGAGTGGTACAGGTTCAGGGCAAATTTGTGTGGAGTTCTGCATTGGTACGTTCCAGTGAGACAAGGAGGTTATGGGCGGGTACAGCTTCAGGGCATATTTGTGTGGAGTTCTGCGTTGGGACGTTCCAGTGAGACAGGGAGGATATGGACGGGTATAGGTTCAGGGCATATTTGTGTGGAGTTCTGCATTGGTACTTTCCAGTGACACAGGGAGGTTATGAAGGGGTACAGGTTCAGGGCATATTTGTGTGGAGTTCTGCATTGGTACGTTAAAGTGAGACAGGGAAGTTATGGAGGGTACAGGTTCAGGGCATATTTCTATGGTGTTCTGCAGTGGTACGTTCCAGTGAGACAGGGAGGTTATGGAAGGGTACAGGTTCAGGGCATATTTGTGTGGAGTTCTGCAGTGGGACGTTCCAGTGAGACAGGGAGGTTATGGAGGGGTGCAGGTTCAGGGATTAATTGTGTGGAGTTCTGCATTGGTACGTTCCAGTGAGACAGGGAGGTTATGGAGGGGTACAGGTTCAGGGCAAATTTGAGTGTAGTTCTGCACTGGTACGTTCCAGTGAGGCAGGGAGGTTATGGAGGGTACTGGTTCAGGACATATTTGTGTGGAGTTCTGCAGTGGTACGTTCCAGGGAGACAGGGAGGATATGGTGGAGTACAGGTTCAGGGCATATTTGTGTGGATTTCTGCATTGGTACTTTCCAGTGAGACAGGGAGGTTATGGAGGGGTACAGGTTGACCGCAAATTTGTGTGGAGTTCTGCATTGGTACATTCCAGTGAGACAAGGAGGTTCTGGGTGGGTACAGGTTCAGGGCATATTTGTGTGGAGTTCTGGATTCGTACATTCCAGTGAGACAGGGAGGTTATGGAGGTGTACAGGTTCAGGGCATATTTGTGTGGTGTTGTGCAATGGTACTTTCCAGTGAGTCAGTGAGGTTATGGAGGGTACAGGTTCAGGGCATATGTGTGTGGAGTTCTGCGTTGGGACGTTCCAGTGACACAGGGAGGTTATGGAGGGGTACAGGTTCAGGGCATATTTGTGTGGAATTCTGCATTGGTACGTTCCAGTGAGATAGGGAGGTTTTGGAGGGGTACAGGTTCAGTGCATATTTGTGTGGTGTTCTGCAATGGTACGTTCCAGTGAGACAGGGAGGTTATGGAGGGTACAGGTTCAGGACATATTTGTGTGGAGTTCTGCAGTGGTACGTTCCAGGGAGACAGGGAGGATATGGTGGAGTACAGGTTCAGGGCATATTTGTGAGGATTTCTGCATTGGTACATTCCAGTGAGACAGGGAGGTTATGGAGGGGTACAGGTTCAGTGCATATTTGTGTGGAGTTCTGCAGTGGTACGTTCCAGGGATACAGGGAGGATATGGTGGAGTACAGGTTCAGGGCATATTTGTGTGGATTTCTGCATTCGTACGTTCCAGTGAGACAGGGAGGTTATGGAGGGGTTCAGGTTCAGGGCATATTTGTGTGGTGTTCTGCAATGGTACGTTCCAGTGAGACAGTGAGGTTATGGAGGGTGCAGGTTCAGGGCAAATTTGTGTGGAGTTCTGCGTTGGGACGTTCCAGTGAGACAGGGAGGTTATGGACGGGTACAGGTTCAGGGTATATTTGTGTGGAATTCTGCATTGGTACGTTCCAGTGAGACAGGGAGCTTTTGGAGGGGTACAGGTTCAGTGCATATTTGTGTGGTGTTCTGCAATGGTACGTTCCAGTGAGACAGGGAGGTTATGGAGGGTACAGGTTCAGGGCATATTTGTGTGGAGTTCTGCAGTGGTACGTTCCAGGGAGACAGGGAGGATATGGTGGAGTACAGGTTCAGGGCATATTTGTGAGGATTTCTGCATTGGTACGTTCCAGTGAGACAGGGAGGTTATGGAGGGGTACAGGTTCAGTGCATATTTGTGTGGTGTTCTGCAATGGTACGTTCCAGTGAGACAGTGAGGTTATGAAGGGTGCAGGATCAGGGCAAATTTGTGTGGAGTTCTGCGTCGGGACGTTCCAGTGAGACAGGGAGGGTATGCACGGTACGGGATCAGGGCATATTTGAGTGGAGTTCGGCATTGGTGTGTTCCAGTGAGACAGCGAGGTTATGGAGGGGTACAGGTTCTGGGCATATTTGTGTGAATTTCTGCTTTGGTACGTTCCAGTGAGACAGGGAGGTTATGGAGTGGTACAGGTTCAGGGCAAATTTGTGTGGAGTTCTGCATTGGTACGTTCCAGTGAGACAAGGAGGTTATGGGCGGGTATAGGTTCAGGGCATATTTGTGTGGAGTTCTGCGTTGGGACGTTCCAGTGAGACAGGGAGGATATGGACGGGTATAGGTTCAGGGCATATTTGTGTGGAGTTCTGCATTGGTACTTTCCAGTGACACAGGGAGGTTATGAAGGGGTACAGGTTCAGGGCATATTTGTGTGGAGTTCTGCATTGGTACGTTAAAGTGAGACAGGGAAGTTATGGAGGGTACAGGTTCAGGGCATATTTGTGTGGTTTTCTGCAATGCTACGTTCCAGTGAGACAGCGAGGTTATGGAGGGTACAGGTTCAGGGCATATTTGTGTGGGGCTCTGCATTGTTACGTTCCAGTGAGACAGGGAGGTTATGGAGGGGTACAGGTTCAGGGCAAATTTGTCTGTAGTTCTGCATTCGTACGTTCCAGTGAGACAGTGAGGTTATGGAGGGTACAGGTTCAGGGCATATTTCTATGGTGTTCTGCAGTGGTACGTTCCAGTGAGACAGGGAGGTTATGGAAGGGTACAGGTTCAGGGCATATTTGTGTGGAGTTCTGCAGTGGGACGTTCCAGTGAGACAGGGAGGTTATGGAGGGGTGCAGGTTCAGGGATTATTTGTGTGGAGTTCTGCATTGGTACGTTCCAGTGAGACAGGGAGGTTATGGAGGGGTACAGGTTCAGGGCAAATTTGAGTGTAGTTCTGCATTGGTACGTTCCAGTGAGACAGGGAGGTTATGGAGGGTACTGGTTCAGGACATATTTGTGTGGAGTTCTGCAGTGGTACGTTCCAGGGAGACAGGGAGGATATGGTGGAGTACAGGTTCAGGGCATATTTGTGTGGATTTCTGCATTGGTACGTTCCAGTGAGACAGGGAGGTTATGGAGGGGTACAGGTTGACCGCAAATTTGTGTGGAGTTCTGCATTGGTACATTCCAGTGAGACAAGGAGGTTCTGGGTGGGTACAGGTTCAGGGCATATTTGTGTGGAGTTCTGGATTCGTACATTCCAGTGAGACAGGGAGGTTATGGAGGTGTACAGGTTCAGGGCATATTTGTGTGGTGTTCTGCAATGGTACTTTCCAGTGAGACAGTGAGGTTATGGAGGGTACAGGTTCAGGGCATATGTGTGTGGAGTTCTGCGTTTGGACGTTCCAGTGAGACAGGGAGGTTATGGAGGGGTACAGGTTCAGGGCATATTTGTGTAGAATTCTGCAGTGGGACGTTCAGGTGAGACAGGGAGTTTATGAACGTGTACAGGTTCAGGGCATATTTGTGTGGAATTCTGCATTGGTAGGTTCCAGTGAGACAGGGAGGTTATGGAGGGGTACAGCCTCAGGGCATATTTGTGTGGTGTTCTGCAATGGTACGTTCCAGTGAGACAGTGAGGTTATGGAGGGTGCATGTTCAGGGCAAATTTGTGTGGAGTTCTGCGTCGGGACGTTCCAGTGAGACAGGGAGGTTATGCATCGTACGGGATCAGGGCATATTTGAGTGGAGTTCGGCATTGGTGTGTTCCAGTGTGACAGGGAGATTATGGAGGGGTACAGGTTCAGGGCAAATTTGTGTGGAGTTCTGCATTGGTACGTTCCAGTGAGACAAGGAGGTTTTGGGCGGGTACAGCTTCAGGGCATATTTGTGTGGAGTTCTGCGTTGGGACGTTCCAGTGAGACAGGGAGGATATGGACGGGTATAGGTTCAGGGCATATTTGTGTGGAGTTCTGCATTGGTACTTTCCAGTGACACAGGGAGGTTATGAAGGGGTACAGGTTCAGGGCATATTTGTGTGGAGTTCTGCATTGGTACGTTAAAGTGAGACAGGGAAGTTATGGAGGGTACAGATTCAGGGCATATTTCTATGGTGTTCTGCAGTGGTACGTTCCAGTGAGACAGGGAGGTTATGGAAGGGTACAGGTTCTGGGCATATTTGTGTGGAGTTCTGCAGTGGGACGTTCCAGTGAGACAGGGAGGTTATGGAGGGGTGCAGGTTCAGGGATTAATTGTGTGGAGTTCTGCATTGGTACGTTCCAGTGAGACAGGGAGGTTATGGAGGGGTACAGGTTCAGGGCATATTTGTGAGGATTTCTGCATTGGTACATTCCAGTGAGACAGGGAGGTTATGGAGGGGTACAGGTTCAGTGCATATTTGTGTGGAGTTCTGCAGTGGTACGTTCCAGGGATACAGGGAGGATATGGTGGAGTACAGGTTCAGGGCATATTTGTGTGGATTTCTGCATTCGTACGTTCCAGTGAGACAGGGAGGTTATGGAGGGGTTCAGGTTCAGGGCATATTTGTGTGGTGTTCTGCAATGGTACGTTCCAGTGAGACAGTGAGGTTATGGAGGGTGCAGGTTCAGGGCAAATTTGTGTGGAGTTCTGCGTTGGGACGTTCCAGTGACACAGGGAGGTTATGGAGGGGTACAGGTTCAGGGCATATTTGTGTGGAATTCTGCATTGGGACGTTCCAGTGAGACAGGGAGTTTGTGGACGTGTACAGGTTCAGGGTATATTTGTGCGGAATTCTGCATTGGTACGTTCCAGTGAGACAGGGAGCTTTTGGAGGGGTACAGGTTCAGTGCATATTTGTGTGGTGTTCTGCAATGGTACGTTCCAGTGAGACAGGGAGGTTATGGAGGGTACAGGTTCAGGGCATATTTGTGTGGAGTTCTGCAGTGGTACGTTCCAGGGAGACAGGGAGGATATGGTGGAGTACAGGTTCAGGGCATATTTGTGAGGATTTCTGCATTGGTACGTTCCAGTGAGACAGGGAGGTTATGGAGGGGTACAGGTTCAGTGCATATTTGTGTGGTGTTCTGCAATGCTACGTTCCAGTGAGACAGTGAGGTTATGGAGGGTGCAGGTTCAGGGCAAATTTGTGTGGAGTTCTGCGTCGGGACGTTCCAGTGAGACAGGGAGGTTATGCACGGTACGGGATCAGGGCATATTTGAGTGGAGTTCGGCATTGGTGTGTTCCAGTGAGACAGCGAGGTTATGGAGGGGTACAGGTTCTGGGCATATTTGTGTGAATTTCTGCTTTGGTACGTTCCAGTGAGACAGGGAGGTTATGGAGTGGTACAGGTTCAGGGCAAATTTGTGTGGAGTTCTGCATTGGTACGTTCCAGTGAGACAAGGAGGTTATGGGCGGGTACAGGTTCAGGGCATATTTGTGTGGAGTTCTGCGTTGGGACGTTCCAGTGAGACAGGGAGGATATGGACGGGTATAGGTTCAGGGCATATTTGTGTGGAGTTCTGCATTGGTACTTTCCAGTGACACAGGGAGGTTATGAAGGGGTACAGGTTCAGGGCATATTTGTGTGGAGTTCTGCATTGGTACGTTAAAGTGAGACAGGGAAGTTATGGAGGGTACAGGTTCAGGGCATATTTGTGTGGTTTTCTGCAATGGTACGTTCCAGTGAGACAGCGAGGTTATGGAGGGTACAGGTTCAGGGCATATTTGTGTGGAGCTCTGCATTGTTACGTTCCAGTGAGACAGGGAGGTTATGGAGGGTTACAGGTTCAGGGCAAATTTGTCTGTAGTTCTGCATTCGTACGTTCCAGTGAGACAGGGAGGTTATGGAGGGGTACAGCCTCAGGGCATATTTGTGTGGTGTTCTGCAATGGTACGTTCCAGTGAGACAGTGAGGTTATGGAGGGTGCATGTTCAGGGCAAATTTGTGTGGAGTTCTGCGTCGGGACGTTCCAGTGAGACAGGGAGGTTATGCACCGTACGGGATCAGGGCATATTTGAGTGGAGTTCGGCATTGGTGTGTTCCAGTGTGACAGGGAGATTATGGAGGGGTACAGGTTCAGGGCATATTTGTGTGAATTTCTGCTTTGGTACGTTCCAGTGAGACAGGGAGGTTATGGAGTGGTACAGGTTCAGGGCAAATTTGTGTGGAGTTCTGCATTGGTACGTTCCAGTGAGACAAGGAGGTTATGGGCGGGTACAGCTTCAGGGCATATTTGTGTGGAGTTCTGCGTTGGGACGTTCCAGTAAGACAGTGAGGATATGGACGGGTATAGGTTCAGGGCATATTTGTGTGGAGTTCTGCATTGGTACTTTCCAGTGACACAGGGAGGTTATGAAGGGGTACAGGTTCAGGGCATATTTGTGTGGAGTTCTGCATTGGTACGTTAAAGTGAGACAGGGAAGTTATGGAGGGTACAGGTTCAGGGCATATTTGTGTGGAATTCTGCATTGGTACGTTCCAGTGAGACAGGGAAGTTTTGGAGGGGTACGGGTTCAGTGCATACTTGTGTGGTGTTCTGCAATGGTACGTTCCAGTGAGACAGGGAGGTTATGCAGGGTACAGGTTCAGGACATATTTGTGTGGAATTCTGCATTGGTACGTTCCAGTGAGACAGGGAGGTTTTGGAGGGGTACAGGTTCAGTGCATATTTGTGTGGTGTTCTGCAATGGTACGTTCCAGTGAGACAGGGAGGTTATGGAGGGTACAGGTTCAGGACATATTTGTGTGGAGTTCTGCAGTGGTACGTTCCAGGGCGACAGGGAGGATATGGTGGAGTACAGGTTCAGGGCATATTTGTGAGGATTTCTGCATTGGTACATTCCAGTGAGACAGGGAGGTTATGGAGGGGTACAGGTTCAGTGCATATTTGTGTGGTGTTCTGCAATGGTACGTTCCAGTGAGACAGTGAGGTTATGGAGGGTGCATGTTCAGGGCAAATTTGTGTGGAGTTCTGCGTCGGGACGTTCCAGTGAGACAGGGAGGTTATGCACCGTACGGGATCAGGGCATATTTGAGTGGAGTTCGGCATTGGTGTGTTCCAGTGTGACAGGGAGATTATGGAGGGGTACAGGTTCAGGGCATATTTGTGTGAATTTCTGCTTTGGTACGTTCCAGTGAGACAGGGAGGTTATGGAGTGGTACAGGTTCAGGGCAAATTTGTGTGGAGTTCTGCATTGGTACGTTCCAGTGAGAGATGGAGGTTATGGGCGGGTACAGGTTCAGGGCATATTTGTGTGGAGTTCTGCGTTGGGACGTTCCAGTGAGACAGGGAGGATATGAACGGGTATAGGTTCAGGGCATATTTGTGTGGAGTTCTGCATTGGTACTTTCCAGTGACACAGGGAGGTTATGAAGGGGTACAGGTTCAGGGCATATTTGTGTAGAGTTCTGCATTGGTACGTTAAAGTGAGACAGGGAAGTTATGGAGGGTACAGGTTCAGGGCATATTTGTGTGGTGTTCTGCAATGGTATGTTCCAGTGAGACAGGGAGGTTATGGAGGGTACAGGTTCAGGGCAAATTTGTGTGGAGTTCTGCGTTGGGACGTTCCAGTGAGACAGTGAGGTTATGGAGGGTACAGGTTCAGGGCATATTTCTATGGTGTTCTGCAGTGGTACGTTCCAGTGAGACAGGGAGGTTATGGAAGGGTACAGGTTCAGGGCATATTTGTGTGGAGTTCTGCAGTGGGACGTTAAAGTGAGACAGGGAAGTTATGGAGGGGTACAGGTTCAGTGCATATTTGTGTGGTGTTCTGCAATGGTACGTTCCAGTGAGACAGTGAGGTTATGGAGGGTGCAGGTTCAGGGCAAATTTGTGTGGAGTTCTGCGTCGGGACGTTCCAGTGAGACAGGGAGGTTATGCACCGTACGGGATCAGGGCATATTTGAGTGGAGTTCGGCATTGGTGTGTTCCAGTGTGACAGGGAGGTTATGGAGGGGTACAGGTTCAGGGCAAATTTGTGTGGAGTTCTGCATTGGTACGTTCCAGTGAGAGATGGAGGTTATGGGCGGGTACAGGTTCAGTGCATATTTGTGTGGAGTTCTGCGTTGGGACGTTCCAGTGAGACAGGGAGGATATGAACGGGTATAGGTTCAGGGCATATTTGTGTGGAGTTCTGCATTGGTACTTTCCAGTGACACAGGGAGGTTATGAAGGGGTACAGGTTCAGGGCATATTTGTGTAGAGTTCTGCATTGGTACGTTAAAGTGAGACAGGGAAGTTATGGAGGGTACAAGTTCAGGGCATATTTGTGTGGTGTTCTGCAATGGTACGTTCCAGTGAGACAGGGAGGTTATGGAGGGGTACAGGTTCAGGGCAAATTTGAGTGTAGTTCTGCATTGGTACGTTCCAGTGAGACAGGGAGGTTATGGAGGGTACTGGTTCAGGACATATTTGTGTGGAGTTCTGCAGTGGTACGTTCCAGGGAGACAGGGAGGATATGGTGGATTACAGGTTCAGGGCATATTTGTGTGGATTTCTGCATTGGTACGTTCCAGTGAGACAGGGAGGTTATGGAGGGGTACAGGTTGACCGCAAATTTGTGTGGAGTTCTGCATTGGTACATTCCAGTGAGACAAGGAGGTTCTGGGTGGGTACAGGTTCAGGGCATATTTGTGTGGAGTTCTGGATTCGTACATTCCAGTGAGACAGGGAGGTTATGGAGGTGTACAGGTTCAGGGCATATTTGTGTGGTGTTCTGCAATGGTACTTTCCAGTGAGACAGTGAGGTTATGGAGGGTACAGGTTCACGGCATATGTGTGTGGAGTTCTGCGTTGGGACGTTCCAGTGAGACAGGGAGGTTATGGAGGGGTACAGGTTCAGGGCATATTTGTGTAGAATTCTGCAGTGGGACGTTCAGGTGAGACAGGGAGTTTATGAACGTGTACAGGTTCAGGGCATATTTGTGTGGAGTTCTGCATTGGTACGTTCCAGTGACACAGGGAGGTTATGGAGGGTGCAGGTTCAGGGCAAATTTGTGTGGAGTTCTGCGTTGGGACGTTCCAGTGAGACAGGGAGGTTATGGACGGGTACAGGTTCAGAGCTTATTTGTTTGGAGTTCTGCAATGGTACGTTCCAGTGACACAGGGAGGTTATGGAGGGGTACAGGTTCAGGGCATATTTGTGTGGAATTCTGCATTGGTACGTTCCAGTGAGACAGGGAGGTTTTGGAGGGGTACAGGTTCAGTGCATGTTTGTGTGGTGTTCTTCAATGGTACGTTCCAGTGAGACAGGGAGGTTATGGAGGGTACAGGTTCAGGACATATTTGTGTGGAGTTCTGCAGTGGTACGTTCCAGGGAGACAGGGAGGATATGGTGGAGTACAGGTTCAGGGCATATTTGTGAGGATTTCTGCATTGGTACATTCCAGTGAGACAGGGAGGTTATGGAGGGGTACAGGTTCAGTGCATATTTGTGTGGTGTTCTGCAATGGTACGTTCCAGTGAGACAGTGAGGTTATGGAGGGTGCAGGTTCAGGGCAAATTTGTGTGGAGTTCTGCGTCGGGACGTTCCAATGAGACAGGGAGGTTATGCACCGTACGGGATCAGGGCATATTTGAGTGGAGTTCGGCATTGGTGTGTTCCAGTGTGACAGGGAGATTATGGAGGGGTACAAGTTCAGGGCATATTTGTGTGAATTTCTGCTTTGGTACGTTCCAGTGAGACAGGGAGGTTATGGAGTGGAACAGGTTCAGGGCAAATTTGTGTGGAGTTCTGCATTGGTACGTTCCAGTGAGACAAGGAGGTTATGGGCGGGTACAGGTTCAGGGCATATTTGTGTGGAGTTCTGCGTTGGGACGTTCCAGTGAGACAGGGAGGATATGAACGGGTATAGGTTCAGGGCATATTTGTGTGGAGTTCTGCATTGGTACTTTCCAGTGACACAGGGAGGTTATGAAGGGGTACAGGTTCAGGGCAAATTTGTCTGTAGTTCTGCATTCGTACGTTCCAGTGAGACAGGGAGGTTATGGAGGGGTACAGCCTCAGGGCATATTTGTGTGGTGTTCTGCAATGGTACGTTCCAGTGAGACAGTGAGGTTATGGAGGGTGCATGTTCAGGGCAAATTTGTGTGGAGTTCTGCGTCGGGACGTTCCAGTGAGACAGGGAGGTTATGCACCGTACGGGATCAGGGCATATTTGAGTGGAGTTCGGCATTGGTGTGTTCCAGTGTGACAGGGAGATTATGGAGGGGTACAGGTTCAGGGCATATTTGTGTGAATTTCTGCTTTGGTACGTTCCAGTGAGACAGGGAGGTTATGGAGTGGTACAGGTTCAGGGCAAATTTGTGTGGAGTTCTGCATTGGTACGTTCCAGTGAGACAAGGAGGTTATGGGCGGGTACAGCTTCAGGGCATATTTGTGTGGAGTTCTGCGTTGGGACGTTCCAGTGAGACAGGGAGGATATGGACGGGTATAGGTTCAGGGCATATTTGTGTGGAGTTCTGCATTGGTACTTTCCAGTGACACAGGGAGGTTATGAAGGGGTACAGGTTCAGGGCATATTTGTGTGGAGTTCTGCATTGGTACGTTAAAGTGAGACAGGGAAGTTATGGAGGGTACAGGTTCAGGGCATATTTGTGTGGAATTCTGCATTGGTACGTTCCAGTGAGACAGGGAAGTTTTGGAGGGGTACGGGTTCAGTGCATACTTGTGTGGTGTTCTGCAATGGTACGTTCCAGTGAGACAGGGAGGTTATGCAGGGTACAGGTTCAGGACATATTTGTGTGGAATTCTGCATTGGTACGTTCCAGTGAGACAGAGAGGTTTTGGAGGGGTACAGGTTCAGTGCATATTTGTGTGGTGTTCTGCAATGGTACGTTCCAGTGAGACAGGGAGGTTATGGAGGGTACAGGTTCAGGACATATTTGTGTGGAGTTCTGCAGTGGTACGTTCCAGGGCGACAGGGAGGATATGGTGGAGTACAGGTTCAGGGCATATTTGTGAGGATTTCTGCATTGGTACATTCCAGTGAGACAGGGAGGTTATGGAGGGGTACAGGTTCAGTGCATATTTGTGTGGTGTTCTGCAATGGTACGTTCCAGTGAGACAGTGAGGTTATGGAGGGTGCATGTTCAGGGCAAATTTGTGTGGAGTTCTGCGTCGGGACGTTCCAGTGAGACAGGGAGGTTATGCACCGTACGGGATCAGGGCATATTTGAGTGGAGTTCGGCATTGGTGTGTTCCAGTGTGACAGGGAGATTATGGAGGGGTACAGGTTCAGGGCATATTTGTGTGAATTTCTGCTTTGGTACGTTCCAGTGAGACAGGGAGGTTATGGAGTGGTACAGGTTCAGGGCAAATTTGTGTGGAGTTCTGCATTGGTACGTTCCAGTGAGAGATGGAGGTTATGGGCGGGTACAGGTTCAGGGCATATTTGTGTGGAGTTCTGCGTTGGGACGTTCCAGTGAGACAGGGAGGATATGAACGGGTATAGGTTCAGGGCATATTTGTGTGGAGTTCTGCATTGGTACTTTCCAGTGACACAGGGAGGTTATGAAGGGGTACAGGTTCAGGGCATATTTGTGTAGAGTTCTGCATTGGTACGTTAAAGTGAGACAGGGAAGTTATGGAGGGTACAGGTTCAGGGCATATTTGTGTGGTGTTCTGCAATGGTATGTTCCAGTGAGACAGGGAGGTTATGGAGGGTACAGGTTCAGGGCATATTTGTGTGGAGCTCTGCATTGGTACGTTCCAGTGAGACAGGGAGGTTATGGAGGGGTACAGGTTCAGGGCAAATTTGTGTGGAGTTCTGCGTTGGGACGTTCCAGTGAGACAGTGAGGTTATGGAGGGTACAGGTTCAGGGCATATTTCTATGGTGTTCTGCAGTGGTACGTTCCAGTGAGACAGGGATGTTATGGAAGGGTACAGGTTCAGGGCATATTTGTGTGGAGTTCTGCAGTGGGACGTTAAAGTGAGACAGGGAAGTTATGGAGGGGTACAGGTTCAGTGCATATTTGTGTGGTGTTCTGCAATGGTACGTTCCAGTGAGACAGTGAGGTTATGGAGGGTGCAGGTTCAGGGCAAATTTGTGTGGAGTTCTGCGTCGGGACGTTCCAGTGAGACAGGGAGGTTATGCACCGTACGGGATCAGGGCATATTTGAGTGGAGTTCGGCATTGGTGTGTTCCAGTGTGACAGGGAGGTTATGGAGGGGTACAGGTTCAGGGCATATTTGTGTGAATTTCTGCTTTGCTACGTTCCAGTGAGACAGGGAGGTTATGGAGTGGTACAGGTTCAGGGCAAATTTGTGTGGAGTTCTGCATTGGTACGTTCCAGTGAGAGATGGAGGTTATGGGCGGGTACAGGTTCAGTGCATATTTGTGTGGAGTTCTGCGTTGGGACGTTCCAGTGAGACAGGGAGGATATGAACGGGTATAGGTTCAGGGCATATTTGTGTGGAGTTCTGCATTGGTACTTTCCAGTGACACAGGGAGGTTATGAAGGGGTACAGGTTCAGGGCATATTTGTGTAGAGTTCTGCATTGGTACGTTAAAGTGAGACAGGGAAGTTATGGAGGGTACAAGTTCAGGGCATATTTGTGTGGTGTTCTGCAATGGTACGTTCCAGTGAGACAGGGAGGTTATGGAGGGGTACAGGTTCAGGGCAAATTTGAGTGTAGTTCTGCATTGGTACGTTCCAGTGAGACAGGGAGGTTATGGAGGGTACTGGTTCAGGACATATTTGTGTGGAGTTCTGCAGTGGTACGTTCCAGGGAGACAGGGAGGATATGGTGGATTACAGGTTCAGGGCATATTTGTGTGGATTTCTGCATTGGTACGTTCCAGTGAGACAGGGAGGTTATGGAGGGGTACAGGTTGACCGCAAATTTGTGTGGAGTTCTGCATTGGTACATTCCAGTGAGACAAGGAGGTTCTGGGTGGGTACAGGTTCAGGGCATATTTGTGTGGAGTTCTGGATTCGTACATTCCAGTGAGACAGGGAGGTTATGGAGGTGTACAGGTTCAGGGCATATTTGTGTGGTGTTCTGCAATGGTACTTTCCAGTGAGACAGTGAGGTTATGGAGGGTACAGGTTCAGGGCATATGTGTGTGGAGTTCTGCGTTGGGACGTTCCAGTGAGACAGGGAGGTTATGGAGGGGTACAGGTTCAGGGCATATTTGTGTAGAATTCTGCAGTGGGACGTTCAGGTGAGACAGGGAGTTTATGAACGTGTACAGGTTCAGGGCATATTTGTGTGGAGTTCTGCATTGGTACGTTCCAGTGACACAGGGAGGTTATGGAGGGTGCAGGTTCAGGGCAAATTTGTGTGGAGTTCTGCGTTGGGACGTTCCAGTGAGACAGGGAGTTTATGGACGGGTACAGGTTCAGAGCTTATTTGTTTGGAGTTCTGCATTGGTACGTTCCAGTGACACAGGGAGGTTATGGAGGGGTACAGGTTCAGGGCATATTTGTGTGGAATTCTGCATTGGTACGTTCCAGTGAGACAGGGAGGTTTTGGAGGGGTACAGGTTCAGTGCATGTTTGTGTGGTGTTCTTCAATGGTACGTTCCAGTGAGACAGGGAGGTTATGGAGGGTACAGGTTCAGGACATATTTGTGTGGAGTTCTGCAGTGGTACGTTCCAGGGAGACAGGGAGGATATGGTGGAGTACAGGTTCAGGGCATATTTGTGAGGATTTCTGCATTGGTACATTCCAGTGAGACAGGGAGGTTATGGAGGGGTACAGGTTCAGTGCATATTTGTGTGGTGTTCTGCAATGGTACGTTCCAGTGAGACAGTGAGGTTATGGAGGGTGCAGGTTCAGGGCAAATTTGTGTGGAGTTCTGCGTCGGGACGTTCCAATGAGACAGGGAGGTTATGCACCGTACGGGATCAGGGCATATTTGAGTGGAGTTCGGCATTGGTGTGTTCCAGTGTGACAGGGAGATTATGGAGGGGTACAAGTTCAGGGCATATTTGTGTGAATTTCTGCTTTGGTACGTTCCAGTGAGACAGGGAGGTTATGGAGTGGTACAGGTTCAGGGCAAATTTGTGTGGAGTTCTGCATTGGTACGTTCCAGTGAGACAAGGAGGTTATGGGCGGGTACAGGTTCAGGGCATATTTGTGTGGAGTTCTGCGTTGGGACGTTCCAGTGAGACAGGGAGGATATGAACGGGTATAGGTTCAGGGCATATTTGTGTGGAGTTCTGCATTGGTACTTTCCAGTGACACAGGGAGGTTATGAAGGGGTACAGGTTCAGGGCATGTTTCTATGGTGTTCTGCAGTGGTACGTTCCAGTGAGACTGGGAAGTTATGGAGGGTACAGGTTCAGGGCATATTTGTGTGGTGTTCTGCAATGGTACGTTCCAGTGAGACAGGGAGGTTATGGAGGGTACAGGTTCAGGGCATATTTGTGTGGAGCTCTGCATCGGTACGTTCCAGTGAGACAGGGAGGTTATGGAGGGGTACAGGTTCAGGGCAAATTTGTCTGTAGTTCTGCATTCGTACGTTCCAGTGAGACAGTGAGGTTATGGAGGGTACAGGTTCAGGGCATGTTTCTATGGTGTTCTGCAGTGGTACGTTCCAGTGAGACAGGGAGGTTATGGAAGGGTACAGGTTCAGGGCATATTTGTGTGGAGTTCTGCAGTGGGACGTTAAAGTGAGACAGGGAAGTTATGGAGGGGTACAGGTTCAGTGCATATTTGTGTGGTGTTCTGCAATGGTACGTTCCAGTGAGACAGTGAGGTTATGGAGGGTGCAGGTTCAGGGCAAATTTGTGTGGAGTTCTGCGTCGGGACGTTCCAGTGAGACAGGGAGGTTATGCACCGTACGGGATCAGGGCATATTTGAGTGGAGTTCGGCATTGGTGTGTTCCAGTGTGACAGGGAGGTTATGGAGGGGTACAGGTTCAGGGCATATTTGTGTGAATTTCTGCTTTGCTACGTTCCAGTGAGACAGGGAGGTTATGGAGTGGTACAGGTTCAGGGCAAATTTGTGTGGAGTTCTGCATTGGTACGTTCCAGTGAGAGATGGAGGTTATGGGCGGGTACAGGTTCAGGGCATATTTGTGTAGAGTTCTGCGTTGGGACGTTCCAGTGAGACAGGGAGGATATGAACGGGTATAGGTTCAGGGCATATTTGTGTGGTGTTCTGCAATGGTACGTTCCAGTGAGACAGGGAGGTTATGGAGGGTACAGGTTCAGGGCATATTTGTGTGGAGCTCTGCATTGGTACGTTCCAGTGAGACAGGGAGGTTATGGAGGGGTACAGGTTCAGGACAAATTTGTCTGTAGTTCTGCATTCGTACGTTCCAGTGAGACAGTGAGGTTATGGAGGGTACAGGTTCAGGGCATATTTCTATGGTGTTCTGCAGTGGTACGTTCCAGTGAGACAGGGAGTTTATGGAAGGGTACAGGTTCAGGGCATATTTGTGTGGAGTTCTGCAGTTGGACGTTACAGTAAGACAGGGAGGTTATGGAGGGTACAGGTTCAGGACATATTTGTGTGGAGTTCTGCAGTGGTACGTTCCAGGGAGACAGGGAGGATATGGTGGAGTACAGGTTCAGGGATATTTGTGTGGATTTCTGCATTGGTACGTTACAGTGAGACAGGGAGATTATGGAGGGGTACAGGTTCAGGACATATTTGTGTGGAGTTCTGCAGTGGTACGTTCCAGTGAGACAGGGAGTTTATGGAAGGGTACAGGTTCAGGACATATTTGTGTGGAGTTCTGCAGTGGTACGTTCCAGGGAGACAGGGAGGATATGGTGGAGTACAGGTTCAGGGATATTTGTGTGGATTTCTGCATTGGTACGTTACAGTGAGACAGGGAGATTATGGAGGGGTACAGGTTCAGGGCATATTTGTGTGGTGTTCTGCAATGGTACTTTCCAGTGAGACAGTGAGGTTATGGAGGGTACAGGTTCAGGGCATATGTGTGTGGAGTTCTGCGTTGGGACGTTCCAGTGAGACAGGGAGGTTATGGAGGGGTACAGGTTCAGGGCATATTTGTGTAGAATTCTGCAGTGGGACGTTCAAGTGAGACAGGGAGTTTATGAACGTGTACAGGTTCAGGGCATATTTGTGTGGAATTCTGCATTGGTAGGTTCCAGTGAGACAGGAGGTTATGGAGGGGTACAGCTTCAGAGCATATTTGTGTGGAGTTCTGCATTGGTACGTTCCAGTGACACAGGGAGGTTATGGAGGGGTACAGGTTCAGGGCATATTTGTGTGGAATTCTGCATTGGTACGTTCCAGTGTGACAGGGAAGTTTTGGAGGGGTACAGCTTCAGTGCATACTTGTGTGGTGTTCTGCAATGGTACGTTCCAGTGAGACAGGGAGGTTATGCAGGGTACAGGTTCAGGACATATTTGTGTGGAGTTCTGCAGTGGTACGTTCCAGGGAGACAGGGAGGATATGGTGGAGTACAGGTTCAGGGCAAATTTGTGTGGAGTTCTGCATTGGTACGTTCCAGTGAGACATGGAGGTTATGGGCGGGTACAGGTTCAGGGCATATTTGTGTGGAGTTCTGCGTTGGGACGTTCCAGTGAGACAGGGAGGATATGGACGGGTATAGGTTCAGGGCATATTTGTGTGGAGTTCTGCATTGGTACTTTCCAGTGACACAGGGAGGTTATGAAGGGGTACAGGTTCAGGGCATATTTGTGTAGAGTTCTGCATTGGTACGTTAAAGTGAGACAGGGAAGTTATGGAGGGTACAGGTTCAGGGCATATTTGTGTGGTGTTCTGCAATGGTAAGTTCCAGTGAGACAGGGAGGTTATGGAGGGTACAGGTTCAGGGCATATTTGTGTGGAGCTCTGCATTGGTACGTTCCAGTGACACAGGGAGGTTATGGAGGGGTACAGGCTCAAGGCATATTTGTGTAGAATTCTGCAGTGGACGTTCAAGTGAGACAGGGAGTTTATGGACGTGTACAGGTTCAGGGAATATTTGTGTGGAATTCTGCATTGGTACGTTCCAGTGAGACAGGGAGGTTTTGGAGGTGTACAGGTTCAGTGCATATTTGTGTGGTGTTCTGCAATGGTACGTTCCAGTGAGACAGGGAGGTTATGGAGGGTACAGGTTCAGGACATATTTGTGTGGAGTTCTGCAGTGGTACGTTCCAGTGAGACAGGGAGGATATGGTGGAGTACAGGTTCAGGGCATATTTGTGTGGAGTTCTGCATTGGTACGTTCCAGTGACACAGGGAGGTTATGGAGGGGTACAGGTTCAGGGCATATTTGTGTGGAGTTCTGCATTGGTACGTTCCAGTGAGACAGGGAGGTTATGGAGGGTACAAGTTCAGGGCATATTTGTGTGGAATTCTGCAGTGGGACGTTCCAGTGATACAGGGAGTTTATGAACGTGTACAGGTTCCGGGCATATTTGTGTGGAATTCTGCATTGGTACGTTCCAGTGAGACAGGGAGGTTTAGGAGGGGTACAGGTTCAGTGCATATTTGTGTGGTGTTCTGCAATGGTACGTTCCAGTGAGACAGGGAGGTTATGCACGGTACGGGATCAGGGCATATTTGAGTGGAGTTCGGCATTGGTGCGTTCCAGTGAGACAGGGAGGTTATGGAGGGGTACAGCGTCAGGGCATAATTGTGTGGAGTTCTGCATTGGTACGTTCCAGTGACACAGGGAGGTTATGGAGGGGTACAGGTTCAGGGCATATTTGTGTGAAATTCTGCAGTGGGACGTTCCAGTGAGACAGGGAGTTTATAGACGTGTACAGGTTCAGGGTATATTTGTGTGGAATTCTGCATTGGTACGTTCCAGTGAGACAGGGAAGTTTTGGAGTGGTAGAGGTTCAGTGCATACGTGTGGTGTTCTGCAATGGTACGTTCCAGTGAGACAGGGAGGTTATGCAGGGTACAGGTTCAGGAGATATTTGTGTGGAGTTCGGCAGTGGTACGTTCCAGGGAGACAGGGAGGATATGGTGGAGTACAGGTTCAGGGCATATTTGTGTGGATTTCTGCATTCGTACATTCCAGTGAGTCAGGGATGTTATGGAGGGGTTCAGGTTCAGGGCATATTTGTGTGGTGTTCTGCAATGGTGTGTTCCAGTGAGACAGTGAGGTTATGGAGGGTGCAGGTTCAGGGCAAATTTGTGTGGAGTTCTGCGTTGGGACGTTCCAGTGAGACAGGGAGGTTATGGACGGGTACAGGTTCAGGGCATATTTGTGTGGAGTACTGCTTTGGTACGTTCCAGTGAGACAGTGAGGTTATGGAGGGTACAGGTTCAGGGCATATTTGTGTGGAGTTCTGCGTTGGGACGTTTCAGTGAGACAGGGAGGTTATGGATGGGTACAGGTTCACAGCATATTTGTGTGGAGGTCTGCATTGGTACGTTCCAGTGACACAGGGAGGTTATGGAGGGGTACAGGTTCAGGGCATATTTGTGTGGAATTCTGCATTGGGACGTTCCAGTGAGACAGGGAGTTTATGGACGTGTACAGGTTCAGAGTATATTTGTGTGGAATTCTGCATTGGTACGTTCCAGTGAGACAGGGAGGTTTTGGAGGGGTACAGGTTCAGTGCATATTTGTGTGGTGTTCTGCAATGGTACGTTCCAGTGAGACAGGGAGGTTATGGAGGGTACAGGTTCAGAGCATATTTGTGTGGAGTTCTGCAGTGGTACGTTCCAGGGAGACAGGGAGGATATGGTGGAGTACAGGTTCTGGGCATATTTGTGAGGATTTCTGCATTGGTACGTTCCAGTGAGACAGGGAGGTTATGGAGGGGTACAGGTTCAGTGCATATTTGTGTGGTGTTCTGCAATGGTACGTTCCAGTGAGACAGTGAGGTTATGGAGGGTGCAGGTTCAGGGCAAATTTGTGTGGTGTTCTGCAATGGTACGTTCCAGTGAGACAGTGAGGTTATGGAGGGTGCAGGTTCAGGGCAAATTTGTGTGGAGCTCTGCGTCGGGACGTTCCAGTGAGACAGGGAGGTTATGCACGGTACGGGATCAGGGCATATTTGAGTGGAGTTCGGCATTGGTGTGTTCCAGTGAGACAGGGAGGTTATGGAGGGGTACAGGTTCTGGGCATATTTGTGTGAATTTCTGCTTTGGTACGTTCCAGTGAGACAGGGAGGTTATGGAGTGGTACAGGTTCAGAGCAAATTTGTGTGGAGTTCTGCATTGGTACGTTCCAGTGAGACAAGGAGGTTATGGGCGGGTACAGGTTCAGGGCATATTTGTGTGGAGTTCTGCGTTGGGACGTTCCAGTGAGACAGGGAGAATATGGACGGGTATAGGTTCAGGGCATATTTGTGTGGAATTCTGCATTGGGACGTTCCAGTGAGACAGGGAGTTTATGGACGTGTACAGGTTCAGAGTATATTTGTGTGGAATTCTGCATTGGTACGTTCCAGTGAGACAGGGAGGTTTTGGAGGGGTACAGGTTCAGTGCATATTTGTATGGTGTTCTGCAATGGTACGTTCCAGTGAGACAGGGAGGTTATGGAGGGTACAGGTTCAGGGCATATTTGTGTGGAGTTCTGCAGTGGTACGTTCCAGGGAGACAGGGAGGATATGGTGGAGTACAGGTTCAGGGCATATTTGTGAGGATTTCTGCATTGGTACGTTCCAGTGAGACAGGGAGGTTATGGAGGGGTACAGGTTCAGTGCATATTTGTGTGGTGTTCTGCAATGGTACGTTCCAGTGAGACAGTGAGGTTATGGAGGGTGCAGGTTCAGGGCAAATTTGTGTGGTGTTCTGCAATGGTACGTTCCAGTGAGACAGTGAGGTTATGGAGGGTGCAGGTTCAGGGCAAATTTGTGTGGAGCTCTGCGTCGGGACGTTCCAGTGAGACAGGGAGGTTATGCACGGTACGGGATCAGGGCATATTTGAGTGGAGTTCGGCATTGGTGTGTTCCAGTGAGACAGGGAGGTTATGGAGGGGTACAGGTTCTGGGCATATTTGTGTGAATTTCTGCTTTGGTACGTTCCAGTGAGACAGGGAGGTTATGGAGTGGTACAGGTTCAGAGCAAATTTGTGTGGAGTTCTGCATTGGTACGTTCCAGTGAGACAAGGAGGTTATGGGCGGGTACAGGTTCAGGGCATATTTGTGTGGAGTTCTGCGTTGGGACGTTCCAGTGAGACAGGGAGGATATGGACGGGTATAGGTTCAGGGCATATTTGTGTGGAGTTCTGCATTGGTACTTTCCAGTGACACAGGGAGGTTATGAAGGGGTACAGGTTCAGGGCATATTTGTGTGGAGTTCTGCATTGGTACGTTAAAGTGAGACAGGGAAGTTATGGAGGGTACAGGTTCAGGGCATATTTGTGTGGTGTTCTGCAATGGTACGTTCCAGTGAGACAGCGAGGTTTTGGAGGGGTACAGGTTCAGGGCATATTTGTGTGGAGCTCTGCATTGGTACGTTCCACTGAGACAGTGAGGTTATGGAGGGGTACAGGTTCAGGGCAAATTTGTCTGTAGTTCTGCATTCGTACGTTCCAGTGAGAGAGTGAGGTTATGGAGGGTACAGGTTCAGGGCATATTTCTATGGTGTTCTGCAGTGGTACGTTCCAGTGAGACAGGGAGGTTATGGAAGGGTACAGGTTCAGGGCATATTTGTGTGGAGTTCTGCAGTGGGACGTTCCAGTGAGACAGGGATGTTATGGAGGGGTGCAGGTTCAGGGCATATTTGTGTGGAGTTCTGCATTGGTACGTTCCAGTGAGACAGGGAGGTTATGGAGGGGTACAGGTTCAGGGCAAATTTGAGTGTAGTTCTGCATTGGTACGTTCCAGTGAGACAGGGAGGTTATGGAGGGTACTGGTTCAGGACATATTTGTGTGGAGTTCTGCAGTGGTACGTTCCAGGGAGACAGGGAGGATATGGTGGAGTACAGGTTCAGGGCATATTTGTGTGGATTTCTGCATTGGTACGTTCCAGTGAGACAGGGAGGTTATGGAGGGGTACAGGTTGACCGCAAATTTGTGTGGAGTTCTGCATTGGTACATTCCAGTGAGACAAGGAGGTTCTGGGTGGGTACAGGTTCAGGGCATATTTGTGTGGAGTTCTGGATTCGTACATTCCAGTGAGACAGGGAGGTTATGGAGGTGTACAGGTTCAGGGTATATTTGTGTGGAGTTCTGCGTTGGTACGTTTCAGTGTGACTGGGAGGTTATGGAGAGGTACAGTTTCAGGGCATATTTGTGCAGAATTCTGCAGTGGGACGTTCAAGTGAGACAGGGAGTTTATGAACGTGTACAGGTTCAGGGCATATTTGTGTGGAATTCTGCATTGGTAGGTTCCAGTGAGACAGGGAGGTTATGGAGGGGTACAGCCTCAGGGCATATTTGTGTGGAGTTCTGCATTGGTACGTTCCAGTGACACAGGGAGGTTATGGAGGGGTACAGGTTCCGGGCATATTTGTGTGGAATTCTGCAGTGGGACGTTCCAGTGAGACAGGGAGTTTATGGACGTGTACAGGTTCAGGGTATATTTGTGTGGAATTCTGCATTGGTACGTTCCAGTGAGACAGGGAAGTTTTGGAGGGGTACAGGTTCAGTGCATACTTGTGTGGTGTTCTGCAATGGTACGTTCCAGTGAGACAGGGAGGTTATGCAGGGTACAGGTTCAGAACATATTTGTGTGGAGTTCTGCAGTGGTACGTTCCAGGGAGACAGGGAGGATATGGTGGAGTACAGGTTCAGGGCATATTTGTGTGGATTTCTGCATTCGTACGGTCCAGTGAGACAGGGAGGTTATGGAGGGGTTCAGGTTCAGGGCATATTTGTGTGGTGTTCTGCAATGGTACGTTCCAGTGAGACAGTGAGGTTATGGAGGGTGCAGGTTCAGGGCAAATTTGTGTGGAGTTCTGCGTTGGGACGTTCCAGTGAGACAGGGAGGTTATGGACGGGTACAGGTTCAGAGCTTATTTGTTTGGATTTCTTTATTGGTACGTTCCAGTGACACAGGGAGCTTATGGAGGGGTACAGGTTCAGGGCATATTTGTGTGGAATTCTCCATTGGGACGTTCCAGTGAGACAGGGAGTTTATGGACGTGTACAGGTTCAGGGTATATTTGTGTGGAATTCTGCATTGGTACGTTCCAGTGAGACAGGGAGGTTATGGAGGGTACAGGTGCAGGACATATTTGTGTGGAGTTCTGCAGTGGTACGTTCCAGGGAGACAGGGAGGATATTGTGGAGTACAGGTTCAGGGCATATTTGTGAGGATTTCTGCAATGGTACGTTCCAGTGACACAGGGAGGATATGAAGGGGTACAGGTTCAGGGCATATTTGTGTAGAGTTCTGCATTGGTACGTTAAAGTGAGACAGGGAAGTTATGGAGGGTACAGGTTCAGGGCATATTTGTGTGGTTTTCTGCAATGGTACGTTCCTGTGAGACAGGGAGGTTATGGAGGGTACAGGTTCAGGGCATATTTGTGTGGAGCTCGGCATTGGTACGTTCCAGTGAGACAGGGAGGTTATGGAGGGGTACAGGTTCAGGGCAAATTTGTCTGTAGTTCTGCATTCGTACGTTCCAGTGAGACAGTGAGGTTATGGAGGGTACAGGTTCAGGGCATATTTCTATGGTGTTCTGCAGTGGTACGTTCCAGTGAGACAGGGAGGTTATGGAAGTGTACAGGTTCAGGGCATATTTGTGTGGAGTTCTGCAGTGGGACGTTCCAGTGAGACAGGGAGGTTATGGAGGTGTGCAGGTTCAGGGCATATTTGTGTGGAGTTCTGCATTGGTACGTTCCAGTGAGACAGGGAGGTTATGGAGGGGTACAGGTTCAGGGCAAATTTGAGTGTAGTTCTGCATTGGTACGTTCCAGTGAGACAGGGAGTTTATGGAGGGTACTGGTTCAGGACATATTTGTGTGGAGTTCTGCAGTGGTACGTTCCAGGGAGACAGGGAGGATATGGAGGGGTACAGGTTCAGGGCATATTTGTGTGGTGTTCTGCAATGGTACTTTCCAGTGAGACAGTGCGGTTATGGAGGGTACAGGTTCAGGGCATATGTGTGTGGAGTTCTGCGTTGGGACGTTCCAGTGAGACAGGGAGGTTATGAAGGGGTACAGGTTCAGGGCATATTTGTGTAGAATTCTGCAGTGGGACGTTCAAGTGAGACAGGGAGTTTATGAACGTGTACAGGTTCAGGGCATATTTGTGTGGAATTCTGCATTGGTAGGTTCCAGTGAGACAGGGAGGTTATGGAGGGGTACAGCTTCAGGGCATATTTGTGTGGAGTTCTGCATTGGTACCTTCCAGTGACACAGGGAGGTTATGGAGGGGTGCAGGTTCAGGGCATATTTGTGTGGAATTCTGCAGTGGGACTTTCCAGTGAGACAGGGAGTTTATGGACGTGTACAGGTTCAGGGTATATTTGTGTGGAATTCTGCATTGGTACGTTCCAGTGAGACAGGGAAGTTTTGGAGGGGTACAGGTTCAGTGCATACTTGTGTGGTGTTCTGCAATGGTACGTTCCAGTGAGACAGGGAGGTTATGCAGGGTACAGGTTCAGGACATATTTGTGTGGAGTTCTGCAGTGGTACGTTCCAGTGAGACAGGGAGGTTATGGAGGGGTTCAGGTTCAGGGCATATTTGTGTGGTGTTCTGCAATGGTACGTTTCAGTGCGACAGTGAGGTTATGGATGGGTACAGGTTCAGGGCATATTTGTGTGGAGTATTGCTTTGGTACGTTCCAGTGAGACAGTGAGGTTATGGAGGGTACAGGTTCAGGGCATATTTGTGTGGAGTTCTGCGTTGGGACGTTCCAGTGAGACAGGGAGGTTATGGACGGGTACAGGTTCACAGCTTATTTGTGTGGAGTTCTGCATTGGTACGTTCCAGTGACACAGGGTGGTTATGGAGGGGTACAGGTTCAGGGCATATTTGTGTGGAATTCTGCATTGGGACGTTCCAGTGAGACAGGGAGTTTATGGACGTGTACAGGTTCAGGGTATATTTGTGTGGAATTCTGCATTGGTACGTTCCAGTGAGACAGGGAGGTTTTGGAGGGGTACAGGTTCAGTGCATATTTGTGTGGTGTTCTGCAATGGTACGTTCCAGTGAGACAGGGAGGTTATGGAGGGTACAGGTTCAGGACATATTTCTGTGGAGTTCTGCAGTGGTACGTTCCAGGGAGACAGGGAGGATATGGTGGAGTACAGGTTCAGGGCATATTTCTGAGGATTTCTGCATTGGTACATTCCAGTGAGACAGTGAGGTTATGGCGGGTGCAGGTTCAGGGCAAATTTGTGTGGAGTTCTGCGTCGGGACGTTCCAGTGAGACAGGGAGGTTATGCACGGTACGGGATCAGGGCATATTTGAGTGGAGTTCGGCATTGGTGTGTTCCAGTGTGACAGGGAGGTTATGGAGGGGTACAGGTTCAGGGCATATTTGTGTGAATTTCTGCTTTGGTACGTTCCAGTGAGACAGGGAGGTTATGGAGTGGTACAGGTTCAGGGCAAATTTGTGTGGAGTTCTGCATTGGTACGTTCCAGTGAGACATGGAGGTTATGGGCGGGTACAGGTTCAGGGCATATTTGTGTGGAGTTCTGCGTTGGGACGTTCCAGTGAGACAGGGAGGATATGGACGGGTATAGGTTCAGGGCATATTTGTGTAGAGTTCTGCATTGGTACGTTAAAGTGAGACAGGGAAGTTATGGAGGGTACAGGTTCAGGGCATATTTGTGTGGTGTTCTGCAATGGTACGTTCCAGTGAGACAGGGAGGTTATGGAGGGTACAGGTTCAGGGCATATTTGTGTGGAGCTCTGCATTGGTACGTTCCAGTGAGACAGGGAGGTTATGGAGGGGGACAGGTTCAGGGCAAATTTGTCTGTAGTTCTGCATTCGTACGTTCCAGTGAGACAGTGAGGTTATGGAGGGTACAGGTTCAGGGCATATTTCTATGGTGTTCTGCAGTGGTACGTTCCAGTGAGACAGGGAGGTTATGGAAGGGTACAGGTTCAGGGCATATTTGTGTGGAGTTCTGCAGTGGGACGTTCCAGTGAGACAGGGAGGTTATGGAGGGGTGCAGGTTCAGGGCATATTTGTGTGGAGTTCTGCATTGGTACGTTCCAGTGAGACAGGGAGGTTATGGAGGGGTACAGGTTCACCGCAAATTTGTGTGGAGTTCTGCATTGGTACATTCCAGTGAGACAAGGAGGTTCTGGGTGGGTACAGGTTCAGGGCATATTTGTGTGGAGTTCTGGATTCGTACATTCCAGTGAGACAGGGAGGTTATGGAGGTGTACAGGTTCAGGGTATATTTGTGTGGAGTTCTGCGTTGGTACGTTTCAGTGTGACTGGGAGGTTATGGAGGGGTACAGGTTCAGAGCATATTTGTTTGGAGTTCTGCATTGGTACGTTCCAGTGAGACAGGGAAGTTATGGAGGGTACAGGTTCAGGGCATATTTGTGTTGTGTTCTGCAATGGTACGTTCCAGTGAGACAGTGGGGTTATGGAGGGTACAGGTTCAGGGCATATGTGTGTGGAGTTCTGCGTTGGGACGTTCCAGTGAGACAGGGAGGTTTTGGAGGTGTACAGGTTCAGTGCATATTTGTGTGGTGTTCTGCAATGGTACGTTCCAGTGAGACAGGGAGGTTATGGAGGGTACAGGTTCAGGACATATTTCTGTGGAGTTCTGCATTGGCACGTTCCAGTGACACAGGGAGGTTATGGAGGGTACAGGTTCAGGGCGTATTTGTGTGGAATTCTGCAGTGGGACGTTCAAGTGAGACAGGGAGTTTATGAACGTGTACAGGTTCAGGGCATATTTGTGTGGAATTCTGCATTGGTACGTTCCAGTGAGACAGGGAGGATATGGTGGAGTACATGTTCAGGGCATATTTGTGTGGATTTCTGCATTGGTATGTTCCAGTGAGACAGGGAGGTTATATAGGGGTACAGGTTCAGGGCATATTTGTGTGGTGTTCTGCAATGGTACGTTCCAGTAAGACAGTGAGGTTATGGAGGGTGCAGGTTCTGGGTAAATTTGTGTGGAGTTCTGCGTTGGGACGTTCCAGTGAGACAGGGTGGTTATGGACGGGTACAGGTTCAGGGCATATTTGTGTGGAGTTCTGCATTGGTACGTTCCAGTGAGACAGGGAGGTTATGGAGGGGTACAGGTTCACGGCAAATTTGTGTAGAGTTCTGCATTGGTACATTCCAGTGAGACAAGGAGGTTCTGGGTGGGTACAGGTTCAGGGCATATTTGTGTGGAATTCTGCATTGGTACGTTATAGTGAGACAGGGAGGTTATGGAGGGTACAGGTTCAGGGCATATTTGTGTGGAGTTCTGGATTCGTACATTCCAGTGAGACAGGGAGGTTATGGACGGGTACAGGTTCAGGGCATATTTGTGTGGAGTTCTGCATTGGTACGGTCCAGTGTGACTGGGAGGTTATGGAGGGGTACAGGTTCACGGCAAATTTGTGTGGAGTTCTGCATTGGTACATTCCAGTGAGACAAGGAGGTTCTGGGTGGGTACAGGTTCAGGGCATATTTGTGTGGAGTTCTGGATTCGTACATTCCAGTGAGACAGGGAGGTTATGGAGGTGTACAGGTTCAGGGTATATTTGTGTGGAGTTCTGCGTTGGTACGTTTCAGTGTGACTGGGAGGTTATGGAGAGGTACAGTTTCAGGGCATATTTGTGCAGAATTCTGCAGTGGGACGTTCAAGTGAGACAGGGAGTTTATGAACGTGTACAGGTTCAGGGCATATTTGTGTGGAATTCTGCATTGGTAGGTTCCAGTGAGACAGGGAGGTTATGGAGGGGTACAGCCTCAGGGCATATTTGTGTGGAGTTCTGCATTGGTACGTTCCAGTGACACAGGGAGGTTATGGAGGGGTACAGGTTCCGGGCATATTTGTGTGGAATTCTGCAGTGGGACGTTCCAGTGAGACAGGGAGTTTATGGACGTGTACAGGTTCAGGGTATATTTGTGTGGAATTCTGCATTGGTACGTTCCAGTGAGACAGGGAAGTTTTGGAGGGGTACAGGTTCAGTGCATACTTGTGTGGTGTTCTGCAATGGTACGTTCCAGTGAGACAGGGAGGTTATGCAGGGTACAGGTTCAGGACATATTTGTGTGGAGTTCTGCAGTGGTACGTTCCAGGGAGACAGGGAGGATATGGTGGAGTACAGGTTCAGGGCATATTTGTGTGGATTTCTGCATTCGTACGGTCCAGTGAGACAGGGAGGTTATGGAGGGGTTCAGGTTCAGGGCATATTTGTGTGGTGTTCTGCAATGGTACGTTCCAGTGAGACAGTGAGGTTATGGAGGGTGCAGGTTCAGGGCAAATTTGTGTGGAGTTCTGCGTTGGGACGTTCCAGTGAGACAGGGAGGTTATGGACGGGTACAGGTTCAGAGCTTATTTGTTTGTATTTCTTTATTGGTACGTTCCAGTGACACAGGGAGCTTATGGAGGGGTACAGGTTCAGGGCATATTTGTGTGGAATTCTCCATTGGGACGTTCCAGTGAGACAGGGAGTTTATGGACGTGTACAGGTTCAGGGTATATTTGTGTGGAATTCTGCATTGGTACGTTCCAGTGAGACAGGGAGGTTATGGAGGGTACAGGTGCAGGACATATTTGTGTGGAGTTCTGCAGTGGTACGTTCCAGGGAGACAGGGAGGATATTGTGGAGTACAGGTTCAGGGCATATTTGTGAGGATTTCTGCAATGGTACGTTCCAGTGACACAGGGAGGATATGAAGGGGTACAGGTTCAGGGCATATTTGTGTAGAGTTCTGCATTGGTACGTTAAAGTGAGACAGGGAAGTTATGGAGGGTACAGGTTCAGGGCATATTTGTGTGGTTTTCTGCAATGGTACGTTCCTGTGAGACAGGGAGGTTATGGAGGGTACAGGTTCAGGGCATATTTGTGTGGAGCTCGGCATTGGTACGTTCCAGTGAGACAGGGAGGTTATGGAGGGGTACAGGTTCAGGGCAAATTTGTCTGTAGTTCTGCATTCGTACGTTCCAGTGAGACAGTGAGGTTATGGAGGGTACAGGTTCAGGGCATATTTCTATGGTGTTCTGCAGTGGTACGTTCCAGTGAGACAGGGAGGTTATGGAAGTGTACAGGTTCAGGGCATATTTGTGTGGAGTTCTGCAGTGGGACGTTCCAGTGAGACAGGGAGGTTATGGAGGTGTGCAGGTTCAGGGCATATTTGTGTGGAGTTCTGCATTGGTACGTTCCAGTGAGACAGGGAGGTTATGGAGGGGTACAGGTTCAGGGCAAATTTGAGTGTAGTTCTGCATTGGTACGTTCCAGTGAGACAGGGAGTTTATGGAGGGTACTGGTTCAGGACATATTTGTGTGGAGTTCTGCAGTGGTACGTTCCAGGGAGACAGGGAGGATATGGAGGGGTACAGGTTCAGGGCATATTTGTGTGGTGTTCTGCAATGGTACTTTCCAGTGAGACAGTGAGGTTATGGAGGGTACAGGTTCAGGGCATATGTGTGTGGAGTTCTGCGTTGGGACGTTCCAGTGAGACAGGGAGGTTATGAAGGGGTACAGGTTCAGGGCATATTTGTGTAGAATTCTGCAGTGGGACGTTCAAGTGAGACAGGGAGTTTATGAACGTGTACAGGTTCAGGGCATATTTGTGTGGAATTCTGCATTGGTAGGTTCCAGTGAGACAGGGAGGTTATGGAGGGGTACAGCTTCAGGGCATATTTGTGTGGAGTTCTGCATTGGTACCTTCCAGTGACACAGGGAGGTTATGGAGGGGTGCAGGTTCAGGGCATATTTGTGTGGAATTCTGCAGTGGGACTTTCCAGTGAGACAGGGAGTTTATGGACGTGTACAGGTTCAGGGTATATTTGTGTGGAATTCTGCATTGGTACGTTCCAGTGAGACAGGAAGTTTTGGAGGGGTACAGGTTCAGTGCTTACTTGTGTGGTGTTCTGCAATGGTACGTTCCAGTGAGACAGGGAGGTTATGCAGGGTACAGGTTCAGGACATATTTGTGTGGAGTTCTGCAGTGGTACGTTCCAGTGAGACAGGGAGGTTATGGAGGGGTTCAGGTTCAGGTCATATTTGTGTGGTGTTCTGCAATGGTACGTTTCAGTGCGACAGTGAGGTTATGGATGGGTACAGGTTCAGGGCATATTTGTGTGGAGTATTGCTTTGGTACGTTCCAGTGAGACAGTGAGGTTATGGAGGGTACAGGTTCAGGGCATATTTGTGTGGAGTTCTGCGTTGGGACGTTCCAGTGAGACAGGGAGGTTATGGACGGGTACAGGTTCACAGCTTATTTGTGTGGAGTTCTGCATTGGTACGTTCCAGTGACACAGGGTGGTTATGGAGGGGTACAGGTTCAGGGCATATTTGTGTGGAATTCTGCATTGGGACGTTCCAGTGAGACAGGGAGTTTATGGACGTGTACAGGTTCAGGGTATATTTGTGTGGAATTCTGCATTGGTACGTTCCAGTGAGACAGGGAGGTTTTGGAGGGGTACAGGTTCAGTGCATATTTGTGTGGTGTTCTGCAATGGTACGTTCCAGTGAGACAGGGAGGTTATGGAGGGTACAGGTTCAGGACATATTTCTGTGGAGTTCTGCAGTGGTACGTTCCAGGGAGACAGGGAGGATATGGTGGAGTACAGGTTCAGGGCATATTTCTGAGGATTTCTGCATTGGTACATTCCAGTGAGACAGTGAGGTTATGGCGGGTGCAGGTTCAGGGCAAATTTGTGTGGAGTTCTGCGTCGGGACGTTCCAGTGAGACAGGGAGGTTATGCACGGTACGGGATCAGGGCATATTTGAGTGGAGTTCGGCATTGGTGTGTTCCAGTGTGACAGGGAGGTTATGGAGGGGTACAGGTTCAGGGCATATTTGTGTGAATTTCTGCTTTGGTACGTTCCAGTGAGACAGGGAGGTTATGGAGTGGTACAGGTTCAGGGCAAATTTGTGTGGAGTTCTGCATTGGTACGTTCCAGTGAGACATGGAGGTTATGGGCGGGTACAGGTTCAGGGCATATTTGTGTGGAGTTCTGCGTTGGGACGTTCCAGTGAGACAGGGAGGATATGGACGGGTATAGGTTCAGGGCATATTTGTGTAGAGTTCTGCATTGGTACGTTAAAGTGAGACAGGGAAGTTATGGAGGGTACAGGTTCAGGGCATATTTGTGTGGTGTTCTGCAATGGTACGTTCCAGTGAGACAGGGAGGTTATGGAGGGTACAGGTTCAGGGCATATTTGTGTGGAGCTCTGCATTGGTACGTTCCAGTGAGACAGGGAGGTTATGGAGGGGGACAGGTTCAGGGCAAATTTGTCTGTAGTTCTGCATTCGTACGTTCCAGTGAGACAGTGAGGTTATGGAGGGTACAGGTTCAGGGCATATTTCTATGGTGTTCTGCAGTGGTACGTTCCAGTGAGACAGGGAGGTTATGGAAGGGTACAGGTTCAGGGCATATTTGTGTGGAGTTCTGCAGTGGGACGTTCCAGTGAGACAGGGAGGTTATGGAGGGGTGCAGGTTCAGGGCATATTTGTGTGGAGTTCTGCATTGGTACGTTCCAGTGAGACAGGGAGGTTATGGAGGGGTACAGGTTCACCGCAAATTTGTGTGGAGTTCTGCATTGGTACATTCCAGTGAGACAAGGAGGTTCTGGGTGGGTACAGGTTCAGGGCATATTTGTGTGGAGTTCTGGATTCGTACATTCCAGTGAGACAGGGAGGTTATGGAGGTGTACAGGTTCAGGGTATATTTGTGTGGAGTTCTGCGTTGGTACGTTTCAGTGTGACTGGGAGGTTATGGAGGGGTACAGGTTCAGAGCATATTTGTTTGGAGTTCTGCATTGGTACGTTCCAGTGAGACAGGGAAGTTATGGAGGGTACAGGTTCAGGGCATATTTGTGTTGTGTTCTGCAATGGTACGTTCCAGTGAGACAGTGGGGTTATGGAGGGTACAGGTTCAGGGCATATGTGTGTGGAGTTCTGCGTTGGGACGTTCCAGTGAGACAGGGAGGTTTTGGAGGTGTACAGGTTCAGTGCATATTTGTGTGGTGTTCTGCAATGGTACGTTCCAGTGAGACAGGGAGGTTATGGAGGGTACAGGTTCAGGACATATTTCTGTGGAGTTCTGCATTGGCACGTTCCAGTGACACAGGGAGGTTATGGAGGGTACAGGTTCAGGGCGTATTTGTGTGGAATTCTGCAGTGGGACGTTCAAGTGAGACAGGGAGTTTATGAACGTGTACAGGTTCAGGGCATATTTGTGTGGAATTCTGCATTGGTACGTTCCAGTGAGACAGGGAGGATATGGTGGAGTACATGTTCAGGGCATATTTGTGTGGATTTCTGCATTGGTATGTTCCAGTGAGACAGGGAGGTTATATAGGGGTACAGGTTCAGGGCATATTTGTGTGGTGTTCTGCAATGGTACGTTCCAGTAAGACAGTGAGGTTATGGAGGGTGCAGGTTCTGGGTAAATTTGTGTGGAGTTCTGCGTTGGGACGTTCCAGTGAGACAGGGTGGTTATGGACGGGTACAGGTTCAGGGCATATTTGTGTGGAGTTCTGCATTGGTACGTTCCAGTGAGACAGGGAGGTTATGGAGGGGTACAGGTTCACGGCAAATTTGTGTAGAGTTCTGCATTGGTACATTCCAGTGAGACAAGGAGGTTCTGGGTGGGTACAGGTTCAGGGCATATTTGTGTGGAATTCTGCATTGGTACGTTATAGTGAGACAGGGAGGTTATGGAGGGTACAGGTTCAGGGCATATTTGTGTGGAGTTCTGGATTCGTACATTCCAGTGAGACAGGGAGGTTATGGACGGGTACAGGTTCAGGGCATATTTGTGTGGAGTTCTGCATTGGTACGGTCCAGTGTGACTGGGAGGTTATGGAGGGGTACAGGTTCACGGCAAATTTGTGTGGAGTTCTGCATTGGTACATTCCAGTGAGACAAGGAGGTTCGGGGTGGGTACAGGTTCAGGGCATATTTGTGTGGAATTCTGCATTGGTACGTTCCAGTGAGACAGGGAAGTTATGGAGGGTACAGGTTCAGGGCATATTTGTGTTGTGTTCTGCAATGGTACGTTCCAGTGAGACAGTGGGGTTATGGAGGGTACAGGTTCAGGGCATATGTGTGTGGAGTTCTGCGTTGGGACGTTCCAGTGAGACAGGGAGGTTTTGGAGGTGTACAGGTTCAGTGCATATTTGTGTGGTGTTCAGCAATGGTACGTTCCAGTGAGACAGGGAGGTTATGGAGGGTACAGGTTCAGGACATATTTCTGTGGAGTTCTGCATTGGCACGTTCCAGTGACACAGGGAGGTTATGGAGGGTACAGGTTCAGGGCGTATTTGTGTGGAATTCTGCAGTGGGACGTTCAAGTGAGACTGGGAGTTTATGAACGTGTACAGGTTCAGGGCATATTTGTGTGGATTTCTGCATTGGTACGTTCCAGTGAGACAGGGAGGTTATATAGGGGTACAGGTTCAGGGCATATTTGTGTGGTGTTCTGCAATGGTACGTTCCAGTAAGACAGTGAGGTTATGGAGGGTGCAGGTTCAGGGTAAATTTGTGTGGAGTTCTGCGTTGGGACGTTCCATTGAGACAGGGTGGTTATGGACGGGTACAGGTTCAGGGCATATTTGTGTGGAGTTCTGCATTGGTACGTTCCAGTGAGACAGGGAGGTTATGGAGGGGTACAGGTTCACGGCAAATTTGTGTGGAGTTCTGCATTGGTACATTCCAGTGAGACAAGGAGGTTCTGGGTGGGTACAGGTTCAGGGCATATTTGTGTGGAGTTCTGCATTGGTACCTTCCAGTGACACAGGGAGGTTATGGAGGGGTACAGGTTCAGGGCATATTTGTGTGGAATTCTGCAGTGGGACTTTCCAGTGAGACAGGGAGTTTATGGACGTGTACAGGTTCAGGGTATATTTGTGTGGAATTCTGCATTGGTACGTTCCAGTGAGACAGGGAAGTTTTGGAGGGGTACAGGTTCAGTGCATACTTGTGTGGTGTTCTGCAATGGTACGTTCCAGTGAGACAGGGAGGTTATGCAGGGTACAGGTTCAGGACATATTTGTGTGGAGTTCTGCAGTGGTACGTTCCAGTGAGACAGGGAGGTTATGGAGGGGTACAGGTTCACGGCAAATTTGTGTAGAGTTCTGCATTGGTACATTCCAGTGAGACAAGGAGGTTCTGGGTGGGTACAGGTTCAGGGCATATTTGTGTGGAATTCTGCATTGGTACGTTATAGTGAGACAGGGAGGTTATGGAGGGTACAGGTTCAGGGCATATTTGTGTGGAGTTCTGGATTCGTACATTCCAGTGAGACAGTGAGGTTATGGAGGGGTACAGGTTCAGGGTATATTTGTGTGCAGTTCTGCGTTGGTACGTTTCAGTGTGACTGGGAGGTTATGGAGGGGTACAGGTTCAGGGCATATTTGTTTTGAGTTCTGCATTGGTACGTTCCAGTGAGACAGGGAAGTTATGGAGGGTACAGGTTCAGGGCATATTTGTCTGGTGTTCTGCAATGGTACGTTCCAGTGAGACAGTGCGGCTATGGAGGGTACAGGTTCAGGGCATATTTGTGTGGAGTTCTGCGTTGGGACGATCCAGTGAGACAGGGAGGTTATGGACGGGTACAGGTTCACGGCATATTTGTGTGGAGTTCTGCATTGGTACGTTCCAGTGACACAGGGAGTTAATGGACGTGTACAGGTTCAGGGCATATTTGTGTGGAATTCTGCATTGGTACGTTTCAGTGAGACAGGGAGGTTTTGGAGGTGTACAGGTTCAGTGCATATTTGTGTGGTGTTCTGCAATGGTACGTTCCAGTGAGACAGGGAGGTTATGGATGGTACAGGTTCAGGACATATTTGTGTGGAGTTCTGCATTGGCACGTTCCAGTGAGACAGGGAGGTTATGGAGGGGTACAGGTTCAGGGCATATTTGTGTGGAGTTCTGCATTGGTACGTTCCAGTGAGACAGGGAGGTTATGGAGGGTATAAGTTCAGGGCATATTTGTGTGGAATTCTGCAGTGGGACGTTCCAGTGATGCAGGGAGTTTATGGACGTGTACAGGTTCCGGGCATATTTGTGTGGAATTCTGCATTGGTACGTCCCAGTGAGACAGGGAGGTTATGCACGGTACGGGATCAGGGCTTATTTGAGTGGAGTTCGGCATTGGTGCGTTCCAGTGACACAGGGAGGTTATGGAGGGGTACAGGTTCAGAGCATATTTGTGTGAATTTCTGCTTTGGTACGTTCCAGTGAGACAGGGAGGATATGGACGGGTATAGGTTCAGGGCATATTTGTGTGGAGCTCTGCATTGGTACGTTCCAGTGAGACAGGGAGGTTATGGAGGGGTACAGGTTCAGGGCAAATTTGTCTGTAGTTCTGCATTCGTACCTTCCAGTGAGACAGGGAGGTTATGGAGGGTGCAGGTTCAGGGCATATTTCTATGGAGTTCTGCAGTGGTACGTTCCAGTGAGACAGGGAGGTTATGGAAGGGTACGGGTTCAGGGCATATTTGTGTGGAGTTCTGCATTGGTACTTTCCAGTGAGACGGGGAGGTTATGGAGGGTACAGGTTCATGGTATACTTGTGTGGAGTTCTGCATTGGTACGTTCCAGTGAGACAGGCAGTTTATGGAGGGGTAAAGGTTCAGGGCATATTTGTGTGGTGTTCTGCAGTGGTACGTTCCAGTGAGACAGTGAGGTTATGGAGGGTACAGGTTCAGGGCATATTTGTGTGGAGTTCTGCTTTGAGACGTTCCAGTGAGACAGGGCGGTTACGGACGTGTCCAGGTTCACGGTATATTTGTGTGGAGTTCTGCATCGGTACATTCCAGTGAGACAGTGAGGTTATGGAGGGTACAGGTACAGGGCATATTTCTATGGTGTTCTCCAGTGGTACGTTCCAGTGAGACAGGTAGGTTATGGAAGGGTACAGGTTCAGGGCATATTTGTGTGGAGTTCTGCAGTGGGACGTTCCAGTGAGACAGGGAGGTTATGGAGGGGTGCAGGTTCAGGGCATATTTGTGTGGTGTTCTGCAATGGTACGATCAAGTGAGACATGGAGGTTATGGAGGGTACAGGTTCAGGACATATTTCTGTGTAGTTCTGCAGTGGTACGTTCCAGTGAGACAGAGAGGATATGGTGGAGTACATGTTCAGGGCAAATTTGTGTGGAGTTCTGCGTTGGGACGTTCCAGTGAGACAGGGAGGTTATGGACGGGTACAGGTTCAGGGCATATTTGTGTGGAGTTCTGCATTGGTACGGTCCAGTGAGACAGGGAGGTTGTGGAGGGGTACAGGTTCACGGCAAATTTGTGTGGAGTTCTGCATTGGTACATTCCAGTGAGACAAGGAGGTTCGGGGTGGGTACAGGTTCAGGGCATATTTGTGTGGAATTCTGCATTGGTACGTTCCAGTGAGACAGGGAAGTTATGGAGGGTACAGGTTCAGGGCATATTTGTGTTGTGTTCTGCAATGGTACGTTCCAGTGAGACAGTGGGGTTATGGAGGGTACAGGTTCAGGGCATATTTGTGTGGTGTTCAGCAATGGTACGTTCCAGTGAGACAGGGAGGTTATGGAGGGTACAGGTTCAGGACATATTTCTGTGGAGTTCTGCATTGGCACGTTCCAGTGACACAGGGAGGTTATGGAGGGTACAGGTTCAGGGCGTATTTGTGTGGAATTCTGCAGTGGGACGTTCAAGTGAGACTGGGAGTTTATGAACGTGTACAGGTTCAGGGCATATTTGTGTGGATTTCTGCATTGGTACGTTCCAGTGAGACAGGGAGGTTATATAGGGGTACAGGTTCAGGGCATATTTGTGTGGTGTTCTGCAATGGTACGTTCCAGTAAGACAGTGAGGTTATGGAGGGTGCAGGTTCAGGGTAAATTTGTGTGGAGTTCTGCGTTGGGACGTTCCATTGAGACAGGGTGGTTATGGACGGGTACAGGTTCAGGGCATATTTGTGTGGAGTTCTGCATTGGTACGTTCCAGTGAGACAGGGAGGTTATGGAGGGGTACAGGTTCACGGCAAATTTGTGTGGAGTTCTGCATTGGTACATTCCAGTGAGACAAGGAGGTTCTGGGTGGGTACAGGTTCAGGGCATATTTGTGTGGAGTTCTGCATTGGTACCTTCCAGTGACACAGGGAGGTTATGGAGGGGTACAGGTTCAGGGCATATTTGTGTGGAATTCTGCAGTGGGACTTTCCAGTGAGACAGGGAGTTTATGGACGTGTACAGGTTCAGGGTATATTTGTGTGGAATTCTGCATTGGTACGTTCCAGTGAGACAGGGAAGTTTTGGAGGGGTACAGGTTCAGTGCATACTTGTGTGGTGTTCTGCAATGGTACGTTCCAGTGAGACAGGGAGGTTATGCAGGGTACAGGTTCAGGACATATTTGTGTGGAGTTCTGCAGTGGTACGTTCCAGTGAGACAGGGAGGTTATGGAGCCGTTCAGGTTCAGGGCATATTTGTGTGGTGTTCTGCAATCGTACGTTCCAGTGCGACAGTGAGGTTATGGATGGGTACAGGTTCAGGGCATATTTGTGTGGAGTATTGCTTTGGTACGTTCCAGTGAGACAGGGAGGTTATGGAGGGGTACAGGTTCACGGCAAATTTGTGTTGAGTTCTGCATTGGTACATTCCAGTGAGACAAGGAGGTTCTGGGTGGGTACAGGTTCAGGGCATATTTGTGTGGAATTCTGCATTGGTACGTTCCAGTGAGACAGGGAGGTTATGGAGGGTACAGGTTCAGGGCATATTTGTGTGGAGTTCTGGATTCGTACATTCCAGTGAGTCAGTGAGGTTATGGAGGGGTACAGGTTCAGGGTATATTTGTGTGCAGTTCTGCGTTGGTACGTTTCAGTGTGACTGGGAGGTTATGGAGGGGTACAGGTTCAGGGCATATTTGTTTTGAGTTCTGCATTGGTACGTTCCAGTGAGACAGGGAAGTTATGGAGGGTACAGGTTCAGGGCATATTTGTCTGGTGTTCTGCAATGGTACGTTCCAGTGAGACAGTGCGGCTATGGAGGGTACAGGTTCAGGGCATATTTGTGTGGAGTTCTGCGTTGGGACGATCCAGTGAGACAGGGAGGTTACGGACGGGTACAGGTTCACGGCATATTTGTGTGGAGTTCTGCATTGGTACGTTCCAGTGACACAGGGAGTTAATGGACGTGTACAGGTTCAGGGCATATTTGTGTGGAATTCTGCATTGGTACGTTTCAGTGAGACAGGGAGGTTTTGGAGGTGTACAGGTTCAGTGCATATTTGTGTGGTGTTTGCAATGGTACGTTCCAGTGAGACAGGGAGGTTATGGATGGTACAGGTTCAGGACATATTTGTGTGGAGTTCTGCATTGGCACGTTCCAGTGAGACAGGGAGGTTATGGAGGGGTACAGGTTCAGGGCATATTTGTGTGGTGTTCTGCAATGGTACGTTCCAGTGAGACAGTGAGGCTATGGAGGGTGCAGGTTCAGGGCAAATTTGTGTGGAGTTCTGCGTTGGGACGTTCCAGTGAGACAGGGAAATTATGGACGGGTACAGGTTCAGGGCATATTTGTGTGGAGTTCTGCATTGGTACGTTCCAGTGACACAGGGAGGTTATGGAGGGTATAAGTTCAGGGCATATTTGTGTGGAATTCTGCAGTGGGACGTTCCAGTGATGCAGGGAGTTTATGGACGTGTACAGGTTCCGGGCATATTTGTGTGGAATTCTGCATTGGTACGTCCCAGTGAGACAGGGAGGTTATGCACGGTACGGGATCAGGGCTTATTTGAGTGGAGTTCGGCATTGGTGCGTTCCAGTGACACAGGGAGGTTATGGAGGGGTACAGGTTCAGAGCATATTTGTGTGAATTTCTGCTTTGGTACGTTCCAGTGAGACAGGGAGGATATGGACGGGTATAGGTTCAGGGCATATTTGTGTGGAGCTCTGCATTGGTACGTTCCAGTGAGACAGGGAGGTTATGGAGGGGTACAGGTTCAGGGCAAATTTGTCTGTATTTCTGCATTCGTACCTTCCAGTGAGACAGGGAGGTTATGGAGGGTACAGGTTCAGGGCATATTTCTATGGAGTTCTGCAGTGGTACGTTCCAGTGAGACAGGGAGGTTATGGAAGGGTACGGGTTCAGGGCATATTTGTGTGGAGTTCTGCATTGGTACTTTCCAGTGAGACGGGGAGGTTATGGAGGGTACAGGTTCATGGTATACTTGTGTGGAGTTCTGCATTGGTACGTTCCAGTGAGACAGGCAGTTTATGGAGGGGTAAAGGTTCAGGGCATATTTGTGTGGTGTTCTGCAGTGGTACGTTCCAGTGAGACAGTGAGGTTATGGAGGGTACAGGTTCAGGGCATATTTGTGTGGAGTTCTGCTTTGAGACGTTCCAGTGAGACAGGGCGGTTACGGACGTGTCCAGGTTCACGGTATATTTGTGTGGAGTTCTGCATCGGTACATTCCAGTGAGACAGTGAGATTATGGAGGGTACAGGTTCAGGGCATATTTCTATGGTGTTCTCCAGTGGTACGTTCCAGTGAGACAGGTAGGTTATGGAAGGGTACAGGTTCAGGGCATATTTGTGTGGAGTTCTGCAGTGGGACGTTCCAGTGAGACAGGGAGGTTATGGAGGGGTGCAGGTTCAGGGCATATTTGTGTGGTGTTCTGCAATGGTACGATCAAGTGAGACAGGGAGGTTATGGAGGGTACAGGTTCAGGACATATTTCTGTGTAGTTCTGCAGTGGTCCGTTCCAGTGAGACAGAGAGGATATGGTGGAGTACATGTTCAGGGAAATTTGTGTGGAGTTCTGCGTTGGGACGTTCCAGTGAGACAGGGAGGTTATGGACGGGTACAGGTTCAGGGCATATTTGTGTGGAGTTCTGCATTGGTACGTTCCAGTGAGACAGGGAGGTTATGGAGGGGTACAGGTTCACGGCAAATTTGTGTAGAGTTCTGCATTGGTACATTCCAGTGAGACAAGGAGGTTCTGGGTGGGTACAGGTTCAGGGCATATTTGTGTGGAATTCTGCATTGGTACGTTCCAGTGAGACAGGGAGGTTATGGAGGGTACAGGTTCAGGGCATATTTGTGTGGAGTTCTGGATTCGTACATTCCAGTGAGACAGTGAGGTTATGGAGGGGTACAGGTTCAGGGTATATTTGTGTGCAGTTCTGCGTTGGTACGTTTCAGTGTGACTGGGAGGTTATGGAGGGGTACAGGTTCAGGGTATATTTGTGTGCAGTTCTGCGTTGGTACGTTTCAGTGTGACTGGGAGGTTATGGAGGGGTACAGGTTCAGGGCATATTTGTCTGGTGTTCTGCATTGGTACGTTCCAGTGACACAGGGAGTTAATGGACGTGTACAGGTTCAGGGCATATTTGTGTGGAATTCTGCATTGGTACGTTTCAGTGAGACAGGGAGGTTTTGGAGGTGTACAGGTTCAGTGCATATTTGTGTGGTGTTCTGCAATGGTACGTTCCAGTGAGACAGGGAGGTTATGGAGGGGTACAGGTTCAGGGCATATTTGTGTGGTGTTCTGCAATGGTACGTTCCAGTGAGACAGTGAGGCTATGGAGGGTGCAGGTTCAGGGCAAATCTGTGTGGAGTTCTGCGTTGGGACGTTCCAGTGAGACAGGGAGGTTATGGACGGGTACAGGTTCAGGGCATATTTGTGTGGAGTTCTGCATTGGTACGTTCCAGTGACACAGGGAGGTTATGGACGTGTACAGGTTCCGGGCATATTTGTGTGGAATTCTGCATTGGTACGTCCCAGTGAGACAGGGAGGTTATGCACGGTACGGGATCAGGGCTTATTTGAGTGGAGTTCGGCATTGGTGCGTTCCAGTGACACAGGGAGGTTATGGAGGGGTACAGGTTCAGAGCATATTTGTGTGAATTTCTGCTTTGGTACGTTCCAGTGAGACAGGGAGGATATGGACGGGTATAGGTTCAGGGCATATTTGTGTGGAGCTCTGCATTGGTACGTTCCAGTGAGACAGGGAGGTTATGGAGGGGTACAGGTTCAGGGCAAATTTGTCTGTAGTTCTGCATTCGTACCTTCCAGTGAGACAGGGAGGTTATGGAGGGTACAGGTTCAGGGCATATTTCTATGGAGTTCTGCAGTGGTACGTTCCAGTGAGACAGGGAGGTTATGGAAGGGTACGGGTTCAGGGCATATTTGTGTGGAGTTCTGCATTGGTACTTTCCAGTGAGACGGGGAGGTTATGGAGGGAACAGGTTCATGGTATACTTGTGTGGAGTTCTGCATTGGTACGTTCCAGTGAGACAGGCAGTTTATGGAGGGGTAAAGGTTCAGGGCATATTTGTGTGGTGTTCTGCAGTGGTACGTTCCAGTGAGACAGTGAGGTTATGGAGGGTACAGGTTCAGGGCATATTTGTGTGGAGTTCTGCTTTGAGACGTTCCAGTGAGACAGGGCGGTTACGGACGTGTCCAGGTTCACGGTATATTTGTGTGGAGTTCTGCATCGGTACATTCCAGTGAGACAGTGAGGTTATGGAGGGTACAGGTTCAGGGCATATTTCTATGGTGTTCTCCAGTGGTACGTTCCAGTGAGACAGGTAGGTTATGGAAGGGTACAGGTTCAGGGCATATTTGTGTGGAGTTCTGCAGTGGGACGTTCCAGTGAGACAGGGAGGTTATGGAGGGGTGCAGGTTCAGGGCATATTTGTGTGGTGTTCTGCAATGGTACGATCAAGTGAGACAGGGAGGTTATGGAGGGTACAGGTTCAGGACATATTTCTGTGTAGTTCTGCAGTGGTACGTTCCAGTGAGACAGAGAGGATATGGTGGAGTACATGTTCAGGGCAAATTTGTGTGGAGTTCTGCGTTGGGACGTTCCAGTGAGACAGGGAGGTTATGGACGGGTACAGGTTCAGGGCATATTTGTGTGGAGTTCTGCATTGGTACGTTCCAGTGAGACAGGGAGGTTGTGGAGGGGTACAGGTTCACGGCAAATTTGTGTGGAGTTCTGCATTGGTACATTCCAGTGAGACAAGGAGGTTCTGGGTGGGTACAGGTTCAGGGCATATTTGTGTGGAATTCTGCATTGGTACGTTCCAGTGAGACAGTGGGGTTATGGAGGGTACAGGTTCAGGGCATATGTGTGTGGAGCTCTGCGTTGGGACGTTCCAGTGAGACAGGGAGGTTTTGGAGGTGTACAGGTTCAGTGCATATTTGTGTGGTGTTCTGCAATGGTACGTTCCAGTGAGACAGGGAGGTTATGGAGGGTACAGGTTCAGGACATATTTCTGTGGAGTTCTGCATTGGCACGTTCCAGTGACACAGGGAGGTTATGGAGGGTACAGGTTCAGGGCGTATTTGTGTGGAATTCTGCAGTGGGACGTTCAAGTGAGACAGGGAGTTTATGAACGTGTACAGGTTCAGGGCATATTTGTGTGGAATTCTGCATTGGTACGTTCCAGTGAGACAGGGAGGATATGGTGGAGTACATGTTCAGGGCATATTTGTGTGGATTTCTGCATTGGTACGTTCCAGTGAGACAGGGAGGTTATATAGGGGTACAGGTTCAGGGCATATTTGTGTGGTGTTCTGCAATGGTACGTTCCAGTAAGACAGTGAGGTTATGGAGGGTGCAGGTTCAGGGTAAATTTGTGTGGAGTTCTGCGTTGGGACGTTCCAGTGAGACAGGGTGGTTATGGACGGGTACAGGTTCAGGGCATATTTGTGTGGAGTTCTGCATTGGTACGTTCCAGTGAGACAGGGAGGTTATGGAGGGGTACAGGTTCACGGCAAATTTGTGTGGAGTTCCGCATTGGTACATTCCAGTGAGACAAGGAGGTTCTGGGTGGGTACAGGTTCAGGGCATATTTGTGTGGAGTTCTGCATTGGTACCTTCCAGTGACACAGGGAGGTTATGGAGGGGTACAGGTTCAGGGCATATTTGTGTGGAATTCTGCAGTGAGACTTTCCAGTGAGACAGGGAGTTTATGGACTTGTACAGGTTCAGGGTATATTTGTGTGGAATTCTGCATTGGTACGTTCCAGTGAGACAGGGAAGTTTTGGAGGGGTACAGGTTCAGTGCATACTTGTGTGGTGTTCTGCAATGGTACGTTCCAGTGAGACAGGGAGGTTATGCAGGGTACAGGTTCAGGACATATTTGTGTGGAGTTCTGCAGTGGTACGTTCCAGTGAGACAGGGAGGTTATGGAGCCGTTCAGGTTCAGGGCATATTTGTGTGGTGTTCTGCAATGGTACGTTCCAGTGCGACAGTGAGGTTATGGATGGGTACAGGTTCAGGGCATATTTGTGTGGAGTATTGCTTTGGTACGTTCCAGTGAGACAGGGAGGTTATGGAGGGGTACAGGTTCACGGCAAATTTGTGTGGAGTTCTGCATTGGTACATTCCAGTGAGACAAGGAGGTTCTGGGTGGGTACAGGTTCAGGGCATATTTGTGTGGAATTCTGCATTGGTACGTTCCAGTGAGACAGGGAGGTTATGGAGGGTACAGGTTCAGGGCATATTTGTGTGGAGTTCTGGATTCGTACATTCCAGTGAGACAGTGAGGTTATGGAGGGGTACAGGTTCAGGGTATATTTGTGTGCAGTTCTGCGTTGGTACGTTTCAGTGTGACTGGGAGGTTATGGAGGGGTACAGGTTCATGGAATATTTGTTTTGAGTTCTGCATTGGTACGTTCCAGTGAGACAGGGAAGTTATGGAGGGTACAGGTTCAGGGCATATTTGTCTGGTGTTCTGCAATGGTACGTTCCAGTGAGACAGTGCGGCTATGGAGGGTACAGGTTCAGGGCATATTTGTGTGGAGTTCTGCGTTGGGACGATCCAGTGAGACAGGGAGGTTACGGACGGGTACAGGTTCACGGCATATTTGTGTGGAGTTCTGCATTGGTACGTTCCAGTGACACAGGGAGTTAATGGACGTGTACAGGTTCAGGGCATATTTGTGTGGAATTCTGCATTGGTACGTTTCAGTGAGACAGGGAGGTTTTGGAGGTGTACAGGTTCAGTGCATATTTGTGTGGTGTTCTGCAATGGTACGTTCCAGTGAGACAGGGAGGTTATGGATGGTACAGGTTCAGGACATATTTGTGTGGAGTTCTGCATTGGCACGTTCCAGTGAGACAGGGAGGTTATGGAGGGGTACAGGTTCAGGGCATATTTGTGTGGTGTTCTGCAATGGTACGTTCCAGTGAGACAGTGAGGCTATGGAGGGTGCAGGTTCAGGGCAAATTTGTGTGGAGTTCTGCGTTGGGACGTTCCAGTGAGACAGGGAGATTATGGACGGGTACAGGTTCAGGGCATATTTGTGTGGAGTTCTGCATTGGTACGTTCCAGTGACACAGGGAGGTTATGGAGGGGTACAGGTTCAGGGCATATTTGTGTGGAGTTCTGCATTGGTACGTTCCAGTGAGACAGGGAGGTTATGGAGGGTATAAGTTCAGGGCATATTTGTGTGGAATTCTGCAGTGGGACGTCCCAGTGATGCAGGGAGTTTATGGACGTGTACAGGTTCCGGGCATATTTGTGTGGAATTCTGCATTGGTACGTCCCAGTGAGACAGGGAGGTTATGCACGGTACGGGATCAGGGCTTATTTGAGTGGAGTTCGGCATTGGTGCGTTCCAGTGACACAGGGAGGTTATGGAGGGGTACAGGTTCAGAGCATATTTGTGTGAATTTCTGCTTTGGTACGTTCCAGTGAGACAGGGAGGATATGGACGGGTATAGGTTCAGGGCATATTTGTGTGGAGCTCTGCATTGGTACGTTCCAGTGAGACAGGGAGGTTATGGAGGGGTACAGGTTCAGGGCAAATTTGTCTGTAGTTCTGCATTCGTACCTTCCAGTGAGACAGGGAGGTTATGGAGGGTACAGGTTCAGGGCATATTTCTATGGAGTTCTGCAGTGGTACGTTCCAGTGAGACAGGGAGGTTATGGAAGGGTACGGGTTCAGGGCATATTTGTGTGGAGTTCTGCATTGGTACTTTCCAGTGAGACGGGGAGGTTATGGAGGGTACAGGTTCATGGTATACTTGTGTGGAGTTCTGCATTGGTACGTTCCAGTGAGACAGGCAGTTTATGGAGGGGTAAAGGTTCAGGGCATATTTGTGTGGTGTTCTGCAGTGGTACGTTCCAGTGAGACAGTGAGGTTATGGAGGGTACAGGTTCAGGGCATATTTGTGTGGAGTTCTGCTTTGAGACGTTCCAGTGAGACAGGGCGGTTACGGACGTGTCCAGGTTCACGGTATATTTGTGTGGAGTTCTGCATCGGTACATTCCAGTGAGACAGTGAGATTATGGAGGGTACAGGTTCAGGGCATATTTCTATGGTGTTCTCCAGTGGTACGTTCCAGTGAGACAGGTAGGTTATGGAAGGGTACAGGTTTAGGGCATATTTGTGTGGAGTTCTGCAGTGGGACGTTCCAGTGAGACAGGGAGGTTATGGAGGGGTGCAGGTTCAGGGCATATTTGTGTGGTGTTCTGCAATGGTACGATCAAGTGAGACAGGGAGGTTATGGAGGGTACAGGTTCAGGACATATTTCTGTGTAGTTCTGCAGTGGTACGTTCCAGTGAGACAGAGAGGATATGGTGGAGTACATGTTCAGGGAAATTTGTGTGGAGTTCTGCGTTGGGACGTTCCAGTGAGACAGGGAGGTTATGGACGGGTACAGGTTCAGGGCATATTTGTGTGGAGTTCTGCATTGGTACGTTCCAGTGAGACAGGGAGGTTGTGGAGGGGTACAGGTTCACGGCAAATTTGTGTGGAGTTCTGCATTGGTACATTCCAGTGAGACAAGGAGGTTCTGGGTGGGTACAGGTTCAGGGCATATTTGTGTGGAATTCTGCATTGGTACGTTCCAGTGAGACAGGGAGGTTATGGAGGGTACAGGTTCAGGACATATTTCTGTGGAGTTCTGCATTGGCACGTTCCAGTGACACAGGGAGGTTATGGAGGGTACAGGTTCAGGGCGTATTTGTGTGGAATTCTGCAGTGGGACGTTCAAGTGAGACAGGGAGTTTATGAACGTGTACAGGTTCAGGGCATATTTGTGTGGAATTCTGCATTGGTACGTTCCAGTGAGACAGGGAGGATATGGTGGAGTACATGTTCAGGGCATATTTGTGTGGATTTCTGCATTGGTACGTTCCAGTGAGACAGGGAGGTTATATAGGGGTACAGGTTCAGGGCATATTTGTGTGGTGTTCTGCAATGGTACGTTCCAGTAAGACAGTGAGGTTATGGAGGGTGCAGGTTCAGGGCATATTTGTGTGGTGTCCTGCAGTGGTACGTTCCAGTGAGACAGTGAGGTTATGGAGGGTACAGGTTCAGGGCATATTTGTGTGGAGTTCTGCTTTGAGACGTTCCAGTGAGACAGGGCGGTTACGGACGTGTCCAGGTTCACGGTATATTTGTGTGCAGTTCTGCATCGGTACATTCCAGTGAGACAGTGAGATTATGGAGGGTACAGGTTCAGGGCATATTTCTATGGTGTTCTCCAGTGGTACGTTCCAGTGAGACAGGTAGGTTATGGAAGGGTACAGGTTCAGGGCATATTTGTGTGGAGTTCTGCAGTGGGACGTTCCAGTGAGACAGGGAGGTTATGGAGGGGTGCAGGTTCAGGGCATATTTGTGTGGTGTTCTGCAATGGTACGATCAAGTGAGACAGGGAGGTTATGGAGGGTACAGGTTCAGGACATATTTCTGTGTAGTTCTGCAGTGGTACGTTCCAGTGAGACAGAGAGGATATGGTGGAGTACATGTTCAGGGAAATTTGTGTGGAGTTCTGCGTTGGGACGTTCCAGTGAGACAGGGAGGTTATGGACGGGTACAGGTTCAGGGCATATTTGTGTGGAGTTCTGCATTGGTACGTTCCAGTGAGACAGGGAGGTTGTGGAGGGGTACAGGTTCACGGCAAATTTGTGTGGAGTTCTGCATTGGTACATTCCAGTGAGACAAGGAGGTTCTGGGTGGGTACAGGTTCAGGGCATATTTGTGTGGAATTCTGCATTGGTACGTTCCAGTGAGACAGGGAGGTTATGGAGGGTACAGGTTCAGGACATATTTCTGTGGAGTTCTGCATTGGCACGTTCCAGTGACACAGGGAGGTTATCGAGGGTACAGGTTCAGGGCGTATTTGTGTGGAATTCTGCAGTGGGACGTTCAAGTGAGACAGGGAGTTTATGAACGTGTACAGGTTCAGGGCATATTTGTGTGGAATTCTGCATTGGTACGTTCCAGTGAGACAGGGAGGATATGGTGGAGTACATGTTCAGGGCATATTTGTGTGGATTTCTGCATTGGTACGTTCCAGTGAGACAGGGAGGTTATATAGGGGTACAGGTTCAGGGCATATTTGTGTGGTGTTCTGCAATGGTACGTTCCAGTAAGACAGTGAGGTTATGGAGGGTGCAGGTTCAGGGTAAATTTGTGTGGAGTTCTGCGTTGGGACGTTCCAGTGAGACAGGGTGGTTATGGACGGGTACAGGTTCAGGGCATATTTGTGTGGAGTTCTGCATTGGTACGTTCCAGTGAGACAGGGAGGTTATGGAGGGGTACAGGTTCACGGCAAATTTGTGTGGAGTTCTGCATTGGTACATTCCAGTGAGACAAGGAGGTTCCGGGTGGGTACAGGTTCAGGGCATATTTGTGTGGAGTTCTGCATTGGTACCTTCCAGTGACACAGGGAGGTTATGGAGGGGTACAGGTTCAGGGCATATTTGTGTGGAATTCTGCAGTGGGACTTTCCAGTGAGACAGGGAGTTTATGGACGTGTACAGGTTCAGGGTATATTTGTGTGGAATTCTGCATTGGTACGTTCCAGTCAGACAGGGAAGTTTTGGAGGGGTACAGGTTCAGTGCATACTTGTGTGGTGTTCTGCAATGGTACGTTCCAGTGAGACAGGGAGGTTATGCAGGGTACAGGTTCAGGACATATTTGTGTGGAGTTCTGCAGTGGTACGTTCCAGTGAGACAGGGAGGTTATGGAGCGGTTCAGGTTCAGGGCATATTTGTGTGGTGTTCTGCAATGGTACGTTCCAGTGCGACAGTGAGGTTATGGATGGGTACAGGTTCAGGGCATATTTGTGTGGAGTATTGCTTTGGTACGTTCCAGTGAGACAGTGAGGTTATGGAGGGTACAGGTTCAGGGCATATTTGTGTGGAGTTCTGCGTTGGGACGTTCCAGTGAGACAGGGAGGTTATGGACGGGTACAGGTTCACAGCTTATTTGTGTGGAGTTCTGCATTGGTACGTTCCAGTGACACAGGGTGGTTATGGAGGGGTACAGGTTCAGGGCATATTTGTGTGGAATTCTGCATTGGGACGTTCCAGTGAGACAGGGAGTTTATGGACGTGTACAGGTTCAGGGTATATTTGTGTGGAATTCTGCATTGGTACGTTCCAGTGAGACAGGGAGGTTTTGGAGGGTACAGGTTCAGGACATATTTCTGTGGAGTTCTGCAGTGGTACGTTCCAGGGAGACAGGGAGGATATGGTGGAGTACAGGTTCAGGGCATATTTATGAGGATTTCTGTATTGGTACATTCCAGTGAGACAGGGAGGTTATGGAGGGGTACAGGTTCAGTGCGTATTTGTGTGGTGTTCTGCAATGGTACGTTCCAGTGAGACAGTGAGGTTATGGAGGGTGCAGGTTCAGGGCAAATTTGTGTGGAGTTCTGCATTGGTACGTTCCAGTGAGACATGGAGGTTATGGGCGGGTACAGGTTCAGGGCATATTTGTGTGGAGTTCTGCGTTGGGACGTTCCAGTGAGACGGGGAGGATATGGACGGGTATAGGTTCAGGGCATATTTGTGTGGAGTTCTGCATTGGTACTTTCCAGTGACACAGGGAGGTTATGAAGGGGTACAGGTTCAGGTCATATTTGTGTAGAGTTCTGCATTGGTACGTTAAAGTGAGACAGGGAAGTTATGGATGGTACAGGTTCAGGGCATATTTGTGTGGTGTTCTGCATTGGTACGTTCCAGTGACACAGGGAGGTTATGGAGGGGTACAGGTTCAGGGCATATTTGTGTGGAATTCTGCAGTGGGACGTTCCAGTGAGACAGGGAGTTTATAGACGTGTACAGGTTCAGGGTATATTTGTGTGGAATTCTGCTTTGGTACGTTCCAGTGAGACAGGGAAGTTTTGGAGGGGTACAGGTTCAGTGCATACGTGTGGTGTTCTGCAATGGTACGTTCCAGTGAGACAGGGAGGTTATGCAGGGTACAGGTTCAGGACATATTTGTGTGGAGTTCTGCAGTGGTACGTTCCAGGGAGACAGGGAGGATATGGTGGAGTACAGGTTCAGGGCATATTTGTGTGGATTTCTGCATTCGTACATTCCAGTGAGACAGGGAGGTTATGGAGGGGTTCAGGTTCAGGGCATATTTGTGTGGTGTTCTGCAATGGTACGTTCCAGTGAGACAGTGAGGTTATGGAGGGTGCAGGTTCAGGGCAAATTTGTGTGGAGTTCTGCGTTGGGACGTTCCAGTGAGACAGGGAGGTTATGGACGGGTACAGGTTCAGGACATATTTTTGTGGAGTACTGCTTTGGTACGTTCCAGTGAGACAGTGAGGATATGGAGGGTACAGGTTCAGGGCATATTTGTGTGGAGTTCTGCGTTGGGACGTTCCACTGAGACGGGGAGGTTATAGACGGGTACAGGTTCACGGCATATTTGTGTGGAGTTCTGCATTGGTACGTTCCAGTGACACAGGGAGGTTATGGAGGGGTACAGGTTCAAGGCATATTTGTGTAGAATTCTGCAGTGGGACGTTCAAGTGAGACAGGGAGGTTATGCACGGTACGGGATCAGGGCATATTTGAGTGGAGTTCGGCATTGGTGTGTTCCAGTGTGACAGGGAGGTTATGGAGGGGTACAGGTTCAGGGCATATTTGTGTGAATTTCTGCTTTGGTACGTTCCAGTGAGACAGGGAGGTTTTGGAGGGGTACAGGTTCAGTGCATATTTGTGTGGTGTTCTGCAATGGTACGTGCCAGTGAGACAGGGAGGTTATGGAGGGTACAGGTTCAGGACATATTTCTGTGGAGTTCTGCAGTGGTACGTTCCAGGGAGACAGGGAGGATATGGTGGAGTACACGTTCAGGGCATATTTCTGAGGATTTCTGCATTGGTACATTCCAGTGAGACAGGGAGGTTATGGAGGGGTACAGGTTCAGTGCGTATTTGTGTGGTGTTCTGCAATGGTACGTTCCAGTGAGACAGTGAGTTTATGGAGGGTGCAGGTTCAGGGCAAATTTGTGTGGAGTTCTGCGTCGGGACGTTCCAGTGAGACAGGGAGGTTATGCACGGTACGGGATCAGGGCATATTTGAGTGGAGTTCTGCGTTGGTACGTTCCAGTGAGACATGGAGGTTATGGGCGGGTACAGGTTCAGGGCATATTTGTGTGGAGTTCTGCGTTGGGACGTTCCAGTGAGACAGGGAGGATATGGACGGGTATAGGTTCAGGGCATATTTGTGTGGAGTTCTGCGTTGGGACGATCCAGTGAGACAGGGAGGTTACGGACGGGTACAGGTTCACGGCATATTTGTGTGGAGTTCTGCATTGGTACGTTCCAGTGACACAGGGAGTTAATGGACGTGTACAGGTTCAGGGCATATTTGTGTGGAATTCTGCATTGGTACGTTTCAGTGAGACAGGGAGGTTTTGGAGGTGTACAGGTTCAGTGCATATTTGTGTGATGTTCTGCAATGGTACGTTCCAGTGAGACAGGGAGGTTATGGATGGTACAGGTTCAGGACATATTTGTGTGGAGTTCTGCATTGGCACGTTCCAGTGAGACAGGGAGGTTATGGAGGGGTACAGGTTCAGGGCATATTTGTGTGGTGTTCTGCATTGGTACGTTCCAGTGAGACAGTGAGGCTATGGAGGGTGCAGGTTCAGGGCAAATTTGTGTGGAGTTCTGCGTTGGGACGTTCCAGTGAGACAGGGAGGTTATGGACGGGTACAGGTTCAGGGCATATTTGTGTGGAGTTCTGCATTGGTACGTTCCAGTGACACAGGGAGGTTATGGAGGGGTACAGGTTCAGGGCATATTTGTGTGGAGTTCTGCATTGGTACGTTCCAGTGAGACAGGGAGGTTATGGAGGGTATAAGTTCAGGGCATATTTGTGTGGAATTCTGCAGTGGGACGTTCCAGTGATGCAGGGAGTTTATGGACGTGTACAGGTTCCGGGCATATTTGTGTGGAATTCTGCATTGGAACGTCCCAGTGAGACAGGGAGGTTATGCACGGTACGGGATCAGGGCTTATTTGAGTGGAGTTCGGCATTGGTGCGTTCCAGTGACACAGGGAGGTTATGGAGGGGTACAGGTTCAGAGCATATTTGTGTGAATTTCTGCTTTGGTACGTTCCAGTGAGACAGGGAGGATATGGACGGGTATAGGTTCAGGGCATATTTGTGTGGAGCTCTGCATTGGTACGTTCCAGTGAGACAGGGAGGTTATGGAGGGGTACAGGTTCAGGGCAAATTTGTCTGTAGTTCTGCATTCGTACCTTCCAGTGAGACAGGGAGGTTATGGAGGGTACAGGTTCAGGGCATATTTCTATGGAGTTCTGCAGTGGTACGTTCCAGTGAGACAGGGAGGTTATGGAAGGGTACGGGTTCAGGGCATATTTGTGTGGAGTTCTGCATTGGTACTTTCCAGTGAGACGGGGAGGTTATGGAGGGTACAGGTTCATGGTATACTTGTGTGGAGTTCTGCATTGGTACGTTCCAGTGAGACAGGCAGTTTATGGAGGGGTAAAGGTTCAGGGCATATTTGTGTGGTGTTCTGCAGTGGTACGTTCCAGTGAGACAGTGAGGTTATGGAGGGTACAGGTTCAGGGCATATTTGTGTGGAGTTCTGCTTTGAGACGTTCCAGTGAGACAGGGCGGTTACGGACGTGTCCAGGTTCACGGTATATTTGTGTGGAGTTCTGCATCGGTACATTCCAGTGAGACAGTGAGGTTATGGAGGGTACAGGTTCAGGACATATTTCTGTGTAGTTCTGCAGTGGTACGTTCCAGTGAGACAGAGAGGATATGGTGGAGTACATGTTCAGGGCAAATTTGTGTGGAGTTCTGCGTTGGGACGTTCCAGTGAGACAGGGAGGTTATGGACGGGTACAGGTTCAGGGCATATTTGTGTGGAGTTCTGCATTGGTACGTTCCAGTGAGACAGGGAGGTTGTGGAGGGGTACAGGTTCACGGCAAATTTGTGTGGAGTTCTGCATTGGTACATTCCAGTGAGACAAGGAGGTTCTGGGTGGGTACAGGTTCAGGGCATATTTGTGTGGAATTCTGCATTGGTACGTTCCAGTGAGACAGGGAAGTTATGGAGGGTACAGGTTCAGGGCATATTTGTGTTGTGTTCTGCAATGGTACGTTCCAGTGAGACAGTGGGGTTATGGAGGGTACAGGTTCAGGGCATATGTGTGTGGAGTTCTGCGTTGGGACGTTCCAGTGAGACAGGGAGGTTTTGGAGGTGTACAGGTTCAGTGCATATTTGTGTGGTGTTCTGCAATGGTACGTTCCAGTGAGACAGGGAGGTTATGGAGGGTACAGGTTCAGGACATATTTCTGTGGAGTTCTGCATTGGCACGTTCCAGTGACACAGGGAGGTTATGGAGGGTACAGGTTCTGGGCGTATTTGTGTGGAATTCTGCAGTGGGACGTTCAAGTGAGACAGGGAGTTTATGAACGTGTACAGGTTCAGGGCATATTTGTGTGGAATTCTGCATTGGTACGTTCCAGTGAGACAGGGAGGATATGGTGGAGTACATGTTCAGGGCATATTTGTGTGGATTTCTGCATTGGTACGTTCCAGTGAGACAGGGAGGTTATATAGGGGTACAGGTTCAGGGCATATTTGTGTGAATTTCTGCTTTGGTACGTTCCAGTGAGACAGGGAGGTTTTGGAGGGGTACAGGTTCAGTGCATATTTGTGTGGTGTTCTGCAATGGTACGTGCCAGTGAGACAGGGAGGTTATGGAGGGTACAGGTTCAGGACATATTTCTGTGGAGTTCTGCAGTGGTACGTTCCAGGGAGACAGGGAGGATATGGTGGAGTACAGGTTCAGGGCATATTTCTGAGGATTTCTGCATTGGTACATTCCAGTGAGACAGGGAGGTTATGGAGGGGTACAGGTTCAGTGCGTATTTGTGTGGTGTTCTGCAATGGTACGTTCCAGTGAGACAGTGAGGTTATGGAGGGTGCAGGTTCAGGGCAAATTTGTGTGGAGTTCTGCGTCGGGACGTTCCAGTGAGACAGGGAGGTTATGCACGGTACGGGATCAGGGCATATTTGAGTGGAGTTCTGCGTTGGTACGTTCCAGTGAGACATGGAGGTTATGGGCGGGTACAGGTTCAGGGCATATTTGTGTGGAGTTCTGCGTTGGGACGTTCCAGTGAGACAGGGAGGATATGGACGGGTATAGGTTCAGGGCATATTTGTGTGGAGTTCTGCGTTGGGACGATCCAGTGAGACAGGGAGGTTACGGACGGGTACAGGTTCACGGCATATTTGTGTGGAGTTCTGCATTGGTACGTTCCAGTGACACAGGGAGTTAATGGACGTGTACAGGTTCAGGGCATATTTGTGTGGAATTCTGCATTGGTACGTTTCAGTGAGACAGGGAGGTTTTGGAGGTGTACAGGTTCAGTGCATATTTGTGTGATGTTCTGCAATGGTACGTTCCAGTGAGACAGGGAGGTTATGGATGGTACAGGTTCAGGACATATTTGTTTGGAGTTCTGCATTGGCACGTTCCAGTGAGACAGGGAGGTTATGGAGGGGTACAGGTTCAGGGCATATTTGTGTGGTGTTCTGCATTGGTACGTTCCAGTGAGACAGTGAGGCTATGGAGGGTGCAGGTTCAGGGCAAATTTGTGTGGAGTTCTGCGTTGGGACGTTCCAGTGAGACAGGGAGGTTATGGACGGGTACAGGTTCAGGGCATATTTGTGTGGAGTTCTGCATTGGTACGTTCCAGTGACACAGGGAGGTTATGGAGGGGTACAGGTTCAGGGCATATTTGTGTGGAGTTCTGCATTGGTACGTTCCAGTGAGACAGGGAGGTTATGGAGGGTATAAGTTCAGGGCATATTTGTGTGGAATTCTGCAGTGGGACGTTCCAGTGATGCAGGGAGTTTATGGACGTGTACAGGTTCCGGGCATATTTGTGTGGAATTCTGCATTGGAACGTCCCAGTGAGACAGGGAGGTTATGCACGGTACGGGATCAGGGCTTATTTGAGTGGAGTTCGGCATTGGTGCGTTCCAGTGACACAGGGAGGTTATGGAGGGGTACAGGTTCAGAGCATATTTGTGTGAATTTCTGCTTTGGTACGTTCCAGTGAGACAGGGAGGATATGGACGGGTATAGGTTCAGGGCATATTTGTGTGGAGCTCTGCATTGGTACGTTCCAGTGAGACAGGGAGGTTATGGAGGGGTACAGGTTCAGGGCAAATTTGTCTGTAGTTCTGCATTCGTACCTTCCAGTGAGACAGGGAGGTTATGGAGGGTACAGGTTCAGGGCATATTTCTATGGAGTTCTGCAGTGGTACGTTCCAGTGAGACAGGGACGTTATGGAAGGGTACGGGTTCAGGGCATATTTGTGTGGAGTTCTGCATTGGTACTTTCCAGTGAGACGGGGAGGTTATGGAGGGTACAGGTTCATGGTATACTTGTGTGGAGTTCTGCATTGGTACGTTCCAGTGAGACAGGCAGTTTATGGAGGGGTAAAGGTTCAGGGCATATTTGTGTGGTGTTCTGCAGTGGTACGTTCCAGTGAGACAGTGAGGTTATGGAGGGTACAGGTTCAGGGCATATTTGTGTGGAGTTCTGCTTTGAGACGTTCCAGTGAGACAGGGCGGTTACGGACGTGTCCAGGTTCACGGTATATTTGTGTGGAGTTCTGCATCGGTACATTCCAGTGAGACAGTGAGGTTATGGAGGGTACAGGTTCAGGACATATTTCTGTGTAGTTCTGCAGTGGTACGTTCCAGTGAGACAGAGAGGATATGGTGGAGTACATGTTCAGGGCAAATTTGTGTGGAGTTCTGCGTTGGGACGTTCCAGTGAGACAGGGAGGTTATGGACGGGTACAGGTTCAGGGCATATTTGTGTGGAGTTCTGCATTGGTACGTTCCAGTGAGACAGGGAGGTTGTGGAGGGGTACAGGTTCACGGCAAATTTGTGTGGAGTTCTGCATTGGTACATTCCAGTGAGACAAGGAGGTTCTGGGTGGGTACAGGTTCAGGGCATATTTGTGTGGAATTCTGCATTGGTACGTTCCAGTGAGACAGGGAAGTTATGGAGGGTACAGGTTCAGGGCATATTTGTGTTGTGTTCTGCAATGGTACGTTCCAGTGAGACAGTGGGGTTATGGAGGGTACAGGTTCAGGGCATATGTGTGTGGAGTTCTGCGTTGGGACGTTCCAGTGAGACAGGGAGGTTTTGGAGGTGTACAGGTTCAGTGCATATTTGTGTGGTGTTCTGCAATGGTACGTTCCAGTGAGACAGGGAGGTTATGGAGGGTACAGGTTCAGGACATATTTCTGTGGAGTTCTGCATTGGCACGTTCCAGTGACACAGGGAGGTTATGGAGGGTACAGGTTCTGGGCGTATTTGTGTGGAATTCTGCAGTGGGACGTTCAAGTGAGACAGGGAGTTTATGAACGTGTACAGGTTCAGGGCATATTTGTGTGGAATTCTGCATTGGTACGTTCCAGTGAGACAGGGAGGATATGGTGGAGTACATGTTCAGGGCATATTTGTGTGGATTTCTGCATTGGTACGTTCCAGTGAGACAGGGAGGTTATATAGGGGTACAGGTTCAGGGCATATTTGTGTGGTGTTCTGCAATGGTACGTTCCAGTAAGACAGTGAGGTTATGGAGGGTGCAGGATCAGGGTAAATTTGTGTGGAGTTCTGCGTTGGGACGTTCCAGTGAGACAGGGTGGTTATGGACGGGTACAGGTTCAGGGCATATTTGTGTGGAGTTCTGCATTGGTACGTTCCAGTGAGACAGGGAGGTTATGGAGGGGTACAGGTTCACGGCAAATTTGTGTGGAGTTCTGCATTGGTACATTCCAGTGAGACAAGGAGGTTCTGGGTGGGTACAGGTTCAGGGCATATTTGTGTGGAGTTCTGCATTGGTACCTTCCAGTGACACAGGGAGGTTATGGAGGGGTACAGGTTCAGGGCATATTTGTGTGGAATTCTGCAGTGGGACTTTCCAGTGAGACAGGGAGTTTATGGACGTGTACAGGTTCAGGGTATATTTGTGTGGAATTCTGCATTGGTACGTTCCAGTGAGACAGGGAAGTTTTGGAGGGGTACAGGTTCAGTGCATACTTGTGTGGTGTTCTGCAATGGTACGTTCCAGTGAGACAGGGAGGTTATGCAGGGTACAGGTTCAGGACATATTTGTGTGGAGTTCTGCAGTGGTACGTTCCAGTGAGACAGGGAGGTTATGGAGCGGTTCAGGTTCAGGGCATATTTGTGTGGTGTTCTGCAATGGTACGTTCCAGTGCGACAGTGAGGTTATGGATGGGTACAGGTTCAGGGCATATTTGTGTGGAGTATTGCTTGTGGTACGTTCCAGGGAGACAGGGAGGATATGGTGGAGTACAGGTTCAGGGCATATTTGTGTGGATTTCTGCATTGGTACGTTCCAGTGAGACAGGGAGGTTATGGAGGGGTACAGGTTCAGGTTATATTTGTGTGGAGTTCTGCGTTGGTACGTTCCAGTGAGACAGGAAGGTTATGGAGGGGTACAGGTTCAGGGCATATTTGTGTGGAGTTCTGCATTGGTACGTTCCAGTGAGACAGGGAGTTTATGGAGGGGTAAAGGTTCAGGGCATATTTGTGTGGTGTTCTGCAGTGGTACATTCCAGTGAGACAAGGAGGTTCTGGGTGGGTACAGGTTCAGGGCATATTTGTGTGGAATTCTGCATTGGTACATTCCAGTGAGACAGGGAAGTTATGTAGGGGTACAGGTTCAGGGCATATTTGTGTGGAGTTCTGCATTGGTACGTTGCAGTGAGACAGGGAGTATATGGAGGGGTACAGGTTCAGGGCATATTTGTGTGGTGTTCTGCAATGGTACGTTCCAGTGAGACAGTGAGGTTATGGAGGGTACAGGTTCAGGGCATATTTGTGTGGAGTTCTGCGTTGGGACGTTCAAGTGAGACAGGGAGGTTATGGACGGGTACAGGTTCAGGGCATATTTGTGTGGAGTTTTGCATTGGTACGTTCCAGTGACACAGGGAGGTTATGGAAGGGTACAGGTTCAGGGCATATTTGTGTGGAGTTCTGCATTGGTAAGTTCCATTGAGACAGGGAGGTTTTGGAGGGGTACAGGTACAGGGCATATTTGTGTGGAGTTCTGCGTTGGTACGTTCCAGTGTGACTGGGAGTTTATGGAGGGGTACAGGTTCAGGGCATATTTGTTTGGAGTTCTGCATTGGTACGTTCCAGTGAGACAGGGAGGTTATGGAGGGTACACGTTCAGGGCATATTTGTGTTGGATTCTGCAGTGGGACGTTCCAGTGAGACAGGAAGGTTATGGAGGGGTACAGGTTCAGGGCATATTTGTGTGGAGTTCTGCATTGGTACGTTCCAGTGAGACAGGGAGTTTATCGAGGGGTAAAGGTTCAGGGCATATTTGTGTGGTGTTCTGCATTGGTAAGTTCCATTGAGACAGGGAGGTTTTGGAGGGGTACAGGTTCAGGGCAAATTTGTGTGGAGTTCTGCATTGGTACGTTCCAGTGAGACAAGGAGGTTATGGGCGGGTACAGTTTCAGGGCATTTTGTGTGGAATTCTGCATTGGTACGTTGCAGTGAGACAGGGAGGTTATGGAGGGTACAGGTTCAGGGCCTATTTGTGTGGAGTTCTGCGTTGGTACGTTCCAGTGTGACTGGGAGTTTATGGAGGGGTACAGGTTCAGGGCATATTTGTTTGGAGTTCTGCATTGGTACGTTCCAGTGAGACAGGAAGGTTATGGAGGGGTACAGGTTCAGGGCATATTTGTGTGGAGTTCTGCATTGGTACGTTCCAGTGAGACAGGGAGTTTATGGAGGGGTAAAGGTTCAGGGCATATTTGTGTGGTGTTCTGCAGTGGTACATTCCAGTGAGACAAGGAGGTTCTGGGTGGGTACAGGTTCAGGGCATATTTGTGTGGAATTCTGCATTGGTACATTCCAGTGAGACAGGGAAGTTATGTAGGGGTACAGGTTCAGGGCATATTTGTGTGGAGTTCTGCATTGGTACGTTGCAGTGAGACAGGGAGTATATGGAGGGGTACAGGTTCAGGGCATATTTGTGTGGTGTTCTGCAATGGTACGTTCCAGTGAGACAGTGAGGTTATGGAGGGTACAGGTTCAGGGCATATTTGTGTGGAGTTCTGCGTTGGGACGTTCAAGTGAGACAGGGAGGTTATGGACGGGTACAGGTTCAGGGCATATTTGTGTGGAGTTTTGCATTGGTACGTTCCAGTGACACAGGGAGGTTATGGAAGGGTACAGGTTCAGGGCATATTTGTGTGGAGTTCTGCATTGGTAAGTTCCATTGAGACAGGGAGGTTTTGGAGGGGTACAGGTACAGGGCATATTTGTGTGGAGTTCTGCGTTGGTACGTTCCAGTGTGACTGGGAGTTTATGGAGGGGTATAGGTTCAGGGCATATTTGTTTGGAGTTCTGCATTGGTACGTTCCAGTGAGACAGGGAGGTTATGGAGGGTACACGTTCAGGGCATATTTGTGTTGGATTCTGCAGTGGGACGTTCCAGTGAGACAGGAAGGTTATGGAGGGGTACAGGTTCAGGGCATATTTGTGTGGAGTTCTGCATTGGTACGTTCCAGTGAGACAGGGAGTTTATCGAGGGGTAAAGGTTCAGGGCATATTTGTGTGGTGTTCTGCAGTGGTACATTCCAGTGAGACAGTGAGGTTATGGAGGGTACAGGTTCAGGGCATATTTGTGTGGAGTTCTGCATTGGTACCTTCCAGTGACACAGGGAGGTTATGGAGGGGTACAGGTTCAGGGCATATTTGTGTGGAATTCTGCAGTGGGACTTTCCAGTGAGACAGGGAGTTTATGGACGTGTACAGGTTCAGGGTATATTTGTGTGGAATTCTGCATTGGTACGTTCCAGTGAGACAGGGAAGTTTTGGAGGGGTACAGGTTCAGTGCATACTTGTGTGGTGTTCTGCAATGGTACGTTCCAGTGAGACAGGGAGGTTATGCAGGGTACAGGTTCAGGACATATTTGTGTGGAGTTCTGCAGTGGTACGTTCCAGTGAGACAGGGAGGTTATGGAGCGGTTCAGGTTCAGGGCATATTTGTGTGGTGTTCTGCAATGGTACGTTCCAGTGCGACAGTGAGGTTATGGATGGGTACAGGTTCAGGGCATATTTGTGTGGAGTATTGCTTGTGGTACGTTCCAGGGAGACAGGGAGGATATGGTGGAGTACAGGTTCAGGGCATATTTGTGTGGATTTCTGCATTGGTACGTTCCAGTGAGACAGGGAGGTTATGGAGGGGTACAGGTTCAGGGTATATTTGTGTGGAGTTCTGCGTTGGTACGTTTCAGTGTGACTGGGAGGTTATGGAGGGGTACAGGTTCAGGGCATATTTGTTTGGAGTTCTGCATTGGTACGTTGCAGTGAGACAGGGAAGTTATGGAGGGTACAGGTTCAGGGCATATTTGTGTGGTGTTCTGCAATGGTACGTTCCAGTGAGACAGTGAGGTTATGGAGGGTACAGGTTCAGGGCATATTTGTGTGGAGTTCTGTGTTGGGACGTTCCAGTGAGACAGGGAGGTTATGGACGGGTACAGGTTCACGGCATATTTGTGTGGAGTTCTGCATTGGTACGTTCCAGTGACACAGGGAGGTTATGGAGGGGTACAGGTTCAGGGCATATTTGTGTAGAATTCTGCAGTGGGACGTTCAAGTGAGACAGGGAGTTTATGGACGTGTACAGGTTCAGGGCATATTTGTGTGGAATTCTGCATTGGTACGTTCCAGTGAGACAGGGAGGTTTTGGAGGTGTACAGGTTCAGTGCATATTTGTGTGGTGTTCTGCAATGGTACGTTCCAGTGAGACAGGGAGGTTATGGAGGGTACAGGTTCAGGACATATTTCTGTGTAGTTCTGCAGTGGTACGTTCCAGTGAGACAGGGAGGATATGGTGGAGTACATGTTCAGGGCATATTTGTGTGGATTTCTGCATTGGTACGTTGCAGTGAGACAGGGAGTATATGGAGGGGTACAGGTTCAGGGCATATTTGTGTGGTGTTCTGCAATGGTACGTTCCAGTGAGACAGTGAGGTTATGGAAGGTACAGGTTCAGGGCATATTTGTGTTGAGTTCTGCGTTGGGACGTTCAAGTGAGACAGGGAGGTTATGGACGGGTACAGGTTCAGGGCATATTTGTGTGGAGTTTTGCATTGGTACTTTCCAGTGACACAGGGAGGTTATGGAAGGGTACAGGTTCAGGGCATATTTGTGTGGAGTTCTGCATTGGTAAGTTCCATTGAGACAGGGAGGTTTTGGAGGGGTACAGGTTCAGGGCAAATTTGTGTGGAGTTCTGCATTGGTACGTTCCAGTGAGACAAGGAGGTTATGGGCGGGTACAGTTTCAGGGCATTTTGTGTGGAATTCTGCATTGGTACGTTGCAGTGAGACAGGGAGGTTATGGAGGGTACAGGTTCAGGGCCTATTTGTGTGGAGTTCTGCGTTGGTACGTTCCAGTGTGACTGGGAGTTTATGGAGGGGTACAGGTTCAGGGCATATTTGTTTGGAGTTCTGCATTGGTACGTTCCAGTGAGACAGGAAGGTTATGGAGGGGTACAGGTTCAGGGCATATTTGTGTGGAGTTCTGCATTGGTACGTTCCAGTGAGACAGGGAGTTTATGGAGGGGTAAAGGTTCAGGGCATATTTGTGTGGTGTTCTGCAGTGGTACATTCCAGTGAGACAAGGAGGTTCTGGGTGGGTAAAGGTTCAGGGCATATTTGTGTGGAATTCTGCATTGGTACATTCCAGTGAGACAGGGAAGTTATGTAGGGGTACAGGTTCAGGGCATATTTGTGTGGAGTTCTGCATTGGTACGTTGCAGTGAGACAGGGAGTATATGGAGGGGTACAGGTTCAGGGCATATTTGTGTGGTGTTCTGCAATGGTACGTTCCAGTGAGACAGTGAGGTTATGGAGGGTACAGGTTCAGGGCATATTTGTGTGGAGTTCTGCGTTGCGACGTTCAAGTGAGACAGGGAGGTTATGGACGGGTACAGGTTCAGGGCATATTTGTGTGGAGTTTTGCATTGGTACGTTCCAGTGACACAGGGAGGTTATGGAAGGGTACAGGTTCAGGGCATATTTGTGTGGAGTTCTGCATTGGTAAGTTCCATTGAGACAGGGAGGTTTTGGAGGGGTACAGGTTCAGGGCAAATTTGTGTGGAGTTCTGCATTGGTACGTTCCAGTGAGACAAGGAGGTTATGGGCGGGTACAGTTTCAGGGCATTTTGTGTGGAATTCTGCATTGGTACGTTGCAGTGAGACAGGGAGGTTATGGAGGGTACAGGTACAGGGCATATTTGTGTGGAGTTCTGCGTTGGTACGTTCCAGTGTGACTGGGAGTTTATGGAGGGGTACAGGTTCATGGCATATTTGTTTGGAGTTCTGCATTGGTACGTTCCAGTGAGACAGGGAGGTTATGGAGGGTACACGTTCAGGGCATATTTGTGTTGGATTCTGCAGTGGGACGTTCCAGTGAGACAGGAAGGTTATGGAGGGGTACAGGTTCAGGGCATATTTGTGTGGAGTTCTGCATTGGTACGTTCCAGTGAGACAGGGAGTTTATCGAGGGGTAAAGGTTCAGGGCATATTTGTGTGGTGTTCTGCAGTGGTACATTCCAGTGAGACAGTGAGGTTATGGAGGGTACAGGTTCAGGGCATATTTGTGTGGAGTTCTGCATTGGTACCTTCCAGTGACACAGGGAGGTTATGGAGGGGTACAGGTTCAGGGCATATTTGTGTGGAATTCTGCAGTGGGACTTTCCAGTGAGACAGGGAGTTTATGGACGTGTACAGGTTCAGGGTATATTTGTGTGGAATTCTGCATTGGTACGTTCCAGTCAGACAGGGAAGTTTTGGAGGGGTACAGGTTCAGTGCATACTTGTGTGGTGTTCTGCAATGGTACGTTCCAGTGAGACAGGGAGGTTATGCAGGGTACAGGTTCAGGACATATTTGTGTGGAGTTCTGCAGTGGTACGTTCCAGTGAGACAGGGAGGTTATGGAGCGGTTCAGGTTCAGGGCATATTTGTGTGGTGTTCTGCAATGGTACGTTCCAGTGCGACAGTGAGGTTATGGATGGGTACAGGTTCAGGGCATATTTGTGTGGAGTATTGCTTTGGTACGTTCCAGTGAGACAGTGAGGTTATGGAGGGTACAGGTTCAGGGCATATTTGTGTGGAGTTCTGCGTTGGGACGTTCCAGTGAGACAGGGAGGTTATGGACGGGTACAGGTTCACAGCTTATTTGTGTGGAGTTCTGCATTGGTACGTTCCAGTGACACAGGGTGGTTATGGAGGGGTACAGGTTCAGGGCATATTTGTGTGGAATTCTGCATTGGGACGTTCCAGTGAGACAGGGAGTTTATGGACGTGTACAGGTTCAGGGTATATTTGTGTGGAATTCTGCATTGGTACGTTCCAGTGAGACAGGGAGGTTTTGGAGGGTACAGGTTCAGGACATATTTCTGTGGAGTTCTGCAGTGGTACGTTCCAGGGAGACAGGGAGGATATGGTGGAGTACAGGTTCAGGGCATATTTATGAGGATTTCTGTATTGGTACATTCCAGTGAGACAGGGAGGTTATGGAGGGGTACAGGTTCAGTGCGTATTTGTGTGGTGTTCTGCAATGGTACGTTCCAGTGAGACAGTGAGGTTATGGAGGGTGCAGGTTCAGGGCAAATTTGTGTGGAGTTCTGCATTGGTACGTTCCAGTGAGACATGGAGGTTATGGGCGGGTACAGGTTCAGGGCATATTTGTGTGGAGTTCTGCGTTGGGACGTTCCAGTGAGACGGGGAGGATATGGACGGGTATAGGTTCAGGGCATATTTGTGTGGAGTTCTGCATTGGTACTTTCCAGTGACACAGGGAGGTTATGAAGGGGTACAGGTTCAGGTCATATTTGTGTAGAGTTCTGCATTGGTACGTTAAAGTGAGACAGGGAAGTTATGGATGGTACAGGTTCAGGGCATATTTGTGTGGTGTTCTGCATTGGTACGTTCCAGTGACACAGGGAGGTTATGGAGGGGTACAGGTTCAGGGCATATTTGTGTGGAATTCTGCAGTGGGACGTTCCAGTGAGACAGGGAGTTTATAGACGTGTACAGGTTCAGGGTATATTTGTGTGGAATTCTGCTTTGGTACGTTCCAGTGAGACAGGGAAGTTTTGGAGGGGTACAGGTTCAGTGCATACGTGTGGTGTTCTGCAATGGTACGTTCCAGTGAGACAGGGAGGTTATGCAGGGTACAGGTTCAGGACATATTTGTGTGGAGTTCTGCAGTGGTACGTTCCAGGGAGACAGGGAGGATATGGTGGAGTACAGGTTCAGGGCATATTTGTGTGGATTTCTGCATTCGTACATTCCAGTGAGACAGGGAGGTTATGGAGGGGTTCAGGTTCAGGGCATATTTGTGTGGTGTTCTGCAATGGTACGTTCCAGTGAGACAGTGAGGTTATGGAGGGTGCAGGTTCAGGGCAAATTTGTGTGGAGTTCTGCGTTGGGACGTTCCAGTGAGACAGGGAGGTTATGGACGGGTACAGGTTCAGGGCATATTTTTGTGGAGTACTGCTTTGGTACGTTCCAGTGAGACAGTGAGGATATGGAGGGTACAGGTTCAGGGCATATTTGTGTGGAGTTCTGCGTTGGGACGTTCCACTGAGACGGGGAGGTTATAGACGGGTACAGGTTCACGGCATATTTGTGTGTAGTTCTGCATTGGTACGTTCCAGTGACACAGGGAGGTTATGGAGGGGTACAGGTTCAAGGCATATTTGTGTAGAATTCTGCAGTGGGACGTTCAAGTGAGACAGGGAGGTTATGCACCGTACGGGATCAGGGCATATTTGAGTGGAGTTCGGCATTGGTGTGTTCCAGTGTGACAGGGAGGTTATGGAGGGGTACAGGTTCAGGGCATATTTGTGTGAATTTCTGCTTTGGTACGTTCCAGTGAGACAGGGAGGTTTTGGAGGGGTACAGGTTCAGTGCATATTTGTGTGGTGTTCTGCAATGGTACGTTCCAGTGAGACAGGGAGGTTATGGAGGGTACAGGTTCAGGACATATTTCTGTGGAGTTCTGCAGTGGTACGTTCCAGGGAGACAGGGAGGATATGGTGGAGTACAGGTTCAGGGCATATTTCTGAGGATTTCTGCATTGGTACATTCCAGTGAGACAGGGAGGTTATGGAGGGGTACAGGTTCAGTGCGTATTTGTGTGGTGTTCTGCAATGGTACGTTCCAGTGAGACAGTGAGGTTATGGAGGGTGCAGGTTCAGGGCAAATTTGTGTGGAGTTCTGCGTCGGGACGTTCCAGTGAGACAGGGAGGTTATGCACGGTACGGGATCAGGGCATATTTGAGTGGAGTTCTGCGTTGGTACGTTCCAGTGAGACATGGAGGTTATGGGCGGGTACAGGTTCAGGGCATATTTGTGTGGAGTTCTGCGTTGGGACGTTCCAGTGAGACAGGGAGGATATGGACGGGTATAGGTTCAGGGCATATTTGTGTGGAGTTCTGCGTTGGGACGATCCAGTGAGACAGGGAGGTTACGGACGGGTACAGGTTCACGGCATATTTGTGTGGAGTTCTGCATTGGTACGTTCCAGTGACACAGGGAGTTAATGGACGTGTACAGGTTCAGGGCATATTTGTGTGGAATTCTGCATTGGTACGTTTCAGTGAGACAGGGAGGTTTTGGAGGTGTACAGGTTCAGTGCATATTTGTGTGATGTTCTGCAATGGTACGTTCCAGTGAGACAGGGAGGTTATGGATGGTACAGGTTCAGGACATATTTGTGTGGAGTTCTGCATTGGCACGTTCCAGTGAGACAGGGAGGTTATGGAGGGGTACAGGTTCAGGGCATATTTGTGTGGTGTTCTGCATTGGTACGTTCCAGTGAGACAGTGAGGCTATGGAGGGTGCAGGTTCAGGGCAAATTTGTGTGGAGTTCTGCGTTGGGACGTTCCAGTGAGACAGGGAGGTTATGGACGGGTACAGGTTCAGGGCATATTTGTGTGGAGTTCTGCATTGGTACGTTCCAGTGACACAGGGAGGTTATGGAGGGGTACAGGTTCAGGGCATATTTGTGTGGAGTTCTGCATTGGTACGTTCCAGTGAGACAGGGAGGTTATGGAGGGTATAAGTTCAGGGCATATTTGTGTGGAATTCTGCAGTGGGACGTTCCAGTGATGCAGGGAGTTTATGGACGTGTACAGGTTCCGGGCATATTTGTGTGGAATTCTGCATTGGAACGTCCCAGTGAGACAGGGAGGTTATGCACGGTACGGGATCAGGGCTTATTTGAGTGGAGTTCGGCATTGGTGCGTTCCAGTGACACAGGGAGGTTATGGAGGGGTACAGGTTCAGAGCATATTTGTGTGAATTTCTGCTTTGGTACGTTCCAGTGAGACAGGGAGGATATGGACGGGTATAGGTTCAGGGCATATTTGTGTGGAGCTCTGCATTGGTACGTTCCAGTGAGACAGGGAGGTTATGGAGGGGTACAGGTTCAGGGCAAATTTGTCTGTAGTTCTGCATTCGTACCTTCCAGTGAGACAGGGAGGTTATGGAGGGTACAGGTTCAGGGCATATTTCTATGGAGTTCTGCAGTGGTACGTTCCAGTGAGACAGGGAGGTTATGGAAGGGTACGGGTTCAGGGCATATTTGTGTGGAGTTCTGCATTGGTACTTTCCAGTGAGACGGGGAGGTTATGGAGGGTACAGGTTCATGGTATACTTGTGTGGAGTTCTGCATTGGTACGTTCCAGTGAGACAGGCAGTTTATGGAGGGGTAAAGGTTCAGGGCATATTTGTGTGGTGTTCTGCAGTGGTACGTTCAAGTGTGACAGTGAGGTTATGGAGGGTACAGGTTCAGGGCATATTTGTGTGGAGTTCTGCTTTGAGACGTTCCAGTGAGACAGGGCGGTTACGGACGTGTCCAGGTTCACGGTATATTTGTGTGGAGTTCTGCATCGGTACATTCCAGTGAGACAGTGAGGTTATGGAGGGTACAGGTTCAGGACATATTTCTGTGTAGTTCTGCAGTGGTACGTTCCAGTGAGACAGAGAGGATATGGTGGAGTACATGTTCAGGGCAAATTTGTGTGGAGTTCTGCGTTGGGACGTTCCAGTGAGACAGGGAGGTTATGGACGGGTACAGGTTCAGGGCATATTTGTGTGGAGTTCTGCATTGGTACGTTCCAGTGAGACAGGGAGGTTGTGGAGGGGTACAGGTTCACGGCAAATTTGTGTGGAGTTCTGCATTGGTACATTCCAGTGAGACAAGGAGGTTCTGGGTGGGTACAGGTTCAGGGCATATTTGTGTGGAATTCTGCATTGGTACGTTCCAGTGAGACAGGGAAGTTATGGAGGGTACAGGTTCAGGGCATATTTGTGTTGTGTTCTGCAATGGTACGTTCCAGTGAGACAGTGGGGTTATGGAGGGTACAGGTTCAGGGCATATGTGTGTGGAGTTCTGCGTTGGGACGTTCCAGTGAGACAGGGAGGTTTTGGAGGTGTACAGGTTCTGTGCATATTTGTGTGGTGTTCTGCAATGGTACGTTCCAGTGAGACAGGGAGGTTATGGAGGGTACAGGTTCAGGACATATTTCTGTGGAGTTCTGCATTGGCACGTTCCAGTGACACAGGGAGGTTATGGAGGGTACAGGTTCTGGGCGTATTTGTGTGGAATTCTGCAGTGGGACGTTCAAGTGAGACAGGGAGTTTATGAACGTGTACAGGTTCAGGGCATATTTGTGTGGAATTCTGCATTGGTACGTTCCAGTGAGACAGGGAGGATATGGTGGAGTACATGTTCAGGGCATATTTGTGTGGATTTCTGCATTGGTACGTTCCAGTGAGACAGGGAGGTTATATAGGGGTACAGGTTCAGGGCATATTTGTGTGGTGTTCTGCAATGGTACGTTCCAGTAAGACAGTGAGGTTATGGAGGGTGCAGGATCAGGGTAAATTTGTGTGGAGTTCTGCGTTGGGACGTTCCAGTGAGACAGGGTGGTTATGGACGGGTACAGGTTCAGGGCATATTTGTGTGGAGTTCTGCATTGGTACGTTCCAGTGAGACAGGGAGGTTATGGAGGGGTACAGGTTCACGGCAAATTTGTGTGGAGTTCTGCATTGGTACATTCCAGTGAGACAAGGAGGTTCTGGGTGGGTACAGGTTCAGGGCATATTTGTGTGGAGTTCTGCATTGGTACCTTCCAGTGACACAGGGAGGTTATGGAGGGGTACAGGTTCAGGGCATATTTGTGTGGAATTCTGCAGTGGGACTTTCCAGTGAGACAGGGAGTTTATGGACGTGTACAGGTTCAGGGTATATTTGTGTGGAATTCTGCATTGGTACGTTCCAGTGAGACAGGGAAGTTTTGGAGGGGTACAGGTTCAGTGCATACTTGTGTGGTGTTCTGCAATGGTACGTTCCAGTGAGACAGGGAGGTTATGCAGGGTACAGGTTCAGGACATATTTGTGTGGAGTTCTGCAGTGGTACGTTCCAGTGAGACAGGGAGGTTATGGAGCGGTTCAGGTTCAGGGCATATTTGTGTGGTGTTCTGCAATGGTACGTTCCAGTGCGACAGTGAGGTTATGGATGGGTACAGGTTCAGGGCATATTTGTGTGGAGTATTGCTTGTGGTACGTTCCAGGGAGACAGGGAGGATATGGTGGAGTACAGGTTCAGGGCATATTTGTGTGGATTTCTGCATTGGTACGTTCCAGTGAGACAGGGAGGTTATGGAGGGGTACAGGTTCAGGGTATATTTGTGTGGAGTTCTGCGTTGGTACGTTTCAGTGTGACTGGGAGGTTATGGAGGGGTACAGGTTCAGGGCATATTTGTTTGGAGTTCTGCAATGGTACGTTCCAGTGAGACAGTGAGGTTATGGAGGGTACAGGTTCAGGGCATATTTGTGTGGAGTTCTGTGTTGGGACGTTCCAGTGAGACAGGGAGGTTATGGACGGGTACAGGTTCACGGCATATTTGTGTGGAGTTCTGCATTGGTACGTTCCAGTGACACAGGGAGGTTATGGAGGGGTACAGGTTCAGGGCATATTTGTGTAGAATTCTGCAGTGGGACGTTCAAGTGAGACAGGGAGTTTATGGACGTGTACAGGTTCAGGGCATATTTGTGTGGAATTCTGCATTGGTACGTTCCAGTGAGACAGGGAGGTTTTGGAGGTGTACAGGTTCAGTGCATATTTGTGTGGTGTTCTGCAATGGTACGTTCCAGTGAGACAGGGAGGTTATGGAGGGTACAGGTTCAGGACATATTTCTGTGTAGTTCTGCAGTGGTACGTTCCAGTGAGACAGGGAGGATATGGTGGAGTACATGTTCAGGGCATATTTGTGTGGATTTCTGCATTGGTACGTTGCAGTGAGACAGGGAGTATATGGAGGGGTACAGGTTCAGGGCATATTTGTGTGGTGTTCTGCAATGGTACGTTCCAGTGAGACAGTGAGGTTATGGAAGGTACAGGTTCAGGGCATATTTGTGTTGAGTTCTGCGTTGGGACGTTCAAGTGAGACAGGGAGGTTATGGACGGGTACAGGTTCAGGGCATATTTGTGTGGAGTTTTGCATTGGTACTTTCCAGTGACACAGGGAGGTTATGGAAGGGTACAGGTTCAGGGCATATTTGTGTGGAATTCTGCATTGGTACGTTCCAGTGAGACAGGGAGGTTTTGGAGGTGTACAGGTTCAGTGCATATTTGTGTGGTGTTCTGCAATGGTACGTTCCAGTGAGACAGGGAGGTTATGGAGGGTACAGGTTCAGGACATATTTCTGTGTAGTTCTGCAGTGGTACGTTCCAGTGAGACAGGGAGGATATGGTGGAGTACATGTTCAGGGCATATTTGTGTGGATTTCTGCATTGGTACGTTGCAGTGAGACAGGGAGTATATGGAGGGGTACAGGTTCAGGGCATATTTGTGTGGTGTTCTGCAATGGTACGTTCCAGTGAGACAGTGAGGTTATGGAAGGTACAGGTTCAGGGCATATTTGTGTTGAGTTCTGCGTTGGGACGTTCAAGTGAGACAGGGAGGTTATGGACGGGTACAGGTTCAGGGCATATTTGTGTGGAGTTTTGCATAGGTACTTTCCAGTGACACAGGGAGGTTATGGAAGGGTACAGGTTCAGGGCATATTTGTGTGGAGTTCTGCATTGGTAAGTTCCATTGAGACAGGGAGGTTTTGGAGGGGTACAGGTTCAGGGCAAATTTGTGTGGAGTTCTGCATTGGTACGTTCCAGTGAGACAAGGAGGTTATGGGCGGGTACAGTTTCAGGGCATTTTGTGTGGAATTCTGCATTGGTACGTTGCAGTGAGACAGGGAGGTTATGGAGGGTACAGGTTCAGGGCCTATTTGTGTGGAGTTCTGCGTTGGTACGTTCCAGTGTGACTGGGAGTTTATGGAGGGGTACAGGTTCAGGGCATATTTGTTTGGAGTTCTGCATTGGTACGTTCCAGTGAGACAGGGAGGTTATGGAGGGTACACGTTCAGGGCATATTTGTGTTGGATTCTGCAGTGGGAAGTTCCAGTGAGACAGGAAGGTTATGGAGGGGTACAGGTTCAGGGCATATTTGTGTGGAGTTCTGCATTGGTACGTTCCAGTGAGACAGGGAGTTTATGGAGGGGTAAAGGTTCAGGGCATATTTGTGTGGTGTTCTGCAGTGGTACATTCCAGTGAGACAAGGAGGTTCTGGGTGGGTACAGGTTCAGGGCATATTTGTGTGGAATTCTGCATTGGTACATTCCAGTGAGACAGGGAAGTTATGTAGGGGTACAGGTTCAGGGCATATTTGTGTGGAGTTCTGCATTGGTACGTTGCAGTGAGACAGGGAGTATATGGAGGGGTACAGGTTCAGGGCATATTTGTGTGGTGTTCTGCAATGGTACGTTCCAGTGAGACAGTGAGGTTATGGAGGGTACAGGTTCAGGGCATATTTGTGTGGAGTTCTGCGTTGGGACGTTCAAGTGAGACAGGGAGGTTATGGACGGGTACAGGTTCAGGGCATATTTGTGTGGAGTTTTGCATTGGTACGTTCCAGTGACACAGGGAGGTTATGGAAGGGTACAGGTTCAGGGCATATTTGTGTGGAGTTCTGCATTGGTAAGTTCCATTGAGACAGGGAGGTTTTGGAGGGGTACAGGTTCAGGTCAAATTTGTGTGGAGTTCTGCATTGGTACGTTCCAGTGAGACAAGGAGGTTATGGGCGGGTACAGTTTCAGGGCATTTTGTGTGGAATTCTGCATTGGTACGTTGCAGTGAGACAGGGAGGTTATGGAGGGTACAGGTACAGGGCATATTTGTGTGGAGTTCTGCGTTGGTACGTTCCAGTGTGACTGGGAGTTTATGGAGGGGTACAGGTTCAGGGCATATTTGTTTGGAGTTCTGCATTGGTACGTTCCAGTGAGACAGGGAGGTTATGGAGGGTACACGTTCAGGGCATATTTGTGTTGGATTCTGCAGTGGGACGTTCCAGTGAGACAGGAAGGTTATGGAGGGGTACAGGTTCAGGGCATATTTGTGTGGAGTTCTGCATTGGTACGTTCCAGTGAGACAGGGAGTTTATCGAGGGGTAAAGGTTCAGGGCATATTTGTGTGGTGTTCTGCAGTGGTACATTCCAGTGAGACAGTGAGGTTATGGAGGGTACAGGTTCAGGGCATATTTGTGTGGAGTTCTGCTTTGGGACGTTCCAGTGAGACAGGGCGATTACGGACGTGTACAGGTTCACGGTATATTTGTGTGGAGTTCTGCATCGGTACGTTCCAGTGAGACAGTGAGGTTATGGAGGGTACAGGTTCAGGGCATATTTCTATGGTGTTCTGCAGTGGTACCTTCCAGTGAGACAGGGAGGTTATGGAAGGGTACAGGTTCAGGGCATATTTGTGTGGAGTTCTGCAGTGGGACGTTCCAGTGAGACAGGGAGGTTATGGAGGGGTGCAGGTTCAGGGCATATTTGTGTGGAGTTCTGCATTGGTACGTTCCAGTGACACAGGGAGGTTATGGAGGGGTACCGGTTCAGGGCATATTTGTGTAGAATTCTGCAGTGGGACGTTCAAGTGAGACAGTGAGTTTATGGACGTGTACAGGTTCAAGGCATCTTTGTGTGGAATTCTGCATTGGTACGTTCCAGTGAGACAGGGAGGTTTTGCAGGTGTACAGGTTCAGTGCATATTTGTGTGGTGTTCTGCAATGGTACGATCAAGTGAGACAGGGAGGTTATGGAGGGTACAGGTTCAGGACATATTTCTGTGTAGTTCTGCAGTGGTACGTTCCAGTGAGACAGGGAAGATATGGTGGAGTACATGTTCAGGGCAAATTTGTGTGGAGTTCTGCGTTGGGACGTTCCAGTGAGACAGGGAGGTTATGGAGGGTACAGGTTCAGGACATATTTCTGTGTAGTTCTGCAGTGGTACGGTCCAGTGAGACAGGGAGGATATGGTGGAGTACATGTTCAGGGCATATTTGTGTGGATTTCTGCATTGGTACGTTCCAGTGAGACCGGGAGGTTATGGAGGGGTACAGGTTCCGGGCATACTTGTGTGGTGTTCTGCAATGGTACGTTCCAGTGAGACAGTGAGTTTATGGAGGGTGCAGGTTCAGGGCAAATTTGTGTGGAGTTCTGCATTGGTACGTTCCAGTGAGACAAGGAGGTTATGGGCGGGTACAGTTTCAGGGCATTTTGTGTGGAATTCTGCATTGGTACGTTGCAGTGAGACAGGGAGGTTATGGAGGGTACAGGTTCAGGGCATATTTGTGTGGAGTTCTGCGTTGGTACGTTCCAGTGTGACTGGGAGTTTATGGAGGGGTAAAGGTTCAGGGCATATTTGTTTGGAGTTCTGCATTGGTACGTTCCAGTGAGACAGGGAGGTTATGGAGGGTACACGTTCAGGGCATATTTGTGTTGGATTCTGCAGTGGGACGTTCCAGTGAGACAGGAAGGTTATGGAGGGGTACAGGTTCAGGGCATATTTGTGTGGAGTTCTGCATTGGTACGTTCCAGTGAGACAGGGAGTTTATCGAGGGGTAAAGGTTCAGGGCATATTTGTGTGGTGTTCTGCAGTGGTACATTCCAGTGAGACAGTGAGGTTATGGAGGGTACAGGTTCAGGGCATATTTGTGTGGAGTTCTGCTTTGGGACGTTCCAGTGAGACAGGGCGATTACGGACGTGTACAGGTTCACGGTATATTTGTGTGGAGTTCTGCATCGGTACGTTCCAGTGAGACAGTGAGGTTATGGAGGGTACAGGATCAGGGCATATTTCTATGGTGTTCTGCAGTGGAACCTTCCAGTGAGACAGGGAGGTTATGGACGGGTACAGGTTCAGGGCATATTTGTGTGGAGTTCTGCAGTGGGACGTTCCAGTGAGACAGGGAGGTTATGGAGGGGTGCAGGTTCAGGGCATATTTGTGTGGAGTTCTGCATTGGTACGTTCCAGTGACACAGGGAGGTTATGGAGGGGTACCGGTTCAGGACATATTTGTGTAGAATTCTGCAGTGGGACGTTCAAGTGAGACAGTGAGTTTATGGACGTGTACAGGTTCAAGGCATCTTTGTGTGGAATTCTGCATTGGTACGTTCCAGTGAGACAGGGAGGTTTTGGAGGTGTACAGGTTCAGTGCATATTTGTGTGGTGTTCTGCAATGGTACGATCAAGTGAGACAGGGAGGTTATGGAGGGTACAGGTTCAGGACATATTTCTGTGTAGTTCTGCAGTGGTACGTTCCAGTGAGACAGGGAGGATATGGTGGAGTACATGTTCAGGGCAAATTTGTGTGGAGTTCTGCGTTGGGACGTTCCAGTGAAACAGGGAGGTTATGGACGGGTACAGGTTCAGGGCATATTTGTGTGGAGTTCTGCATTGGTACGTTCCAGTGAGACAGTGAGGTTATGGAGGGGTACAGGTTCACGGCAAATTTGTGTGGAGTTCTGCATTGGTACATTCCAGTGAGACAAGGAGGTTCTGGGTGGGTACAGGTTCAGGGCATATTTGTGTGGAATTCTGCATTGGTACGTTCCAGTGAGACAGGGAGGTTATGGAGGGTACAGGTTCAGGGCATATTTGTGTGGAGTTCTGGATTCGTACATTCCAGTGAGACAGGGAGGTTATGGAGGGGTACAGGTTCAGGGCATATTTGTTTGGAGTTCTGCATTGGAACGTTACAGTGAGACAGGGAAGTTATGGAGGGTACAGGTTCAGGGTATATTTGTGTGCAGTTCTGCGTTGGTACGTTTCAGTGTGACTGGTAGGTTATGGAGGGGTACAGGTTCAGGGCATATTTGTTTGGAGTTCTGCATTGGAACGTTACAGTGAGACAGGGAAGTTATGGAGGGTACAGGTTCAGGGCATATTTGTGTGGTGTTCTGGAATGGTACGTTCCAGTGAGACAGTGCGGCTATGGAGGGTACAGGTTCAGGGCATATTTGTGTGGAGTTCTGCGTTGGGACGATCCAGTGAGACAGGGAGGTTATGGACGGGTACAGGTTCACGGCATATTTGTGTGGAGTTCGGCATTGGTACGTTCCAGTGACACAGGGAGGTTATGGTGGGGTACAGGTTCAGGGCATATTTGTGTAGAATTCTGCAGTTGGACGTTCCAGTGAGACAGGGAGTTAATGGACGTGTACAGGTTCAGGGCATATTTGTGTGGATTTCTGCATTGGTACGTTCCAGTGAGACAGGGAGGTTATGGAGGGGTACAGGTTCAGGGCATATTTGTGTGGTGTTCTGCAATGGTTCGTTCCAGTGAGAGAGTGAGGCTATGGAGGGTGCAGGTTCAGGGCAAATTTGTGTGGAGTTCTGCGTTCGGACGTTCCAGTGAGACAGGGAGGTTTTGGACGGGTACAGGTACAGGGCATATTTGTGTGGAGTTCTGCATTGGTACGTTCCAGTGACACACTGAGGTTATGGAGGGGTACTGGTTCAGGGCATATTTGTTTGGAGTTCTGCATTGGTACGTTCCAGTGAGACAGGGAGGCTATGGAGGGTGCAGGTTCAGGGCAAATTTGTGTGGAGTTCTGCGTTCGGACGTTCCAGTGAGACAGGGAGGTTTTGGACGGGTACAGGTACAGGGCATATTTGTGTGGAGTTCTGCATTGGTACGTTCCAGTGACACACTGAGGTTATGGAGGGGTACTGGTTCAGGGCATATTTGTTTGGAGTTCTGCATTGGTACGTTCCAGTGAGACAGGGAGGTTATGGAGGGTACACGTTCAGGGCATATTTGTGTTGGATTCTGCAGTGGGACGTTCCAGTGAGACAGGGCGATTACGGACGTGTACAGGTTCACGGTATATTTGTGTGGAGTTCTGCATCGGTACGTTCCAGTGAGACAGTGAGGTTATGGAGGGTACAGGTTCAGGGCATATTTCTATGGTGTTCTGCATTGGTAAGTTCCAGTGAGACAGGGAGGTTTTGGAGGGGTACAGGTTCAGGGCAAATTTGTGTGGAGTTCTGCATTGGTACATTCCAGTGAGACAAGGAGGTTATGGGCGGGTACAGTTTCAGGGCATTTTGTGTGGAATTCTGCATTGGTACGTTGCAGTGAGACAGGGAGGTTATGGAGGGTACAGGTTCATGGCATACTTGTGTGGAGTTCTGCGTTGGTACGTTCCAGTAAGAAAGGGAGGTTATGGACGGGTACAGGTTCAGGGCATATTTGTGTGGAGTTCTGCATTGGTACATTCCAGTGAGACAGGGAGGTTATGGACGGGTACAGGTTCACGGCATATTTGTGTGGAGTTCTGCATTGGTACGTTCCAGTGACACAGGGAGGTTATGGAGGGGTACAGGTTCAGGGCATATTTGTGTAGAATTCTGCAGTTGGACGTTCCAGTGAGACAGGGAGTTAATGGACGTGTACAGGTTCAGGGCATATTTGTGTGGAATTCTGCATTGGTACGTTCCAGTGAGACAGGGAGGTTTTGGAGGTGTACAGGTTCAGTGCATATTTGTGTGGTGTTCTGCAATGGTTCGTTCCAGTGAGACAGGGAGGTTTTGGAGGGGTACAGGTTCAGGGCAAATTTGTGTGGAGTTCTGCATTGGTACATTCCAGTGAGACAAGGAGGTTATGGGCGGGTACAGTTTCAGGGCATTTTGTGTGGAATTCTGCATTGGTACGTTGCAGTGAGACAGGGAGGTTATGGAGGGTACAGGTTCAGGGCATATTTGTGTGGAGTTCTGCGTTGGTACGTTCCAGTGTGACTGGGAGTTTATGGAGGGGTACAGGTTCAGGGCATATTTGTTTGGAGTTCTGCATTGGTACGTTCCAGTGAGACAGGGAGGTTATGGAGGGTACACGTTCAGGGCATATTTGTGTGGGATTCTGCAGTGGGACGTTCCAGTGAGACAGGAAGGTTATGGAGGGTACAGGTTCAGGGCATATTTGTGTGGAGTTCTGCGTTGGTACGTTCCAGTGTGACTGGGAGTTTATGGAGGGGTACAGGTTCAGGGCATATTTGTTTGGAGTTCTGCATTGGTACGTTCCAGTGAGACAGGGAGGTTATGGAGGGTACACGTTCAGGGCATATTTGTGTGGGATTCTGCAGTGGGACGTTCCAGTGAGACAGGAAGGTTATGGAGGGGTACAGGTACAGGGCATATTTGTGTGGAGTTCTGCATTGGTACATTCCAGTGAGACAGGGAGTTTATGGAGGGGTAAAGGTTCAGGGCATATTTGTGTGGTGTTCTGCAGTGGTACGTTCCAGTGAGACAGTGAGGTTATGGAGGGTACAGGTTCAGTGCATATTTGTGTGGAGTTCTGCTTTGGGACGTTCCAGTGAGACAGGGCGGTTACGGACGTGTACAGGTTCACGGTATATTTGTGTGGAGTTCTGCATCGGTACGTTCCAGTGAGACAGTGAGGTTATAGAGGTTACAGGTTCAGGGCATATTTCTATGGTGTTCTGCAGTGGTACGTTCCAGTGAGACACGGAGGTTACGGAAGGGTACAGGTTCAGGGCATATTTCTGTGGAGTTCTGCAGTGGGACGTTCCAGTGAGACAGAGAGGTTATGGAGGGGTGCAGGTTCAGGGCATATTTGTGTGGAGTTCTGCATTGGTACGTTCCAGTGAGACAGGGAGGTTATGGAGGGGTACAGGTTCAGAGCAAATTTGAGTGTAGTTCTGCATTGGTACGTTCCAGTGAGACAGGGAGGTTATGGAGGGTACTGGTTCAGGACATATTTGTGTGGAGTTCTGCAGTGGTACGTTCCAGGCAGACAGGGAGGATATGGTGGAGTACATGTTCAGGGCATATTTGTGTAGAATTCTGCAATGGGACGTTCAAGTGAGACAGGGCGTTTATGGACGTGTACAGGTTCAGGGCATATTTGAGTGGAATTCTGCATTGGTACGTTCCAGTGAGACAGGGAGGTTATGGACGGGTACAGGTTCAGGGCATATTTGTGTGGAGTTCTGCATTGGTACGTTCCAGTGAGTCAGGGAGGTTATGGAGGGTAGAAGTTCAGGGCATATTTGTGTGGAGTTCTGCGTTGGGACTTTCCAGTGACACACGGAGGTTAGGGAAGGGTACAGGTTCAGGGCATATTTGTGTGGAGTTCTGCATTGGTAAGTTCCAGTGAGACAGGGAGGTTATGGAGGGTACAGGTTCAGGGCATATTTGTGTGGAGTTCTGCGTTGGTACGTTCCAGTGTGACTGGGAGTTTATGGAGGGGTACAGGTTCAGGGCATATTTGTTTGGAGTTCTGCATTGTTACGTTCCAGTGAGACAGGGAGGTTATGGAGGGTACACGTTCAGGGCATATTTGTGTGGGATTCTGCAGTGGGACGTTCCAGTGAGACAGGAAGGTTATGGAGGGGTACAGGTACAGGGCATATTTGTGTGGAGTTCTGCATTGGTACATTCCAGTGAGACAGGGAGTTTATGGAGGGGTAAATGTTCAGGGCATATTTGTGTGGTGTTCTGCAGTGGTACGTTCCAGTGAGACAGTGAGGTTATGGAGGGTACAGGTTCAGTGCATATTTGTGTGGAGTTCTGCTTTGGGACGTTCCAGTGAGACAGGGCGGTTACGGACGTGTACAGGTTCACGGTATATTTGTGTGGAGTTCTGCATCGGTACGTTCCAGTGAGACATTGAGGTTATAGAGGTTACAGGTTCAGGGCATATTTCTATGGTGTTCTGCAGTGGTACGTTCCAGTGAGACAGGGAGGTTATGGAAGGGTACAGGTTCAGTGCATATTTCTGTGGAGTTCTGCAGTGGGACGTTCCAGTGAGACAGAGAGGTTATGGAGTGGTGCAGGTTCAGGGCATATTTGTGTGGAGTTCTGCATTGGTACGTTCCAGTGAGACAGGGAGGTTATGGAGGGGTACAGGTTCAGAGCAAATTTGAGTGTAGTTCTGCATTGGTACGTTCCAGTGAGACAGGGAGGTTATGGAGGGTACTGGTTCAGGACATATTTGTGTGGAGTTCTGCAGTGGTACGTTCCAGGGAGACAGGGAGGATATGGTGGAGTACAGGTTCAGGGCATATTTGTGTAGAATTCTGCAGTGGGACGTTCAAGTGAGACAGGGAGTTTATGGACGTGTACAGGTTCAGGGCATATTTGTGTGGAATTCTGCATTGGTACGTTCCAGTGAGACAGGGAGGTTATGGACGGGTACAGGTTCAGGGCATATTTGTGTGGAGTTCTGCATTGGTATGTTCCAGTGAGTCAGGGAGGTTATGGAGGGGTACAGGTTCACGGCAAATTTGTGTGGAGTTCTGCATTGGTACATTCCAGTGAGACAAGGAGGTTCTGGGTGGGTACAGGTTCAGGGCATATTTGTGTGGAATTCTGCATTGGTACGTTCCAGTGAGACAGGGAGGTTATGGAGGGTACAGGTTCAGGGCATATTTGTGTGGAGTTCTGCATTGGTACGTTCCAGTGAGACAGTGAGGTTATGGAGGGGTACAGGTTCACGGCAAATTTGTGTGGAGTTCTGCATTGGTACATTCCAGTGAGACAAGGAGGTTCTGGGTGGGTACAGGTTCAGGGCATATTTGTGTGGAATTCTGCATTGGTACGTTCCAGTGAGACAAGGAGGTTATGGGCGGGTACAGTTTCAGGGCATTTTGTGTGGAATTCTGCATTGGTACGTTGCAGTGAGACAGGGAGGTTATGGAGGGTACAGGTTCATGGCATACTTGTGTGGAGTTCTGCGTTGGTACGTTCCAGTAAGAAAGGGAGGTTATGGACGGGTACAGGTTCAGGGCATATTTGTGTGGAGTTCTGCATTGGTACATTCCAGTGAGACAGGGAGGTTATGGACGGGTACAGGTTCACGGCATGTTTGTGTGGAGTTCTGCATTGGTACGTTCCAGTGACACAGGGAGGTTATGGAGGGGTACAGGTTCAGGGCATATTTGTGTAGAATTCTGCAGTTGGACGTTCCAGTGAGACAGGGAGTTAATGGACGTGTACAGGTTCAGGGCATATTTGTGTGGAATTCTGCATTGGTACGTTCCAGTGAGACAGGGAGGTTTTGGAGGTGTACAGGTTCAGTGCATATTTGTGTGGTGTTCTGCAATGGTTCGTTCCACTGAGACAGGGAGGTTTTGGAGGGGTACAGGTTCAGGGCAAATTTGTGTGGAGTTCTGCATTGGTACATTCCAGTGAGACAAGGAGGTTATGGGCGAGTACAGTTTCAGGGCATTTTGTGTGGAATTCTGCATTGGTACGTTGCAGTGAGACAGGGAGGTTATGGAGGGTACAGGTTCAGGGCATATTTGTGTGGAGTTCTGCGTTGGTACGTTCCAGTGTGACTGGGAGTTTATGGAGGGGTACAGGTTCAGGGCATATTTGTTTGGAGTTCTGCATTGGTACGTTCCAGTGAGACAGGGAGGTTATGGAGGGTACACGTTCAGGGCATATTTGTGTGGGATTCTGCAGTGGGACGTTCCAGTGAGACAGGAAGGTTATGGAGGGGTACAGGTACAGGGCATATTTGTGTGGAGTTCTGCATTGGTACATTCCAGTGAGACAGGGAGTTTATGGAGGGGTAAAGGTTCAGGGCATATTTGTGTGGTGTTCTGCAGTGGTACGTTCCAGTGAGACAGTGAGGTTATGGAGGGTACAGGTTCAGTGCATATTTGTGTGGAGTTCTGCTTTGGGACGTTCCAGTGAGACAGGGCGGTTACGGACGTGTACAGGTTCACGGTATATTTGTGTGGAGTTCTGCATCGGTACGTTCCAGTGAGACAGTGAGGTTATAGAGGTTACAGGTTCAGGGCATATTTCTATGGTGTTCTGCAGTGGTACGTTCCAGTGAGACACGGAGGTTACGGAAGGGTACAGGTTCAGGGCATATTTCTGTGGAGTTCTGCAGTGGGACGTTCCAGTGAGACAGAGAGGTTATGGAGGGGTGCAGGTTCAGGGCATATTTGTGTGGAGTTCTGCATTGGTACGTTCCAGTGAGACAGGGAGGTTATGGAGGGGTACAGGTTCAGAGCAAATTTGAGTGTAGTTCTGCATTGGTACGTTCCAGTGAGACAGGGAGGTTATGGAGGGTACTGGTTCAGGACATATTTGTGTGGAGTTCTGCAGTGGTACGTTCCAGGGAGACAGGGAGGATATGGTGGAGTACATGTTCAGGGCATATTTGTGTAGAATTCTGCTGTGGGACGTTCAAGTGAGACAGGGAGTTTATGGACGTGTACAGGTTCAGGGCATATTTGAGTGGAATTCTGCATTGGTACGTTCCAGTGAGACAGGGAGGTTATGGACGGGTACAGGTTCAGGGCATATTTGTGTGGAGTTCTGCATTGGTACGTTCCAGTGAGTCAGGGAGGTTATGGAGGGTAGAAGTTCAGGGCATATTTGTGTGGAGTTCTGCGTTGGGACTTTCCAGTGACACACGGAGGTTAGGGAAGGGTACAGGTTCAGGGCATATTTGTGTGGAGTTCTGCATTGGTAAGTTCCAGTGAGACAGGGAGGTTATGGAGGGTACAGGTTCAGGGCATATTTGTGTGGAGTTCTGCGTTGGTACGTTCCAGTGTGACTGGGAGTTTATGGAGGGGTACAGGTTCAGGGCATATTTGTTTGGAGTTCTGCATTGTTACGTTCCAGTGAGACAGGGAGGTTATGGAGGGTACACGTTCAGGGCATATTTGTGTGGGATTCTGCAGTGGGACGTTCCAGTGAGACAGGAAGGTTATGGAGGGGTACAGGTACAGGGCATATTTGTGTGGAGTTCTGCATTGGTACATTCCAGTGAGACAGGGAGTTTATGGAGGGGTAAAGGTTCAGGGCATATTTGTGTGGTGTTCTGCAGTGGTACGTTCCAGTGAGACAGTGAGGTTATGGAGGGTACAGGTTCAGTGCATATTTGTGTGGAGTTCTGCTTTGGGACGTTCCAGTGAGACAGGGCGGTTACGGACGTGTACAGGTTCACGGTATATTTGTGTGGAGTTCTGCATCGGTACGTTCCAGTGAGACAGTGAGGTTATAGAGGTTACAGGTTCAGGGCATATTTCTATGGTGTTCTGCAGTGGTACGTTCCAGTGAGACAGGGAGGTTATGGAAGGGTACAGGTTCAGTGCATATTTCTGTGGAGTTCTGCAGTGGGACGTTCCAGTGAGACAGAGAGGTTATGGAGTGGTGCAGGTTCAGGGCATATTTGTGTGGAGTTCTGCATTGGTACGTTCCAGTGAGACAGGGAGGTTATGGAGGGGTACAGGTTCAGAGCAAATTTGAGTGTAGTTCTGCATTGGTACGTTCCAGTGAGACAGGGAGGTTATGGAGGGTACTGGTTCAGGACATATTTGTGTGGAGTTCTGCAGTGGTACGTTCCAGGGAGACAGGGAGGATATGGTGGAGTACAGGTTCAGGGCATATTTGTGTAGAATTCTGCAGTGGGACGTTCAAGTGAGACAGGGAGTTTATGGACGTGTACAGGTTCAGGGCATATTTGTGTGGAATTCTGCATTGGTACGTTCCAGTGAGACAGGGAGGTTATGGACGGGTACAGGTTCAGGGCATATTTGTGTGGAGTTCTGCATTGGTATGTTCCAGTGTGTCAGGGAGGTTATGGAGGGGTACAGGTTCACGGCAAATTTGTGTGGAGTTCTGCATTGGTACATTCCAGTGAGACAAGGAGGTTCTGGGTGGGTACAGGTTCAGGGCATATTTGTGTGGAATTCTGCATTGGTACGTTCCAGTGAGACAGGGAGGTTATGGAGGGTACAGGTTCAGGGCATATTTGTGTGGAGTTCTGCATTGGTACGTTCCAGTGAGACAGTGAGGTTATGGAGGGGTACAGGTTCACTGCAAATTTGTGTGGAGTTCTGCATTGGTACATTCCAGTGAGACAAGGAGGTTCTGGGTGGGTACAGGTTCAGGGCATATTTGTGTGGAATTCTGCATTGGTACGTTCCAGTGAGACAGGGAGGTTATGGAGGGTACAGGTTCAGGGCATATTTGTGTGGAGTTCTGTATTCGTACATTCCAGTGAGACAGGGAGGTTATGTAGGGGTACAGGTTCAGGGTATATTTGTGTGCAGTTCTGCGTTGGTACGTTTCAGTGTGACTGGGAGGTTATGGAGGGGTACAGGTTCAGGGCATATTTGTTTGGAGTTCTGCATTGGAACGTTACAGTGAGACAGGGAAGTTATGGAGGGTACAGGTTCAGGGCATATTTGTGTGGTGTTCTGCAATGGTACATTCCAGTGAGACAGTGCGGCTATGGAGGGTACAGGTTCAGGGCATATTTGTGTGGAGTTCTGCGTTGGGACGATCCAGTGAGATAGGGAGGTTATGGACGGGTACAGGTTCACGGCATATTTGTGTGGAGTTCTGCATTGGTACGTTCCAGTGACACAGGGAGGTTATGGAGGGGTACAGGTTCAGGGCATATTTGTGTAGAATTCTGCAGTTGGACGTTGCAGTGAGACAGGGAGTTTATGGAGGGGTACAGGTTCAGGGCATATTTGTGTGGTGTTCTGCAATGGTACGTTCCAGTGAGACAGTGAGGTTATGGAGGGTACAGGTTCAGGGCATATTTGTGTGGAGTTCTGCGTTGGGACTTTCCAGTGACACACGGAGGTTTGGGAAGGGTACAGGTTCAGGGCATATTTGTGTGGTGTTCTGCAATGGTACGTTCCAGTGAGACAGTGAGGCTATGGAGGGTGCAGGTTCAGGGCAAATTTGTGTGGAGTTCTGCGTTCGGACGTTCCAGTGAGACAGGGAGGTTTTGGACGGGTACAGGTACAGGGCATATTTGTGTGGAGTTCTGCATTGGTACGTTCCAGTGACACATTGAGGTTATGGAGGGGTACAGGTTCAGGGCATATTTCTATGGTGTTCTGCAGTGGTACGTTCCAGTGAGACAGGGAGGTTATGGAAGGGTACAGGTACAGGGCATATTTGTGTGGAGTTCTGCATCGGTACGTTCCAGTGAGACAGTGAGGTTATAGAGGTTACAGGTTCAGGGCATATTTCTATGGTGTTCTGCAGTGGTACGTTCCAGTGAGACAGGGAGGTTATGGAAGGGTACAGGTTCAGTGCATATTTCTGTGGAGTTCTGCAGTGGGACGTTCCAGTGAGACAGAGAGGTTATGGAGTGGTGCAGGTTCAGGGCATATTTGTGTGGAGTTCTGCATTGGTACGTTCCAGTGAGACAGGGAGGTTATGGAGGGGTACAGGTTCAGAGCAAATTTGAGTGTAGTTCTGCATTGGTACGTTCCAGTGAGACAGGGAGGTTATGGAGGGTACTGGTTCAGGACATATTTGTGTGGAGTTCTGCAGTGGTACGTTCCAGGGAGACAGGGAGGATATGGTGGAGTACAGGTTCAGGGCATATTTGTGTAGAATTCTGCAGTGGGACGTTCAAGTGAGACAGGGAGTTTATGGACGTGTACAGGTTCAGGGCATATTTGTGTGGAATTCTGCATTGGTACGTTCCAGTGAGACAGGGAGGTTATGGACGGGTACAGGTTCAGGGCATATTTGTGTGGAGTTCTGCATTGGTATGTTCCAGTGAGTCAGGGAGGTTATGGAGGGGTACAGGTTCACGGCAAATTTGTGTGGAGTTCTGCATTGGTACATTCCAGTGAGACAAGGAGGTTCTGGGTGGGTACAGGTTCAGGGCATATTTGTGTGGAATTCTGCATTGGTACGTTCCAGTGAGACAGGGAGGTTATGGAGGGTACAGGTTCAGGGCATATTTGTGTGGAGTTCTGCATTGGTACGTTCCAGTGAGACAGTGAGGTTATGGAGGGGTACAGGTTCACTGCAAATTTGTGTGGAGTTCTGCATTGGTACATTCCAGTGAGACAAGGAGGTTCTGGGTGGGTACAGGTTCAGGGCATATTTGTGTGGAATTCTGCATTGGTACGTTCCAGTGAGACAGGGAGGTTATGGAGGGTACAGGTTCAGGGCATATTTGTGTGGAGTTCTGTATTCGTACATTCCAGTGAGACAGGGAGGTTATGTAGGGGTACAGGTTCAGGGTATATTTGTGTGCAGTTCTGCGTTGGTACGTTTCAGTGTGACTGGGAGGTTATGGAGGGGTACAGGTTCAGGGCATATTTGTTTGGAGTTCTGCATTGGAACGTTACAGTGAGACAGGGAAGTTATGGAGGGTACAGGTTCAGGGCATATTTGTGTGGTGTTCTGCAATGGTACATTCCAGTGAGACAGTGCGGCTATGGAGGGTACAGGTTCAGGGCATATTTGTGTGGAGTTCTGCGTTGGGACGATCCAGTGAGATAGGGAGGTTATGGACGGGTACAGGTTCACGGCATATTTGTGTGGAGTTCTGCATTGGTACGTTCCAGTGACACAGGGAGGTTATGGAGGGGTACAGGTTCAGGGCATATTTGTGTAGAATTCTGCAGTTGGACGTTCCAGTGAGACAGGGAGTTAATGGACGTGTACAGGTTCAGGGCATATTTGTGTGGAATTCTGCATTGGTACGTTCCAGTGAGACAGGGAGGTTTTGGAGGTGTACAGGTTCAGTGCATATTTGTGTGGAGTTCTGCATTGGTACGTTGCAGTGAGACAGGGAGTTTATGGAGGGGTACAGGTTCAGGGCATATTTGTGTGGTGTTCTGCAATGGTACGTTCCAGTGAGACAGTGAGGTTATGGAGGGTACAGGTTCAGGGCATATTTGTGTGGAGTTCTGCGTTGGGACTTTCCAGTGACACACGGAGGTTTGGGAAGGGTACAGGTTCAGGGCATATTTGTGTGGTGTTCTGCAATGGTACGTTCCAGTGAGACAGTGAGGCTATGGAGGGTGCAGGTTCAGGGCAAATTTGTGTGGAGTTCTGCGTTCGGACGTTCCAGTGAGACAGGGAGGTTTTGGACGGGTACAGGTACAGGGCATATTTGTGTGGAGTTCTGCATTGGTACGTTCCAGTGACACATTGAGGTTATGGAGGGGTACAGGTTCAGGGCATATTTGTGTGGAGTTCTGCATTGGTACGTTCCAGTGAGACAGGGAGGTTATGGAGGGTACAAGTTCAGGGCATATTTCTGTGGAATTCTGCAGTGGGACGTTCCAGTGATACAGGGAATTTATGGACGTGTACAGGTTCCGGGCATATTTGTGTGGAATTCTGCATTGGTACGTTCCAGTGAGACAGGGAGGTTATGGAGGGGTACAGGTTCAGAGCATATTTGTGTGAATTTCTGCTTTGGTACGTTCCAGTGAGACAGGGAGGATATGGACGGGTATAGGTTCAGGGCATATTTGTGTGGAGCTCTGCATTGGTACGTTCCAGTGAGACAGGGAGGTTATGCAGGGGTACAGGTTCAGGGCAAATTTGTCTGTAGTTCTGCATTCGTACGTTCCAGTGAGACAGGGAGGTTATGGAGGGTACAGGTTCAGGGCATATTTCTATGGAGTTCTGCAGTGGTACGTTCCAGTGAGACAGGGAGGTTATGGAAGGGTACGGGTTCAGGGCATATTTGTGTGGAGTTCTGCATTGGTACTTTCCAGTGAGACGGGGAAGTTATGGAGGGTACAGGTTCATGGCATACTTGTGTGGAGTTCTGCAGTGGGACGTTCCAGTAAGAAAGGGAGGTTATGGACGGGTACAGGTTCAGGGCATATTTGTGTGGAGTTCTGCATTGGTACATTCCAGTGAGACAGGGAAGTTATGTAGGGGTACAGGTTCAGGGCATATTTGTGTGGAGTTCTGCATTGGTACGTTGCAGTGAGACAGGGAGTTTATGGAGGGGTACAGGTTCAGGGCATATTTGTGTGGTGTTCTGCAATGGTACGTTCCAGTGAGACAGTGAGGTTATGGAGGGTACAGGTTCAGGGCATATTTGTGTGGAGTTCTGCGTTGGGACTTTCCAGTGACACACGGAGGTTAGGGAAGGGTACAGGTTCAGGGCATATTTGTGTGGAGTACTGCATTGGTAAGTTCCAGTGAGACAGGGAGGTTTTGGAGGGGTACAGGTTCAGGGCAAATTTGTGTGGAGTTCTGCATTGGTACATTCCAGTGAGACAAGGAGGTTATGGGCGGGTACAGTTTCAGGGCATTTTGTGTGGAATTCTGCATTGGTACGTTGCAGTGAGACAGGGAGGTTATGGAGGGTACAGGTTCAGGGCATATTTGTGTGGAGTTCTGCGTTGGTACGTTCCAGTGTGAATGGGAGTTTATGGAGGGGTACAGGTTCAGGGCATATTTGTTTGGAGTTCTGCATTGGTACGTTCCAGTGAGACAGGGAGGTTATGGAGGGTACACGTTCAGGGCATATTTGTGTGGGATTCTGCAGTGGGACGTTCCAGTGAGACAGGAAGGTTATGGAGGGGTACAGGTACAGGGCATATTTGTGTGGAGTTCTGCATTGGTACATTCCAGTGAGACAGGGAGTTTATGGAGGGGTAAAGGTTCAGGGCATATTTGTGTGGTGTTCTGCAGTGGTACGTTCCAGTGAGACAGTGAGGTTATGGAGGGTACAGGTTCAGTGCATATTTGTGTGGAGTTCTGCTTTGGGACGTTCCAGTGAGACAGGGCGGTTACGGACGTGTACAGGTTCACGGTATATTTGTGTGGAGTTCTGCATCGGTACGTTCCAGTGAGACAGTGAGGTTATAGAGGTTACAGGTTCAGGGCATATTTCTATGGTGTTCTGCAGTGGTACGTTCCAGTGAGACACGGAGGTTACGGAAGGGTACAGGTTCAGGGCATATTTCTGTGGAGTTCTGCAGTGGGACGTTCCAGTGAGACAGAGAGGTTATGGAGGGGTGCAGGTTCAGGGCATATTTGTGTGTAGTTCTGCATTGGTACGTTCCAGTGAGACAGGGAGGTTATGGAGGGTACTGGTTCAGGACATATTTGTGTGGAGTTCTGCAGTGGTACGTTCCAGGGAGACAGGGAGGATATGGTGGAGTACATGTTCAGGGCATATTTGTGTAGAGTTCTGCTTTGGGACGTTCCAGTGAGACAGGGCGGTTACGGACGTGTACAGGTTCACGGTATATTTGTGTGGAGTTCTACATCGGTACGTTCCAGTGAGACAGTGAGGTTATAGAGGTTACAGGTTCAGGGCATATTTCTATGGTGTTCTGCAGTGGTACGTTCCAGTGAGACAGGGAGGTTATGGAAGGGTACAGGTTCAGGGCATATTTCTGTGGAGTTCTGCAGTGGGACGTTCCAGTGAGACAGAGAGGTTATGGAGGGGTGCAGGTTCAGGGCATATTTGTGTGGAGTTCTGCATTGGTACGTTCCAGTGAGACAGGGAGGTTATGGAGGGGTACAGGTTCAGAGCAAATTTGAGTGTAGTTCTGCAGTGGGACGTTCCAGTGAGACAGGGAGGTTATGGAGGGTACTGGTTCAGGACATATTTGTGTGGAGTTCTGCAGTGGTACGTTCCAGTGACACAGGGAGGTTATGGAGCGGTACAGGTTCAGGGCATATTTGTGTAGAATTCTGCAGTTGGACGTTCCAGTGAGACAGGGAGTTAATGGACGTGTACAGGTTCAGGGCATATTTGTGTGGAATTCTGCATTGGTACGTTCCAGTGAGACAGGGAGGTTTTGGAGGTGTACAGGTTCAGTGCATATTTGTGTGGTGTTCTGCAATGGTACGTTCCAGTGAGACAGGGAGGTTATGGATGGTACAGGTTCAGGACATATTTGTGTGGAGTTCTGCAGTGGAACGTTCCAGTGAGACAGGGAGGATATGGTGGAGTACAGGTTCAGGGCATATTTGTGTGGATTTCTGCATTGGTACGTTCCAGTGAGACAGGGAGGTTATGGAGGGGTACAGGTTCAGGGCATATTTGTGTGGTGTTCTGCAATGGTACGTTCCAGTGAGACAGTGAGGCTATGGAGGGTGCAGGTTCAGGGCAAATTTGTGTGGAGTTCTGCGTTCGGACGTTCCAGTGAGACAGGGAGGTTATGGACGGGTACAGGTACAGGGCATATTTGTGTGGAGTTCTGCATTGGTACGTTCCAGTGACACAGGGAGGTTATGGAGGGGTACAGGTTCAGGGCATATTTGTGTGGAGTTCTGCATTGGTACGTTCCAGTGAGACAGGGAGGTTATGGAGGGTACAAGTTCAGGGCATATTCTGTGGAATTCTGCAGTGGCACGTTCCAGTGATACAGGGAGTTTATGGACGTGTACAGGTTCCGGGCATATTTGTGTGGAATTCTGCATTGGTACGTTCCAGTGAGACAGGGAGGTTTTGGAGGGGTACAGGTTCAGTGCATATTTGTGTGGTGTTCTGCAATGGTACGTTCCAGTGAGACAGGGAGGTTATGCACGGTACGGGATCAGGGCTTATTTGAGTGGAGTTCGGCATTGGTGCGTTCCAGTGACACAGGGAGGATATGGACGGGTATAGGTTCAGGGCATATTTGTGTGGAGCTCTGCATTGGTACGTTCCAGTGAGACAGGGAGGTTATGCAGGGGTACAGGTACAGGGCAAATTTGTCTGTAGTTCTGCATTCGTACGTTCCAGTGAGACAGGGAGGTTATGGACGGTACAGGTTCAGGGCATATTTCTATGGAGTTCTGCAGTGGTACGTTCCAGTGAGACAGGGAGGTTTTGGAAGGGTACGGGTTCAGGGCATATTTCTATGGAGTTCTGCAGTGGTACGTTCCAGTGAGACAGGGAGGTTTTGGAAGGGTACGGGTTCAGGGCATATTTGTGTGGAGTTCTGCATTGGTACTTTCCAGTGAGACGGGGAAGTTATGGAGGGTACAGTTTCAGGGCATATTTGTGTGGAGTTCTGCATTGGTACATTCCAGTGAGACAGGGAAGTTATGTAGGGATACAGGTTCAGGGCATATTTGTGTGGAGTTCTGCATTGGTACGTTGCAGTGAGACAGGGAGTTTATGGAGGGGTACTGGTTCAGGGCATATTTGTGTGGTGTTCTGCAATGGTACGTTCCAGTGAGACAGTGAGGTTATGGAGGGTACAGGTTCAGGGCATATTTGTGTGGAGTTCTGCGTTGGGACTTTCCAGTGACACACGGAGGTTAGGGAAGGGTACAGGTTCAGGGCATATTTGTGTGGTGTTCTGCAATGGTACGTTCCAGTGAGACAGTGAGGCTATGGAGGGTGCAGGTTCAGGGCAAATTTGTGTGGAGTTCTGCGTTCGGACGTTCCAGTGAGACAGGGAGGTTTTGGACGGGTACAGGTTCAGGGCAAATTTGTGTGGAGTTCTGCATTGGTACATTCCAGTGAGACAAGGAGGTTATGGGCGGGTACAGTTTCAGGGCATTTTGTGTGGAATTCTGCATTGGTACGTTGCAGTGAGACAGGGAGGTTATGGAGGGTACAGGTTCAGGGCATATTTGTGTGGAGTTCTGCGTTGGTACGTTCCAGTGTGACTGGGAGTTTATGGAGGGGTACAGGTTCAGGGCATATTTGTTTGGAGTTCTGCATTGGTACGTTCCAGTGAGACAGGGAGGTTATGGAGGGTACACGTTCAGGGCATATTTGTGTGGGATTCTGCAGTGGGACGTTCCAGTGAGACAGGAAGGTTATGGAGGGGTACAGGTACAGGGCATATTTGTGTGGAGTTCTGCATTGGTACATTCCAGTGAGACAGTGAGTTTATGGAGGGGTAAAGGTTCAGGGCATATTTGTGCGGTGTTCTGCAGTGGTACGTTCCAGTGAGACAGTGAGGTTATGGAGGGTACAGGTTCAGTGCATATTTGTGTGGAGTTCTGCTTTGGGACGTTCCAGTGAGACAGGGCGGTTACGGACGTGTACAGGTTCACGGTATATTTGTGTGGAGTTCTGCATCGGTACGTTCCAGTGAGACAGTGAGGTTATAGAGGTTACAGGTTCTGGGCATATTTCTATGGTGTTCTGCAGTGGTACGTTCCAGTGAGACAGGGAGGTTATGGAAGGGTACAGGTTCAGGGCATATTTCTGTGGAGTTCTGCAGTGGGACGTTCCAGTGAGACAGAGATGTTATGGAGGGGTGCAGGTTCAGGGCATATTTGTGTGGAGTTCTGCATTGGTACGTTCCAGTGAGACAGGGAGGTTATGGAGGGGTACAGGTTCAGAGCAAATTTGAGTGTAGCTCTGCATTGGTACGTTCCAGTGAGACAGGGAGGTTATGGAGGGTACTGGTTCAGGACATATTTGTGTGGAGTTCTGCAGTGGTACGTTCCAGGGAGACAGGGAGGATTTGGTGGAGTACAGGTTCAGGGCATATTTGCGTAGAATTCTGCAGTGGGACGTTCAAGTGAGACAGGGAGTTTATGGACGTGTACAGGTTCAGGGCATATTTGTGTGGAATTCTGCATTGGTACGTTCCAGTGAGACAGGGAGGTTATGGACGGGTAAAGGTTCAGGGCATATTTGTGTGGAGTTCTGCATTGGTACGTTCCAGTGAGACACGGAGGTTATGGAGGGGTACAGGTTCACGGCAAATTTGTGTGGAGTTCTGCATTGGTACATTCCAGTGAGACAAGGAGGTTCTGGGTGGGTACAGGTTCAGGGCATATTTGTGTGGAATTCTGCATTGGTACGTTCCAGTGAGATATGGAGGTTATGGAGGGTACAGGTTCAGGGCATATTTGTGTGGAGTTCTGCATTGGTACGTTCCAGTGAGACAGGGAGGTTACGGAGGGGTACAGGTTCACGGCAAATTTGTGTGGAGTTCTGCATTGGTACATTCCAGTGAGACAAGGAGGTTCTGGGTGGGTACAGGTTCAGGGCATATTTGTGTGGAATTCTGCATTGGTACGTTCCAGTGAGACAGGGAGGTTATGGAGGGTACAGGTTCAGGGCATATTTGTGTGGAGTTCTGGATTCGTACATTCCAGTGAGACAGGGAGGTTATGGAGGGGTACAGGTTCAGGGTATATTTGTATGCAGTTCTGCGTTGGTACGTTTCAGTGTGACTGGGAGGTTATGGAGGGGTACAGGTTCAGTGCATATTTGTTTGGAGTTCTGCATTGGAACGTTACAGTGAGACAGGGAAGTTATGGAGGGTACAGGTTCAGGGCATATTTGCGTGGTGTTCTGCAATGGTACATTCCAGTGAGACAGTGCGGCTATGGAGGGTACAGGTTCAGGGCATATTTGTGTGGAGTTCTGCGTTGGGACGATCCAGTGAGACAGGGACGTTATGGACGGGTACAGGTTCACGGCATATTTGTGTGGAGTTCTGCATTGGTACGTTCCAGTGACACAGGGAGGTTATGGAGGGGTACAGGTTCAGGGCATATTTGTGTAGAATTCTGCAGTTGGACGTTCCAGTGAGACAGGGAGTTAATGGACGTGTACAGGTTCAGGGCATATTTGTGTGGAATTCTGCATTGGTACGTTCCAGTGAGACAGGGAGGTTTTGGAGGTGTACAGGTTCAGTGCATATTTGTGTGGTGTTCTGCAATGGTACGTTCCAGTGAGACAGGGAGGTTATGGATGGTACAGGTTCAGGACATATTTGTGTGGAGTTCTGCAGTGGTACGTTCCAGTGAGACAGGGAGGATATGGTGGAGTACAGGTTCAGGGCATATTTGTGTGGATTTCTGCATTGGTACGTTCCAGTGAGACAGGGAGGTTATGGAGGGGTACAGGTTCAGGGCATATTTGTGTGGTGTTCTGCAATGGTACGTTCCAGTGAGACAGTGAGGCTATGGAGGGTGCAGGTTCAGAGCAAATTTGTGTGGAGTTCTGCGTTCGGACGTTCCAGTGAGACAGGGAGGTTATGGACGGGTACAGGTACAGGGCATATTTGTGTGGAGTTCTGCATTGGTACGTTCCAGTGACACAGGGAGGTTATGGAGGGGTACAGGTTCAGGGCATATTTGTGTGGAGTTCTGCATTGGTACGTTCCAGTGAGACAGGGAGGTTATGGAGGGTACAAGTTCAGGGCATATTTCTGTGGAATTCTGCAGTGGGACGTTCCAGTGTTACAGGGAGTTTATGGACGTGTACAGGTTCCGGGCATATTTGTGTGGAATTCTGCAATGGTACGTTCCAGTGAGACAGTGAGGTTATGGAAGGGTACAGGTTCAGGGCATATTTCTGTGGAGTTCTGCAGTGGGACGTTCCAGTGAGACAGGGAGGTTATGGAGGGGTGCAGGTTCAGGGCATATTTGTGTGGTGTTCTGCAATGGTACGTTCCAGTGAGACAGTGCGGCTATGGAGGGTACAGGTTCAGGGCATATTTGTGTGGAGTTCTGCGTTGGGACGATCCAGTGAGACAGGGAGGTTATGGACGGGTACAGGTTCACGGCATATTTGTGTGGAGTTCTGCATTGGTACGTTCCAGTGACACAGGGAGGTTATGGAGGGGTACAGGTTCAGGGCATATTTGTGTAGAATTCTGCAGTTGGACGTTCCAGTGAGACAGGGAGTTAATGGACGTGTACAGGTTCAGGGCATATTTGTGTGGAATTCTGCATTGGTACGTTCCAGTGAGACAGGGAGGTTTTGGAGGTGTACAGGTTCAGGGCATATTTGTGTGGAGTTCTGCATTGGTACGTTCCAGTGAGACAGGGAGGTTATGGAGGGTACAAGTTCAATGCATATTTCTGTGGAATTCTGCAGTGGGACGTTCCAGTGATACAGGTAGTTTATGGACGTGTACAGGTTCCGGGCATATTTGTGTGGAATTCTGCATTGGTACGTTCCAGTGAGACAGGGAGGTTTTGGAGGGGTACAGGTTCAGTGCATATTTGTATGGAGTTCTGCAGTGGTACGTTCCAGTGAGACAGGGAGGTTATGGAAGGGTACGGGTTCAGGGCATATTTGTGTGGAGTTCTGCATTGGTACTTTCCAGTGAGACGGGGAAGTTATGGAGGGTACAGGTTCATGGCATACTTGTGTGGAGTTCTGCAGTGGGACGTTCCAGTAAGAAAGGGAGGTTATGGACGGGTACAGGTTCAGGGCATATTTGTGTGGAGTTCTGCATTGGTACATTCCAGTGAGACAGGGAGTTTATGGAGGGGTACAGGTTCAGGGCATATTTGTGTGGTGTTCTGCAATGGTACGTTCCAGTGAGACAGTGAGGTTATGGAGGGTACAGGTTCAGGGCATATTTGTGTGGAGTTCTGCGTTGGGACGTTCAAGTGAGACAGGGAGGTTATGGACGGGTACAGGTTCAGGGCATATTTGTGTGGAGTTTTACATTGGTACGTTCCAGTGACACAGGGAGGTTAGGGAAGGGTACAGGTTCAGGGCATATTTGTGTGGAGTTCTGCATTGGTACGTTGCAGTGAGACAGGGAGGTTATGGAGAGTACAGGTTCAGGGCATATTTGTGTGGAGTTCTGCGTTGGTACGTTCCAGTGTGACTGGGAGTTTATGGAGGGGTACAGGTTCAGGGCATATTTGTTTGGAGTTCTGCATTGGTACGTTCCAGCGAGACAGGGAGGTTATGGAGGGTACACGTTCAGGGCATATTTGTGTGGGATTCTGCAGTGGGACGTTCCAGTGAGACAGGAAGGTTATGGAGGGGTACAGGTACAGGGCATATTTGTGTGGAGTTCTGCATTGGTACGTTCCAGTGAGACAGGGAGTTTATGGAGGGGTAAAGGTTCAGGGCATATTTGTGTGGTGTTCTGCAGTGGTACGTTCCAGTGAGACAGTGAGGTTATGGAGGGTACAGGTTCAGTGCATATTTGTGTGGAGTTCTGCTTTGGGACGTTCCAGTGAGACAGGGCGGTTACGGACGTGTACAGGTTCACGGTATATTTGTGTGGAGTTCTGCAGCGGTACGTTCCAGTGAGACAGTGAGGTTATGGAGGGTACAGGTTCAGGGCATTTTTATATGGTGTTCTGCAGTGGTACGTTCCAGTGAGACAGGGAGTTTATGGAAGGGTACAGGTTCAGGGCATATTTCTGTGGAGTTCTGCAGTGGGACGTTCCAGTGAGACAGGGAGGTTATGGAGGGGTGCAGGTTCAGGGCATATTTGTGTGGAGTTTGCATTGGTACGTTCCAGTGAGACAGGGAGGTTATGGAGGGGTACAGGTTCAGGGCAAATTTGAGTGTAGTTCTGCATTGGTACGTTCCAGTGACACAGGGAGGTTATGGAGGGGTACAGGTTCAGGGCATATTTGTGTAGAATTCTGCAGTGGGACGTTCAAGTGAGACAGGGTGTTTATGGACGTGTACATGTTCAGTGCATATTTGTGTGTTGTTCTGCAATGGTACGTTCCAGTGAGACAGGGAGGTTATGGAGGGTACAGGTTCAGGACATATTTCTGTGTAGTTCTGCAGTGGTACGTTCCAGTGAGACAGTGAGGTTATGGAGGGTACAGGTACAGGGCATATTTGTGTGGAGTTCTGCGTTGGGACGTTCAAGTGAGACAGGGAGGTTATGGACGGGTACAGGTTCAGGGCATATTTGTGTGGAGTTTTACATTGGTACGTTCCAGTGACACAGGGAGGTTAGGGAAGGGTACAGGTTCAGGGCATATTTGTGTGGAGTTCTGCATTGGTACGTTGCAGTGAGACAGGGAGGTTATGGAGAGTACAGGTTCAGGGCATATTTGTGTGGAGTTCTGCGTTGGTACGTTCCAGTGTGACTGGGAGTTTATGGAGGGGTACAGGTTCAGGGCATATTTGTTTGGAGTTCTGCATTGGTACGTTCCAGTGAGACAGGGAGGTTATGGAGGGTACACGTTCAGGGCATATTTGTGTGGGATTCTGCAGTGGGACGTTCCAGTGAGGCAGGAAGGTTATGGAGGGGTACAGGTACAGGGCATATTTGTGTGGAGTTCTGCATTGGTACGTTCCAGTGAGACAGGGAGTTTATGGAGGGGTAAAGGTTCAGGGCATATTTGTGTGGTGTTCTGCAGTGGTACGTTCCAGTGAGACAGTGAGGTTATGGAGGGTACAGGTTCAGTGCATATTTGTGTGGAGTTCTGCTTTGGGACGTTCCAGTGAGACAGGGAGTTTATGGAGGGGTACAGGTACAGGGCATATTTGTGTGGAGTTCTGCATTGGTACGTTCCAGTGAGACAGGGAGTTTATGGAGGGGTAAAGGTTCAGGGCATATTTGTGTGGTGTTCTGCAGCGGTACGTTCCAGTGAGACAGTGAGGTTATGGAGGGTACAGGTTCAGGGCATTTTTATATGGTGTTCTGCAGTGGTACGTTCCAGTGAGACAGGGAGTTTATGGAAGGGTACAGGTTCAGGGCATATTTCTGTGGAGTTCTGCAGTGGGACGTTCCAGTGAGACAGGGAGGTTATGGAGGGGTGCAGGTTCAGGGCATATTTGTGTGGAGTTTGCATTGGTACGTTCCAGTGAGACAGGGAGGTTATGGAGGGGTACAGGTTCAGGGCAAATTTGAGTGTAGTTCTGCATTGGTACGTTCCAGTCAGACAGGGAGGTTATGGAGGGTACTGGTTCAGGACATATTTGTGTGGAGTTCTGCAGTGGTACGTTCCAGGGAGACAGGGAGGTTATGGAGGGGTACAGGTTCAGGGTATATTTGTGTGGAGTTCTGCGTTGGTACGTTTCAGTGTGACTGGGAGGTTATGGAGGGGTACAGGTTCTGGGCATATTTGTTTGGAGTTCTGCATTGGTACGTTCCAGTGAGACAGGGAAGTTATGGAGGGTACAGGTACAGGGCATATTTGTGTGGTGTTCTGCAATGGTACGTTCCAGTGAGACAGTGAGGTTATGGAGGGTACAGGTTCAGGGCATATTTGTGTGGAGTTCTGCGTTGGGACGTTCCAGTGAGACAGGGAGGTTATGGACGGGTACAGGTTCACGGCATATTTGTGTGGAGTTCTGCATTGGTACGTTCCAGTGACACAGGGAGGTTATGGAGGGGTACAGGTTCAGGGCATATTTGTGTAGAATTCTGCAGTGGGACGTTCAAGTGAGACAGGGTGTTTATGGACGTGTACATGTTCAGTGCATATTTGTGTGTTGTTCTGCAATGGTACGTTCCAGTGAGACAGGGAGGTTATGGAGGGGTGCAGGTTCAGGGCATATTTGTGTGGTGTTCTGCAATGGTACGTTCCAGTGAGACAGTGCGGCTATGGAGGGTACAGGTTCAGGGCATATTTGTGTGGAGTTCTGCGTTGGGACGATCCAGTGAGACAGGGAGGTTATGGACGGGTACAGGTTCACGGCATATTTGTGTGGAGTTCTGCATTGGTACGTTCCAGTGACACAGGGAGGTTATGGAGGGGTACAGGTTCAGGGCATATTTGTGTAGAATTCTGCAGTTGGACGTTCCAGTGAGACAGGGAGTTAATGGACGTGTACAGGTTCAGGGCATATTTGTGTGGAATTCTGCATTGGTACGTTCCAGTGAGACAGGGAGGTTTTGGAGGTGTACAGGTTCAGGGCATATTTGTGTGGAGTTCTGCATTGGTACGTTCCAGTGAGACAGGGAGGTTATGGAGGGTACAAGTTCAATGCATATTTCTGTGGAATTCTGCAGTGGGACGTTCCAGTGATACAGGTAGTTTATGGACGTGTACAGGTTCCGGGCATATTTGTGTGGAATTCTGCATTGGTACGTTCCAGTGAGACAGGGAGGTTTTGGAGGGGTACAGGTTCAGTGCATATTTGTATGGAGTTCTGCAGTGGTACGTTCCAGTGAGACAGGGAGGTTATGGAAGGGTACGGGTTCAGGGCATATTTGTGTGGAGTTCTGCATTGGTACTTTCCAGTGAGACGGGGAAGTTATGGAGGGTACAGGTTCATGGCATACTTGTGTGGAGTTCTGCAGTGGGACGTTCCAGTAAGAAAGGGAGGTTATGGACGGGTACAGGTTCAGGGCATATTTGTGTGGAGTTCTGCATTGGTACATTCCAGTGAGACAGGGAGTTTATGGAGGGGTACAGGTTCAGGGCATATTTGTGTGGTGTTCTGCAATGGTACGTTCCAGTGAGACAGTGAGGTTATGGAGGGTACAGGTTCAGGGCATATTTGTGTGGAGTTCTGCGTTGGGACGTTCAAGTGAGACAGGGAGGTTATGGACGGGTACAGGTTCAGGGCATATTTGTGTGGAGTTTTACATTGGTACGTTCCAGTGACACAGGGAGGTTAGGGAAGGGTACAGGTTCAGGGCATATTTGTGTGGAGTTCTGCATTGGTACGTTGCAGTGAGACAGGGAGGTTATGGAGAGTACAGGTTCAGGGCATATTTGTGTGGAGTTCTGCGTTGGTACGTTCCAGTGTGACTGGGAGTTTATGGAGGGGTACAGGTTCAGGGCATATTTGTTTGGAGTTCTGCATTGGTACGTTCCAGTGAGACAGGGAGGTTATGGAGGGTACACGTTCAGGGCATATTTGTGTGGGATTCTGCAGTGGGACGTTCCAGTGAGACAGGAAGGTTATGGAGGGGTACAGGTACAGGGCATATTTGTGTGGAGTTCTGCATTGGTACGTTCCAGTGAGACAGGGAGTTTATGGAGGGGTAAAGGTTCAGGGCATATTTGTGTGGTGTTCTGCAGTGGTACGTTCCAGTGAGACAGTGAGGTTATGGAGGGTACAGGTTCAGTGCATATTTGTGTGGAGTTCTGCTTTGGGACGTTCCAGTGAGACAGGGCGGTTACGGACGTGTACAGGTTCACGGTATATTTGTGTGGAGTTCTGCAGCGGTACGTTCCAGTGAGACAGTGAGGTTATGGAGGGTACAGGTTCAGGGCATTTTTATATGGTGTTCTGCAGTGGTACGTTCCAGTGAGACAGGGAGTTTATGGAAGGGTACAGGTTCAGGGCATATTTCTGTGGAGTTCTGCAGTGGGACGTTCCAGTGAGACAGGGAGGTTATGGAGGGGTGCAGGTTCAGGGCATATTTGTGTGGAGTTTGCATTGGTACGTTCCAGTGAGACAGGGAGGTTATGGAGGGGTACAGGTTCAGGGCAAATTTGAGTGTAGTTCTGCATTGGTACGTTCCAGTGACACAGGGAGGTTATGGAGGGGTACAGGTTCAGGGCATATTTGTGTAGAATTCTGCAGTGGGACGTTCAAGTGAGACAGGGTGTTTATGGACGTGTACATGTTCAGTGCATATTTGTGTGTTGTTCTGCAATGGTACGTTCCAGTGAGACAGGGAGGTTATGGAGGGTACAGGTTCAGGACATATTTCTGTGTAGTTCTGCAGTGGTACGTTCCAGTGAGACAGTGAGGTTATGGAGGGTACAGGTACAGGGCATATTTGTGTGGAGTTCTGCGTTGGGACGTTCAAGTGAGACAGGGAGGTTATGGACGGGTACAGGTTCAGGGCATATTTGTGTGGAGTTTTACATTGGTACGTTCCAGTGACACAGGGAGGTTAGGGAAGGGTACAGGTTCAGGGCATATTTGTGTGGAGTTCTGCATTGGTACGTTGCAGTGAGACAGGGAGGTTATGGAGAGTACAGGTTCAGGGCATATTTGTGTGGAGTTCTGCGTTGGTACGTTCCAGTGTGACTGGGAGTTTATGGAGGGGTACAGGTTCAGGGCATATTTGTTTGGAGTTCTGCATTGGTACGTTCCAGTGAGACAGGGAGGTTATGGAGGGTACACGTTCAGGGCATATTTGTGTGGGATTCTGCAGTGGGACGTTCCAGTGAGGCAGGAAGGTTATGGAGGGGTACAGGTACAGGGCATATTTGTGTGGAGTTCTGCAATGGTACGTTCCAGTGAGACAGGGAGTTTATGGAGGGGTAAAGGTTCAGGGCATATTTGTGTGGTGTTCTGCAGTGGTACGTTCCAGTGAGACAGTGAGGTTATGGAGGGTACAGGTTCAGTGCATATTTGTGTGGAGTTCTGCTTTGGGACGTTCCAGTGAGACAGGGAGGTTACGGACGTGTACAGGTTCACGGTATATTTGTGTGGAGTTCTGCAGCGGTACGTTCCAGTGAGACAGTGAGGTTATGGAGGGTACAGGTTCAGGGCATTTTTATATGGTGTTCTGCAGTGGTACGTTCCAGTGAGACAGGGAGTTTATGGAAGGGTACAGGTTCAGGGCATATTTCTGTGGAGTTCTGCAGTGGGACGTTCCAGTGAGACAGGGAGGTTATGGAGGGGTGCAGGTTCAGGGCATATTTGTGTGGAGTTTGCATTGGTACGTTCCAGTGAGACAGGGAGGTTATGGAGGGGTACAGGTTCAGGGCAAATTTGAGTGTAGTTCTGCATTGGTACGTTCCAGTCAGACAGGGAGGTTATGGAGGGTACTGGTTCAGGACATATTTGTGTGGAGTTCTGCAGTGGTACGTTCCAGGGAGACAGGGAGGTTATGGAGGGGTACAGGTTCAGGGTATATTTGTGTGGAGTTCTGCGTTGGTACGTTTCAGTGTGACTGGGAGGTTATGGAGGGGTACAGGTTCTGGGCATATTTGTTTGGAGTTCTGCATTGGTACGTTCCAGTGAGACAGGGAAGTTATGGAGGGTACAGGTACAGGGCATATTTGTGTGGTGTTCTGCAATGGTACGTTCCAGTGAGACAGTGAGGTTATGGAGGGTACAGGTTCAGGGCATATTTGTGTGGAGTTCTGCGTTGGGACGTTCCAGTGAGACAGGGAGGTTATGGACGGGTACAGGTTCACGGCATATTTGTGTGGAGTTCTGCATTGGTACGTTCCAGTGACACAGGGAGGTTATGGAGGGGTACAGGTTCAGGGCATATTTGTGTAGAATTCTGCAGTGGGACGTTCAAGTGAGACAGGGTGTTTATGGACGTGTACATGTTCAGTGCATATTTGTGTGTTGTTCTGCAATGGTACGTTCCAGTGAGACAGGGAGGTTATGGAGGGTACAGGTTCAGGACATATTTCTGTGTAGTTCTGCAGTGGTACGTTCCAGTGAGACAGGGAGGATATGGTGGAGTACATGTTCAGGGCATATTTGTGTGGATTTCTGCATTGGTACGTTCCAGTGAGACAGGGATGTTATGGAGGGGTACAGGTTCAGGGCATATTTGTGTGGTGTTCTGCAATGGTACGTTCCAGTGAGACAGGGAGGTTATGCACGGTACGGGATCAGGGCTTATTTGAGTGGAGTTCGGCATTGGTGCGTTCCAGTGAAACAGGGAGGTTATGGAGGGGTACAGGTTCAGAGCATATTTGTGTGAATTTCTGCTTTGGTACGTTCCAGTGAGACAGGGAGGATATGGACGGGTATAGGTTCAGGGCATATTTGTGTGGAGCTCTGCATTGGTACGTTCCAGTGAGACAGGGAGGTTATGCAGGGGTACAGGTTCAGGGCAAATTTGTCTGTAGTTCTGCATTCGTACGTTCCAGTGAGACAGGGAGGTTATGGAGGGTACAGGTTCAGGGCATATTTGTATGGAGTTCTGCAGTGGTACGTTCCAGTGAGACAGGGAGGTTATGGAAGGGTACGGGTTCAGGGCATATTTGTGTGGAGTTCTGCATTGGTACTTTCCAGTGAGACGGGGAAGTTATGGAGGGTACAGGTTCATGGCATACTTGTGTGGAGTTCTGCAGTGGGACGTTCCAGTAAGAAAGGGAGGTTATGGACGGGTACAGGTTCAGGGCATATTTGTGTGGAGTTCTGCATTGGTACATTCCAGTGAGACAGGGAAGTTATGTAGGGGTACAGGTTCAGGGCATATTTGTGTGGAGTTCTGCATTGGTATGTTGCAGTGAGACAGGGAGTTTATGGACGGGTACAGGTTCAGGGCATATTTGTCTGGAGTTTTACATTGGTACGTTCCAGTGACACAGGGAGATTAGGGAAGGGTACAGGTTCAGGGCATATTTGTGTGGAGTTCTGCATTGGTCAGTTCCAGTGAGACAGGGAGGTTTTGGAGGGGTACAGGTTCAGGGCAAATTTGTGTGGAGTTCTGCATTGGTACGTTCCAGTGAGACAAGGAGGTTATGGGCGGGTACAGTTTCAGGGCATCAGGTGTGGAATTCTGCATTGGTACGTTGCAGTGAGACAGGGAGGTTATGGAGGGTACAGGTTCAGGGCATATTTGTGTGGAGTTCTGCGTTGGTACGTTCCAGTGTGACTGGGAGTTTATGGAGGGGTACAGGTTCAGGGCATATTTGTTTGGAGTTCTGCATTGGTACGTTCCAGTGAGACAGGGAGGTTATGGAGGGTACACGTTCAGGGCATATTTGTGTGGGATTCTGCAATGGGACGTTCCAGTGAGACAGGAAGGTTATGGAGGGGTACAGGTACAGGGTATATTTGTGTGGAGTTCTGCATTGGTACGTTCCAGTGAGACAGGGAGTTTATGGAGGGGTAAAGGTTCAGGGCATATTTGTGTGGTGTTCTGCAGTGGTACGTTCCAGTGAGACAGTGAGGTTATGGAGGGTACAGGTTCAGTGCATATTTGTGTGGAGTTCTGCTTTGGGACGTTCCAGTGAGACAGGGCGTTTACGGACGTGTACAGGTTCACGGTATATTTGTGTGGAGTTCTGCAGCGGTACGTTCCAGTGAGACAGTGAGGTTATGGAGGGTACAGGTTCAGGGCATATTTCTGTGGAGTTCTGCAGTGGGACGTTCCAGTGAGACAGGGAGGTTATGGAGGGGTGCAGGTTCAGGGCATATTTGTGTGGAGTTTGCATTGGTACGTTCCAGTGAGACAGGGAGGTTATGGAGGGGTACAGGTTCAGGGCAAATTTGAGTGTAGTTCTGCATTGGTACGTTCCAGTCAGACAGGGAGGTTATGGAGGGTACTGGTTCAGGACATATTTGTGTGGAGTTCTGCAGTGGTACGTTCCAGGGAGACAGGGAGGATATGGTGGAGTACAGGTTCAGTGCATATTTGTGTGGATTTCTGCATTGGTACGTTCCAGTGAGACAGGGAGGTTATGGAGGGGTACAGGTTCAGGGTATATTTGTGTGGAGTTCTGCGTTGGTACGTTTCAGTGTGACTGGGAGGTTATGGAGGGGTACAGGTTCTGGGCATATTTGTTTGGAGTTCTGCATTGGTACGTTCCAGTGAGACAGGGAAGTTATGGAGGGTACAGGTACAGGGCATATTTGTGTGGTGTTCTGCAATGGTACGTTCCAGTGAGACAGTGAGGTTATGGAGGGTACAGGTTCAGGGCATATTTGTGTGGAGTTCTGTGTTGGGACGTTCCAGTGAGACAGGGAGGTTATGGACGGATACAGGTTCACGGCATATTTGTTTGGAGTTCTGCATTGGTACGTTCCAGTGAGACAGGGAGGTTATGGAGTGTACACGTTCAGGGCATATTTGTGTGGGATTCTGCAATGGGACGTTCCAGTGAGACAGGAAGGTTATGGACGGGTATAGGTTCAGGGCATATTTGTGTGGAGCTCTGCATTGGTACGTTCCAGTGAGACAGGGAGGTTATGCAGGGGTACAGGTTCAGGGCAAATTTGTCTGTAGTTCTGCATTCGTACGTTCCAGTGAGACAGGGAGGTTATGGAGGGTACAGGTTCAGGGCATATTTGTATGGAGTTCTGCAGTGGTACGTTCCAGTGAGACAGGGAGGTTATGGAAGGGTACGGGTTCAGGGCATATTTGTGTGGAGTTCTGCATTGGTACTTTCCAGTGAGACGGGGAAGTTATGGAGGGTACAGGTTCATGGCATACTTGTGTGGAGTTCTGCAGTGGGACGTTCCAGTAAGAAAGGGAGGTTATGGACGGGTACAGGTTCAGGGCATATTTGTGTGGAGTTCTGCATTGGTACATTCCAGTGAGACAGGGAAGTTATGTAGGGGTACAGGTTCAGGGCATATTTGTGTGGAGTTCTGCATTGGTATGTTGCAGTGAGACAGGGAGTTTATGGACGGGTACAGGTTCAGGGCATATTTGTCTGGAGTTTTACATTGGTACGTCCCAGTGACACAGGGAGATTAGGGAAGGGTACAGGTTCAGGGCATATTTGTGTGGAGTTCTGCATTGGTAAGTTCCAGTGAGACAGGGAGGTTTTGGAGGGGTACAGGTTCAGGGCAAATTTGTGTGGAATTCTGCATTGGTACGTTGCAGTGAGACAGGGAGGTTATGGAGGGTACAGGTTCAGGGCATATTTGTGTGGAGTTCTGCGTTGGTACGTTCCAGTGTGACTGGGAGTTTATGGAGGGGTACAGGTTCAGGGCATATTTGTTTGGAGTTCTGCATTGGTACGTTCCAGTGAGACAGGGAGGTTATGGAGGGTACACGTTCAGGGCATATTTGTGTGGGATTCTGCAATGGGACGTTCCAGTGAGACAGGAAGGTTATGGAGGGGTACAGGTACAGGGCATATTTGTGTGGAGTTCTGCATTGGTACGTTCCAGTGAGACAGGGAGTTTATGGAGGGGTAAAGGTTCAGGGCATATTTGTGTGGTGTTCTGCAGTGGTACGTTCCAGTGAGACAGTGAGGTTATGGAGGGTACAGGTTCAGTGCATATTTGTGTGGAGTTCTGCTTTGGGACGTTCCAGTGAGACAGGGCGTTTACGGACGTGTACAGGTTCACGGTATATTTGTGTGGAGTTCTGCAGCGGTACGTTCCAGTGAGACAGTGAGGTTATGGAGGGTACAGGTTCAGGGCATATTTCTGTGGAGTTCTGCAGTGGGACGTTCCAGTGTGACAGGGAGGTTATGGAGGGGTGCAGGTTCAGGGCATATTTGTGTGGAGTTTGCATTGGTACGTTCCAGTGAGACAGGGAGGTTATGGAGGGGTACAGGTTCAGGGCAAATTTGAGTGTAGTTCTGCGTTGGTACGTTCCAGTGAGACAGGGATGTTATGGAGGGTACTGGTTCAGGACATATTTGTGTGGAGTTCTGCAGTGGTACGTTCCAGGGAGACAGGGAGGATATGGTGGAGTACAGGTTCAGTGCATATTTGTGTGGATTTCTGCATTGGTACGTTCCAGTGAGACAGGGAGGTTATGGAGGGGTACAGGTTCCGGGTATATTTGTGTGGAGTTCTGCGTTGGTACGTTTCAGTGTGACTGGGAGGTTATGGAGGGGTACAGGTTCTGGGCATATTTGTTTGGAGTTCTGCATTGGTACGTTCCAGTGAGACAGGGAAGTTATGGAGGGTACAGGTACAGGGCATATTTGTGTGGTGTTCTGCAATGGTACGTTCCAGTGAGACAGTGAGGTTATGGAGGGTACAGGTTCAGGGCATATTTGTGTGGAGTTCTGCGTTGGGACGTTCCAGTGAGACAGGGAGGTTATGGACGGATACAGGTTCACGGCATATTTGTTTGGAGTTCTGCATTGGTACGTTCCAGTGAGACAGGGAGGTTATGGAGTGTACACGTTCAAGGCATATTTGTGTGGGATTCTGCAATGGGACGTTCCAGTGAGACAGGAAGGTTATGGAGGGGTACAGGTACAGGGCATATTTGTGTGGAGTTCTGCATTGGTACGTTCCATTGAGACAGGGAGTTTATGGAGGGGTAAAGGTTCAGGGCATATTTGTGTGGTGTTCTGCAGTGGTACGTTCCAGTGAGACAGTGAGGTTATGGAGGGTACAGGTTCAGTGCATATTTGTGTGGAGTTCTGCTTTGGGACTTTCCAGTGAGACAGGGCGGTTACGGACGTGTACAGGTTCACGGTATATTTGTGTGGAGTTCTGCAGAGGTACGTTCCAGTGAGACAGTGAGGTTATGGAGGGTACAGGTTCAGGGCATATTTCTGTGGAGTTCTGCAGTGGGACGTTCCAGTGAGACAGGGAGGTTATGGAGGGGTGCAGGTTCAGGGCATATTTGTGTGGAGTTTGCATTGGTACGTTCCAGTGAGACAGGGAGGTTATGGAGGGTACAGGTTCAGGACATATTTGTGTGGAGTTCTGCAGTGGTACGTTCCAGGGAGACAGGGAGGATATGGTGGAGTACAGGTTCAGGGCATATTTGTGTGGATTTCTGCATTGGTACGTTCCAATGAGACAGGGAGGTTATGGAGGGGTACAGGTTCAGGGTATATTTGTGTGGAGTTCTGCGTTGGTACGTTTCAGTGTGACTGGGAGGTTATGGAGGGGTACAGGTTCTGGGCATATTTGTTTGGAGTTCTGCATTGGTACGTTCCAGTGAGACAGGGAAGTTATGGAGGGTACAGGTACAGGGCATATTTGTGTGGTGTTCTGCAATGGTACGTTCCAGTGAGACAGTGAGGTTATGGAGGGTACAGGTTCAGGGCATATTTGTGTGGAGTTCTGCGTTGGGACGTTCCAGTGAGACAGGGAGGTTATGGACGGGTACAGGTTCACGGCATATTTGTGTGGAGTTCTGCATTGGTACGTTCCAGTGACACAGGGAGGTTATGGAGGGGTACAGGTTCAGGGCATATTTGTGTAGAATTCTGCAGTGGGACGTTCAAGTGAGACAGGGAGTTTATGGACGTGTACAGGTTCAGTGCATATTTGTGTGGTGTTCTGCAATGGTACGTTCCAGTGAGACAGGGAGGTTATGGAGGGTACAGGTTCAGGACATATTTCTGTGTAGTTCTGCAGTGGTACGTTCCAGTGAGACAGGGAGGATATGGTGGAGTACATGTTCAGGGCATATTTGTGTGGATTTCTGCATTGGTACATTCCAGTGAGACAGGGAGGTTATGGAGGGGTACAGGTTCAGGGCATATTTGTGTGGTGTTCTGCAATGGTACGTTCCAGTGAGACAGTGAGGTTATGGAGGGTGCAGGTTCAGGGCAAATTTGTGTGGAGTTCTGCGTTGATACGTTCCAGTGAGACAGGGAGGTTATGGACGGGTACAGGTTCAGGGCATATTTGTGTGGAGTTCTGCATTGGTACGTTCCAATGAGACAGGGAGGTTATGGAGGGGTACAGGTTAACGGCAAATTTGTGTGGAGTACTGCATTGGTACATTCCAGTGAGACAAGGAGGTTCTGGGTGGGTACAGGTTCAGGGCATAATTGTGTGGAATTCTGCATTGGTACGTTCCAGTGAGACAGGGAGAGTATGGAGGGTACAGGTTCAGGGCATATTTGTGTGGAGTTCTGGATTCGTACATTCCAGTGAGACAGGGAGGTTATGGAGGGTACAGGTTCAGGGCATATTTGTGTGGTGTTCTGCAATGGTACGTTCCAGTGAGACAGTGCGGCTATGGAGGGTACAGGTTCAGGGCATATTTGTGTGGAGTTCAGCGTTGGGACGATCCAGTGAGACAGGGAGGTTATGGACGGGTACAGGTTTACGGCATATTTGTGTGGAGTTCTGCATTGGTACGTTCCAGTGACACAGGGAGGTTATGTAGGGGTACAGGTTCAGGGCATATTTGTGTAGAATTCTGCAGTTGGACGTTCCAGTGAGACAAGGAGTTAATGGACGTGTACAGGTTCAGGGCATATTTGTGTGGAATTCTGCATTGGTACGTTCCAGTGAGACAGGGAGGTTTTGGAGGTGTACAGGTTCAGTGCATATTTGTGCGGTGTTCTGCAATGGTACGTTCCAGTGAGACAGGGAGGTTATGGATGGTACAGGTTCAGGACATATTTGTGTGGAGTTCTGCAGTGGTACGTTCCAGTGAGACAGGGAGGATATGGTGGAGTACATGTTCAGGGCATATTTGTGTGGATTTCTGCATTGGTACGTTCCAGTGAGACAGGGATGTTATGGAGGGGTACAGGTTCAGGGCATATTTGTGTGGTGTTCTGCAATGGTACGTTCCATTGAGACAGTGAGGCTATGGAGGGTGCAGGTTCAGGGCAAATTTGTGTGGAGTTCTGCGTTGGGACGTTCCAGTGAGACAGGGAGGTTATGGACGGGTACAGGTTCAGGGCATATTTGTGTGGAGTTCTGCATTGGTACGTTCCAGTGAGACAGGGAGGTTATGGAGGGTACAAGTTCAGGGCATATTTGTGTGGAATTCTGCAGTGGGACGTTCCAGTGATACAGGGAGTTTCTGGACGTGTGCAGGTTCCGGGCATATTTGTGTGGAATTCTGCATTGGTACGTTCCAGTGAGACAGGGAGGTTATGCACGGTACGGGATCAGGGCTTATTTGAGTGGAGTTCGGCATTGGTGCGTTCCAGTGACACAGGGAGGTTATGGATGGGTACAGGTTCAGAGCATATTTGTGTGAATTTCTGCTTTGGTACGTTCCAGTGAGACAGGGAGGATATGGACGGGTATAGGTTCAGGGCATATTTGTGTGGAGCTCTGCATTGGTACGTTCCAGTGAGACAGGGAGGTTATGGAGGGGTACAGGTTCAGGACAAATTTGTCTGTAGTTCTGCATTCGTATGTTCCAGTGAGACAGGGAGGTTATGGAGGGTACAGGTTCAGGGCATATTTCTATGGAGTTCTGCAGTGGTACGTTCCAGTGAGACAGGGAGGTTATGGAAGGGTACGGGTTCAGGGCATATTTGTGTGGAGTTCTGCATTGGTACTTTCCAGTGAGGCGGGGAGGTTATGGAGGGTACAGGTTCATGGCATACTTGTGTGGATTTCTGCAGTGGGACGTTGCAGTAAGACAGGGAGGTTATGGAGGGTACAGGTTCAGGGCAGATTTCTATGGAGTTCTGCAGTGGTACGTTCCAGTGAGACAGGGCGGTTACGGACGTGTACAGGTTCACGGTATATTTGTGTGGAGTTCTGCATCGGTACGTTCCAGTGAGACAGTGAGGTTATGGAGGGTACAGGTTCAGGGCATATTTGTGTGGAGTTCTGCGTTGGTACGTTCCAGTGTGACTGGGAGTTTATGGAGGGGTACAGGTTCAGGGCATATTTGTTTGGAGTTCTGCATTGGTACGTTCCAGTGAGACAGGGAGGTTATGGAGGGTACACGTTCAGGGCATATTTGTGTGGGATTCTGCAGTGGGACGTTCCAGTGAGACAGGAAGGTTATGGAGGGGTAAAGGTTCAGGGCATATTTGTGTGGTGTTCTGCAGTGGTACGTTCCAGTGAGACAGTGAGGTTATGGAGGGTACAGGTTCAGTGCATATTTGTGTGGAGTTCTGCTTTGGGACGTTCCAGTGAGACAGGGCGGTTACGGACGTGTACAGGTTCACGGTATATTTGTGTGGAGTTCTGCATCGGTACGTTCCAGTGAGACAGTGAGGTTATGGAGGGTACAGGTTCAGGGCATATTTCTATGGTGTTCTGCAGTGGTACGTTCCAGTGAGACAGGGAGGTTATGGAAGGGTACAAATTCAGGGCATATTTCTGTGGAGTTCTGCAGTGGGACGTTCCAGTGAGACAGGGAGGTTATGGAGGGGTGCAGGTTCAGGGCATATTTGTGTGGAGTTCTGCATTGGTACGTTCCAGTGAGACAGGGAGGTTATGGAGGGGTACAGGTTCAGGGCAAATTTGAGTGTAGTTCTGCATTGGTACGTTCCAGTGAGACAGGGAGGTTATGGAGGGTACTGGTTCAGGACATATTTGTGTGGAGTTCTGCGTTGGTACGTTTCAGTCTGACTGGGAGGTTATGGAGGGGTACAGGTTCTGGGCATATTTGTTTGGAGTTCTGCATTGGTACGTTCCAGTGAGACAGGGAAGTTATGGAGGGTACAGGTTCAGGGCATATTTGTGTGGTGTTCTGCAATGGTACGTTCCAGTGAGACAGTGAGGTTATGGAGGGTACAGGTTCAGGGCATATTTGTGTGGAGTTCTGCATTGGTACGTTCCAGTGACACAGGGAGGTTATGGACGGGTACAGGTTCAGGGCATATTTGTGTAGAATTCTGCAGTGGGACGTTCAAGTGAGACAGGGAGTTTATGGACGTGTACAGGTTCAGTGCATATTTGTGTGGTGTTCTGCAATGGTACGTTCCAGTGAGACAGGGAGGTTATGGAGGGTACAGGTTCAGGACATATTTCTGTATAGTTCTGCAGTGGTACGTTCCAGTGAGACAGGGAGGATATGGTGGAGTACATGTTCAGGGCATATTTGTGTGGATTTCTGCATTGGTACGTTCCACTGAGACAGGGAGGTTATGGAGGGGTACAGGTTCAGGGCATATTTGTGTGGTGTTCTGCAATGGTAAGTTCCAGTGACACAGTGAGGTTATGGAGGGTGCAGGTTCAGGGCAAATTTGTGTGGAGTTCTGCGTTGATACGTTCCAGTGAGACAGGGTGGTTATGGACGGGTACAGGTTCAGGGCATATTTGTGTGGAGTTCTGCATTGGTACGTTCCAATGAGACAGGGAGGTTATGGAGGGGTACAGGTTCACGGCAAATTTGTGTGGAGTTCTGCATTGGTACATTCCAGTGAGACAAGGAGTTTCTGGGTGGGTACAGGTTCAGGGCATATTTGTGTGGAATTCTGCATTGGTACGTTCCAGTGAGACAGGGAGATTATGGAGGGTACAGGTTCAGGGCATATTTGTGTGGAGTTCTGGATTCGTACATTCCAGTGAGACAGGGAGGTTATGGAGGGTACAGGTTCAGGGCATATTTGTGTGGTGTTCTGCAATGGTACGTTCCAGTGAGACAGTGCGGCAATGGAGGGTACAGGTTCAGGGCATATTTGTGTGGAGTTCTGCGTTGGGACGATCCAGTGAGACAGGGAGGTTATGGACGGGTACAGATTCACGGCATATTTGTGTGGAGTTCTGCATTGGTACGTTCCAGTGACACAGGGAGGTTATGGAGGGGTACAGGTTCAGGGCATATTTGTGTAGAATTCTGCAGTTGGACGTTCCAGTGAGACAGGGAGTTAATGGACGTGTACAGGTTCAGGGCATATTTGTGTGGAATTCTGCATTGGTACGTTCCAGTGAGACAGGGAGGTTTTGGAGGTGTACAGGTTCAGTGCATATTTGTGTGGTGTTCTGCAATGGTACGTTCCAGTGAGACAGGTAGGTTATGGATGGTACAGGTTCAGGACATATTTGTGTGGAGTTCTGCAGTGGTACGTTCCAGTGAGACAGGGAGGATATGGTGGAGTACATGTTCAGGGCATATTTGTGTGGATTTCTGCATTGGTACGTTCCAGTGAGACAGGGATGTTATGGAGGGGTACAGGTTCAGGGCATATTTGTGTGGTGTTCTGCAATGGTACGTTCCAGTGAGACAGTGAGGCTATGGAGGGTGCAGGATCAGGGCAAATTTGTGTGGAGTTCTGCGTTGGGACGTTCCAGTGAGACAGGGAGGTTATGGACGGGTACAGGTTCAGGGCATATTTGTGTGGAGTTCTGCATTGGTACGTTCCAGTGAGACAGGGAGGTTATGGACGGGTACAGGTTCAGGGCATATTTGTGTGGAATTCTGCAGTGGGACATTCCAGTGATACAGGGAGTTTATGGACGTGTGCAGGTTCCGGGCATATTTGTTTGGAATTCTGCATTGGTACGTTCCAGTGAGACAGGGAGGTTATGCACGGTACGGGATCAGGGCTTATTTGAGTGGAGTTCGGCATTGGTGCGTTCCAGTGACACAGGGAGGTTATGGATGGGTACAGGTTCAGAGCATATTTGTGTGAATTTCTGCTTTGGTACGTTCCAGTGAGACAGGGAGGATATGGACGGGTATAGGTTCAGGGCATATTTGTGTGGAGCTCTGCATTGGTACGTTCCAGTGAGACAGGGAGGTTATGGAGGGGTACAGATTCAGGACAAATTTGTCTGTAGTTCTGCATTCGTACGTTCCAGTGAGACAGGGAGGTTATGGAGGGTACAGGTTCAGGGCATATTTCTATGGAGTTCTGCAGTGGTACGTTCCAGTGAGACAGGGAGGTTATGGAAGGGTACGGGTTCAGGGCATATTTGTGTGGAGTTCTGCATTGGTACTTTCCAGTGAGGCGGGGAGGTTATGGAGGGTACAGGTTCATGGCATACTTGTTTGGATTTCTGCAATGGGACGTTGCAGTAAGACAGGGAGGTTATGGACGGGTACAGGTTCAGGGCATATTTGTGTGGAGTTCTGCATTGGTACATTCCAGTGAGACAGGGAAGTTATGTAGGGCACAGGTTCAGGGCATATTTGTGTGGAGTTCTGCATTGGTACGTTGCAGTAAGACAGGGAGTTTATGGTGGGGTACAGGTTCAGGGCATATTTGTGTGGTGTTCTGCAATGGTACGTTCCAGTGAGACAGTGAGGTTATGGAGGGTACAGGTTCAGGGCATATTTGTGTGGAGTTCTGCGTTGGGACGTTCAAGTGAGACAGGGAGGTTATTGACGGGTACAGGTTCAGGGCATATTTGTGTGGAGTTTTGCATTGGTACGTTCCAGTGACACAGGGATTTTATGGAAGGGTACAGGTTCAGGGCATATTTGTGTGGAGTTCTGCATTGGTAAGTTCCAGTGAGACAGAAAGGTTTTGGAGGGGTACAGGTTCAGGGCAAATTTGTGTGGAGTTCTGCATTGGTACGTTCCAGGTAGACAAGGAGGTTATGGGCAGGTACAGTTTCAGGGCATTTTTTGTGGAATTCTGCAATTGGACGTTGCAGTGAGACAGGGAGGTTATGGAGGGTACAGGTTCAGGGCATATTTGTGTGGAGTTCTGCGTTGGTACGTTCCAGTGTGACTGGAAGTTTATGGAGGGGTACAGGTTCAGGGCATATTTGTGTAGAATTCTGCATTGGTACGTTCCAGTGAGACAGGGAGGTTTTGGAGGTGTACAGGTTCAGTGCATATTTGTGTGGTGTTCTGCAATGGTACGTTCCAGTGAGACAGGGAGGTTATGGATGGTACAGGTTCAGGACATATTTGTGTGGAGTTCTGCAGTGGTACGTTCCAGTGAGACAGTGAGGATATGGTGGAGTACATGTTCAGGGCATATTTGTGTGGATTTCTGCTTTGGTACGTTCCAGTGAAAAAGGGAGGATATGGACGGGTATAGGTTCAGGGCATATTTGTGTGGAGCTCTGCATTGGTACGTTCCAGTGAGACGGAGGTTATGGAGGGGTACAGGTTCAGGGCAAATTTGTCTGTAGTTCTGCATTCGTACGTTCCAGTGAGACAGGGAGGTTATGGACGGGTACAGGTTCAGGGCATATTTGTGTGGAGTTCTGCATTGGTACGTTCCAGTGACACAGGGAGGTTATGGAGGGGTACAGGTTCAGGGCATATTTGTGTGGAGTTCTGCATTGGTAGGTTCCAGTGAGACACGGAGGTTATGGAGGGTACAAGTTCAGGGCATATTTGTGTGGAATTCTGCAGTGGGACGTTCCAGTGATACAGGGAGTTTCTGGACGTGTACAGGTTCCGGGCATATTTGTGTGGAATTCTACATTGGTACGTTCCAGTGAGACAGGGAGGTTTTGGAGGGGTACAGGCTCAGTGCATATTTGTGTGGTGTTCTGCAATGGTACGTTCCAGTGAGACAGGGAGGTTATGCACGGTACGGGATCAGGGCTTATTTGAGTGGAGTTCGGCATTGGTGCGTTCCAGTGAGACAGGGAGGTTATGGAGGGGTACAGGTTCAGAGCATATTTGTGTGAATTTCTGCTTTGGTACGTTCCAGTGAGACAGGGAGGATATGGACGGGTATAGGTTCAGGGCATATTTGTGTGGAATTCTGCATTGGTACGTTCCAGTGAGACAGGTAGGTTATGGAGGGGTACAGGTTCAGGGCAAATTTGTGTGGAGTTCTGCGTTGGGACGTTCCAGTGAGACAGGGAGGTTATCGACGGGTACAGGTTCAGGGCATATTTGCGTGGAGTTCTGCATTGGTACGTTCCAGTGAGACAGGGATGTTATGGAGGGGTACAGGTTCATGGCAAATTTGTGTGGAGTTCTGCATTGGTACATTCCAGTGAGACAAGGAGGTTCTGGGTGGGTACAGGTTCAGGGCATATTTGTGTGGAATTCTGCATTGGTACGTTCCAGTGAGACAGGGAGGTTATGGAGGGTACAGGTTCAGGGCATATTTGTTTGGAGTTCTGGATTCGTACATTCCAGTGAGACAGGGAGGATATGGAGGGGTACAGGTTCAGGGAATATTTGTGTGGAGTTCTGCATTGGTACGTTCCAGTGAGACAGGGAAGTTATGGAGGGTACAGGTTCAGGGCATATTTGTGTGGTGTTCTGCAGTGGTACGTTCCAGGGAGACAGGGAGGATATGGTGGAGTACAGGTTCAGGGCATATTTGTGTGGATTTCTGCATTGGTACGTTCCAGTGAGACAGGGAGGTTATGGAGGGGTACAGGTTCACCGCAAATTTGTGTGGAGTTCTGCATTGGTACATTCCAGTGAGACAAGGAGGTTCTGGGTGGGTACAGGTTCAGGGCATATTTGTGTGGAGTTCTGGATTCGTACATTCCAGTGAGACAGGGAGGTTATGGAGGTGTGCAGGTTCAGGGTATATTTGTGTGGAGTTCTGCGTTGGTACGTTTCAGTGTGACTGGGAGGTTATGGAGGGGTACAGGTTCAGGGCATATTTGTTTGGAGTTCTGCATTGGTACGTTCCAGTGAGACAGGGAATTTATGGAGGGTACAGGTTCAGGGCATATTTGTGTGGTGTTCTGCAATGGTACGTTCCAGTGAGACAGGGCGGTTATGGAGGGTACACGTTCAGGGCATATTTGTGTGGGATTCTGCAGTGGGACGTTCCATTGAGACAGGAAGGTTTTGGAGGGGTACAGGTTCAGGGCATATTTGTGTGGAATTCTGCAGTGGGACGTTCCAGTGAGACAGGGATGATTTGGAGGGGTACAGGTTCAGTGCATATTTCTGTGGTGTTCTGCAATGGTACGTTCCAGTGAGACAGGGAGGTTATGCACGGTACGGGATCAGGGCATATTTGAGTGGAGTTCAGCATTTGTGCGTTCCAGTGAGACAGGGAGGTTATGGAGGGGTACAGGTTCAGGGCAAATTTGTGTGGAGTTCTGCATTGGTACGTTCCAGTGAGACAAGCAGGTTATGGGCGGGTACAGTTTCAGGACATATTTGTGAGGAATTCTGCATTGGTACGTTCCAGTGAGACAGGGAGATTATGGAGGGTACAGGTTCAGGGCATATTTGTGTGGAGTTCTGCGTTGGGACGTTCCAGTGAGACAGGGATGTTATGGAGGGGTACAGGTTCTGGGCAAATTTGTGTGGAGTTCTGCATTGGTACATTCCAGTGAGACAAGGAGGTTCTGGGTGGGTACAGGTTCAGGGCATATTTGTGTGGAATTCTGCATTGGTACGTTCCAGTGAGACAGGGAGGTTATGGAGGGTACAGGTTCAGGGCATATTTGTGTAGAATTCTGCAGTGGGACGTCCAAGTGAGACAGGGAGTTTATGGACGTGTACAGGTTCAGGGCATATTTGTGTGGAATTCTGCATTGGTACGTTCCTGTGAGACAGGGAGGTTTTGGAGGTGTACAGGTTCAGTGCATATGTGTGTGGTGTTCTGCAATGGTACGTTCCAGTGAGACAGGGAGGTTATGGAGGGTACAGGTTCAGGACATATTTGTGTGGAGTTCTGCAGTGGTACGTTCCAGTGAGACAGGTCGGATATGGTGGAGTACCTGTTCAGGGCATATTTGTGTGGATTTCTGCATTGGTACGTTCCAGTGAGACAGGGAGGTTATGGAGGGATTCAGGTTCAGGGCATATTTGTGTGTTGTTCTGCAATGGTACGTTCCAGTGAGACAGTGAGGTTATGGAGGGTGCAGTTTCAGGGCAAATTTGTGTGGAGTTCTGCGTTGGGACGTTCCAGTGAGACAGGGAGGTTATCGACGGGTACAGGTTCAGGGCATATTTGCGTGGAGTTCTGCATTGGTACGTTCCAGTGAGACAGGGATGTTATGGAGGGGTACAGGTTCATGGCAAATTTGTGTGGAGTTCTGCATTGGTACATTCCAGTGAGACAAGGAGGTTCTGGGTGGGTACAGGTTCAGGGCATATTTGTGTGGAATTCTGCATTGGTACGTTCCAGTGAGACAGGGAGGTTATGGAGGGTACAGGTTCAGGGCATATTTGTTTGGAGTTCTGGATTCGTACATTCCAGTGAGACAGGGAGGATATGGAGGGGTACAGGTTCAGGGAATATTTGTGTGGAGTTCTGCATTGGTACGTTCCAGTGAGACAGGGAAGTTATGGAGGGTACAGGTTCAGGGCATATTTGTGTGGTGTTCTGCAGTGGTACGTTCCAGGGAGACAGGGAGGATATGGTGGAGTACAGGTTCAGGGCATATTTGTGTGGATTTCTGCATTGGTACGTTCCAGTGAGACAGGGAGGTTATGGAGGGGTACAGGTTCACCGCAAATTTGTGTGGAGTTCTGCATTGGTACATTCCAGTGAGACAAGGAGGTTCTGGGTGGGTACAGGTTCAGGGCATATTTGTGTGGAGTTCTGGATTCGTACATTCCAGTGAGACAGGGAGGTTATGGAGGTGTACAGGTTCAGGGTATATTTGTGTGGAGTTCTGCGTTGGTACGTTTCAGTGTGACTGGGAGGTTATGGAGGGGTACAGGTTCAGGGCATATTTGTTTGGAGTTCTGCGTTGGGACGTTCCAGTGAGACAGGGAGGTTATGGATGGGTACAGGTTCAGGGCGTATTTGTGTGGAATTCTGCATTTGTACGTTCCAGTGAGACAGGGAGGTTTTGGAGGTGTACAGGTTCAGGGAATATTTGTGTGGAGTTCTGCATTGGTACGTTCCAGTGAGACAGGGAAGTTATGGAGGGTACAGGTTCAGGGCATATTTGTGTGGAGTTCTGCATTGGTACGTTCCAGTGAGACAGGGAGGTTATGGAGGGGTACAGGTTCACCGCAAATTTGTGTGGAGTTCTGCATTGGTACATTCCAGTGAGACAAGGAGGTTCTGGACGGGTACAGGTTCAGGGATATTTGTGTGGAGTTCTGCATTGGTACGTTCCAGTGAGACAGGGAGGTTATGGAGGGGTACAGGTTCAGGGCATATTTGTGTGGAGTTCTGCATTGGTACGTTCCAGTGAGACAGGGAGTTTATGGAGGGGTACAGGTTCAGGGCATATTTGTGTGGTGTTCTGCAATGGTACGTTCCAGTGAAACAGTGAGTTTATGGAGGGTACAGGTTCAAGGCATATTTGGGTGGAGTTCTGCGTTGGGACGTTCAAGTGAGACAGGGAGGTTATGGACGGGTACAGGTTCAGGGCATATTTGTGTGGAGTTTTGCATTGGTACGTTCCAGTGACAAAGGGAGGTTATGGAAGGGTACATGTTCAGGGCATATTTGTGTGGAGTTCTGCATTGGTAAGTTCCAGTGAGACAGGGAGGTTTTGGAGGGGTACAGGTTCAGGGCAAATTTGTGTGGAGTTCTGCATTGGTAGGTTCCAGTGAGACAAGGAGGTTTTGGCCGGGTACAGTTTCAGGGCATTTTGTGTGGAATTCTGCATTGGTACGTTGCAGTGAGACAGGGAGGTTATGGAGGGTACAGGTTCAGGGCATATTTATGTGGAGTTCTGCGTTGGTACGTTCCAGTGTGACTGGGAGTTTATGGAGGGGTACAGGTTCAGGGCATATTTGTTTGGAGTTCTGCATTGGTACGTTCCAGTGAGACAGGGCGGTTATGGAGGGTACACGTTCAGGGCATATTTGTGTGGGATTCTGCAGTGGGACGTTCCAGTGAGACAGGAAGGTTTTGGGGGGGTACAGGTTCAGGGCATATTTGTGTGGAATTCTGCAGTGGGACGTTCCAGTGAGACAGGGAGTTTATGGACGTGTACAGGTTCAGGGCATATTTGTGTGGAATTCTGCATTGGTACGTTCCAGTGAGACAGGGAGGATTTGGAGGGGTACAGGTTCAGTGCATATTTCTGTGGTGTTCTGCAATGGTACGTTCCAGTGAGACAGGGAGGTTATGCACGGTACGGGATCAGGGCATATTTGAGTGGAGTTCAGCATTTGTGCGTTCCAGTGAGACAGGGAGGTTATGGAGGGGTACAGGTTCAGGGCATATTTGTGTGAATTTCAGCTTTGGTTCGTTCCAGTGAGACAGGGAGGTTATGGAGTGGTACAGGTTCAGGGCAAATTTGTGTGGAGTTCTGCATTGGTACGTTCCAGTGAGACAAGCAGGTTATGGGCGGGTACAGTTTCAGGACATATTTGTGAGGAATTCTGCATTGGTACGTTCCAGTGAGACAGGGAGATTATGGAGCGTACAGGTTCAGGGCATATTTGTGTGGAGTTCTGCGTTGGGAAGTTCCAGTGAGACAGGGAGGTTATGGAGGGGTACAGGTTCTGGGCAAATTTGTGTGGAGTTCTGCATTGGTACATTCCAGTGAGACAAGGAGGTTCTGGGTGGGTACAGGTTCAGGGCATATTTGTGTGGAATTCTGCATTGGTACGTTCCAGTGAGACAGGGAGGTTATGGAGGGTACAGGTTCAGGGCATATTTGTTTGGAGTTCTGGATTCGTACATTCCAGTGAGACAGGGAGGATATGGAGGGGTACAGGTTCAGGATATATTTGTGTGGAGTTCTGCATTGGTACGTTCCAGTGAGACAGGGAAGTTATGGAGGGTACAGGTTCAGGGCATATTTGTATGGAGTTCTGCAATGGTACGTTCCAGTGAGACAGGGAGGTTATGGACGGGTACAGGTTCACGAAATATTTGTGTGGAGTTCTGCATTGGTACGTTCCAGTGACACAGGGAGGTTATGGAGGGGTACAGGTTCAGGGCATATTTGTGTAGAATTCTGCAGTGGGACGTTCAAGTGAGACAGGGAGTTTATGGACGTGTACAGGTTCAGGGCATATTTGTGTGGAATTCTGCATTGGTACGTTCCAGTGAGACAGGGAGGTTTTGGAGGTGTACAGGTTCAGTGGATATTTGTGTGGTGTTCTGCAATGGTACGTTCCAGTGAGACAGGGAGGTTATGGAGGGTACAGGTTCAGGACATATTTGTGTGGAGTTCTGCAGTGGTACGTTCCAGTGAGACATGTAGGATATGGTGGAGTACATGTTCAGGGCATATTTGTGTGGATTTCTGCATTGGTACGTTCCAGTGAGACAGGGAGGTTATGGAGGGTACAGGTTCAGGACATATTTGTGTGGAGTTCTGCAGTGGTACGTTCCAGGGAGACAGGGAGGATATGGTGGAGTACAGGTTCAGGGCATATTTGTGTGGATTTCTGCATTCGTACGTTCCAGTGAGACAGGGAGGTTATGGAGGGGTTCAGGTTCAGGGCATATTTGTGTGTTGTTCTGCAATGGTACGTTCCAGTGAGACAGTGAGGTTATGGAGGGTGCAGTTTCAGGGCAAATTTGTGTGGAGTTCTGCGTTGGGACGTTCCAGTGAGACAGGGAGGTTATCGACGGGTACAGGTTCAGGGCATATTTGCGTCGAGTTCTGCATTGGTACGTTCCAGTGAGACAGGGAGGTTATGGAGGGGTACAGGTTCATGGCAAATTTATGTGGAGTTCTGCATTGGTACATTCCAGTGAGACAAGGAGGTTTTGGGTGGGTACAGGTTCAGGGCATATTTGTGTGGAATTCTGCATTGGTACGTTCCAGTGAGACAGTGAGGTTATGGAGGGTACAGGTTCAGGGCATATTTGTTTGGAGTTCTGGATTCGTACATTCCAGTGAGACAGGGAGGATATGGAGGGGTACAGGTTCAGGGTATATTTGTGTGGAGTTCTGCATTGGTACGTTCCAGTGAGACAGGGAAGTTATAGAGGGTACAGGTTCAGGGCATATTTGTGTGGTGTTCTGCAGTTGTACGTTCCAGGGAGACAGGGAGGATATGGTGGAGTACAGGTTCAGGGCATATTTGTGTGGATTTCTGCATTGGTACGTTCCAGTGAGACAGGGAGGTTATGGAGGGGTACAGGTTCACCGCAAATTTGTGTGGAGTTCTGCATTGGTACATTCCAGTGAGACAAGCAGGTTCTGGGTGGGTACAGGTTCAGGGCATATTTGTGTGGAGTTCTGGATTCGTACATTCCAGTGAGACAGGGAGGTTATGGAGGTGTACAGGTTCAGGGTATATTTGTGTGGAGTTCTGCGTTGGTACGTTTCAGTGTGACTGGGAGGTTATGGAGGGGTACAGGTTCAGGGCATATTTGTTTGGAGTTCTGCATTGGTACGTTCCAGTGAGACAGGGAAGTTATGGAGGGTACAGGGTCAGGGCATATTTGTGTGGTGTTCTGCAATGGTACGCTCCAGTGAGACAGTGAGGTTATGGAGGGTACAGGTTCAGGGCATATGTGTGTGGAGTTCAGCGTTGGGACGTTCCAGTGAGACAGGGAGGTTATGGAGGGGTACAGGTTCAGGGCATATTTGTGTCGAATTCTGCAGTGGGACGTTCAAGTGAGACTGGGAGTTTATGAACGTGTACAGGTTCAGGGCATATTTGTGTGGAATTCTGCATTGGTACGTTCCAGTGAGACAGGGAGGTTTTGGAGGTGTACAGGTTCAGTGCATATTTGTGTGGTGTTCTGCAATGGTACGTTCCAGTGAGACAGGGAGGTTATGGAGGTTACAGGTTCAGGACATATTTCTGTGGAGTTCTGCATTGGCACGTTCCAGTAACACAGGGAGGTTATGGAGGGTACAGGTTCAGGGCGTATTTGTGTGGAATTCTGCAGTGGGACGTTCAAGTGAGACAGGGAGTTTATGAACGTGTACAGGTTCAGGGCATATTTGTGTGGAATTCTGCATTGGTACGTTCCAGTGAGACAGGGAGGTTTTGGAGGTGTACAGGTTCAGTGCATATTTGTGTGGTGTTCTGCAATGGTACGTTCCAGTGAGACAGGGAGGTTATGGAGGGTACAGGTTCAGGACATATTTCTGTGTAGTTCTGCAGTGGTACGTTCCAGTGAGACAGGGAGGATATGGTGGAGTACATGTTCAGGGCATATTTGTGTGGATTTCTGCATTGGTACGTTCCAGTGAGACAGGGAGGTTATATAGGGATACAGGCTCAGGGCATATTTGTGTGGTGTTCTGCAATGGTACGTTCCAGTGAGACAGTGAGGTTATGGAGGGTGCAGGTTCAGGGTAAATTTGTGTGGAGTTCTGCGTTGGGACGTTCCAGTGAGACAGGGAGGTTATGGACGGGTACAGGTTCAGGGATATTTGTGTGGAGTTCTGCATTGGTACGTTCCAGTGAGACAGGGAGGTTATGGAGGGGTACAGGTTCACGGCAAATTTGTGTGGAGTTCTGCATTGGTACATTCCAGTGAGACAGGGAGGTTATGGAGGTGTACAGGTTCAGGGTATATTTGTGTGGAGTTCTGCGTTGGTACGTTTCAGTGTGACTGGGAGGTTATGGAGGGGTACAGGTTCAGGGCATATTTGTTTGGAGTTCTGCATTGGTACGTTCCAGTGAAACAGGGAAGTTATGGAGGGTACAGGTTCAGGGCATATTTGTCTGGTGTTCTGCAATGGTACGTTCCAGTGAGACAGTGCGGCTATGGAGGGTACAGGTTCAGGGCATATTTGTGTGGAGTTCTGCGTTGGGACGATCCAGTGAGACAGGGAAGTTATGGACGGGTACAGGTTCATGGCATATTTGTGTGGAGTTCTGCATTGGTACGTTCCAGTGACACAGGGAGGTTATGGAGGGGTACAGGTTCAGGGCATATTTGTGTAGAATTCTGCAGTTGGACGTTCCAGTGAGACAGGGATTTAAAGGACGTGTACAGGTTCAGGGCATATTTGTGTGGAATTCTGCATTGGTACGTTTCAGTGAGACAGGGAGGTTTTGGAGGTGTACAGGTTCAGTGCATATTTGTGTGGTGTTCTGCAATGGTACGTTCCAGTGAGACAGGGAGGTTATGGATGGTACAGGTTCAGGACATATTTGTGTGGAGTTCTGCATTGGTACGTTCCAATGAGACAGGGAGGTTATGGAGGGGTACAGGTTCAGGGCATATTTGTGTGGTGTTCTGCAATGGTACGTTCCAGTGAGACAGTGAGGCTATGGAGGGTGCCGGTTCAGGGCAAATTTGTGTGGAGTTCTGCGTTGGGACGTTCCAGTGAGACAGGGAGGTTATGGAGGGGTACAGGTTCAGGGCATATTTGTGTGGAATTCTGCATTGGTACGTTCCAGTGAGACAGGGAGGTTATGGAGGGTACAGGTTCAGGGCATATTTGTTTGGAGTTCTGGATTCGTACATTCCAGTGAGACAGGGAGGATATGGAGGGGTACAGGTTCAGGGTATATTTGTGTGGAGTTCTGCATTGGTACGTTCCAGTGAGCCAGGGAAGTTATGGAGGGTACAGGTTCAGGGCATATTTGTGTGGTGTTCTGCAATGGTACGTTCCAGTGAGACAGTGAGGCTATGGAGGGTGCCGGTTCAGGGCAAATTTGTGTAGAATTCTGCAGTGGGACGTTCAAGTGAGACAGGGAGTTTATGGACGTGTACAGGTTCAGGGCATATTTGTGTGGAATTCTGCATTGGTACGTTCCAGTGTGACAGGGAGGTTTTGGAGGTGTACAGGTTCAGTGCATATTTGTGTGGTGTTCTGCAATGGTACGTTCCAGTGAGACAGGGAGGTTATGGAGGGTACAGGTTCAGGACATATTTGTGTGGAGTTCTGCAGTGGTACGTTCCAGTGAGACAGGTAGGATATGGTGGAGTACATGTTCAGGGCATATTTGTGTGGATTTCTGCATTCGTACGTTCCAGTGAGACAGGGAGGTTATGGAGGGGTTCAGGTTCAGGGCATATTTGTGTGTTGTTCTGCAATGGTACGTTCCAGTGAGACAGTGAGGTTATGGAGGGTGCAGTTTCAGGGCAAATTTGTGTGGAGTTCTGCGTTGGGACGTTCCAGTGAGACAGGGAGGTTATCGACGGGTACAGGTTCAGGGCAAATTTGCGTGGAGTTCTGCATTGGTACGTTCCAGTGAGACAGGGAGGTTATGGAGGGGTACAGGTTCATGGCAAATTTGTGTGGAGTTCTGCATTGGTACATTCCAGTGAGACAAGGAGGTTCTGGGTGGGTACAGGTTCAGGGCATATTTGCGTGGAATTCTGCATTGGTACGTTCCAGTGAGACAGGGAGGTTATGGAGGGTACAGGTTCAGGGCATATTTGTTTGGAGTTCTGGATTCGTACATTCCAGTGAGACAGGGAGGATTTGGAGGGGTACAGGTTCAGGGTATATTTGTGTGGAGTTCTGCATTGGTACGTTCCAGTGAGACAGGGAAGTTATGGAGGGTACAGGGTCAGGGCATATTTGTGTGGCGTTCTGCAATGGTACGTTCCAGTGAGACAGGGAGGTTATGGAGGGTACAGGTTCAGGGCATATTTGTGTGGAGTTCTGCATTGGGACGTTCCAGTGAGACAGGGAGGTTATGGACGGGTACAGGTCCACGGCATATTTGTGTGGAGTTCTGCATTGGTACGTTCCAGTGACACAGGGAGGTTATGGAGGGGTACAGGTTCAGGGCATATTTGTGTAGAATTCTGCAGTGGGACGTTCAAGTGAGACAGGGAGTTTATGGACGTGTACAGGTTCAGGGCATATTTGTGTGGAATTCTGCATTGGTACGTTCCAGTGAGACAGGGAGGTTTTGGAGGTGCACAGGTTCAGTGCATATTTGTTTGGTGTTCTGCAATGGTACGTTCCAGTGAGACAGGGAGGTTATGGAGGGTACAGGTTCAGGACATATTTGTGTGGAGTTCTGCAGTGGTACGTTCCAGTGAGACAGGGAGGATATGGTGGAGTACATGTTCAGGGCATATTTGTGTGGATTTCTGCATTGGTACGTTCCAGTGAGACAGGGAGGTTATGGAGGCGTACAGGTACAGGGCATATTTGTGTGGTGTTCTGCAATGGTACGTTCCAGTGAGACAGTGAGGTTATGGAGGGTGCAGTTTCAGGGCAAATTTGTGTGGAGTTCTGCGTTGGGACGTTCCAGTGAGACAGGGAGGTTATCGACGGGTACAGGTTCAGGGCATATCTGCGTGGAGTTCTGCATTGGTACGTTCCAGTGAGACAGGGAGGTTATGGAGGGGTACAGGTTCATGGCAAATTTATGTGGAGTTCTGCATTGGTACATTCCAGTGAGACAAGGAGGTTTTGGGTGGGTACAGGTTCAGGGCATATTTGTGTGGAATTCTGCATTGGTACGTTCCAGTGAGACATGGAGGTTATGGAGGGTACAGGTTCAGGGCATATTTGTTTGGAGTTCTGGATTCGTACATTCCAGTGAGACAGGGAGGATATGGAGGGGTACAGGTTCAGGGTATATTTGTGTGGAGTTCTGCATTGGTACGTTCCAGTGAGACAGGGAAGTTATGGAGGGTACAGGTTCAGGGCATATTTGTGTGGTGTTCTGCAGTGGTACGTTCCAGGGAGACAGGGAGGATATGGTGGAGTACAGGTTCAGGGCATATTTGTGTGGATTTCTGCATTGGTACGTTCCAGTGAGACAGGGAGGTTATGGAGGGGTACAGGTTCACCGCAAATTTGTGTGGAGTTCTGCATTGGTACATTCCAGTGAGACAAGGAGGTTCTGGGTGGAGTACAGGTTCAGGGCATATTTGTGTGGATTTCTGCATTGGTACGTTCCAGTGAGACAGGGAGGTTATGGAGGGGTACAGGTTCAGGGTATATTTGTGTGGAGTTCTGCGTTGGTACGTTTCAGTGTGACTGGGAGGTTATGGAGGGGTACAGGTTCAGGGCATATTTGTTTGGAGTTCTGCATTGGTACGTTCCAGTGAGACAGGGAAGTTATGGAGGGTACAGGGTCAGGGCATATTTGTGTGGAGTTCTGCAATGGTACGCTCCAGTGAGACAGTGAAGTTATGGAGGGTACAGGTTCAGGGCATATGTGTGTGGAGTTCAGCGTTGGGACGTTCCAGTGAGACAGGGAGGTTATGGAGGGGTACAGGTTCAGGGCATATTTGTGTAGAATTCTGCAGTGGGACGTTCAAGTGAGACTGGGAGTTTATGAACGTGTACAGGTTCAGGGCATATTTGTGTGGAATTCTGCATTGGTACGTTCCAGTGAGACAGGGAGGTTTTGGAGGTGTACAGGTTCAGTGCATATTTGTGTGGTGTTCTGCAATGGTACGTTCCAGTGAGACAGGGAGGTTATGGAGGGTACAGGTTCAGGACATATTTCTGTGGAGTTCTGCATTGGCACGTTCCAGTGACACAGGGAGGTTATGGAGGGTACAGGTTCAGGGCGTATTTGTGTGGAATTCTGCAGTGGGACGTTCAAGTGAGACAGGGAGTTTATGAACGTGTACAGGTTCAGGGCATATTTGTGTGGAATTCTGCATTGGTACGTTCCAGTGAGACAGGGAGGTTTTGGAGGTGTACAGGTTCAGTGCATATTTGTGTGGTGTTCTGCAATGGTACGTTCCAGTGAGACAGGGAGGTTATGGAGGGTACAGGTTCAGGACATATTTCTGTGTAGTTCTGCAGTGGTACGTTCCAGTGAGACAGGGAGGATATGGTGGAGTACATGTTCAGGGCATATTTGTGTGGTTTTCTGCATTGGTACGTTCCAGTGAGACAGGGAGGTTATATAGGGATACAGGCTCAGGGCATATATGTGTGGTGTTCTGCAATGGTACGTTCCAGTGAGACAGTGAGGTTATGGAGGGTGCAGGTTCAGGGTAAATTTGTGTGGAGTTCTGCGTTGGGACGTTCCAGTGAGACAGGGAGGTTATGGAGGGGTACAGGTTCACGGCAAATTTGTGTGGAGTTCTGCATTGGTACATTCCAGTGAGACAGGGAGGTTATGGAGGTGTACAGGTTCAGGGTATATTTGTGTGGAGTTCTGCGTTGGTACGTTTCAGTGTGAGTGGGAGGTTATGGAGGGGTACAGGTTCAGGGCATATTTGTTTGGAGTTCTGCATTGGTACGTTCCAGTGAAACAGGGAAGTTATGGAGGGTACAGGTTCCGGGCATATTTGTCTGGTGTTCTGCAATGGTACGTTCCAGTGAGACAGTGCGGCTATGGAGGGTACAGGTTCAGGGCATATTTGTGTGGAGTTCTGCGTTGGGACGATCCAGTGAGACAGGGAAGTTATGGACGGGTACAGGTTCATGGCATATTTGTGTGGAGTTCTGCATTGGTACGTTCCAGTGACACAGGGAGGTTATGGAGGGGTACAGGTTCAGGGCATATTTGTGTAGAATTCTGCAGTTGGACGTTCTAGTGAGACAGGGATTTAATGGACGTGTACAGGTTCAGGGCATATTTGTGTGGAATTCTGCATTGGTACGTTTCAGTGAGACAGGGAGGTTTTGGAGGTGTACAGGTTCAGTGCATATTTGTGTGGTGTTCTGCAATGGTACGTTCCAGTGAGACAGGGAGGGTATGGATGGTACAGGTTCAGGACATATTTTTGTGGAGTTCTGCATTGGTACGTTCCAATGAGACAGGGAGGTTATGGAGGGGTACAGGTTCAGGGCATATTTGTGTGGTGTTCTGCAATGGTACGTTCCAGTGAGACAGTGAGGCTATGGAGGGTGCCGGTTCAGGGCAAATTTGTGTGGAGTTCTGCGTTGGGACGTTCCAGTGAGACAGGGAGGTTATGGAGGGGTACAGGTTCAGGGCATATTTGTGTGGAATTCTGCATTGGTACGTTCCAGTGAGACAGGGAGGTTATGGAGGGTACAGGTTCAGGGCATATTTGTTTGGAGTTCTGGATTCGTACATTCCACTGAGACAGCGAGGATATGGAGGGGTACAGGTTCAGGGTATATTTGTGTGGTGTTCTGCAATGGTACGTTCCAGTGAGACAGTGAGGCTATGGAGGGTGCCGGTTCAGGGCAAATTTGTGTAGAATTCTGCAGTGGGACGTTCAAGTGAGACAGGGAGTTTATGGACGTGTACAGGTTCAGGGCATATTTGTGTGGAATTCTGCATTGGTACGTTCCAGTGAGACAGGGAGGTTTTGGAGGTGTACAGGTTCAGTGCATATTTGTGTGGTGTTCTGCAATGGTACGTTCCAGTGAGACAGGGAGGTTATGGAGGGTACAGGTTCAGGACATATTTGTGTGGAGTTCTGCAGTGGTACGTTCCAGTGAGACAGGTAGGATATGGTGGAGTACATGTTCAGGGCATATTTGTGTGGAGTTCTGCGTTGGTACGTTCCAGTGAGACAGGGAGTTTATGGCGGGGTACAGGTTCATTGCATATTTGTGTGGTGTTCTGCATTGGTACGTTCCAGTGAGACAGGGAGGTTATGCACGGTACGGAATCAGGGCATATTTGAGTGGAGTTCAGCATTTGTGCGTTCCAGTGAGACAGGGAGGTTATGGAGGGGTACAGGTTCAGGGCATATTTGTGTGAATTTCAGCTTTGATACGTTCCAGTGAGACAGGGGGGTTATGGAGTGGTACAGGTTCAGGGCATATTTGTGTGGAGTTCTGCGTTGGGACGTTCCAGTGAGACAGGGATGTTATGGAGGGGTACAGGTTCACGGCAAATTTGTGTGGAGTTCTGCATTGGTACATTCCAGTGAGACAAGGAGGTTCTGGGTGGGTACAGGTTCAGGGCATATTTGTGTGGAATTCTGCATTGGTACGTTCCAGTGAGACAGGGAGGTTTTGGAGGTGTACAGGTTCAGTGCATATTTGTGTGGTGTTCTGCAATGGTACGTTAAAGTGAGACAGGGAGGTTATGGAGGGTACAGGTTCAGGACATATTTGTGTGGAGTTCTGCAGTGGTACGTTCCAGTGAGACAGGTAGGATATGGTGGAGTACATGTTCAGGGCATATTTGTGTGGATTTCTGCATTGGTACGTTCCAGTGAGACAGAGAGGTTATGGAGGGTACAGGTTCAGGACATATTTGTGTGGAGTTCTGCATTGGTACGTTCCAGTGAGACAGGGAGGTTATGGAGGGGTACAGGTTCATGGCAAATTTGTGTGGAGTTCTGCATTGGTACATTCCAGTGAGACAAGGAGGTTCTGGGTGGGTACAGGTTCAGGGCATATTTGTGTGGAATTCTGCATTGGTACGTTCCAGTGAGACAGGGAGGTTATGGAGGGTACAGGTTCAGGGCATATTTGTTTGGAGTTCTGGATTCGTACATTCCAGTGAGACAGGGAGGATTTGGAGGGGTACAGGTTCAGGGTATATTTGTGTGGAGTTCTGCATTGGTACGTTCCAGTGAGACAGGGAAGTTATGGAGGGTACAGGTTCAGGGCATATTTGTGTGGAGTTCTGCAATGGTACGTTCCAGTGAGACAGGGAGGTTATGGTGGGGTACAGGTTCAGGGCATATTTGCGTGGAGTTCTGCATTGGTACGTTCCAGTGAGACAGGGAGGTTATGGAGGGGTTCAGGTTCATGGCAAATTTGTGTGGAGTTCTGCATTGGTACATTCCAGTGAGACAAGGAGGTTCTGGGTGGGTACAGGTTCAGGGCATATTTGTGTGGAATTCTGCATTGGTACGTTCCAGTGAGACAGGGAGGTTATGGAGGGTACAGGTTCAGGGCATATTTGTTTGGAGTTCTGGATTCGTACATTCCAGTGAGACAGGGAGGATTTGGAGGGGTACAGGTTCAGGGCATATTTGTGTGGAGTTCTGCATTGGTACGTTCCAGTGAGACAGGGAAGTTATGGAGGGTACAGGTTCAGGGCATATTTGTGTGGTGTTCTGCAATGGTACGTTCCAGTGAGACAGGGAGGTTATGGAGGGTACAGGTTCAGGGCATATTTGTGTGGAGTTCTGCGTTGGGACGTTCCAGTGAGACAGGGAGGTTATGGAGGGTACAAATTCAGGGCATATTTGTGTGGAATTCTGCAGTGGGACGTTCCAGTGATACAGGGAGTTGATGGACGTGTACAGGTTCCGGGCATATTTGTGTGGAATTCTGCATTGGTACGTTCCAGTGAGACAGGGAGGTTTTGGAGGCGTACAGGTTCAGTGCATATTTGTGTGGTTTTCTGCAATGGTACTTTCCAGTGAGACAGGGAGGTTCTGGGTGGGTACAGGTTCAGGGCATATTTGTGTGGAATTCTGCATTGGTACGTTCCAGTGAGACAGGGAGGTTATGGAGGGTACAGGTTCAGGGCATATTTGTTTGGAGTTCTGGATTCGTACATTCCAGTGAGACAGGGAGGATATGGAGGGGTACAGGTTCAGGGTATATTTCTGTGGAGTTCTGCATTGGTACGTTCCAGTGAGACAGGGAAGTTATGGAGGGTACAGGTTCAGGGCATATTTGTGTGGAGTTCTGCAATGGTACGTTCCAGTGAGACAGGGAGGTTATGGACGGGTACAGGTTCACGGCATATTTGTGTGGAGTTCTGCATTGGTACGTTCCAGTGACACAGGGAGGTTATGGAGGGGTACGGGTTCAGGGCATATTTGTGTAGAATTCTGCAGTGGGACGTTCAAGTGAGACAGGGAGTTTATGGACGTGTACAGGTTCAGGGCATATTTGTGTGGAATTCTGCATTGGTACGTTCCAGTGAGACAGGGAGGTTTTGGAGGTGTACAGGTTCAGTGCATATTTGTGTGGTGTTCTGCAATGGTACGTTAAAGTGAGACAGGGAGGTTATGGAGGGTACAGGTTCAGGACATATTTGTGTGGAGTTCTGCAGTGGTACGTTCCAGTGAGACAGGTAGGATATGGTGAAGTACATGTTCAGGGCATATTTGTGTGGATTTCTGCATTGGTACGTTCCAGTGAGACAGAGAGGTTATGGAGGGTACAGGTTCAGGACATATTTGTGTGGAGTTCTGCATTGGTACGTTCCAGTGAGACAGGGTGGTTATGGAGGGGTACAGGTTCATGGCAAATTTGTGTGGAGTTCTGCTTTGGTACATTCCAGTGAGACAAGGAGGTTCTGGGTGGGTACAGGTTCAGGGCATATTTGTGTGGAATTCTGCATTGGTACGTTCCAGTGAGACAGGGAGGTTATGGAGGGTACAGGTTCAGGGCATATTTGTTTGGAGTTCTGGATTCGTACATTCCAGTGAGACAGGGAGGATTTGGAGGGGTACAGGTTCAGGGTATATTTGTGTGGAGTTCTGCATTGGTACGTTCCAGTGAGACAGGGAAGTTATGGAGGGTACAGGTTCAGGGCATATTTGTGTGGTGTTCTGCAATGGTACGTTCCAGTGAGACAGGGAGGTTATGGAGGGGTACAGGTTCAGTGCATATTTGCGTGGAGTTCTGCATTGGTACGTTCCAGTGAGACAGGGAGGTTATGGAGGGGTACAGGTTCATGGCAAATTTGTGTGGAGTTCTGCATTGGTACATTCCAGTGAGACAAGGAGGTTCTGGGTGGGTACAGGTTCAGGGCATATTTGTGTGGAATTCTGCATTGGTACGTTCCAGTGAGACAGGGAGGTTATGGAGGGTACAGGTTCAGGGCATATTTGTTTGGAGTTCTGGATTCGTACATTCCAGTGAGACAGGGAGGATTTGGAGGGGTACAGGTTCAGGGCATATTTGTGTGGAGTTCTGCATTGGTACGTTCCAGTGAGACAGGGAAGTTATGGAGGGTACAGGTTCAGGGCATATTTGTGTGGTGTTCTGCAATGGTACGTTCCATTGAGACAGGGAGGTTATGGAGGGTACAGGTTCAGGGCATATTTGTGTGGAGTTCTGCGTTGGGACGTTCCAGTGAGACAGGGAGGTTATGGAGGGGTACAGGTTCAGGGCATATTTGTGTAGAATTCTGCAGTGGGACGTTCAAGTGAGACAGGGAGTTTATGGACGTGTACAGGTTCAGGGCATATTTGTGTGGATTTCTTCATTGGTACGTTCCAGTGAGACAGGGAGGTTATGGAGGCGTACAGGTACAGGGCATATTTGTGTCGTGTTCTGCAATGGTACATTCCAGTGAGACAGTGAGGTTATGGAGGGTGCAGGTTCAGGGCAAATTTATGTGGAGTTCTGCGTTGGGACGTTCCAGTGAGACAGTGAGGTTATGGACCGGTACAGGTTCAGGGCATATTTGTGTGGAGTTCTGCATTGGTACGTTCCAGTGACACAGGGAGGTTATGGAGGGGTACAGGTTCATTGCATATTTCTGTGGTGTTCTGCAATGGTACGCTCCAGTGAGACAGGGAGGTGATGGAGGGTACAAGTTCAGGGCATATTTCTGTGGAATTCTGCAGTGGGACGTTCCAGTGATACAGGGAGTTGATGGACGTGTACAGGTTCCGGGCATATTTGTGTGGAATTCTGCATTGGTACGTTCCAGTGAGACAGGGAGGTTTTGGAGGCGTACAGGTTCAGTGCATATTTGTGTGGTTTTCTGCAATGGTACTTTCCAGTGAGACAGTGAGGATATGGAGGGTACAGGTTCAGGGCATATTTGTGTGGAGTTCTGCAATGGTACATTCCAGTGAGACAAGGAGGTTCTGGGTGGGTACAGGTTCAGGGCATATTTGTGTGGAATTCTGCATTGGTACGTTCCAGTGAGACAGGGAGGTTATGGAGGGTACAGGTTCAGGGCATATTTGTTTGGAGTTCTGGATTCGTACATTCCAGTGAGACAGGGAGGATTTGGAGGGGTACAGGTTCAGGGCATATTTGTGTGGAGTTCTGCATTGGTACGTTCCAGTGAGACAGGGAAGTTATGGAGGGTACAGGTTCAGGGCATATTTGTGTGGTGTTCTGCAATGGTACGTTCCAGTGAGACAGGGAGGTTATGGAGGGTACAGGTTCAGGGCATATTTGTGTGGAGTTCTGCGTTGGGACGTTCCAGTGAGACAGGGAGGTTATGGAGGGTACAAGTTCAGGGCATATTTGTGTGGAATTCTGCAGTGGGACGTTCCAGTGATACAGGGAGTTGATGGACGTGTACAGGTTCCGGGCATATTTGTGTGGAATTCTGCATTGGTACGTTCCAGTGAGACAGGGAGGTTTTGGAGGCGTACAGGTTCAGTGCATATTTGTGTGGTTTTCTGCAATGGTACTTTCCAGTGAGACAGGGAGGTTCTGGGTGGGTACAGGTTCAGGGCATATTTGTGTGGAATTCTGCATTGGTACGTTCCAGTGAGACAGGGAGGTTATGGAGGGTACAGGTTCAGGGCATATTTGTTTGGAGTTCTGGATTCGTACATTCCAGTGAGACAGGGAGGATATGGAGGGGTACAGGTTCAGGGTATATTTCTGTGGAGTTCTGCATTGGTACGTTCCAGTGAGACAGGGAAGTTATGGAGGGTACAGGTTCAGGGCATATTTGTGTGGAGTTCTGCAATGGTACGTTCCAGTGAGACAGGGAGGTTATGGACGGGTACAGGTTCACGGCATATTTGTGTGGAGTTCTGCATTGGTACGTTCCAGTGACACAGGGAGGTTATGGAGGGGTACGGGTTCAGGGCATATTTGTGTAGAATTCTGCAGTGGGACGTTCAAGTGAGACAGGGAGTTTATGGACGTGTACAGGTTCAGGGCATATTTGTGTGGAATTCTGCATTGGTACGTTCCAGTGAGACAGGGAGGTTTTGGAGGTGTACAGGTTCAGTGCATATTTGTGTGGTGTTCTGCAATGGTACGTTAAAGTGAGACAGGGAGGTTATGGAGGGTACAGGTTCAGGACATATTTGTGTGGAGTTCTGCAGTGGTACGTTCCAGTGAGACAGGTAGGATATGGTGAAGTACATGTTCAGGGCATATTTGTGTGGATTTCTGCATTGGTACGTTCCAGTGAGACAGAGAGGTTATGGAGGGTACAGGTTCAGGACATATTTGTGTGGAGTTCTGCATTGGTACGTTCCAGTGAGACAGGGAGGTTATGGAGGGGTACAGGTTCATGGCAAATTTGTGTGGAGTTCTGCTTTGGTACATTCCAGTGAGACAAGGAGGTTCTGGGTGGGTACAGGTTCAGGGCATATTTGTGTGGAATTCTGCATTGGTACGTTCCAGTGAGACAGGGAGGTTATGGAGGGTACAGGTTCAGGGCATATTTGTTTGGAGTTCTGGATTCGTACATTCCAGTGAGACAGGGAGGATTTGGAGGGGTACAGGTTCAGGGTATATTTGTGTGGAGCTCTGCATTGGTACGTTCCAGTGAGACAGGGAAGTTATGGAGGGTACAGGTTCAGGGCATATTTGTGTGGTGTTCTGCAATGGTACGTTCCAGTGAGACAGGGAGGTTATGGAGGGGTACAGGTTCAGTGCATATTTGCGTGGAGTTCTGCATTGGTACGTTCCAGTGAGACAGGGAGGTTATGGAGGGGTACAGGTTCATGGCAAATTTGTGTGGAGTTCTGCATTGGTACATTCCAGTGAGACCAGGAGGTTCTGGGTGGGTACAGGTTCAGGGCATATTTGTGTGGAATTCTGCATTGGTACGTTCCAGTGAGACAGGGAGGTTATGGAGGGTACAGGTTCAGGGCATATTTGTTTGGAGTTCTGGATTCGTACATTCCAGTGAGACAGGGAGGATTTGGAGGGGTACAGGTTCAGGGCATATTTGTGTGGAGTTCTGCATTGGTACGTTCCAGTGAGACAGGGAAGTTATGGAGGGTACAGGTTCAGGGCATATTTGTGTGGTGTTCTGCAATGGTACGTTCCAGTGAGACAGGGAGGTTATGGAGGGTACAGGTTCAGGGCATATTTGTGTGGAGTTCTGCGTTGGGACGTTCCAGTGAGACAGGGAGGTTATGGACGGGTACAGGTTCACGGCATATTTGTGTGGAGTTCTGCATTGGTACGTTCCAGTGACACAGGGAGGTTATGGAGGGGTACAGGTTCAGGGCATATTTGTGTAGAATTCTGCAGTGGGACGTTCAAGTGAGACAGGGAGTTTATGGACGTGTACAGGTTCAGGGCATATTTGTGTGGATTTCTTCATTGGTACGTTCCAGTGAGACAGGGAGGTTATGGAGGCGTACAGGTACAGGGCATATTTGTGTCGTGTTCTGCAATGGTACGTTCCAGTGAGACAGTGAGGTTATGGAGGGTGCAGGTTCAGGGCAAATTTATGTGGAGTTCTGCGTTGGGACGTTCCAGTGAGACAGTGAGGTTATGGACCGGTACAGGTTCAGGGCATATTTGTGTGGAGTTCTGCATTGGTACGTTCCAGTGACACAGGGAGGTTATGGAGGGGTACAGGTTCATTGCATATTTCTGTGGTGTTCTGCAATGGTACGTTCCAGTGAGACAGGGAGGTGATGGAGGGTACAAGTTCAGGGCATATTTCTGTGGAATTCTGCAGTGGGACGTTCCAGTGATACAGGGAGTTGATGGACGTGTACAGGTTCCGGGCATATTTGTGTGGAATTCTGCATTGGTACGTTCCAGTGAGACAGGGAGGTTTTGGAGGCGTACAGGTTCAGTGCATATTTGTGTGGTTTTCTGCAATGGTACTTTCCAGTGAGACAGTGAGGATATGGAGGGTACAGGTTCAGGGCATATTTGTGTGGAGTTCTGCGTTGGGACGTTCCACTGAGACGGGGAGGTTATAGACGGGTACAGGTTCACGGCATATTTCTGTGGAGTTCTGCATTGGTACGTTCCAGTGACACAGGGAGGTTATGGAGGGGTACAGGTTCAAGGCATATTTGTGTAGAATTCTGCAGTGGGACGTTCAAGTGAGACAGGGAGTTTATGGACGTGTACAGGTTCAGGGCATATTTGTGTGGAATTCTGCATTGGTACGTTCCAGTGAGACAGGGAGGTTTTGGAGGTGTACAGGTTCAGTGCATATTTGTGTGGTGTTCTGCAATGGTACGTTCCAGTGAGACAGGGAGGTTATGGAGGGTACAGGTTCAGGGCATATTTGTTTGGAGTTCTGGATTCGTACATTCCAGTGAGACAGGGAGGATTTGGAGGGGTACAGGTTCAGGGTATATTTGTGTGGAGTTCTGCATTGGTACGTTCCAGTGAGACAGGGAAGTTATGGAGGGTACAGGTTCAGGGCATATTTGTGTGGTGTTCTGCAATGGTACGTTCCAGTGAGACAGGGAGGTTATGGAGGGGTACAGGTTCAGGGCATATTTGCGTGGAGTTCTGCATTGGTACGTTCCAGTGAGACAGGGAGGTTATGGAGGGGTACAGGTTCATGGCAAATTTGTGTGGAGTTCTGCATTGGTACATTCCAGTGAGACAAGGAGGTTCTGGGTGGGTACAGGTTCAGGGCATATATGTGTGGAATTCTGCTTTGGTACGTTCCAGTGAGACAGGGAGGTTATGGAGGGTACAGGTTCAGGGCATATTTGTTTGGAGTTCTGGATTCGTACATTCCAGTGAGACAGGGAGGATTTGGAGGGGTACAGGTTCAGGGCATATTTGTGTAGAATTCTGCAGTGGGACGTTCAAGTGAGACAGGGAGTTTATGGACGTGTACAGGTTCAGGGCATATTTGTGTGGAATTCTGCATTGGTACGTTCCAGTGAGACAGGGAGGTTTTGGAGGTGTACAGGTTCAGTGCATATTTGTGTGGTGTTCTGCAATGGTACGTTCCAGTGAGACAGGGAGGTTATGGAGGGTACAGGTTCAGGACATATTTGTGTGGAATTCTGCAGTGGGACGTTCCAGTGATACAGGGAGTTGATGGACGTGTACAGGTTCCGGGCATATTTGTGTGGAATTCTGCATTGGTACGTTCCAGTGAGACAGGGAGGTTTTGGAGGCGTACAGGTTCAGTGCATATTTGTGTGGTTTTCTGCAATGGTACTTTCCAGTGAGACAGGGAGGTTCTGGGTGGGTACAGGTTCAGGGCATATTTGTGTGGAATTCTGCATTGGTACGTTCCAGTGAGACAGGGAGGATATGGAGGGGTACAGGTTCAGGGTATATTTCTGTGGAGTTCTGCATTGGTACGTTCCAGTGAGACAGGGAAGTTATGGAGGGTACAGGTTCAGGGCATATTTGTGTGGAGTTCTGCAATGGTACGTTCCAGTGAGACAGGGAGTTTATGGACGGGTACAGGTTCACGGCATATTTGTGTGGAGTTCTGCATTGGTACGTTCCAGTGACACAGGGAGGTTATGGAGGGGTACAGGTTCAGGGCATATTTGTGTAGAATTCTGCAGTGGGACGTTCAAGTGAGACAGGGAGTTTATGGACGTGTACAGGTTCAGGGCATATTTGTGTGGAATTCTGCATTGGTACGTTCCAGAGAGACAGGGAGGTTTTGGAGGTGTACAGGTTCAGTGCATATTTGTGTGGTGTTCTGCAATGGTACGTTAAAGTGAGACAGGGAGGTTATGGAGGGTACAGGTTCAGGACATATTTGTGTGGAGTTCTGCAGTGGTACGTTCCAGTGAGACAGGTAGGATATGGTGAAGTACATGTTCAGGGCATATTTGTGTGGATTTCTGCATTGGTACGTTCCAGTGAGACAGAGAGGTTATGGAGTGTACAGGTTCAGGACATATTTGTGTGGAGTTCTGCATTGGTACGTTCCAGTGAGACAGGGAGGTTATGGAGGGGTACAGGTTCATGGCAAATTTGTGTGGAATTCTGCATTGGTACATTCCAGTGAGACAAGGAGGTTCTGGGTGGGTACAGGTTCAGGGCATATTTGTGTGGAATTCTGCATTGGTACGTTCCAGTGAGACAGGGAGGTTATGGAGGGTACAGGTTCAGGGCATATTTGTTTGGAGTTCTGGATTCGTACATTCCAGTGAGACAGGGAGGATTTGGAGGGGTACAGGTTCAGGGTATATTTGTGTGGAGTTCTGCATTGGTACGTTCCAGTGAGACAGGGAAGTTATGGAGGGTACAGGTTCAGGGCATATTTGTGTGGTGTTCTGCAATGGTACGTTCCAGTGAGACAGGGAGGTTATGGAGGGGTACAGGTTCAGGGCATATTTGCGTGGAGTTCTGCATTGGTACGTTCCAGTTAGACAGGGAGGTTATGGAGGGGTACAGGTTCATGGCAAATTTGTGTGGAGTTCTGCATTGGTACATTCCAGTGAGACAAGGAGGTTCTGGGTGGGTACTGGTTCAGGGCATATTTGTGTGGAATTCTGCATTGGTACGTTCCAGTGAGACAGGGAGGTTATGGAGGGTACAGGTTCAGGGCATATTTGTTTGGAGTTCTGGATTCGTACATTCCAGTGAGACAGGGAGGATTTGGAGGGGTACAGGTTCAGGGCATATTTGTGTGGAGTTCTGCATTGGTACGTTCCAGTGAGACAGGGAAGTTATGGAGGGTACAGGTTCAGGGCATATTTGTGTGGTGTTCTGCAATGGTACGTTCCAGTGAGACAGGGAGGTTATGGAGGGTACAGGTTCAGGGCATATTTGTGTGGAGTTCTGCGTTGGGACGTTCCAGTGAGACAGGGAGGTTATGGACGGGTACAGGTTCACGGCATATTTGTGTGGAGTTCTGCATTGGTACGTTCCAGTGACACAGGGAGGTTATGGAGGGGTACAGGTTCAGGGCATATTTGTGTAGAATTCTGCAGTGGGACGTTCAAGTGAGACAGGGAGTTTATGGACGTGTACAGGTTCAGGGCATATTTGTTTGGTGTTCTGCAATGGTACGTTCCAGTGAGACAGGGAGGTTATGGAGGGTACAGGTTCAGGACATATTTGTGTGGAGTTCTGCAGTGGTACGTTCCAGTGAGACAGGGAGGATATTGTGGAGTACATGTTCAGGGCATATTTGTGTGGATTTCTTCATTGGTACGTTCCAGTGAGACAGGGAGGTTATGGAGGCGTACAGGTACAGGGCATATTTGTGTCGTGTTCTGCAATGGTACGTTCCAGTGAGACAGTGAGGTTATGGAGGGTGCAGGTTCAGGGCAAATTTATGTGGAGTTCTGCGTTGGGACGTTCCAGTGAGACAGTGAGGTTATGGACCGGTACAGGTTCAGGGCATATTTGTGTGGAGTTCTGCATTGGTACGTTCCAGTGACACAGGGAAGTTATGGAGGGGTACAGGTTCAGTGCATATTTCTGTGGTGTTCTGCAATGGTACGTTCCAGTGAGACAGGGAGGTTATGGAGGGTACAAGTTCAGGGCATATTTGTGTGGAATTCTGCAGTGGGACGTTCCAGTGATACAGGGAGTTGATGGACGTGTACAGGTTCCGGGCATATTTGTGTGGAATTCTGCATTGGTACGTTCCAGTGAGACAGGGAGGTTTTGGAGGCGTACAGGTTCAGTGCATATTTGTGTGGTTTTCTGCAATGGTACTTTCCAGTGAGACAGTGAGGATATGGAGGGTACAGGTTCAGGGCATATTCGTGTGGAGTTCTGCGTTGGGACGTTCCACTGAGACGTGGAGGTTATAGACGGGTACAGGTTCACGGCATATTTGTGTGGAGTTCTGCATTGGTACGTTCCAGTGACACAGGGAGGTTATGGAGGGGTACAGGTTCAAGGCATATTTGTGTAGAATTCTGCAGTGGGACGTTCAAGTGAGACAGGGAGTTTATGGACGTGTACAGGTTCAGGGCATATTTGTGTGGAATTCTGCATTGGTACGTTCCAGTGAGACAGGGAGGTTTTGGAGGTGTACAGGTTCAGTGCATATTTGTGTGGTGTTCTGCAATGGTACGTTCCAGTGAGACAGGGAGGTTATGGAGGGTACAGGGTCAGGACATATTTGTGTGGAGTTCTGCAGTGGTACGTTCCAGTGAGACAGGGAGGATATGGTGGAGTACATGTTCAGGGCATATTTGTGTGGATTTCTGCATTGGTACGTTCCACTGAGACAGGGAGGTTATGGAGGGGTACAGGTTCAGGGCATATTTGTGTGGTGTTCTGCAATGGTACGTTCCAGTGAGACAGTGAGGTTATGGAGGGTGCAGGTTCAGGGCAAATTTGTGTGAAGTTCTGCGTCGGGACGTTCCAGTGAGACAGGGATGTTATGGACGGGTACAGGTTCAGGGTATATTTGTGTGGAGTTCTGCATTGGTACGTTCCAGTGAGACAGTGAAGTTATGGAGGGTACAGGTTCAGGGCATATTTGTGTGGAGTTCTGCAATGGTTCGTTCCAGTGAGACAGGGAGGTTAAGGACGGGTACACATTCACGGCATATTTGTGTGGAGTTCTGCATTGGTACGTTCCAGTGACACAGGGAGGTTATGGAGGGGTACAGGTTCAGGACATATTTGTGTAGAATTCTGCAGTGGGACGTTCAAGTGAGACAGGGAGTTTATGGACGTGTACAGGTTCAGGGCATATTTGTGTGGAATTCTGCATTGGTACGTTCCAGTGAGACAGGGAGGTTTTGGAGGTGTACAGGTTCAGTGCATATTTGTGTGGTGTTCTGCAATGGTACGTTCCAGTGAGACAGGGAGGTTATGGAGGGTACAGGTTCAGGACATATTTGTGTGGAGTTCTGCAGTGGTACGTTCCAGTGAGACAGGTAGGATATGGTGGAGTACATGTTCAGGGCATATTTGTGTGGATTTCTGCATTGGTACGTTCCAGTGAGACAGGGAGGTTATGGAGAGTACAGGTTCAGGACATATTTGTGTGGAGTTCTGCATTGGTACGTTCAAGTGAGACAGGGAGGTTATGGAGGGGTACAGGTTCATGGCAAATTTGTGTGGAGTGCTGCATTGGTACATTCCAGTGAGACAAGGAGGTTCTGGGTGGGTACAGGTTCAGGGCATATTTGTGTGGAATTCTGCATTGGTACGTTCCAGTGAGACAGGGAGGTCATGGAGGGTACAGGTTCAGGGCATATTTGTTTGGAGTTCTGGATTCGTACATTCCAGTGAGACAGGGAGGATTTGGTGGGGTACAGGTTCAGGGTATATTTGTGTGGAGTTCTGCATTGGTACGTTCCAGTGAGACAGGGAAGTTATGGAGGGTACAGGTTCAGGGCATATTTGTGTGGTGTTCTGCAATGGTACGTTCCAGTGAGACAGGGAGGTTATGGAGGGGTACAGGTTCAGGGCATATTTGCGTGGAGTTCTGCATTGGTACGTTCCAGTGAGACAGGGAGGTTATGGAGGGGTACAGGTTCATGGCAAATTTGTGTGGAGTTCTGCATTGGTACGTTCCAGTGAGACAGGGAGGTTATGGAGGGTACAGGTTCAGGGCATATTTGTTTGGAGTTCTGGATTCGTACATTCCAGTGAGACAGGGAGGATTTGGAGGGGTACAGGTTCAGGGTATATTTGTGTGGAGTTCTGCATTGGTACGTTCCAGTGAGACAGGGAAGCTATGGAGGGTACATGTTCAGGGCATATTTGTGTGGTGTTCTGCAATGGTACGTTCCAGTGAGACAGGGAGGTTATGGAGGGTACAGGTTCAGGGCATATTTGTGTGGTGTTCTGCAATGGTTCGTTCCAGTGAGACAGGGAGGTTATGGACGGGTACAGGTTCACGGCATATTTGTGTGGAATTCTGCATTGGTACGTTCCAGTGAGACAGGGAGGTTTTGGAGGTGTACAGGTTCAGTGCATATTTGTGTGGTGTTCTGCAATGGTACGTTCCAGTGAGACAGGGAAGCTATGGAGGGTACATGTTCAGGGCATATTTGTGTGGTTTTCTGCATTGGTACGTTCCAGTGAGACAGGGAGGTTATGGAGGCGTACAGGTACAGGGCATATTTGTGTGGAATTCTGCAGTGGGACGTTCCAGTGATACAGGGAGTTGATGGACGTGTACAGGTTCCGGGCATATTTGTGTGGAATTCTGCATTGGTACGTTCCAGTGAGACAGGGAGGTTTTGGAGGTGTACAGGTTCAGTGCATATTTGTGTGGTGTTCTGCAATGGTACGTTCCAGTGAGACAGGGAGGTTATGGAGGGTACAGGTTCAGGACATATTTGTGTGGAGTTCTGCAGTGGTACGTTCCAGTGAGACAGGGAGGATATGGTGGAGTACATGTTCAGGGCATATTTGTGTGGATTTCTGCATTGGTACGTTCCACTGAGACAGGGAGGTTATGGAGGGGTACAGGTTCAGGGCATATTTGTGTGGTGTTCTGCAATGGTACCTTCCAGTGAGACAGTGAGGTTATGGAGGGTGCAGGTTCAGGGCAAATTTGTGTGAAGTTCTGCGTCGGGACGTTCCAGTGAGACAGGGATGTTATGGACGGGTACAGGTTCAGGGTATATTTGTGTGGAGTTCTGCATTGGTACGTTCCAGTGAGACAGTGAAGTTATGGAGGGTACAGGTTCAGGGCATATTTGTGTGGAGTTCTGCAATGGTTCGTTCCAGTGAGACAGGGAGGTTATGGACGGGTACAGGTTCACGGCATATTTGTGTGGAGTTCTGCATTTGGTACGTTCCAGTGACACAGGGACGTTATGGAGGGGTACAGGTTCAGGGCATATTTGTGTAGAATTCTGCAGTGGGACGTTCAAGTGAGACAGGGAGTTTATGGACGTGTACAGGTTCAGGGCATATTTGTGTGGAATTCTGCATTGGTACGTTCCAGTGAGACAGGGAGGTTTTGGAGGTGTACAGGTTCAGTGCATATTTGTGTGGTGTTCTGCAATGGTACGTTCCAGTGAGACAGGGAGGTTATGGAGGGTACAGGTTCAGGACATATTTGTGTGGAGTTCTGCATTGGTACGTTCCAGTGAGACAGGGAGGTTATGGAGGGGTACAGGTTCATGGCAAATTTGTGTGGAGTTCTGCATTGGTACATTCCAGTGAGACAAGGAGGTTCTGGGTGGGTACAGGTTCAGGGCATATTTGTGTGGAATTCTGCATTGGTACGTTCCAGTGAGACAGGGAGGTCATGGAGGGTACAGGTTCAGGGCATATTTGTTTGGAGTTCTGGATTCGTACATTCCAGTGAGACAGGGAGGATTTGGTGGGGTACAGGTTCAGGGTATATTTGTGTGGAGTTCTGCATTGGTACGTTCCAGTGAGACAGGGAAGTTATAGAGGGTACAGGTTCAGGGCATATTTGTGTGGTGTTCTGCAATGGTACGTTCCAGTGAGACAGGGAGGTTATGGAGGGGTACAGGTTCAGGGCATATTTGCGTGGAGTTCTGCATTGGTACGTTCCAGTGAGACAGGGAGGTTATGGAGGGGTACAGGTTCATGGCAAATTTGTGTGGAGTTCTGCATTGGTACATTCCAGTGAGACAAGGAGGTTCTGGGTGGGTAAAGGTTCAGGGCATATTTGTGTGGAATTCTGCATTGGTACGTTCCAGTGAGACAGGGAGGTTATAGAGAGTACAGGTTCAGGGCATATTTGTTTGGAGTTCTGGATTCGTACATTCCAGTGAGACAGGGAGGATTTGGAGGGGTACAGGTTCAGGGTATATTTGTGTGGAGTTCTGCATTGGTACGTTCCAGTGAGACAGGGAAGCTATGGAGGGTACAGGTTCAGGGCATATTTGTGTGGTGTTCTGCAATGGTACGTTCCAGTGAGACAGGGAGGTTATGGAGGGTACAGGTTCAGGGCATATTTGTGTGGTGTTCTGCAATGGTACGTTCCAGTGAGACAGGGAGGTTATGGACGGGTACAGGTTCACGGCATATTTGTGTGGAGTTCTGCATTGGTACGTTCCAGTGACACAGGGAGGTTATGGAGGGGTACAGGTTCAGGGCATATTTGTGTGGATTTCTGCATTGGTACGTTCCAGTGAGACAGGGAGGTTATGGAGGCGTACAGGTACAGGGCATATTTGTGTGGTGTTCTGCAATGGTACGTTCCAGTGAGACAGTGAGGTTATGGAGGGTGCAGGTTCAGGGCAAATTTATGTGGAGTTCTGCGTTGGGACGTTCCAGTGAGACAGTGAGGTTATGGACGGGTACAGGTTCAGGGAATATTTGTGTGGAGTTCTGCATTGGTACGTTCCAGTGACACAGGGAGGTTATGGAGGGTACAAGTTCAGGGCATATTTGTGTGGAATTCTGCAGTGGGACGTTCCAGTGATACAGGGAGTTGATGGACGTGTACAGGTTCCGGGCATATTTGTGTGGAATTCTGCATTGGTACGTTCCAGTGAGACAGGGAGGTTTTGGAGGCGTACAGGTTCAGTGCATATTTGTGTGGTTTTCTGCAATGGTACGTTCCAGTGAGACAGTGAGGATATGGAGGGTACAGGTTCAGGGCATATTTGTGTGGAGTTCTGCGTTGGGACTTTCCACTGAGACGGGGAGGTTATAGACGGGTACAGGTTCACGGCATATTTGTGTGGAGTTCTGCATTGGTACGTTCCAGTGACACAGGGAGGTTATGGAGGGGTACAGGTTCAAGGCATATTTGTGTAGAATTCTACAGTGGGACGTTCAAGTGAGACAGGGAGTTTATGGACGTGTACAGGTTCAGGGCATATTTGTGTGGAATTCTGCATTGGTACGTTCCAGTGAGACAGGGAGGTTTTGGAGGTGTACAGGTTCAGTGCATATTTGTGTGGTGTTCTGCAATGGTACGTTCCAGTGAGACAGGGAGGTTATGGAGGGTACAGGTTCAGGACATATTTGTGTGGAGTTCTGCAGTGGTACGTTCCAGTGAGACAAGGAGGATATGGTGGAGTACATGTTCAGGGCATATTTGTGTGGATTTCTGCATTGGTACGTTCCACTGAGACAGGGAGGTTATGGAGGGGTACAGGTTCAGGGCATATTTGTGTGGTGTTCTGCAATGGTACGTTCCAGTGAGACAGTGAGGTCATGGAGGGTGCAGGTTCAGGGCAAATTTGTGTGGAGTTCTGCGTCGGGACGTTCCAGTGAGACAGGGAGGTTATGGACGGGTACAGGTTCAGGGCATATTTGTGTGGAGTTCTGCATTGGTACGTTCCACTGACACAGGGAGGTTATGGAGGGGTACAGGTTCAGGGCATTTTTGTGTGGAGTTCTGCATTGGTACGTTCCAGTGAGACAGGGAGGTTATGGAGGGTACAAGTTCAGGGCATATTTGTGTGGAATTCTGCAGTGGGACGTTCCAGTGATACAGGGAGTTTATGAACGTGTACAGGTTCCGGGCATATTTGGGTGGAATTCTGCATTGGTACGTTCCAGTGAGACAGGGAGGTTTTGGAGGGGTACAGGTTCAGTGCATATTTGTGTGGTGTTCTGCAATGGTACGTTCCAGTGAGACAGGGAGGTTATGCACGGTACGGGATCAGGGCATATTTGAGTGGAGTTCGGCATTGGTGCGTTCCAGTGAGACAGGGAGGTTATGGAGGGGTACAGCTTCAGGGCATATTTGTGTGGAGTTCTGCATTGGTACGTTCCAGTGACACAGGGAGGTTATGGAGGGGTACAGGTTCAGGGCATTTTTGTGTGGAATTCTGCAGTGGGACGTTCCAGTGAGACAGGCAGTTTATGGACGTGTCCAGGTTCAGGGTATATTTGTGTGGAATTCTGCATTGGTACGTTCCAGTGAGACAGGGAAGTTTTGGAGGGGTACAGGTTCAGTGCATACTTGTGTGGTGTTCTGCAATGGTACGTTCCACTGAGACAGGGAGGTTATGGAGGGGTACAGGTTCAGGGCATATTTGTGTGGTGTTCTGCAATGGTCCGTTCCAGTGAGACAGTGAGGTTATGGAGGGTGCAGGTTCAGGGCAAATTTGTGTGGAGTTCTGCGTCGGGACGTTCCAGTGAGACAGGGAGGTTATGGACGGGTACAGGTTCAGGGCATATTTGTGTGGAGTTCTGCATTGGTACGTTCCAGTGACACAGGGAGGTTATGGAGGGGTACAGGTTCAGGGCATATTTGTGTGGAGTTCTGCATTGGTACGTTCCAGTGAGACAGGGAGGTTATGGAGGGTACAAGTTCAGGGCATATTTGTGTGGAATTCTGCAGTGGGACGTTCCAGTGATACAGGGAGTTTATGGACGTGTACAGGTTCCGGGCATATTTGTGTGGAATTCTGCATTGGTACGTTCCAGTGAGACAGGGAAGTTTTGGAGGGGTACAGGTTCAGTGCATATTTGTGTGGTGTTCTGCAATGGTACGTTCCAGTGAGACAGGGAGGTTATGCACGTTACGGGATCAGGGCATATTTGAGTGGAGTTCGGCATTGGTGCGTTCCAGTGAGACAGGGAGGTTATGGAGGGGTACAGCTTCAGGGCATATTTGTGTGGAGTTCTGCATTGGTACGTTCCAGTGACACAGGGAGGTTATGGAGGGGTACAGGTTCAGGGCATATTTGTGTGGAATTCTGCAGTGGGACGTTCCAGTGAGACAGGGAGTTTATAGACGTGTACAGGTTCAGGGTATATTTGTGTGGAATTCTGCATTGGTACGTTCCAGTGAGACAGGGAAGTTTTGGAGGGGTACAGGTTCAGTGCATACGTGTGGTGTTCTGCAATGGTACGTTCCAGTGAGACAGGGAGGTTATGCAGGGTACAGGTTCAGGACATATTTGTGTGGAGTTCTGCAGTGGTACGTTCCAGGGAGACAGGGAGGATATGGTGGAGTACAGGTTCAGGGCATATTTGTGTGGATTTCTGCATTCGTACATTCCAGTGAGACAGGGAGGTTATGGAGGGGTTCAGGTTCAGGGCATATTTGTGTGGTGTTCTGCAATGGTACGTTCCAGTGAGACAGTGAGGTTATGGAGGGTGCAGGTTCAGGGCAAATTTGTGTGGAGTTCTGCGTTGGGACGTTCCAGTGAGACAGGGAGGTTATGGACGGGTACAGGTTCAGGGCATATTTTTGTGGAGTACTGCTTTGGTACGTTCCAGTGAGACAGTGAGGATATGGAGGGTACAGGTTCAGGGCATATTTGTGTGGAGTTCTGCGTTGGGACGTTCCACTGAGACGGGGAGGTTATAGACGGGTACAAGTTCACGGCATATTTGTGTGGAGTTCTGCATTGGTACGTTCCAGTGACACAGGGAGGTAATGGAGGGGTACAGGTTCAAGGCATATTTGTGTAGAATTCTGCAGTGGGACGTTCAAGTGAGACAGGGAGTTTATGGACGTGTACAGGTTCAGGGCATATTTGTGTGGAATTCTGCATTGGTACGTTCCAGTGAGACAGGGAGGTTATGGAGGGTACAGTTTCAGGACATATTTGTGTGGAGTTCTGCAGTGGTACGTTCCAGTGAGACAGGGAGGATATGGTGGAGTACATGTTCAGGGCATATTTGTGTGGATTTCTGCATTGGTACGTTCCACTGAGACAGGGAGGTTATGGAGGGGTACAGGTTCAGGGCATATTTGTGTGGTGTTCTGCAATGGTACGTTCCAGTGAGACAGTGAGGTTATGGAGGGTGCAGGTTCAGGGCAAATTTGTGTGGAGTTCTGCGTCGGGACGTTCCAGTGAGACAGGGAGGTTATGGACGGGTACAGGTTCAGGGCATATTTGTGTGGAGTTCTGCATTGGTACGTTCCAGTGACACAGGGAGGTTATGGAGGGGTACAGGTTCAGGGCATTTTTGTGTGGAGTTCTGCATTGGTACGTTCCAGTGAGACAGGGAGGTTATGGAGGGTACAAGTTCAGGGCATATTTGTGTGGAATTCTGCAGTGGGACGTTCCAGTGACACAGGGAGGTTAAGCACGTTACGGGATCAGGGCATATTTGAGTGGAGTTCGGCATTGGTGCGTTCCAGTGAGACAGGGAGGTTTTGGAGGGGTACAGGTTCAGTGCATATTTGTGTGGTGTTCTGCAATGGTACGTTCCAGTGAGACAGGGAGGTTATGCACGGTACGGGATCAGGGCATATTTGAGTGGAGTTCGGCATTGGTGCGTTCCAGTGAGACAGGGAGGTTATGGAGGGGTACAGCTTCAGGGCATATTTGTGTGGAGTTCTGCATTGGTACGTTCCAGTGACACAGGGAGGGTATGGAGGGGTACAGGTTCAGGGCATATTTGTGTGGAATTCTGCAGTGGGACGTTCCAGTGAGACAGGGAGTTTATGGACGTGTACAGGTTCAGGGTATATTTGTGTGGAATTCTGCATTGGTACGTTCCAGTGAGACAGGGAAGTTTTGGAGGGGTACAGGTTCAGTGCATACTTGTGTGGTGTTCTGCAATGGTACGTTCCACTGAGACAGGGAGGATATGGAGGGGTACAGGTTCAGGGCATATTTGTGTGGTGTTCTGCAATGGTACGTTCCAGTGAGACAGTGAGGTTATGGAGGGTGCAGGTTCAGGGCAAATTTGTGTGGAGTTCTGCGTCGGGACGTTCCAGTGAGACAGGGAGGTTATGGACGGGTACAGGTTCAGGGCATATTTGTGTGGAGTTCTGCATTGGTACGTTCCAGTGACACAGGGAGGTTATGGATGGGTACAGGTTCAGGGCATATTTGTGTGGAGTTCTGCATTGGTACGTTCCACTGAGACAGGGAGGTTATGGAGGGTAAAAGTTCAGGGCATATTTGTGTGGAATTCTGCAGTGGGACGTTCCAGTGATACAGGGAGTTTATGGACGTGTACAGGTTCCGGGCATATTTGTGTGGAATTCTACATTGGTACGTTCCAGTGAGACAGGGAGGTTTTGGAGGGGTACAGGGTCAGTGCATATTTGTGTGGTGTTCTGCAATGGTACGTTCCAGTGAGACAGGGAGGTTATGCACGTTACGGGATCAGGGCATATTTGAGTGGAGTTCGGCATTGGTGCGTTCCAGTGAGACAGGGAGGTTATGGAGGGGTACAGCTTCAGGGCATATTTGTGTGGAGTTCTGCATTGGTACGTTCCAGTGACACAGGGAGGTTATGGAGGGGTACAGGTTCAGGTCATATTTGTGTGGAATTCTGCAGTGGGACGTTCCAGTGAGACAGGGAGTTTATAGACGTGTACAGGTTCAGGGTATATTTGTGTGGAATTCTGCATTGGTACGTTCCAGTGAGACAGGGAAGTTTCGGAGGGGTACAGGTTCAGTGCATACGTGTGGTGTTCTGCAATGCTACGTTCCAGTGAGACAGGGAGGTTATGCAGGGTACAGGTTCAGGACATATTTGTGTGGAGTTCTGCAGTGGTACGTTCCAGGGAGACAGGGAGGATATGGTGGAGTACAGGTTCAGGGCATATTTGTGTGGATTTCTGCATTCGTACATTCCAGTGAGACAGGGAGGTTATGGAGGGGTTCAGGTTCAGGGCATATTTGTGTGGTGTTCTGCAATGGTACGTTCCAGTGAGACAGTGAGGTTATGGAGGGTGCAGGTTCAGGGCAAATTTGTGTGGAGTTCTGCGTTGGGACTTTCCACTGAGACAGGGAGGTTATGGACGGGTACAGGTTCAGGGCATATTTGTGTGGAGTACTGCTTTGGTACGTTCCAGTGAGACAGTGAGGTTATGGAGGGTACAGGTTCAGGGCATATTTGTGTGGAGTTCTGCGTTGGGACGTTCCAGTGAGACAGGGAGGTTATGGACGGGTACAGGTTCACAGCATATTTGTGTGGAGTTCTGCATTGGTACGTTCCAGTGACACAGGGAGGTTATGGATGGGTACAGTTTCAGGGCATATTTGTGTGGAATTCTGCATTGGGACGTTCCAGTGAGACAGGGAGTTTATAGACGTGTACAGGTTCCGGGCATAATTGTGTGGAATTCTGCATTGGTACGTTCCAGTGAGACAGGGAGGTTTTGGAGGGGTACAGGTTCAGTGCATATTTGTGTGGTGTTCTGCAATGGTACGTTCCAGTGAGACAGGGAGGTTATGCACGGTACGGGATCAGGGCATATTTGAGTGGAGTTCGGCATTGGTGCGTTCCAGTGAGACAGGGAGGTTATGGAGGGGTACAGCTTCAGGGCATATTTGTGTGGAGTTCTGCATTGGTACGTTCCAGTGACACAGGGAGGTTATGGAGGGGTACAGGTTCAGGGCATATTTGTGAGGAATTCTGCATTGGTACGTTCCAGTGACACAGGGAGGTTATGGAGGGGTACAGGTTCAGGGCATATTTGTGTGGAGTTCTGCATTGGTACGTTCCAGTGAGACAGGGAGGTTATGGAGGGTACAAGTTCAGGGCATATTTGTGTGGAATTCTGCAGTGGGACGTTCCAGTGATACAGGGAGTTTATGGACGTGTACAGGTTCCGGGCATATTTGTGTGGAATTCTGCATTGGTACGTTCCAGTGAGACAGGGAGGTTTTGGAGGGATACAGGTTCAGTGCATATTTGTGTGGTGTTCTGCAATGGTACGTTCCAGTGAGACAGGGAGGTTATGCACGTTACGGGATCAGGGCATATTTGAGTGGAGTTCGGCATTGGTGCGTTCCAGTGAGACAGGGAGGTTATGGAGGGGTACAGCTTCAGGGCATATTTGTGTGGAGTTCTGCATTGGTACGTTCCAGTGACACAGGGAGGTTATGGAGGGGTACAGGTTCAGGGCATATTTGTGAGGAATTCTGCATTGGTACGTTCCAGTGACACAGGGAGGTTATGGAGGGGTACAGGTTCAGGGCATATTTGTGTGGAGTTCTGCATTGGTACGTTCCAGTGAGACAGGGAGGTTATGGAGGGTACAAGTTCAGGGCATATTTGTGTGGAATTCTGCAGTGGGACGTTCCAGTGATACAGGGAGTTTATGGACGTGTACAGGTTCCGGGCATATTTGTGTGGAATTCTGCATTGGTACGTTCCAGTGAGACAGGGAGGTTTTGGAGGGGTACAGGTTCAGTGCATATTTGTGTGGTGTTCTGCAATGGTACGTTCCAGTGAGACAGGGAGGTTATGCACGTTACGGGATCAGGGCATATTTGAGTGGAGTTCGGCATTGGTGCGTTCCAGTGAGACAGGGAGGTTATGGAGGGGTACAGCTTCAGGGCATATTTGTGTGGAGTTCTGCATTGGTACGTTCCAGTGACACAGGGAGGTTATGGAGGGGTACAGGTTCAGGGCATATTTGTGTGGAATTCTGCAGTGGGACGTTCCAGTGAGACAGGGAGTTTATAGACGTGTACAGGTTCAGGGTATATTTGTGTGGAATTCTGCATTGGTACGTTCCAGTGAGACAGGGAAGTTTTGGAGGGGTACAGGTTCAGTGCATACGTGTGGGGTTCTGCAATGGTACGTTCCAGTGAGACAGGGAGGTTATGCAGGGTACAGGTTCAGGACATATTTGTGTGGAGTTCTGCAGTGGTACGTTCCAGGGAGACAGGGAGGATATGGTGGAGTACAGGTTCAGGGCATATTTGTGTGGATTTCTGCATTCGTACATTCCAGTGAGACAGGGAGGTTATGGAGGGGTTCAGGTTCAGGGCATATTTGTGTGGTGTTCTGCAATGGTACGTTCCAGTGAGACAGTGAGGTTATGGAGGGTGCAGGTTCAGGGCAAATTTGTGTGGAGTTCTGCGTTGGGACGTTCCAGTGAGACAGGGAGGTTATGGACGGGTACAGGTTCAGGGCATATTTGTGTGGAGTACTGCTTTGGTACGTTCCAGTGAGACAGTGAGGTTATGGAGGGTACAGGTTCAGGGCATATTTGTGTGGAGTTCTGCGTTGGGACGTTCCAGTGAGACAGGGCGGTTTTGGACGGGTACAGGTTCACAGCATATTTGTGTGGAGTTCTGCATTGGTACGTTCCAGTGACACAGGGAGGTTATGGATGGGTACAGTTTCAGGGCATATTTGTGTGGAATTCTGCATTGGGACGTTCCAGTGAGACAGGGAGTTTATAGACGTGTACAGGTTCCGGGCATAATTGTGTGGAATTCTGCATTGGTACGTTCCAGTGAGACAGGGAGGTTTTGGAGGGGTACAGGTTCAGTGCATATTTGTGTGGTGTTCTGCAATGGTACGTTCCAGTGAGACAGGGAGGTTATGCACGGTACGGGATCAGGGCATATTTGAGTGGAGTTCGGCATTGGTGCGTTCCAGTGAGACAGGGAGGTTATGGAGGGGTACAGCTTCAGGGCATATTTGTGTGGAGTTCTGCATTGGTACGTTCCAGTGACACAGGGAGGTTATGGAGGGGTACAGGTTCAGGGCATATTTGTGAGGAATTCTGCATTGGTACGTTCCAGTGACACAGGGAGGTTATGGAGGGGTACAGGTTCAGGGCATATTTGTGTGGAGTTCTGCATTGGTACGTTCCAGTGAGACAGGGAGGTTATGGAGGGTACAAGTTCAGGGCATATTTGTGTGGAATTCTGCAGTGGGACGTTCCAGTGATACAGGGAGTTTATGGACGTGTACAGGTTCCGGGCATATTTGTGTGGAATTCTGCATTGGTACGTTCCAGTGAGACAGGGAGGTTTTGGAGGGGTACAGGTTCAGTGCATATTTGTGTGGTGTTCTGCAATGGTACGTTCCAGTGAGACAGGGAGGTTATGCACGTTACGGGATCAGGGCATATTTGAGTGGAGTTCGGCATTGGTGCGTTCCAGTGAGACAGGGAGGTTATGGAGGGGTTCAGCTTCAGGGCATATTTGTGTGGAGTTCTGCATTGGTACGTTCCAGTGACACAGGGAGGTTATGGAGGGGTACAGGTTCAGGGCATATTTGTGTGGAATTCTGCAGTGGGACGTTCCAGTGAGACAGGGAGTTTATAGACGTGTACAGGTTCAGGGTATATTTGTGTGGAATTCTGCATTGGTACGTTCCAGTGAGACAGGGAAGTTTTGGAGGGGTACAGGTTCAGTGCATACGTGTGGGGTTCTGCAATGGTACGTTCCAGTGAGACAGGGAGGTTATGCAGGGTACAGGTTCAGGACATATTTGTGTGGAGTACTGCTTTGGTACGTTCCAGTGAGACAGTGAGGTTATGGAGGGTACAGGTTCAGGGCATATTTGTGTGGAGTTCTGCGTTGGGACGTTCCAGTGAGACAGGGCGGTTTTGGACGGGTACAGGTTCACAGCATATTTGTGTGGAATTCTGCATTGGTACGTTCCAGTGACACAGGGAGGTTATGGAGGGGTACAGGTTCAGGGCATATTTGTGTGGAATTCTGCATTGGGACGTTCCAGTGAGACAGCGAGTTTATAGACGTGTACAGGTTCAGGGTATATTTGTGTGGAATTCTGCATTGGTACGTTCCAGTGAGACAGGGAGGTTTTGGAGGGGTACACGTTCAGTGCATATTTGTGTGGTGTTCTGCAATGGTACGTTCCAGTGAGACAGGGAGGTTATGGAGGGTACAGGTTCAGGGCATATTTGTGTGGAGTTCTGCAGTGGTACGTTCCAGGGAGACAGGGAGGATATGGTGGAGTACAGGTTCAGGGCATATTTGTGAGGATTTCTGCATTGGTACGTTCCAGTGAGACAGGGAGGTTATGGAGGGGTACAGGTTCAGTGCATATTTGTGTGGTGTTCTGCAATGGTACGTTCCAGTGAGACAGTGAGGTTATGGAGGGTGCAGGTTCAGGGCAAATTTGTGTGGAGTTCTGCGTCGGGACGTTCCAGTGAGACAGGGAGGTTATGCACCGTACGGGATCAGGGCATATTTGAGTGGAGTTCGGCATTGGTGTGTTCCAGTGAGACAGGGAGGTTATGGAGGGGTACAGGTTCTGGGCATATTTGTGTGAATTTCTGCTTTGGTACGTTCCAGTGAGACAGGGAGGTTATGGAGTGGTACAGGTTCAGGGTTAATTTGTGTGGAGTGCTGCATTGGTACTTTCCAGTGACACAGGGAGGTTATGAAGGGGTACAGGTTCAGGGCATGTTTGTGTGGAGTTCTGCATTGGTACGTTAAAGTGAGACAGGGAAGTTATGGAGGGTACAGGTTCAGGGCATATTTGTGTGGTGTTCTGCAATGGTACGTTCCAGCGAGACAGGGAGGTTATGGAGGGTACAGGTTCAGGGCATATTTGTGTGGAGCTCTGCATTGGTACGTTCCAGTGAGACAGGGAGGTTATGGAGGGGTACAGGTTCAGGGCAAATTTGTCTGTAGTTCTGCATTCGTACGTTCCAGTGAGACAGTGAGGTTATGGAGGGTACAGGTTCAGGGCATATTTCTATGGTGTTCTGCAGTGGTACGTTCCAGTGAGACAGGGAGGTTATGGAAGGGTACAGGTTCAGGGCATATTTGTGTGGAGTTCTGCAGTGGGACGTTCCAGTGAGACAGGGAGGTTATGGAGGGGTGCAGGTTCAGGGATTATTTGTGTGGAGTTCTGCATTGGTACGTTCCAGTGAGACAGGGAGGTTATGGAGGGGTGCAGGTTCAGGGCAAATTTGAGTGTAGTTCTGCATTGGTACGTTCCAGTGGGACAGGGAGGTTATGGAGGGGTACAGGTTGACCGCAAATTTGTGTGGAGTTCTGCATTGGTACATTCCATTGAGACAAGGAGGTTCTGGGTGGGTACAGGTTCAGGGCATATTTGTGTGGAGTTCTGGATTCGTACATTCCAGTGAGACAGGGAGGTTATGGAGGTGTACAGGTTCAGGGTATATTTGTGTGGAGTTCTGCGTTGGTACGTTTCAGTGTGACTGGGAGGTTATGGAGGGGTACAGGTTCAGGGCATATTTGTTTGGAGTTCTGCATTGGTACGTTCCAGTGAGACAGGGAAGTTATGGAGGGTACAGGTTCAGGGCATATTTGTGTGGTGTTCTGCAATGGTACTTTCCAGTGAGACTGTGAGGTTATGGAGGGTACAGGTTCAGGGCATATGTGTGTGGAGTTCTGCGTTCGGACGTTCCAGTGAGACAGGGAGGTTATGGAGGGGTACAGGTTCAGGGCATATTTGTGTAGAATTCTGCAGTGGGACATTCAAGTGAGACAGGGAGTTTATGAACGTTTACAGGTTCAGGGCATATTTGTCTGGAATTCTGCATTGGTAATTTCCAGTGAGACAGGGAGGTTATGGAGGGATACAGCCTCAGGGCATATTTGTGTGGAGTTCTGCGTTGGTACGTTCCAGTGACACAGGGAGGTTATGGAGGGGTACAGGTTCAGGGCATATTTGTGTGGAATTCTGCAGTGGGACGTTCCAGTGAGACAGGGAGTTTATGGACTTGTACAGGTTCAGGGTATATTTGTGTGGAATTCTGCATTGGTACGTTCCAGTGAGACAGGGAAGTTTTGGAGGGGTACAGGTTCAGTGCATACTTGTGTGGTGTTCTGCAATGGTACGTTCCAGTGAGACAGGGAGGTTATGCAGGGTACAGGTTCAGGACATATTTGTGTGGAGTTCTGCAGTGGTACGTTCCAGGGAGACAGGGAGGATATGGTGGAGTACAGGTTCAGGGCATATTTGTGTGGATTTCTGCATTCGTACGGTCCAGTGGGACAGGGAGGTTATGGAGGGGTTCAGGTTCAGGGCATATTTGTGTGGTGTTCTGCAATGGTACGTTCCAGTGAGACAGGGAGGTTATGGAGGGTGCAGGTTCAGGGCAAATTTGTGTGGAGTTCTGCGTTGGGACGTTCCAGTAAGACAGGGAGGTTATGGACGGGTACAGGTTCAGGGCATATTTGTGTGGAGTACTGCTTTGGTACGTTCCAGTGAGACAGTGAGGTTATGGAGGGTACAGGTTCAGGGCATATTTGTGTGGAGTTCTGCGTTGGGACGTTCCAGTGAGACAGGGAGGTTATGGACGGGTACAGGTTCACAGCATATTTGTGTGGAATTCTGCATTGGTACGTTCCAGTGACACAGGGAGGTTATGGAGGGGTACAGGTTCAGGGCATATTTGTGTGGAATTCTGCATTGGGACGTTCCAGTGAGACAGGGAGTTTATAGACGTGTACAGGTTCAGGGTATATTTGTGTGGAATTCTGCATTGGTACGTTCCAGTGAGACAGGGAGGTTTTGGAGGTGTACAGGTTCAGTGCATATTTGTGTGGTGTTCTGCAATGGTACGTTCCAATGAGACAGGGAGGTTATGGAGGGTACAGGTTCAGGGCATATTTGTGAGGATTTCTGCATTGGTACGTTCCAGTGAGACAGGGAGGTTATGGAGGGGTACAGGTTCAGTGCATATTTGTGTGGTGTTCTGCAATGGTACGTTCCAGTGAGACAGTGAGGTTATGGAGGGTGTAGGTTCAGGGCAAATTTGTGTGGAGTTCTGCGTCGGGACGTTCCAGTGAGACAGGGAGGTTATGCACCGTACGGGATCAGGGCATATTTGAGTGGAGTTCGGCATTGGTGTGTTCCAGTGAGACAGGGAGGTTATGGAGGGGTACAGGTTCTGGGCATATTTGTGTGAATTTCTGCTTTGGTACGTTCCAGTGAGACAGGGAGGTTATGGAGTGGTACAGGTTCAGGGTTAATTTGTGTGGAGTTCTGCATTGGTACTTTCCAGTGAGACAAGGAGGTTATGGGCGGGTACAGGTTCAGGGCATATTTGTGTGGAGTTCTGCGTTGGGACGTTCCAGTGAGACAGGGAGGATATGGACGGGTATTGTTTCAGGGCATATTTGTGTGGAGTGCTGCATTGGTACTTTCCAGTGACACAGGGAGGTTATGAAGGGGTACAGGTTCAGGGCATGTTTGTGTGGAGTTCTGCATTGGTACGTTAAAGTGAGACAGGGAAGTTATGGAGGGTACAGGTTCAGGGCATATTTCTGTGGTGTTCTGCAATGGTACGTTCCAGTGAGACAGGGAGGTTATGGAGGGTACAGGTTCAGGGCATATTTGTGTGGAGCTCTGCATTGGTACGTTCCAGTGAGACAGGGAGGTTATGGAGGGGTACAGGTTCAGGGCAAATTTGTCTGTAGTTCTGCATTCGTACGTTCCAGTGAGACAGTGAGGTTATGGAGGGTACAGGTTCAGGGCATATTTCTATGGTGTTCTGCAGTGGTACGTTCCAGTGAGACAGGGAGGTTATGGAAGGGTACAGGTTCAGGGCATATTTGTGTGGAGTTCTGCAGTGGGACGTTCCAGTGAGACAGGGAGGTTATGGAGGGGTGCAGGTTCAGGGATTATTTGTGTGGAGTTCTGCATTGGTATGTTCCAGTGAGACAGGGAGGTTATGGAGGGGTACAGGTTCAGGGCAAATTTGAGTGTAGTTCTGCATTGGTACGTTCCAGTGGGACAGGGAGGTTATGGAGGGGTACAGGTTGACCGCAAATTTGTGTGGAGTTCTGCATTGGTACATTCCAGTGAGACAAGGAGGTTCTGGGTGGGTACAGGTTCAGGGCATATTTGTGTGGAGTTCTGGATTCGTACATTCCAGTGAGACAGGGAGGTTATGGAGGTGTACAGGTTCAGGGTATATTTGTGTGGAGTTCTGCGTTGGTACGTTTCAGTGTGACTGGGAGGTTATGGAGGGGTACAGGTTCAGGGCATATTTGTTTGGAGTTCTGCATTGGTACGTTCCAGTGAGACAGGGAAGTTATGGAGGGTACAGGTTCAGGGCATATTTGTGTGGTGTTCTGCAATGGTACGTTCCAGTGAGACAGGGAGGTTATGGAGGGTACAGGTTCAGGGCATATTTGTGTGGAGCTCTGCATTGGTACGTTCCAGTGAGACAGGGAGGTTATGGAGGGGTACAGGTTCAGGGCAAATTTGTCTGTAGTTCTGCATTCGTACGTTCCAGTGAGACAGTGAGGTTATGGAGGGTACAGGTTCAGGGCATATTTCTATGGTGTTCTGCAGTGGTACGTTCCAGTGAGACAGGGAGGTTATGGAAGGGTACAGGTTCAGGGCATATTTGTGTGGAGTTCTGCAGTGGGACGTTCCAGTGAGACAGGGAGGTTATGGAGGGGTGCAGGTTCAGGGATTATTTGTGTGGAGTTCTGCATTGGTACGTTCCAGTGAGACAGGGAGGTTATGGAGGGGTACAGGTTCAGGGCAAATTTGAGTGTAGTTCTGCATTGGTACGTTCCAGTGGGACAGGGAGGTTATGGAGGGGTACAGGTTGACCGCAAATTTGTGTGGAGTTCTGCATTGGTACATTCCAGTGAGACAAGGAGGTTCTGGGTGGGTACAGGTTCAGGGCATATTTGTGTGGAGTTCTGGATTCGTACATTCCAGTGAGACAGGAAGGTTATGGAGGTGTACAGGTTCAGGGTATATTTATGTGGAGTTCTGCGTTGGTACGTTTCAGTGTGACTGGGAGGTTATGGAGGGGTACAGGTTCAGGGCATATTTGTTTGGAGTTCTGCATTGGTACGTTCCAGTGAGACAGGGAAGTTATGGAGGGTACAGGTTCAGGGCATATTTGTGTGGTGTTCTGCAATGGTACTTTCCAGTGAGACTGTGAGGTTATGGAGGGTACAGGTTCAGGGCATATTTGTGTAGAATTCTGCAGTGGGACATTCAAGTGAGACAGGGAGTTTATGAACTTTTACAGGTTCAGGGCATATTTGTGTGGAATTCTGCATTGGTAGTTTCCAGTGAGACTGGGAGGTTATGGAGGGGTACAGCCTCAGGGCATATTTGTGTGGAGTTCTGCATTGGTACGTTCCAGTGACACAGGGAGGTTATGGAGGGGTACAGGTTCAGGGCATATTTGTGTGGAATTCTGCAGTGGGACGTTCCAGTGAGACAGGGAGTTTATGGACTTGTACAGGTTCAGGGTATATTTGTGTGGAATTCTGCATTGGTACGTTCCAGTGAGACAGGGAAGTTTTGGAGGGGTACAGGTTCAGTGCATACTTGTGTGGTGTTCTGCAATGGTACGTTCCAGTGAGACAGGGAGGTTATGCAGGGTACAGGTTCAGGACATATTTGTGTGGAGTTCTGCAGTGGTACGTTCCAGGGAGACAGGGAGGATATGGTGGAGTACAGGTTCAGGGCATATTTGTGTGGATTTCTGCATTCGTACGTTCCAGTGAGACAGGGAGGTTATGGAGGGGTTCAGGTTCAGGGCATATTTGTGTGGTGTTCTGCAATGGTACGTTCCAGTGAGACAGTGAGGTTATGGAGGGTGCAGGTTCAGGGCAAATTTGTGTGGAGTTCTGCGTTGGGACGTTCCAGTGAGACAGGGAGGTTATGGACGGGTACAGGTTCAGAGCATATTTGTGTGGACTACTGCTTTGGTACGTTCCAGTGAGACAGTGAGGTTATGGAGGGTACAGGTTCAGGGCATATTTGTGTGGAGTTCTGCGTTGGGACGTTCCAGTGAGACAGGGAGGTTATGGACGGGTACAGGTTCACAGCATATTTGTGTGGAATTCTGCATTGGTACGTTCCAGTGACACAGGGAGGTTATGGAGGGGTACAGGTTCAGGGCATATTTGTGTAGAATTCTGCATTGGGACGTTCCAGTGAGACAGGGAGTTTATAGACGTGTACAGGTTCAGGGTATATTTGTGTGGAATTCTGCATTGGTACGTTCCAGTGAGACAGGGAGGTTTTGGAGGGGTACAGGTTCAGTGCATATTTGTGTGGTGTTCTGCAATGGTACGTTCCAGTGAGACAGGGAGGTTATGGAGGGTACAGGTTCAGGGCATATTTGTGTGGAGGTCTGCATTGGTACGTTCCAGTGAGACAGGGAGGTTATGGAGGGGTACAGGTTCAGGGCAAATTTGTCTGTAGTTCTGCATTCGTACGTTCCAGTGAGACAGTGAGGTTATGGAGGGTACAGGTTCAGGGCATATTTCTATGGTGTTCTGCAGTGGTACGTTCCAGTGAGACAGGGAGGTTATGGAAGGGTACAGGTTCAGGGCATATTTGTGTGGAGTTCTGCAGTGGGACGTTCCAGTGAATCAGGGAGGTTATGGAGGGGTGCAGGTTCAGGGATTATTTGTGTGGAGTTCTGCATTGGTACATTCCAGTGAGACAGGGAGGTTATGGAGGGGTACAGGTTCAGGGCAAATTTGAGTGTAGTTCTGCATTGGTACGTTCCAGTGGGACAGGGAGGTTATGGAGGGGTACAGGTTGACCGCAAATTTGTGTGAGGTTCTGCATTGGTACATTCCAGTGAGACAGGGAGGTTATGGAGGTGTACAGGTTCAGGGCATATTTGTGTGGAGTTCTGGATTCGTACATTCCAGTGAGACAGGGAGGTTATGGAGGTGTACAGGTTCAGGGTATATTTGTGTGGAGTTCTGCGTTGGTACGTTTCAGTGTGACTGGGAGGTTATGGAGGGGTACAGGTTCAGGGCATATTTGTTTGGAGTTCTGCATTGGTACGTTCCAGTGAGACAGGGAAGTTATGGAGGGTACAGGTTCAGGGCATATTTGTGTGGTGTTCTGCAATGGTACTTTCCAGTGAGACTGTGAGGTTATGGAGGGTACAGGTTCAGGGCTTATGTGTGTGGAGTTCTGCGTTGGGACGTTCCAGTGAGACAGGGAGGTTATGGAGGGGTACAGGTTCAGGGCATATTTGTGTAGAATTCTGCAGTGGGACATTCAAGTGAGACAGGGAGTTTATGAACGTTTACAGGTTCAGGGCATATTTGTGTGGAATTCTGCATTGGTAGTTTCCAGTGAGACAGGGAGGTTATGGAGTGGTACAGCCTCAGGGCATATTTGTGTGGAGTTCTGCATTGGTACGTTCCAGTGACACAGGGAGGTTATGGAGGGGTACAGGTTCAGGGCATATTTGTGTGGAATTCTGCAGTGGGACGTTCCAGTGAGACAGGGAGTTTATGGACTTGTACAGGTTCAGGGTATATTTGTGTGGAATTCTGCATTGGTACGTTCCAGTGAGACAGGGAAGTTTTGGAGGGGTACAGGTTCAGTGCATACTTGTGTGGTGTTCTGCAATGGTACGTTCCAGTGAGACAGGGAGGTTATGCAGGGTACAGGTTCAGGACATATTTGTGTGGAGTTCTGCAGTGGTACGTTCCAGGGAGACAGGGAGGATATGGTGGAGTACAGGTTCAGGGCATATTTGTGTGGATTTCTGCATTCGTACGTTCCAGTGAGACAGGGAGGTTATGGAGGGGTTCAGGTTCAGGGCATATTTGTGTGGTGTTCTGCAATGGTACGTTCCAGTGAGACAGTGAGGTTATGGAGGGTGCAGGTTCAGGGCAAATTTGTGTGGAGTTCTGCGTTGGGACGTTCCAGTGAGACAGGGAGGTTATGGACGGGTACAGGTTCAGGGCATATTTGTGTGGAGTACTGCTTTGGTACGTTCCAGTGAGACAGTGAGGTTATGGAGGGTACAGGTTCAGGGCATATTTGTGTGGAGTTCTGCATTCGGACGTTCCAGTGAGACAGGGAGTTTATAGACGTGTACAGGTTCAGGGCATATTTGTGTGGAGTTCTGCGTTGGGACGTTCCAGTGAGACAGGGAGGTTATGGACGGGTACAGGTTCAGGGCATATTTGTGTGGAATTCTGCATTGGTACGTTCCAGTGACACAGGGAGGTTATGGAGGGGTACAGGTTCAGGGCATATTTGTGTGGAATTCTGCATTGGGACGTTCCAGTGAGACAGGGAGTTTATAGACGTGTACAGGTTCAGGGTATATTTGTGTGGAATTCTGCATTGGTACGTTCCAGTGAGACAGTGAGGTTATGGAGGGTGCAGGTTCAGGGCAAATTTGTGTGGAGTTCTGCGTCGGGACGTTCCAGTGAGACAGGGAGGTTATGCACCGTACGGGATCAGGGCATATTTGAGTGGAGTTCGGCATTGGTGTGTTCCAGTGAGACAGGGAGGTTATGGAGGGGTACAGGTTCTGGGCATATTTGTGTGAATTTCTGCTTTGGTACGTTCCAGTGAGACAGGGAGGTTATGGAGTGGTACAGGTTCAGGGTTAATTTGTGTGGAGTTCTGCATTGGTACGTTCCAGTGAGACAAGGAGGTTATGGGCGGGTACAGGTTCAGGGCATATTTGTGTGGAGTTCTGCGTTGGGACGTTCCAGTGAGACAGGGAGGATATGGACGGGTATTGTTTCAGGGCATATTTGTGTGGAGTGCTGCATTGGTACTTTCCAGTGACACAGGGAGGTTATGAAGGGGTACAGGTTCAGGGCATGTTTGTGTGGAGTTCTGTATTGGTACGTTAAAGTGAGACAGGGAAGTTATGGAGGGTACAGGTTCAGGGCATATTTCTGTGGTGTTCTGCAATGGTACGTTCCAGTGAGACAGGGAGGTTATGGAGGGTACAGGTTCAGGGCATATTTGTGTGGAGCTCTGCATTGGTACGTTCCAGTGAGACAGGGAGGTTATGGAGGGGTACAGGTTCAGGGCAAATTTGTCTGTAGTTCTGCATTCGTACGTTCCAGTGAGACAGTGAGGTTATGGAGGGTACAGGTTCAGGGTATATTTCTATGGTGTTCTGCAGTGGTACGTTCCAGTGAGACAGGGAGGTTATGGAAGGGTACAGGTTCAGGGCATATTTGTGTGGAGTTCTGCAGTGGGACGTTCCAGTGAGACAGGGAGGTTATGGAGGGGTGCAGGTTCAGGGATTATTTGTGTGGAGTTCTGCATTGGTATGTTCCAGTGAGACAGGGAGGTTATGGAGGGGTACAGGTTCAGGGCAAATTTGAGTGTAGTTCTGCATTGGTACGTTCCAGTGGGACAGGGAGGTTATGGAGGGGTACAGGTTGACCGCAAATTTGTGTGGAGTTCTGCATTGGTACATTCCAGTGAGACAAGGAGGTTCTGGGTGGGTACAGGTTCATGGCATATTTGTGTGGAGTTCTGGATTCGTACATTCCAGTGAGACAGGGAGGTTATGGAGGGGTACAGGTTCAGGGCATATTTGTGTGGAATTCTGCATTGGGACGTTCCAGTGAGACAGGGAGTTTATAGACGTGTACAGGTTCAGGGTATATTTGTGTGGAATTCTGCATTGGTACGTTCCAGTGAGACAGGGAGGTTTTGGAGGGGTACAGGTTCAGTGCATATTTGTGTGGTGTTCTGCAATGGTACGTTCCAGTGAGACAGGGAGGTTATGGACGGGTACAGGTTCAGGGCATATTTGTGTGGAGTACTGCTTTGGTACGTTCCAGTGAGACAGTGAGGTTATGGAGGGTACAGGTTCAGGGCATATTTGTGTGGAGTTCTGCATTGGGACGTTCCAGTGAGACAGGGAGTTTATAGACGTGTACAGGTTCAGGGCATATTTGTGTGGAGTTCTGCGTTGGGACGTTCCAGTGAGACAGGGAGGTTATGGACGGGTACAGGTTCAGGGCATATTTGTGTGGAATTCTGCATTGGTACGTTCCAGTGACACAGGGCGGTTATGGAGGGGTACAGGTTCAGGGCATATTTGTGTGGAATTCTGCATTGGGACGTTCCAGTGAGACAGGGAGTTTATAGACGTGTACAGGTTCAGGGTATATTTGTGTGGAATTCTGCATTGGTACGTTCCAGTGAGACAGGGAGGTTTTGGAGGGGTACAGGTTCAGTGCATATTTGTGTGGTGTTCTGCAATGGTACGTTCCAGTGAGACAGGGAGGTTATGGAGGGTACAGGTTCAGGGCATATTTGTGTGGAGTTCTGCAGTGGTACGTTCCAGGGAGACAGGGAGGATATGGTGGAGTACAGGTTCAGGGCATATTTGTGAGGATTTCTGCATTGGTACGTTCCAGTGAGACAGTGAGGTTATGGAGGGTGCAGGTTCAGGGCAAATTTGTGTGGAGTTCTGCGTCGGGACGTTCCAGTGAGACAGGGAGGTTATGCACCGTACGGGATCAGGGCATATTTGAGTGGAGTTCGGCATTGGTGTGTTCCAGTGAGACAGGGAGGTTATGGAGGGGTACAGGTTCTGGGCATATTTGTGTGAATTTCTGCTTTGGTACGTTCCAGTGAGACAGGGAGGTTATGGAGTGGTACAGGTTCAGGGTTAATTTGTGTGGAGTTCTGCATTGGTACGTTCCAGTGAGACAAGGAGGTTATGGGCGGGTACAGGTTCAGGGCATATTTGTGTGGAGTTCTGCGTTGGGACGTTCCAGTGAGACAGGGAGGATATGGACGGGTATTGTTTCAGGGCATATTTGTGTGGAGTGCTGCATTGGTACTTTCCAGTGACACAGGGAGGTTATGAAGGGGTACAGGTTCAGGGCATGTTTGTGTGGAGTTCTGTATTGGTTCGTTAAAGTGAGACAGGGAAGTTATGGAGGGTACAGGTTCAGGGCATATTTCTGTGGTGTTCTGCAATGGTACGTTCCAGTGAGACAGGGAGGTTATGGAGGGTACAGGTTCAGGGCATATTTGTGTGGAGCTCTGCATTGGTACGTTCCAGTGAGACAGGGAGGTTATGGAGGGGTACAGGTTCAGGGCAAATTTGTCTGTAGTTCTGCATTCGTACGTTCCAGTGAGACAGTGAGGTTATGGAGGGTACAGGTTCAGGGTATATTTCTATGGTGTTCTGCAGTGGTACGTTCCAGTGAGACAGGGAGGTTATGGAAGGGTAGAGGTTCAGGGCATATTTGTGTGGAGTTCTGCAGTGGGACGTTCCCGTGAGACAGGGAGGTTATGGAGGGGTGCAGGTTCAGGGATTATTTGTGTGGAGTTCTGCATTGGTATGTTCCAGTGAGACAGGGAGGTTATGGAGGGGTACAGGTTCAGGGCAAATTTGAGTGTAGTTCTGCATTGGTACGTTCCAGTGGGACAGGGAGGTTATGGAGGGGTACAGGTTGACCGCAAATTTGTGTGGAGTTCTGCATTGGTACATTCCAGTGAGACAAGGAGGTTCTGGGTGGGTACAGGTTCAGGGCATATTTGTGTGGAGTTCTGGATTCGTACATTCCAGTGAGACAGGGAGGTTATGGAGGTGTACAGGTTCAGGGTATATTTGTGTGGAGTTCTGCGTTGGTACGTTTCAGTGTGACTGGGAGGTTATGGAGGGGTACAGGTTCAGGGCATATTTGTTTGGAGTTCTGCATTGGTACGTTCCAGTGAGACAGGGAAGTTATGGAGGGTACAGGTTCAGGGCATATTTGTGTGGTGTTCTGCAATGGTACTTTCCAGTGAGACTGTGAGGTTATGGAGGGTACAGGTTCAGGGCATATGTGTGTGGAGTTCTGCGTTGGGACGTTCCAGTGAGACAGGGAGGTTATGGAGGGGTACAGGTTCAGGGCATATTTGTGTAGAATTCTGCAGTGGGACATTCAAGTGAGACAGGGAGTTTATGAACGTTTACAGGTTCAGGGCATATTTCTGTGGAATTCTGCATTGGTAGGTTCCAGTGAGACAGGGAGGTTATGGAGGGATACAGCCTCAGGGCATATTTGTGTGGAGTTCTGCATTGGTACGTTCCAGTGACACAGGGAGGTTATGGAGGGGTACAGGTTCAGGGCATATTTGTGTGGAATTCTGCAGTGGGACGTTCCAGTGAGACAGGGAGTTTATGGACTTGTACAGGTTCAGGGTATATTTGTGTGGAATTCTGCATTGGTACGTTCCAGTGAGACAGGGAAGTTTTGGAGGGGTACAGGTTCAGTGCATACTTGTGTGGTGTTCTGCAATGGTACGTTCCAGTGAGACAGGGAGGTTATGCAGGGTACAGGTTCAGGACATATTTGTGTGGAGTTCTGCAGTGGTACGTTCCAGGGAGACAGGGAGGATATGGTGGAGTACAGGTTCAGGGCATATTTGTGTGGATTTCTGCATTCGTACGTTCCACTGAGACAGGGAGGTTATGGAGGGGTTCAGGTTCAGGGCATATTTGTGTGGTGTTCTGCAATGGTACGTTCCAGTGAGACAGTGAGGTTATGGAGGGTGCAGGTTCAGGGCAAATTTGTGTGGAGTTCTGCGTTGGGACGTTCCAGTGAGACAGGGAGGTTATGGACGGGTACAGGTTCAGAGCATATTTGTGTGGAGTACTGCTTTGGTACGTTCCAGTGAGACAGTGAGGTTATGGAGGGTACAGGTTCAGGGCATATTTGTGTGGAGTTCTGCGTTGGGACGTTCCAGTGAGACAGGGAGGTTATGGACGGGTACAGGTTCACAGCATATTTGTGTGGAATTCTGCATTGGTACGTTCCAGTGACACAGGGAGGTTATGGAGGGGTACAGGTTCAGGGCATATTTGTGTAGAATTCTGCATTGGGACGTTCCAGTGAGACAGGGAGTTTATAGACGTGTACAGGTTCAGGGTATATTTGTGTGGAATTCTGCATTGGTACGTTCCAGTGAGACAGGGAGGTTTTGGAGGGGTACAGGTTCAGTGCATATTTGTGTGGTGTTCTGCAATGGTACGTTCCAGTGAGACAGGGAGGTTATGGAGGGTACAGCTTCAGGGCATATTTGTGTGGAGCTCTGCATTGGTACGTTCCAGTGAGACAGGGAGGTTATGGAGGGGTACAGGTTCAGGGCAAATTTGTCTGTAGTTCTGCATTCGTACGTTCCAGTGAGACAGTGAGGTTATGGAGGGTACAGGTTCAGGGCATATTTCTATGGTGTTCTGCAGTGGTACGTTCCAGTGAGACAGGGAGGTTATGGAAGGGTACAGGTTCAGGGCATATTTGTGTGGAGTTCTGCAGTGGGACGTTCCAGTGAATCAGGGAGGTTATGGAGGGGTGCAGGTTCAGGGATTATTTGTGTGGAGTTCTGCATTGGTACGTTCCAGTGAGACAGGGAGGTTATGGAGGGGTACAGGTTCAGGGCAAATTTGAGTGTAGTTCTGCATTGGTACGTTCCAGTGGGACAGGGAGGTTATGGAGGGGTACAGGTTGACCGCAAATTTGTGCGGGGTTCTGCATTGGTACATTCCAGTGAGACAAGGAGGTTCTGGGTGGGTACAGGTTCAGGGCATATTTGTGTGGAGTTCTGGATTCGTACATTCCAGTGAGACAGGGAGGTTATGGAGGTGTACAGGTTCAGGGTATATTTGTGTGGAGTTCTGCGTTGGTACGTTTCAGTGTGACTGGGAGGTTATGGAGGGGTACAGGTTCAGGGCATATTTGTTTGGAGTTCTGCATTGGTACGTTCCAGTGAGACAGGGAAGTTATGGAGGGTACAGGTTCAGGGCATATTTGTGTGGTGTTCTGCAATGGTACTTTCCAGTGAGACTGTGAGGTTATGGAGGGTACAGGTTCAGGGCATATGTGTGTGGAGTTCTGCATTGGTACATTCCAGTGAGACAAGGAGGTTCTGGGTGGGTACAGGTTCATGGCATATTTGTGTGGAGTTCTGGATTCGTACATTCCAGTGAGACAGGGAGGTTATGGAGGGGTACAGGTTCAGGGCATATTTGTGTGGAATTCTGCATTGGGACGTTCCAGTGAGACAGGGAGTTTATAGACGTGTACAGGTTCAGGGTATATTTGTGTGGAATTCTGCATTGGTACGTTCCAGTGAGACAGGGAGGTTTTGGAGGGGTACAGGTTCAGTGCATATTTGTGTGGTGTTCTGCAATGGTACGTTCCAGTGAGACAGGGAGGTTATGGACGGGTACAGGTTCAGGGCATATTTGTGTGGAGTACTGCTTTGGTACGTTCCAGTGAGACAGTGAGGTTATGGAGGGTACAGGTTCAGGGCATATTTGTGTGGAGTTCTGCATTGGGACGTTCCAGTGAGACAGGGAGTTTATAGACGTGTACAGGTTCAGGGCATATTTGTGTGGAGTTCTGCGTTGGGACGTTCCAGTGAGACAGGGAGGTTATGGACGGGTACAGGTTCAGGGCATATTTGTGTGGAATTCTGCATTGGTACGTTCCAGTGACACAGGGCGGTTATGGAGGGGTACAGGTTCAGGGCATATTTGTGTGGAATTCTGCATTGGGACGTTCCAGTGAGACAGGGAGTTTATAGACGTGTACAGGTTCAGGGTATATTTGTGTGGAATTCTGCATTGGTACGTTCCAGTGAGACAGGGAGGTTTTGGAGGGGTACAGGTTCAGTGCATATTTGTGTGGTGTTCTGCAATGGTACGTTCCAGTGAGACAGGGAGGTTATGGAGGGTACAGGTTCAGGGCATATTTGTGTGGAGTTCTGCAGTGGTACGTTCCAGGGAGACAGGGAGGATATGGTGGAGTACAGGTTCAGGGCATATTTGTGAGGATTTCTGCATTGGTACGTTCCAGTGAGACAGTGAGGTTATGGAGGGTGCAGGTTCAGGGCAAATTTGTGTGGAGTTCTGCGTCGGGACGTTCCAGTGAGACAGGGAGGTTATGCACCGTACGGGATCAGGGCATATTTGAGTGGAGTTCGGCATTGGTGTGTTCCAGTGAGACAGGGAGGTTATGGAGGGGTACAGGTTCTGGGCATATTTGTGTGAATTTCTGCTTTGGTACGTTCCAGTGAGACAGGGAGGTTATGGAGTGGTACAGGTTCAGGGTTAATTTGTGTGGAGTTCTGCATTGGTACGTTCCAGTGAGACAAGGAGGTTATGGGCGGGTACAGGTTCAGGGCATATTTGTGTGGAGTTCTGCGTTGGGACGTTCCAGTGAGACAGGGAGGATATGGACGGGTATTGTTTCAGGGCATATTTGTGTGGAGTGCTGCATTGGTACTTTCCAGTGACACAGGGAGGTTATGAAGGGGTACAGGTTCAGGGCATGTTTGTGTGGAGTTCTGTATTGGTTCGTTAAAGTGAGACAGGGAAGTTATGGAGGGTACAGGTTCAGGGCATATTTCTGTGGTGTTCTGCAATGGTACGTTCCAGTGAGACAGGGAGGTTATGGAGGGTACAGGTTCAGGGCATATTTGTGTGGAGCTCTGCATTGGTACGTTCCAGTGAGACAGGGAGGTTATGGAGGGGTACAGGTTCAGGGCAAATTTGTCTGTAGTTCTGCATTCGTACGTTCCAGTGAGACAGTGAGGTTATGGAGGGTACAGGTTCAGGGTATATTTCTATGGTGTTCTGCAGTGGTACGTTCCAGTGAGACAGGGAGGTTATGGAAGGGTAGAGGTTCAGGGCATATTTGTGTGGAGTTCTGCAGTGGGACGTTCCCGTGAGACAGGGAGGTTATGGAGGGGTGCAGGTTCAGGGATTATTTGTGTGGAGTTCTGCATTGGTATGTTCCAGTGAGACAGGGAGGTTATGGAGGGGTACAGGTTCAGGGCAAATTTGAGTGTAGTTCTGCATTGGTACGTTCCAGTGGGACAGGGAGGTTATGGAGGGGTACAGGTTGACCGCAAATTTGTGTGGAGTTCTGCATTGGTACATTCCAGTGAGACAAGGAGGTTCTGGGTGGGTACAGGTTCAGGGCATATTTGTGTGGAGTTCTGGATTCGTACATTCCAGTGAGACAGGGAGGTTATGGAGGTGTACAGGTTCAGGGTATATTTGTGTGGAGTTCTGCGTTGGTACGTTTCAGTGTGACTGGGAGGTTATGGAGGGGTACAGGTTCAGGGCATATTTGTTTGGAGTTCTGCATTGGTACGTTCCAGTGAGACAGGGAAGTTATGGAGGGTACAGGTTCAGGGCATATTTGTGTGGTGTTCTGCAATGGTACTTTCCAGTGAGACTGTGAGGTTATGGAGGGTACAGGTTCAGGGCATATGTGTGTGGAGTTCTGCGTTGGGACGTTCCAGTGAGACAGGGAGGTTATGGAGGGGTACAGGTTCAGGGCATATTTGTGTAGAATTCTGCAGTGGGACATTCAAGTGAGACAGGGAGTTTATGAACGTTTACAGGTTCAGGGCATATTTCTGTGGAATTCTGCATTGGTAGGTTCCAGTGAGACAGGGAGGTTATGGAGGGATACAGCCTCAGGGCATATTTGTGTGGAGTTCTGCATTGGTACGTTCCAGTGACACAGGGAGGTTATGGAGGGGTACAGGTTCAGGGCATATTTGTGTGGAATTCTGCAGTGGGACGTTCCAGTGAGACAGGGAGTTTATGGACTTGTACAGGTTCAGGGTATATTTGTGTGGAATTCTGCATTGGTACGTTCCAGTGAGACAGGGAAGTTTTGGAGGGGTACAGGTTCAGTGCATACTTGTGTGGTGTTCTGCAATGGTACGTTCCAGTGAGACAGGGAGGTTATGCAGGGTACAGGTTCAGGACATATTTGTGTGGAGTTCTGCAGTGGTACGTTCCAGGGAGACAGGGAGGATATGGTGGAGTACAGGTTCAGGGCATATTTGTGTGGATTTCTGCATTCGTACGTTCCACTGAGACAGGGAGGTTATGGAGGGGTTCAGGTTCAGGGCATATTTGTGTGGTGTTCTGCAATGGTACGTTCCAGTGAGACAGTGAGGTTATGGAGGGTGCAGGTTCAGGGCAAATTTGTGTGGAGTTCTGCGTTGGGACGTTCCAGTGAGACAGGGAGGTTATGGACGGGTACAGGTTCAGAGCATATTTGTGTGGAGTACTGCTTTGGTACGTTCCAGTGAGACAGTGAGGTTATGGAGGGTACAGGTTCAGGGCATATTTGTGTGGAGTTCTGCGTTGGGACGTTCCAGTGAGACAGGGAGGTTATGGACGGGTACAGGTTCACAGCATATTTGTGTGGAATTCTGCATTGGTACGTTCCAGTGACACAGGGAGGTTATGGAGGGGTACAGGTTCAGGGCATATTTGTGTAGAATTCTGCATTGGGACGTTCCAGTGAGACAGGGAGTTTATAGACGTGTACAGGTTCAGGGTATATTTGTGTGGAATTCTGCATTGGTACGTTCCAGTGAGACAGGGAGGTTTTGGAGGGGTACAGGTTCAGTGCATATTTGTGTGGTGTTCTGCAATGGTACGTTCCAGTGAGACAGGGAGGTTATGGAGGGTACAGCTTCAGGGCATATTTGTGTGGAGCTCTGCATTGGTACGTTCCAGTGAGACAGGGAGGTTATGGAGGGGTACAGGTTCAGGGCAAATTTGTCTGTAGTTCTGCATTCGTACGTTCCAGTGAGACAGTGAGGTTATGGAGGGTACAGGTTCAGGGCATATTTCTATGGTGTTCTGCAGTGGTACGTTCCAGTGAGACAGGGAGGTTATGGAAGGGTACAGGTTCAGGGCATATTTGTGTGGAGTTCTGCAGTGGGACGTTCCAGTGAATCAGGGAGGTTATGGAGGGGTGCAGGTTCAGGGATTATTTGTGTGGAGTTCTGCATTGGTACGTTCCAGTGAGACAGGGAGGTTATGGAGGGGTACAGGTTCAGGGCAAATTTGAGTGTAGTTCTGCATTGGTACGTTCCAGTGGGACAGGGAGGTTATGGAGGGGTACAGGTTGACCGCAAATTTGTGTGGGGTTCTGCATTGGTACATTCCAGTGAGACAAGGAGGTTCTGGGTGGGTACAGGTTCAGGGCATATTTGTGTGGAGTTCTGGATTCGTACATTCCAGTGAGACAGGGAGGTTATGGAGGTGTACAGGTTCAGGGTATATTTGTGTGGAGTTCTGCGTTGGTACGTTTCAGTGTGACTGGGAGGTTATGGAGGGGTACAGGTTCAGGGCATATTTGTTTGGAGTTCTGCATTGGTACGTTCCAGTGAGACAGGGAAGTTATGGAGGGTACAGGTTCAGGGCATATTTGTGTGGTGTTCTGCAATGGTACTTTCCAGTGAGACTGTGAGGTTATGGAGGGTACAGGTTCAGGGCATATGTGTGTGGAGTTCTGCGTTGGGACGTTCCAGTGAGACAGGGAGGTTATGGAGGGGTACAGGTTCAGGGCATATTTGTGTAGAATTCTGCAGTGGGACATTCAAGTGAGACAGGGAGTTTATGAACGTTTACAGGTTCAGGGCATATTTGTGTGGAATTCTGCATTGGTAGTTTCCAGTGAGACAGGGAGGTTATGGAGGGGTACAGCCTCAGGGCATATTTGTGTGGAGTTCTGCATTGGTACGTTCCAGTGACACAGGGAGGTTATGGAGGGGTACAGGTTCAGGGCATATTTGTGTGGAATTCTGCAGTGGGACGTTCCAGTGAGACAGGGAGTTTATGGACTTGTACAGGTTCAGGGTATATTTGTGTGGAATTCTGCATTGGTACGTTCCAGTGAGACAGGGAAGTTTTGGAGGGGTACAGGTTCAGTGCATACTTGTGTGGTGTTCTGCAATGGTACGTTCCAGTGAGACAGGGAGGTTATGCAGGGTACAGGTTCAGGACATATTTGTGTGGAGTTCTGCAGTGGTACGTTCCAGGGAGACAGGGAGGATATGGTGGAGTACAGGTTCAGGGCATATTTGTGTGGATTTCTGCATTCGTACGTTCCAGTGAGACAGGGAGGTTATGGAGGGGTTCAGGTTCAGGGCATATTTGTGTGGTGTTCTGCAATGGTACGTTCCAGTGAGACAGTGAGGTTATGGAGGGTGCAGGTTCAGGGCAAATTTGTGTGGAGTTCTGCGTTGGGACGTTCCAGTGAGACAGGGAGGTTATGGACGGGTACAGGTTCAGGGCATATTTGTGTGGAGTACTGCTTTGGGAAGTTCCAGTGAGACAGTGAGGTTATGGAGGGTACAGGTTCAGGGCATATTTGTGTGGAGTTCTGCATTGGGACGTTCCAGTGAGACAGGGAGTTTATAGACGTGTACAGGTTCAGGGCATATTTGTGTGGAGTTCTGCGTTGGGACGTTCCAGTGAGACAGGGAGGTTATGGACGGGTACAGGTTCAGGGCATATTTGTGTGGAATTCTGCATTGGTACGTTCCAGTGACACAGGGAGGTTATGGAGGGGTACAGGTTCAGGGCATATTTGTGTGGAATTCTGCATTGGGACGTTCCAGTGAGACAGGGAGTTTATAGACGTGTACAGGTTCAGGGTATATTTGTGTGGAATTCTGCATTGGTACGTTCCAGTGAGACAGGGAGGTTTTGGAGGGGTACAGGTTCAGTGCATATTTGTGTGGTGTTCTGCAATGGTACGTTCCAGTGAGACAGGGAGGTTATGGACGGGTACAGGTTCAGGGCATATTTGTGTGGAGTACTGCTTTGGTACGTTCCAGTGAGACAGTGAGGTTATGGAGGGTACAGGTTCAGGGCATATTTGTGTGGAGTTCTGCATTGGGACGTTCCAGTGAGACAGGGAGTTTATAGACGTGTACAGGTTCAGGGCATATTTGTGTGGAGTTCTGCGTTGGGACGTTCCAGTGAGACAGGGAGGTTATGGACGGGTACAGGTTCAGGGCATATTTGTGTGGAATTCTGCATTGGTACGTTCCAGTGACACAGGGGGGTTATGGAGGGTACAGGTTCAGGGCATATTTGTGTGGAGTACTGCTTTGGTACGTTCCAGTGAGACAGTGAGGTTATGGAGGGTACAGGTTCAGGGCATATTTGTGTGGAGTTCTGCATTGGTACGTTCCAGTGAGACAGGGAGGTTATGGAGGGTACAGGTTCAGGGCATATTTGTGTGGAGTTCTGCAGTGGTACGTTCCAGGGAGACAGGGAGGATATGGTGGAGTACAGGTTCAGGGCATATTTGTGAGGATTTCTGCATTGGTACGTTCCAGTGAGACAGTGAGGTTATGGAGGGTGCAGGTTCAGGGCAAATTTGTGTGGAGTTCTGCGTCGGGACGTTCCAGTGAGACAGGGAGGTTATGCACCGTACGGGATCAGGGCATATTTGAGTGGAGTTCGGCATTGGTGTGTTCCAGTGAGACAGGGAGGTTATGGAGGGGTACAGGTTCTGGGCATATTTGTGTGAATTTCTGCTTTGGTACGTTCCAGTGAGACAGGGAGGTTATGGAGTGGTACAGGTTCAGGGTTAATTTGTGTGGAGTTCTGCATTGGTACGTTCCAGTGAGACAAGGAGGTTATGGGCGGGTACAGGTTCAGGGCATATTTGTGTGGAGTTCTGCGTTGGGACGTTCCAGTGAGACAGGGAGGATATGGACGGGTATTGTTTCAGGGCATATTTGTGTGGAGTGCTGCATTGGTACTTTCCAGTGACACAGGGAGGTTATGAAGGGGTACAGGTTCAGGGCATGTTTGTGTGGAGTTCTGTATTGGTACGTTAAAGTGAGACAGGGAAGTTATGGAGGGTACAGGTTCAGGGCATATTTCTGTGGTGTTCTGCAATGGTACGTTCCAGTGAGACAGGGAGGTTATGGAGGGTACAGGTTCAGGGCATATTTGTGTGGAGCTCTGCATTGGTACGTTCCAGTGAGACAGGGAGGTTATGGAGGGGTACAGATTCAGGGCAAACTTGTCTGTAGTTCTGCATTCGTACGTTCCAGTGAGACAGTGAGGTTATGGAGGGTACAGGTTCAGGGTATATTTCTATGGTGTTCTGCAGTGGTACGTTCCAGTGAGACAGGGAGGTTATGGAAGGGTACAGGTTCAGGGCATATTTGTGTGGAGTTCTGCAGTGGGACGTTCCAGTGAGACAGGGAGGTTATGGAGGGGTGCAGGTTCAGGGATTATTTGTGTGGAGTTCTGCATTGTTATGTTCCAGTGAGACAGGGAGGTTATGGAGGGGTACAGGTTCAGGGCAAATTTGAGTGTAGTTCTGCATTGGTACGTTCCAGTGGGACAGGGAGATTATGGAGGGGTACAGGTTGACCGCAAATTTGTGTGGAGTTCTGCATTGGTACATTCCAGTGAGACAAGGAGGTTCTGGGTGGGTACAGGTTCAGGGCATATTTGTGTGGAGTTCTGGATTCGTACATTCCAGTGAGACAGGGAGGTTATGGAGGTGTACAGGTTCAGGGTATATTTGTGTGGAGTTCTGCGTTGGTACGTTTCAGTGTGACTGGGAGGTTATGGAGGGGTACAGGTTCAGGGCATATTTGTTTGGAGTTCTGCATTGGTACGTTCCAGTGAGACAGGGAAGTTATGGAGGGTACAGGTTCAGGGCATATTTGTGTGGTGTTCTGCAATGGTACTTTCCAGTGAGACTGTGAGGTTATGGAGGGTACAGGTTCAGGGCATATGTGTGTGGAGTTCTGCGTTGGGACGTTCCAGTGAGACAGGGAGGTTATGGAGGGGTACAGGTTCAGGGCATATTTGTGTAGAATTCTGCAGTGGGACATTCAAGTGAGACAGGGAGTTTATGAACGTTTACAGGTTCAGGGCATATTTGTGTGGAATTCTGCATTGGTAGGTTCCAGTGAGACAGGGAGGTTATGGAGGGATACAGCCTCAGGGCATATTTGTGTGGAGTTCTGCATTGGTACGTTCCAGTGACACAGGGAGGTTATGGAGGGGTACAGGTTCAGGGCATATTTGTGTGGAATTCTGCAGTGGGACGTTCCAGTGAGACAGGGAGTTTATGGACTTGTACAGGTTCAGGGTATATTTGTGTGGAATTCTGCATTGGTACGTTCCAGTGAGACAGGGAAGTTTTGGAGGGGTACAGGTTCAGTGCATACTTGTGTGGTGTTCTGCAATGGTACGTTCCAGTGAGACAGGGAGGTTATGCAGGGTACAGGTTCAGGACATATTTGTGTGGAGTTCTGCAGTGGTACGTTCCAGGGAGACAGGGAGGATATGGTGGAGTACAGGTTCAGGGCATATTTGTGTGGATTTCTGCATTCGTACGTTCCACTGAGACAGGGAGGTTATGGAGGGGTTCAGGTTCAGGGCATATTTGTGTGGTGTTCTGCAATGGTACGTTCCAGTGAGACAGTGAGGTTATGGAGGGTGCAGGTTCAGGGCAACTTTGTGTGGAGTTCTGCGTTGGGACGTTCCAGTGAGACAGGGAGGTTATGGACGGGTACAGGTTCAGAGCTTATTTGTTTGGAGTTCTGCATTGGTACGTTCCAGTGACACAGGGAGGTTATGGAGGGGTACAGGTTCAGGGCATATTTGTGTGGAATTCTGCATTGGGACGTTCCAGTGAGACAGGGAGTTTATGGACGTGTACAGGTTCAGGGTATATTTGTGTGGAGTTCTGCATTGGTACGTTCCAGTGAGACATGGAGGTTATGGGCGGGTACAGGTTCAGGGCATATTTGTGTGGAGTTCTGCGTTGGGACGTTCCAGTGAGACAGGGAGGATATGGACGGGTATAGGTTCAGGGCATATTTGTGTGGAGTTCTGCATTGGTACTTTCCAGTGACACAGGGAGGTTATGAAGGGGTACAGGTTCAGGGCATATTTGTGTAGAGTTCTGCATTGGTACGTTAATGCAGTTTCCCTTCACGTCCTACAATCTATCAAAGTCAGACTTAAATATACTAAATTAACTGGCCTCCATTGTTGATTATGACAATGAATTCCACAATGTCACCAAGTTGTGGCTAAAACGAAATCCTTCTCCTCTCCATCCCTCTATTCTGCGGCTGTATCCTCCCAAGAAGAGATCTCACTGCCCTATAAGTCTGAAACCCTGTCTCCTGCAGCAGTAACTCAGCCACACATTCATCTGCCAAATTATCCTATTCTTATGCTGTCTGCCGTGTGGCACGGCAAGGGCTCCAAAGATGACTACCGTGGATGTCCTGTTTTACCGCTTTCATCCAAACACATATATAAAACATATAAACATAGACCTACAGCACAATCCAGACCGGTCGACACACAAAGTGCTGCCGAACATGCTCCTACCTTAGAAATTACTAGGCTTAAACATAGCCATCTATTATTCCTAAGCTCTATGTACCTAACCAAAAGTCTCTTAAAAAAGCCCTATTATATCCGCCTCCACCACCATTGTCGGCAGCCCATTCCACGCACTCACACACTCTGAATAGAAAAAAACAACTTAACTCTGACATCTCCTCTGTACCTACTCCACAGGACTTTAAAACTTTGTCCTCTTCTGGCAACCTCCAGCCCTGGGGAGAAAAAAAAACAAAAGCAAGCCTCTGACTATCCAGACGATCTATGTCTCGAGCAACCCAAATTCATCCAGCAACCTAAAATCTCTCCTCAGTACCTCTTTATCTTTTAAATCGATGTCATTCGTACTGATAGGTGCGAAGACATCTGGCTGCCGACGCTTCCACTTCAGAACTCCATGGACCAGATCTGAGACACCTCTGATCCGGGCACCTGAGAGGCAACAGACCATCCGGGAGTCTCTATCGCGCCTGCAGAATCTCCAATCTGCTCCCCGGACGTTTTAATTTCCTCTCAACCCTGTAGTCCCCTACAACACTCTTCGTGCCTAAGCGGCAGCACCAGACTCAGTACCAGAAACCCGGTCTCTGCGACCCACGTTCCTCCCTTGTAGGCAGTCATCAACGGTATCCACAGTGTATTATCACAGAGGGGAACGGGCACAGATTACTCCGCTGTAGCTCCCATTTCCTTTCATTCTACTGACAATATTGTCATTCTACTAACAATAAGTCTGACAATAATTCAGGGAAGCTACAGCTAGTTGCTTTTGATGGTAATGTGGTTATCTGGGAGACCACATCTGACACACGGAACAAAACACTGCCACCGGAGACATTCTCTCCGCACTATTGTGCTTACATGGACGAGGCATGAAGAATTATGAAGAAAAATAGAAACGCACCTGATAATTAGCTCACCTAATTGCAGAATAGGGAGCAAGAAGACAGCCGAATTGTAAATCTTTATGTCATTCATTTCTGACGTTTCATGAGCTTCAACAAAGGATTCCACGGGTATCTCACCGCATTCCTTAGTTTCTCCCGGAATTTGCTCTGGGTCAGGACGTAAATGCACGTATTAGAACAGGAGCTGAGAATCTGAAGCATTCCGGATGTCGTTTCTGTGATGTAACGGGGATCAGTAACAGAATAAGCAAAACTCTTTGAAATCGTTTGATAGATATAAAATATCACTTGCGTTACCCACAACAATATGAAACTACCGGTAATGCTGAAGAGCAAAACGATGGATTTTCGTCGGTTCTCCATCTCCCGGACCTTCTCATTCTCTGCACTCTTTTGTCCCCGGAGCCCCCTGCGGGCTCGACTGGCCACTAGAATCCGCCTGACAGTCAGAATATTGAACAGCAAAATCAGAAAGAATGGGATATAAGGTGTAAAAATGCGGTGAAATATCGCAAATGCAGCCCATGAGAGAGGGATTTTGTAGCTCGGTGTAAGAACACAATACCAGGGAACACCATTATTTATTACCTTATGCTCTGATGCAAAACCCCAGGGGACATTCTACAAACAGGTCAGCACACTCACTGTCCCGATGACCACAGCCGCCGTTCTCTCGGTGCAATATTTTGTTCTCAGCTTCTTACAGCAAATAGCCACAAATCGATCGACGGTGAAAGCGACAGTCAGCCAGACAGAAGTCGCAGTTCTCGCAAAAATCAACCCGAAATGGAGTTTATCCACGGGACTGATGATCAGGAATGATTGGGGAAAATAATACCAAGCAGTCCACCTCATCAGCGGATCGGAAATAACGACCAGGATATCGGCCAGGGCCATTCCCACCAGGTAGCGAGTGACACATTTGGAGAGACCGCACTTTCCCCGATACAGGGTTGCAATCGTCATCAAGTTCGCTGGAACAGAGGCAGAGAAAAGCAAGAACAGAAAATACCGAGCAGAAACTAATTCAGCAGTTTGAGGGGATCCTGCAATATTTCCAGTTCATTGTCGCATTTAGTGAAATCGCCAAGAGAGAGCGCATGTCTTCCAGAGACAGAAGAGGATTTTACACTGTAGAATGAAGATAAAATGATGCCTATACCAATTCCGAATTCTGAAGTGACAGAGGAAAACTAAAGCCCTGTTTTCAACCTCCTCAGTCATTTTTTTTTACCGCTGCCTTCGCGTCACGTTGGATGAAATTAGTAAATCCGGACGCTGATGGCGGGATTCATAACTGCCATGGCGCCCCTTGTCAGCGGCAGAACAGGCGGCGTGCGGAACAATGGCGGGAAATGTTCCAGCCAGAACAACAGAATATGTGGAAAAACATTTAAATTGTCTCTTCTCAGAAACACACACACACACCACACACACACACACACACACACACACACACACACACACACACACACACACACACACACACACACACACACACACACACACACACACACACACACACCGACAGAGATAGGAAAGAGAGAACAAGGTCGGGTGACAACGGTCAAATGACGATGTTACTGTTGCACAAACTGAAGAAAATGTACAGAAATGGGAGGTCCAATGCAACACTGAGTGAGAACAGGAACATCTCTGCTGAGAATTGTGTGCGTGATGTTACTGATGTAAAAGAATTTTGTGAGCGTGTCAAAGCTGCCTGAGGTCAGACGAAAGTTGTGAAGAAAAATTTCAGGCTGCCAAGGAATGGGCAGTCTGGTTAAATAATTCATCCTGTACCTGTCTGTCTTTTCTACAGTGTGAGAACGTAAGGTTCATACACTTTTACAAATTTCGTCCATAAATCTGGCACTGAATCATCATTTGTGATTATCTTCATGTTTTCTTCAATTTACATTTTACAAAACTATATTAATCAATACACCCATGCACACACCCTAAACATGTTATTCCCAAGTGCGTGAGCACCCCATATCCACGTTTTGTGGGTGTATCTGGGTGTTCAGGCGGATTTGGCGTGATCTTGATATGTCTGCGGATGTGGCGGTCTCCTCATGGATTTTGAGATGCCTGGGGTTTTTGCTGTCAAGGCAGCCATCTCGTGTTTGCAACCGTCCTGTGCCTGGATCATCCAATGTGTGGTTTGAGGTGTACATGAATTTTGGGGTCAGCTCTTATTTAGAGATCGGCGAAGATTTGGGGGTTCACACGGGTTTCCGTGATCTGTGCATATTTAGGTGTGTAATCTTGAGTATGGGAGTACACAGGGGTTTGTGGTGAGAAGCAAATTTCAGTGTGTCTGTCAATCTGTAAACATTTTTGGGGCATTTGTAAGGATTTTTTAATGTCGAGACAGCCATTTTCTGAACTTGTTGAAATGATTCCTGCTCTGAAATAATACATTATGCATTTGGAGGTGACAGCGTGTTTTCGGTGCGCATTGATTTGTGGATTGCGCAGATTTGTAGGGATGTTTTCGGAATTCTGAGATCTCACAGAGTTTTGGTGTCTGCGGATTTGGAGTTGTGACCTGTCTAAATTTTGCATCATTTACAGATACTTCCATAATAGATTTAGGACGTTACCTACAAATTTGCGAACCACAATAATTTACGAAGCCATCATGTTCGCTACTCGAAATGATTATTTTCTGGGATTATGTAAAACGCATTTGAGGTTCCCAGCGGGTTTGATGCACACGTGGTTTTTCGATGTGCTCTTTTTGAACGATCTGTGCGTATTTGGGGTGCACATGAGTTTGAGATGCGAACACAATTGGAAGTTGCGCAGACTGAAGTGTTTCTTCTCCGATAAAGGGATGCAACCCGATTGGGGGTTTGTAGATCTACACTCCATCCGCCGAACAGACGGTATCTCCAAGTGGCCACCCATTTTAATTCCACTTCCCATTTCCATTGCGATATGCCCATTCATGAGTTCCTCCACTGTCACGATGAGGCCACACTTAGGTGCGAGGAACAACAGCTTATAATCCGTTTGGTTAGCTTCCAACCTGATGGCATGAACATTGCTTTGTCAAACCTCTCCTTCACCATTTTTCACCCCTTTGTCACTCTAACTCAATATCTCCTTGCCCGCCATCGCCTCCCTATGGTCCTGCTCCCCTTACCCCATTTTTCTTTTTTTTCCACCATAGCCTTCTGTCTCTGTCAGCAATCAACTTCCTGGCACTTTTGGTCATCCATCCACCTCCAAGTTTCACCTGTCGTCTGGGGTTTCTCTTTCCCCTCACACCATCTTTCAAATCTACTCCTCTGCTTTTTTTCCCTCCAGTCCTGCTGAAGGGTTTCGGCCCGAAACGTCGACTGTGTTACATTCCATAGATGCTGCCTGGCCTGAGAAGTTTCTCCAGCATTTGGACTAATCCCGCCCACCACCCGACCTCCGTTTTGTTAGGTATTCAGTTATATGGGGCAGTAATGTACAGCATACACGACTGCATATACTGGTGCCTTCGATCCAGCTAATCGCATTCAGCCGACTCAAGGAGTTAAGTAAATCTCCAGTTGAATTCCATGGACAGGGGAGGAAGTCTTACGAATGCATTCCTGTGAATGACCGGGACACGCTGTTACATTATCACACCGGTCAGTGTTAAGGCTCCAGGGACAACAACATTATCATCATGGTCAACGATGGTCAAATTCATGTGCACCCTCATACTCAGCAGCAGTATGCACGTATCTCGAAAATGCGTGCGAATCCCAAAATCTGCGCACTTCCCCAAGTAAGGAGGCACATTCGATGACCCAGACGAAGAATCATTTCAAACACAAAATGGCTGTCATGTCACTAAAAGCCCCACGCATCCCAAAGGTCGTGAGCACATCACCAAATCCGCCGACACACACAGATCAACTCAAATCCTTATGATTTCCCAGATACACCCACAGAAACGTGGCGACTCCATATTCGCCGACAAACCCCCAAATATGCTATCCCCAAATGCGAGCGTATCCTCATATTCAAGAACAAACCCCAAAATCCTTGTGCATCCGTGTGCACCCCGAGACCCTGTACAACGCGTTTTCGCTGACACGCCTAATTTCTGCTCAATACCCAATGCAGCTCGCACCCTAAACCCGCTGACACCCCCACATGCCCATGAGATTTTTCCGAGCAAGATACATTCGAAACAGTTGAGAAGTTAGCAGCCTCGACGTTAACAATCCGCACTCAACACATTTGGGTGCAAATCCTGATTCGCCAACACACCCAAATCTATGTGTATCCCCAAATACGTGTGCACGGCCATGTCTGAGACTAAATATCGAGTGATGTCTAAGTTCTTCCTTAGATGTCACTGGCGGTTCTCTTCTCGCATTCCCTTCAAACTTGCAGCAATTCCTAAAAGCACAGCGCAATACCTTTAAATGCAAATTTAAAGTATGTTACATATTGATAAAGAATTAGACCAATAGTCTGTAAGGTTGCCAAGTGCTCCGGATTATCGGAGCTTACTTTAGCAGATGCTTTGCATTGCTAAATCAAATCTGCCCGACATGAATCCACAAAACCTGTGCACGTCACCAAATCAGTGCGCACTCGAAACACGCCGACACACCACATATATGATAGATTATTCCAAGGCAGAATTCATGTCCAACATTTCAGAAAATGGCTGTTTCGATATTTAAAATTCGCACGCACCCCAAACTACGATCGCAACTGTCGATCGGTCGACAAATAACTCCCGGAATATACGAACATCATAACATCTAATTACGCCCCCGTAATTGACTACCAAACCCAAAATTTGCGCGTATCCGCAAATCCTTGTGCATATTTGCTGCCAACCCCTAAATCTACGAACACCCGAAATCAGTGCTCACCCCCATATTTGAAGATTCAACTTTAAATCCGTGCGCATTCCCAAATCCAAGTTCACACCACAGCAGTGTGCACCACTTATTCTCAGACACTGCCCAATATCTGCGTGACCCAATTCAGTGCGCACCCCAAAACCGCTAACATCCTGACTTGCAGTTTAGAATCCTTTCAAGAATTCAGAAAATGGATGCCTTAACATGAAAACGCGCACACAGCCCAAATTCCACGTGCAACTTCTGATCCGCCAACACGCCCAAATCTTTATCTCACCCCGTATCCGTGTTTACATGTACACAATCCCGAATCCATATACACCTGAAATATGTGCACCACCACTAGGTGCGCACCCTAAAATTCATGCGAATATCATACCCGCGGAGAAACCCACTTGTACATTAGATTATCCCAGAGGAAGTATCATTTAACATACTTCATGTCAAATTTCAAATTACATTCATTATTCACGTGATCTAAATGAGACAACTTTGAGATTCGGCACACCTCCAAACTGCAGACACCCCAAATACGTGAGAAATCCATGTGCATCTCCAAATGCAAATAATTCCCCACAACTTCAAAACCGTGGACACACACACGCTAATTAAATTATCTCAAAATAATAATTTCAGATATACACAAGATGACAAAATCTGTGTACAACGAGCCCCACAAATGAATGTGGGGGTTTCAGCGTGTTTGGGCTGTGTATGGATTTGGTGATGCGCACCAATTTGACGAAGCACATGGATTTGGTGATGTTCGCTGATTTGGGTTGCCTTTTCAATCATGAGTTTCACGGATCAAAATTTGCGTGCGGATTATTAACGTCGAGGCTGCCATTTTCTCAATTGCTTTTATTGATTGTTACTCTGGGAAAATCTGATGTACAAGTGGCGGAGTCCGTGGGTTTCGGGTTCGCACTGAATTGGCGATTGCGCAATTTTATTTTTTTGTCGTCGAATACGGGTTCTACACGGTCTTGTGGTTCATATGGATCTGGGGTTGTGCATGGATTTAGGAGCGTTCTCTAATAAAGGGTTGCATACTGATTTAGGGGAGTGCTCCGATATAAGGGTGCGCACCTTTTTAGGGATAGCAAATTTACGGTAGTTAGCGAATATGTGAGTCTCTACGTTTTTGTGAGCGCATATCGATTTGTTGACTTACGTAGGGACTCTGGGATACGTGGTGGTTTTTACTGTTAAGACAGCCGTTTTGTGTTTGCAATGATTATCCGTCTGGGTCATCTAATATGATTATCCGTCTGGGTGCTCTCGTATTTGAGGATGTGCGCAGATTTGGGGGTGAGGACGGATTTTAGTGATCAGTGTCCAGTTCGGGGTGTAGTCTTGAATATGGGGCTACACACGGATTTGGGTGTGTCGCCGATCTGCAAAAGGATTTTGGGGCACATATGGCTTTCTAACCTCGAGACGGTCATTTTCTGAATTGATTGAAATGTTGCCTGTCTGGGATAATCCATTATGCATCTCGGGTGTCAGCGGGATTGGGGTGCGCACAGATTTTGGGTTTGCGCAGATTTAGGGCTGCTTCGGCAAATATGGGTGGCAAATGATTTGCGATGCGAAAAGATTAACTGAAAACAGCGGATTTGGGGGTACATACAGATTTGGTTGTTCCTGGACTATTAGCTGTTCCCTTTTTTGTTCCTGGAATCCTTCCTTGACACAACAGAGAGATTTTGTCATATCTATACCTTTTAACCTGAGGAAATGCCAACGAGTATTAGAGAAGATTAACCTGCCTATGAAAATAACCGTGTTGATATGGCAACAGCACAAAATTTCTTCCCGATTTTTGGTGATGTTGAGGCCAGTTTAGAAAACTCCCATGAGTGATGTTCCCTTCCTACTCTGAGACCTATTCACAGTCTACCAATAAACAACTTCTCACAGTGTCTTCACTTTCTACAGCAGTGATACGATAATACCAATAACATCTCTTTACTCAATTTTACTGAAATCTGTGCCTTTTGAAACGTCTGAACCCGGATCAATCCAGAAGCCGAACCTGTCCTTGTGACTGACAAATCTCTGTGATAATTTCGCTTGTAACAATCACCCCAGCTCATCGGACGTTTGCCAGTTTCCTACTAGAAATGCATGAAGTATGATATCCCCTATACAAATTGCAATTTCGCGTTCACCATGATTGTTAGAATTTATGATATGCTTGCCAAAGCTGTTCTTTGAAAAAAAAACAACTGCTTTGAGAAAAAGAAAATCCGCAGAATTGCAATTGGAGTAGTCGTTATCTACACAGATGGCCATTTAATGTAAACACATACTTCATTCCATTCTTCAGCTCTTTCCTGAATTTCCTCTGTGTCAGTGTGTAGATACAAGTATTGGTGCACACACTGAGCATTTGAAACATGAATCCAAATTGTTGTAGTATAAATACCGGGGAACTCAAATATCTGTCCTGATAAAAATAGTTCTGAGCTTGCCTGAAATTAGCGGATATTGCAAAACAACAGAATCATCGATTTTCTGCGGTTTTCCACCTCAGTATCCTTTTGATTATCACTGTTGTTCCGAAGCCCTCTGCGGACTCTATTTGCCGCAATGATATGCCTTACCGTTAGCCCATTGAACATTTGAATTAAGCCGATTGGTAGCAACGGTGTTAAAATGCTGTCCAACAATTCGATCCCTTTCCACACGGGTAAAGTAGCGTATGCATGTGTGACTGCGCAACGCCACGGTATGTTGTCAATGATGACGTAAGGTTCAACAGCGAAGTAAAACGGGACATTTCTCCCGCAACTCACTATAAGCACGGTCACGATAACCACCGTTGCTGTTCTCTCAATGCAGTATCGATCCCGCAGATTTCGACAACATATTGCGATGAAACTATCGAAGGTAAAGCTGATTGAAAACCAAACAGAACAGTCCCTCGTTACACCCCTAAATTCACGCGTCAGTGCGCATACAGGAGTGATGAGCAGGGATCTGGAATACATGAAGATATAGTTGGTCTGATCCACTAAAGCGACAAATATAACCACCATCAGATCCGCTGTTGCCATTCCAACCAGGTAACGGGTGATGCATTTGGAGAGCCAACATTTTCTCCGAGATAGGATCGCAATCGCCGTTAAATTAACTAGAATTAATAGTAAAAAAGAAAAAGAATACCGTTAGCTGCTCTTGTCTGAATGCCATATTCTTCCAATCCTAGGCAGCATACGGGTTGTTTGGAAGCGTGAAACAGAAGTTTCGTCAGTGTGGGCTGCCTCGCTCTACTTGTACAAGGGACAATAACGGACTGGAATGGCGGTGGGTGGCAATGTTCCGTCAGCTGAGAGCGGGACATCTGATTTCGCCGATTCACTTACTGGTGCCGACACGATCGACATTGTTTTTATAACGAGGCGAAACAGCGGAAGAGATTATTGTTACTGATAGCAAAGAAGATGAGGAAGACATAAAGCACAATTCGCATTTACTGATTCGTGGAGGAACAGACCAACGTGTGGAAAATGAACTGATCATGCTAGGTTGTTGGAAGGTGCCTGTACTGATAGAAACTCGGACATAGAAAACAAATGTCACAACGGCTTTAGAAACCTGAGCAAGGTGAAATTATGACACAATGGCAATATTGTTACCAACGTAACTGGCAAAAAATCACATCAGTAGAAATACAGAAAATGAAAAAAAAACTAACAGATGCTTGAATACTCAATTCTTGAACCATGTTTTAGACTAGGGTGGATTTTCTGCTGAGTAAAATTCCGAACAGTGCAGTGGAACAAAAGCAAGACGACGGCACCAGGCGCATCGTGATAAGCTCCAGTATCTTACCAGGAACACCAATCGCTACAAGGGTAGGATAGAAAATGCCAGTGATGTAGTAAATAGCTGGATATTCCATACTCCGCCAGAAGCAGCGCTGTGTTGTACCGAACGGCCCAACCGCTCGTATGGACTTGTCACCGGTTTTTACAGCTATATGCAAGTGAGAGCAATTCCTCTGTGTCCATTAGTGCGGTTATCCAATCAGTCACATTAGTGACAACCAGCTACACAAACACTATATTAAGCTTCTTTTGCTCACTCTGCCACGGTACTGTGAATTTGACTCCTCTGGGATATTTCAATCTCTGTACTCTAAAAGTCACTGTAATGCGAATCTTGTCAGTTTAGTTTCCCTGACTTCTGGCTTACGCTATTTTGTTAAAGGCGAGCATTCGTTCATTGTTTTCTTTCGTCCTTTCCCGTCATTTCTGGTGGTTTAAGTGAATCAAGTCACAGTAATAGCGGGTGGCATGTAATCACAATAAAATACATTGCAGTTATATTCCGCTAAACATTTCAAAACGGTGTTCCAATGACTTGTTATCAAAAAGGTTCCGTGTCTGTGGACAGTTTGAAGAAAAATGCTTTTCCGCACTCAAATGCCGTTCGGCAAAAGACCCTCACCACTCCCAGTGAACAACTTGATCACCTTATATCTTTGACATTCGGTGCAATCTATTTAGCTATAAAGGCATTAATCAAAGTGCCATAATTCCAAAATTATTTCTCAACCCATTCCCTGTTTGAACAAAAGTAGCAATTCTGTTCCTAGGCTATTCTATTATTTACCACAAAGTTGTTTTTTTTTTATTTTTTCCTGATTTACTTTGAGTTAATTTGCCTTTCGATCTTCGATAGTCTGAATATATTAATAATCACCAAAACATGTCTCCATCAATGTTGGTATCGCAGTAAATTTGTCTGCTATAAAGCCGCAGTCCTGATTATGTCCCGGGAGTTACTGCTGAGTCCCTATATGTTGGTACGTTACATTCGCAGTAAATTTGTCTGCTATAAAGCCACAGTCCTGATTATGTCTCGGGAGTTACTGCTGAGTCCCTATATGTTGTTTTCAGCATGTGAAAATCGCTCGCTGACTTCCACGTTTTATTCAGTCACAACAGACTACGACAACATGGATCCAACGCTGATCTTGCGTAAGAAGCCAGAGAGTGTATGGTTGGTTCTTTGACTGTGACTAGTATGGCGCAGGGATTGGTGTTCAGTCCGTTGCTATTGATCTTCTATGTTAATGATTTAGATGTCAATGTAAAAAACTGGATCAGAAAATATATAAATACATAATTATATATGTGAATAAATACATATATAGATAGAATAAGAAAGATATCATTTACGAGACAGATAATTTGATTCACTTTCTGGCCTGTGAGGAGAGCACTGGGGTTATTTTCCTCCTTACAAATGACCAATTACTGCAATGAACAGGACTTTCACAGATCTACAGGGACAACACAGACAGCACAGGCGTTATCAGTGCTTATTCTGACATGCCACCGACATGGATAAAGTCTCTGTCTGCCAGTGTTACTAATACTGCAATTCTGCTATCACAGCCCATTCTGTCCCACGAATCTCTCACACAGGGAATACGACTGCTTATTTAGAACCGTCTCCAATTATTCTGGTAATTTCATTGCTTGTCCAGCCTCATGATAGAAACAACGAAAACAAGATATAAGACCATGAAACCATGAAATATCCCTACTAATAAATGGGCTCCTCAGGGCAAACACACTCTTTGTGATGATCGTCAATGATCACGGACTAAACTGTCATTGACGCTGTTATTAACAAGAATTAACAAGTATCATTTACAAAAATACAAAAATGTTGGTGGACTTGCACTTCCTAATTTAAGACTGTATTATTGGGCTGTGAATATTAGACAATTATGTTTTTGGTTATACTGGCTCGATAAGAGCCAAAAACCATTATGAGTTGATTTGGAATTAAGAGCTGTTAAACAATTTCATTTAACTTCAATATTAGGAGCTCCATTACCTTTATAGCTCTCTAAAATTGCAAATTTAAATCTTCACCCGGTTATTAAACAATCCCTACGGATTGGGGTTCAGTTTCGCATTTTTTAAAAATTTTAAACAATTTAAATTGTCTAGTTGTTTGTATTGAAACTTTTCATTTAAACCTTCAATAACCGACCCCTTTTATATCCTATGGATAAATAAAGGTATGCGTTCATTCACAGATTTTTTTTGTGATGGTCGATTGATGACTCTTGAAAAGTTAATTAACAAATATTCTCTCGCTCATACACATTTTTTGCAATATTTTCAGGTTAGTTTTTTTTATAACACTATTTACCTAAGTTTCCATATTTACAAGAATCTGATTTATTGGATACCATTTTGAACTTGAATCCTTTAGTAAGAGGTTCCATTAACAGAATTTATAATTTATTTTTGTTACAGAAAGAGAACCTACAACTAAAGATTAAACACGATTGAGAGAGAGAACTTAATATGAACTTTGTTAATGAAGATTGGGTTCGAATTTTGAAAGAAGTAAATTCTTCGTCTATATGTACCAACAACTGTTTAATTGAATTTTAAATTGTTTATCGTTATTATTTTAACAAAGGAGAGACTATCTAAAATATTTCCTAGTATAGATCATTAAAATGTTTGGATGAAGGTAAAAGCAGGCATATTGTTGTGCGTTTTCCCCGTTTTAGAGACAAGGACCACATTATTAAGTGGGCAAGAAAACAAAGATTATTTCAATTTCAAGGATCAAAAGTTCGTTTATTTGAAGAGTTTCCACCGGAAATTTTTAAGAAACGTGCTGCTTTTGCTTCTTCTCTGAAACCAGCGTATTAAAAGAAGCTCTTCGCTCTTCCCATTTTTAGAGTACCCAGCTAAATTAAGGATTTTTGTTAATAATTCTGGAGTTCGGATTTTTGATGATCTAGCTGAAGCACTGCGTTTTATTAACTCTTTGTCTGACAAGTCCGATGACAAGTCTGAAGTCTGAAGATTGAATGATTTATAACAGCTTGATTGTCTCGTGGTGTAAAGTGATGAAATTGGAAGATTTGATGGTTAAGCAAGTTTTTACCTTAAAATGTATTTTTATCTTGGGAAAAGACGGGTTTGGATGGTTTTAATCTCCGAAAATATAGCCGGAGAACTGATGAAAGACTGTACGTAATTGTGAAACATCTAGACTTTCTTTATCCTGTAGCATTTAAATGAAACAACTGTTTTTTTTCCGTTACGTATGTTTTTCTAAAGTTTTTTTTCTAAGTAATTACTTGATTTTTTTTTAAGTTTTAAAGAAAGATTGGATAATTTAATGATGGCGATTGTTTTTCCTTTTGTGCAAATATCTCAATGATGATAAGTCTGAAGCCTGAAGTTTGAACGATTTATAA